>NC_138535.1:5868036-6468036 GCF_964234715.1 Podarcis melisellensis | reverse complement strand
CTTAGTGAAAATGGACAGCATCTGTGTGATGTGATCACGTACCGATTCCCCTGGAGACAGCCTCTTCTCAAAAAGAGAGTGTATCACATGGATCTTGGCACCAGCTGTGGTTCTTTGATGCACTCTGACCAAAGCTGTCCAAATCCCAGTGCTAGGCAATAACCCATCAATGTGAAGCAATTGAGATGCCTCAAGGGCCATTACAATATGGGACATAGCTTTCTCGTCCTTCTTAACTGCGGCGTTAACTTTCTCAATCTCAGCAGCATTCGCCCCAGCAGCTGCAACTGGTGGCCCATTTTGGGTACACTCCCAGAGTTGCTTGGCCAACAGCCAATATTTGATCCACCACGACCAGTGCTCCCAAGTGCAGCCATCCAATTGCTCAAAAGGAACATTAAAAGTCTCATGTGATTGAGATAGATTGAGATAGCATCCTCCCGGGGCTATAAGCTTACTCACGCTTCCTGCCGGCTGGTTGCTTCAAATATGCTTCCTGCAGCAAGCTCCGCTTTCACCAGCAAGATCGCAACTGCCTCTGCCCCTTTCCCAGCAGCAGGCAGGATCTCAGAGCTGGACTCCGCTTTGTCTCTTCCTCACACTCCGCACAAACGTGGCCTGGGACCTTCCATAACCTGTTGGACATCTGGCTGGGCCTGGTACGTTTCCACTGCTCCAGAATTCCCAGTCAGCAGTAGAGTGGCAGTGCGTGCTTGATGTGTGAGTGAAGAGAGAGTCCATACGCTGTTTCTTTCTAAACTAAACAGCTTTATTTACACAGACAGATAAAATAACAAACACCATCCGAGACAGCAGACATTGTGTGTGTCTCTCTTTCTTCTCCGTTGAGAAGTGAAAGTAACTCACAGACAAAGAACTCAGCTCCCGGATGTAGGAAGCTCCTCCCCAGATGCAGGACACATAGAGGTTAACCCCATAAATACGAAACCTCTCACCCCCTCTTGTACTGTATCTGTAAGTATAACCACTTACCCCAAACACAGACCTTCACAGAACTCCCCATGACGCTGGAAGATTAGCCGGTTGCTTCAAAGATGCTTCCTGCAGCAAGCTCCGCTTTCACCAGCAAGATCACAACTGCCTCTGCCCCTTTCCCAGCAGCAGGCAGGATCTCAGAGCTGGACTCCGCTTTGTCTCTTCCTCACACTCCGCACAAACGTGGCCTGGGACCTTCCATAACCTGTTGGACATCTGGCTGGGTCCGGTACATTTCCATTGCTCCAGAATTCCCAGTCAGCAGTAGAGTGGCAGTGCGTGCTTGATGTATGAGTGAAGAGAGAGTTTAAAGATAACCTGTTTAAAGATTTATATATATGATCTATCACCCCGAATGAGCAAGTGAACGCAAGGATTGGAATCATTTATTATATTTATTTGATCTGATGAATTTGTGATATTGCTGTATTGATGATAAGCTGTAACTAATTAGATAATGGTTCATAATCAATTTTAAATATATTTAGTGAAACTGGTGAATATAAAGAATTAGTGAATACATAGGCCGGAGATTATTATCAGATTGGTAAAATTGTCGTGATTGTATTAAGAAAGATTGAATTTAATTGACATCAATTAATTATCAGATTGGAAATATTGTTGTGATTGTATTAAGAAAGATTGAATTTAATTGATATCCAGTCTGTAAGATAGAAAGAAAAAGAACAAATTACCTTGTGAACTAATTGAATTTCATAGTGATGTCTGGTAAAAAAACAACTGTGTCAGGTTCTGCGGCAGTTTCAGCCTCACAAATCAGGAGAACTTCTGTTATTGACATGGATCAACTGCTAGATATGAGAGAATTAATTTTAAGTTTGAAGAAAGATATCCAAGATTTAAAAAATAATGTAAATGAAAAGGCAAAAGCAACAGAAGAAAAACTTATTTCAATGGGAGTTAAAATAGATGAAAATGTGAAAATGTGAACCCGAGCCCCCAACAACTCCCCCCCCCCCAAACCTGGACATTTCCTTTAAAATGTCAAAAATCACCCAGATAGGCATGTTGGTCCCCAAAAAGAGGACATGTCTGGGTTTCCCCAGACATATGGCAACCGTAAATTGTGGTGGAAGAGGACCCTGAAAATACTGGCAAAGCCTTGTATGGTACGGCATGGAAAGGGGAACTAGAATAAAGGACTGAAGGACTTCCGGGTTGGCGCCATAGCCGAATGGCGGATTCCCTCCGAGCTCCGGAGGGAATCTGCTCGACAGGGGTCGGGTCCTGCCACGCCGGCGACGCGGGGACCCTCAAAAACCACGGGCGCAGAAGCCCGTGGACCTGGTGACTCGGCGGGCACCGTTTGCGCCCCCCGACTCGCCAAGGAGCCTTTTTAAAGGCTGCGGAGCGGGGGACGGGGAGCGGCGCAGTGCTGTGAGTCTTCTGCTTCCCCTGCCAAGCGAAGCCGCATGCCATTCGACAGAGAGCGCTGACTTCTTCTTCTGAAAATTTGGATTAAAATCTAAAAACAACAACCCGTGAGTAATTTGGAAATTGGACTAAAAATTTTCTTGGATTCGGTACGAGCGGGGGAGGTGCAAAAAGGAAGTCCGTCTCCCCCCCATTGTATACAATTTAAAGCAAGGATTTGACAACTAAGGTCGAGAGAGGAGCCTTTTCTTTATTGGATAAAAGTTATTAATTGCACGGATTGATAACATAAGTAATTGTGCTGGAGGATAAGAGCTAACTTTGTGAGCTAAAGGACCCCCCCCCCCCGGGACCTGGGAGTGATCCGCGAGAGGAGCCTGCTGAGGAGATATAGAAGATTTTGACAGCTGTCAAATTAGCTGTCAAAGTCGAAAAAAATAGAGAACTTTGTTTCTGATGTTTCTGCTGGTTACATTAGATACAATATAGTTACAAATCGCTGAAAATAAAGAAGAACTGAAACAAATTAACTTGACTTTTGGGTTGGAAGTGAAAGGAATACTGAATAACCAGAATCCCTCTAGTGGGGGTTCAGGGACATTACAAAAATGGAAATAGGTCGAAAAATACTAGCTGACCTGGATGAGATTATTTTTCTCGTGAGAAAGTTGCGTAAGTTGCAAGAGCAAGGTCATGTTTTGTCTACAAGTGCCATAACTTTGAAGCCAACAGTAAAGGAATCTACTGAGTTGGAAAAGGACTCGATGTACAAAACCCAGGCAGCTGCACAAGAAAAGAAACTTGAGAAAATTGAGGAAGTGGAGAAAGAGATATATGTTGAACAGGAGGAGCAGGAAGGAGGGGCTGCAATGCTGCAGAAGGTAAAGGAGAGCCGGAGGCCTGTCAAGATGGACATAAAAGAAAATAAGGACTGGATGATAAAAACTGGGTTTGAATTGGAAAATGAAGAATGGAAAGATCTCCCTTTGTGGAGATCAGAAGATCTATGGACTATAAATCTGATCAAGGTGGAAGTTGGAGCCTTTGGACTATTTGGACGTAAAAGGATTGAGAAACAAGACTTGAGCTCCACCTTTAAATATGGAGGTCTGGCTGGAAGGAACATGGACATTATAGGGAGAGTGCCCCTCCGAGACTTGGTGTTTAATATAAAGGACTTTCAAAGAAACCGGCAGAGAGGGACTGAGAGAGATTTAAGGGCCTCAGACGTGAGGTTGCCAGGCTGATAATAGATGGACTAATGGACAATGGTTTGGGGATCAAAACCGGGGAAGGGAGGGTGGGGTTTGGAAATCCAAAGGATGTAGAATGGTATTTTGATTTCTTCTATCTTTTTTCTTTTTGTGTTGTTACTAGTATTAAAATGGGGAATCCGTGGAAGGGAAACTGGGTCGATCTTAGAAAAAGTCTTTAAGTATAATGATTGATGTATATAAGGTAAAAGTTGATATATAAATTGAATTAAAGATAACAACAAATTAAGGTTAAAAATTTAGGGATAAGAACTTGTTGAACAAACTTTTGGACATGGAATACAAGAAGGGGAGGCGAGGGGAAGTTGTGGAAAAAAGGTATTGAAAATGTGGATTGCAAATGTTGAATTTTTCTTTTTTTTCTTTTTTTCTTGTTTTTCTTTTTTGTTTTTATGTACTATTTGAAATTCTAATAAATATCATTAAAAAAAAATAGAATAAAGGACTGAAGGGGCTGCATTAGTGAGGTTGTTAGAGCAAGTTTCCTTGGAATGAGGCTCAGCGGAGACTGTAGTGTCTTTGTGATATATGGTTTATTCACACACATATACAACCTGAGCCGAAGATGGAGAGGCTCACAGCATTAATGCCCCAGAAGGTCTTGCTTCTTCCAGTTACAGCCTTCAAATCAAGAAGAAATCAGGCATGGCTCTCTCTCTCTGTGACTTCTGCCAACTTCCAGCCCAGCTCTCTCACACACCTCTGACCTTTTCCTTTCTCATTCCTAGCTAGGTGAGTGAGGAGGCCCACCCTCATTTGCCCTCTGGCACAGAGCAACCACAAGGTACATAGGTGGCAACTATGACCCTTGCTTGGTTAATTCAACAATGGAATCCTCCATTAGATTTTCACCCTTGCAGACTAACTCCCAAACTCACAAGGCTGAGGGACTTGGCAAGACCAAGGCTGTTTCAAAACCAGTTTTTAGGTGCATTTAGCTTTGTGTTCTATAGCTTTTAGCCCAATATTGATTGATGGGGAATGGAGGCTTATTTTGGGATGGTTTGTGGTGCACAGCCCTGTCTTGTCTTGTCCTCTTGTATGCGTGTGTATTTTTCAAGGGCTTTTTGCTTGTTCACCAGGATCCTTCAGAAGGAAGAGACAAAAGAGTAGTGGCATTTTAGGAAAACATAACAAAAACTTATGCAGGCATAGCCTTTTTTATCAGAAGCATAAAGGAGATAGTTTGAGGTATTGGCTGAGGCCAAGGCACCTGAAAAATCATATCACCCCTTATATACCCAATTGATGGCTCTGCTCTGCAGATGACGGCTTCCTACAGGTACCATCTTATCGGGGGTCCCTTCTCTGCTATCTTTTCAATGCCTACTTCCTCTTCCTCTTCCTCTTTCAAGAAGCCTTCTAAGTAGAGATAACTGAAGGTTTTGTGGAGGCGCCATAGCTTCAGTGTGTCAGCACCTGCATTGCATGCAGAAGGTCCCAGGTGCAGTCCCTAGCACCTGCAGTTAGAAGCTCAATGTAGGTAGCAGCCTTTCTCTGCCCAAGGCCTTGGAGAGCTTCTGCCACTCAGGGTGGAAGTGGGCAATACTGGGCTAAATGGATCAATAAGGTTTAGGATCAGGGACTTCCTTCTCTTAAATGAGCTACTTTCCCAGGTGGATGAGCCCCACTGCTCTTCACTTCCCTCGACAGCACGGGCAGAAGCCACCTTCTTGACTGTCAGGGCTGATTCAGCAGCAGTTCAGCATCAAAACTCAGAGATGAGCAGTAAGGTGGACTCTTTATTCAGAGAGACAAAACCCGACATAGAAACTCCACAGGCAGGACTAGCCCCAGTTGCCAGAATGGAGGATCTTAGCCTCCTCCTAAGGTAGGGCTATCATACATCAACAGCTTCTGGGTCTTCCTTTAAGAAGCTCAATAATTTCGGGGTCTTCCTAAAAATAGCTCCACAGCTTTCAGGGTGTCTTGGTTTCTACTTTTAGAAACATGGCATCCCTATCCTAAGGCTCCTCCTCAGTCGGCTGACTGCCCAACAGTCGTGGAGGGGCTCTCTGTGCCTTTTGTTCTGCTCCATGTAATGCCTCCCTTGTTCCTGGGGACAGAGGAGGAGGGGAGAAGGGAACAGTGGACATGGCAGGTGCCTGGGGATCTGTTGCAGCCTCAGCCTCCACCTCCTCAGCTGCCTCAGTCTCACTTAAACCTGTTGCTTCTTTAGCCTCCAACCCATCTCCTCCATCTCCTCCATCTCCTCCATCTCCTCCATCTCCTCCATCTCCTCCATCTCCTCCATCTCCTCCATCTCCTCCTCCTCCTCCTCCTCCTCCTCCTCCTCCTCCTCCGTGAGTGTCTGGAGGCAGTTGGAGGATGGATGGCGGCTAACAGATTGAGATTGAATCCTGACAAGACAGAAGTACTGGGGCGGGCGGGTGTGGAAGACTCCCTGGTCCTGTCTCGCCAGAGTGCCCGCCCTGTGGAATGCCCTCCCACAAGATGTCAAAGTGAAAAATAACTACCAAACTTTTAGAAGACATCTATAGGCAGCCCTGTTTAGGGAAGCTTTTAATGTTTAATAGGTTATTATATTTTAGTGTTTTGTTGGAAGCCGCTCAGAGTGGCTATTATTATTATTATTATTATTATTATTATTATTATTATTATTATAAAAACCTCCTTCAAAGACTCCTTGATGATTTATTCTTAAGCAAACTACTTGCTATGTAGCCATATATCAGACATGACAATCAATTAGCCTTTGGAATCCACCAAGTCCTTCCTCCGGGCCCCGGAGGGGGGCTGTCAGACATCCATTTAGCATTTTCTCTCGCTCATGATGGAATTTTTTTTTTTGCAAACAGTTGCATATTTAATATTTTCTCCAATCTTTATAACCAACCATCGGTTCGCTCCTGTTTCTCTTAATCAGGGAGGTATTTCAGATATTCCATAAGTGCGTAGTGGGTAGGCGCCATTTTGTTCTTTGTTTTCGTCTTTAACGGGCATTTCAAATCTTAAAAGAAAAGCGGCTGCGAATAAGTCCCAAATATATATAAAAGTCCATCTGTACTCACTTTTTGAAGAGCAATTTAGGTTCTTAATGAGGCTTGGCATGCAATGTGAATTGTTAATGTTAGAAGAAGAAGAAAAAACATACCAAGCCCCTCCAGATTCCAAACATCATGATGAGGATCTCTTTGAAGTTCAATCTTTTACACCAGAGACTGTACATTCTGCAGGTTTTTTTCCAGCTTCGTCGGTTCAGAGCATGTCTGTTTGTTTTTCAAATCTTTATATTTTCCCAAACAGATACGTCCAGCTATGGGGTGGCATCGCAGGAGTGTCAGCCCGTCCCTTGCTCCGTGACCCAGTGCTCCTGTCATCTGGACAAATACTTAGTTCCTGAGCCAGGTCACAGGCTCACCCTATTCATACACAGACATACCCTTAAGACAGGATTTGTGAACGAAAAGAAAATGGGGAGGCTTTTCCCTTTTCCTTCGACCTTGCAGAGAAATATTTGGGGTCAATGTGGGAGGGACAAAATGGTTTCAGGACTTTTCTGTGGGGTTTCAGACATGTGGTTTATATATGCAGTTATGACCATTTATCACACACACACACTCACACGTGTGTGTGTATGTGTATATATATATGACCTTAATTTTTTTTATTTCAATATGTTTACTCAGAAGGAACGCTCTGTGGAACTAGGCGGGGGCCTTATTGACACATGGGATTCTTCTTCTGGATTTTAGAATGGTGCAAACTGCTTGATTTATTTGTGAAATAACGACAGGAAAAAATGACAGTGAATACTGTACAATGACAGAAAAAAACAAGGTTTCCTTCCGCCTGACGGAGAGACTGTAAAATGAGCCCCTCCCCCTCTGACCCACTAACAGCCAATGGTGAAACCAAAAGCCCACTCTTCCTCCCCGCCCTTCCCTTTCATTTGTGAGCATGCGCGGCTCTTCAGTTCCGTTCCGTTCCCCGCTTACACTTCGGGTGAGAACATCCCCCCTCCCTCTACGTTTTGCATCTGAAAGGAGGGGGGCTCGAGCAGTTCACGCATGCTCATCCCGAGACCAGCACCGCTCCTGCCAACGGTGGGAAGTGACACAGCCAAAGGGGAACCCAAGCCTTTTCTCTTCTCCCGAGCGCAGCCCCTTCCTTCCTTCCTTCCTTCCTTCCTTCCTTCCTTCCTTCCTTCCTTCCTTCCTTCCTTCTTCCAATGGCCCCGCCCCCACCCCACCCCAATCACGATTTGCTCCTGCGCAGGGAAATATTTTTTGAACTGAACAGCAGCTACTGAGGAGGGAGTTTTTTGGCGGCGCTGGTTTTGACGGTATGAGTGGGGAAGGAGCAAGAGGTAGGTTGGCCTTGAATGGCTGGGGAATGGCGCGAGAGGAGAGCGGAGTGCTGGTGGGAAGGTAGGAAGGAATGGTTCAAATATTTTTTCAAGGGCTGTTTGAGGTGAAGAGAGGTAGGCTGTGGAGCAGAGGTAGGCTGTGGAGCATGCCATACTTGAACACCATAAGCTAACTATTCACTTGAAACTTGGGAGCCAAGCTTTCAAACCCCTCCCCCTCCCCTCCTACATCTCTTGGCCTATGGCAAGAAGGGAGCTGTTTATGGTTTTCTGTTGTTGATGGGCTCCATGTCTGTCTCGTCTGATTCCACATTGAACAACAACAAAAAAAGCAAAAGCAAAACCAAACCGAAATATCTGTATAATATTTTATGAACTCTTCCAAAGAAGACTTTTCGGGGGGGGGGGGCATCACTGAGACACTGGTTCCGTCGTACTGCTATTGCCCTGTTATTATTGTGTTCATTGATGTGCCGAAGGCACCTTTTGTGCTGGCCCCGGGGGGAAGGTTACCGTTGGCGTAGTCAAAGTCCGGTCCTGGGTCACTAGCCTGGAAACAGTTCACAAGGAGCGGGGCGAGGTCCGAAGCAGGAAGCCGGGCGGGGACAGGAACACTGGAGGGTCAGGTCTGGGTCCGGACAGGAACAGGTACTCAACAACGATGTTGCTCCCGCAACCTGGGACCGGGCTGACTGGCCTTTATCTTCTCTGAGGCCAGGGGTGGTCCCGGCCCCCAGGAGACCCGCCTCTCCTGGCCTTAAGGCGAGCACTCCTCCTGGGAGAAACCAGTTCCCGTTGCCTCTCTGCCCTGAGCCTCTGCAGTTCAGGAGAGGCCGAAGGGTTACTGGGCCCAGGGGGAGACTCACCTGTAGGCACTGAGTCCTCAACCACCTCTGGAGCCAGAGTGGGCTCACCTGGTGCCTGCTCCTGAGGATCCGGCACAGGTGCACGCACTTCAGAATCAAGGCCCTGCCCCAGTTCAGCCGGCCCTGGAGGCGGGGACTCCTGTGCAGGCTGGGATTCCTCCGGTTCAGCCCCTGAATCAGATTCCCAGGCCATCACACCTTTGTTTCTTTTCAAAGGTAGCTCTCCATTCTTAAAGAAATGGGAGTGCCTGATCACCTCATCTGTTTCCTGAGAAATCTGTATGTGGGAGAAAAAGCTACAGTTAGAATGGGATATGGAACAACTGACTGGTTCAAAATTTCCATTCCACCTTAAGGAAGAGGGATGTGGAATTGTTGTGTGTCACATGTCTGTTTACATTCCAGCACAGTATGCTGGGAACTTCCGTTTGTGCATAGCTTTTGCTTTTGCTGTTCTCTCCAAGACGACATGAGAGAGAGACAACATGTTTCTTTGTCCTGATTTATGTTTAATAACTCTGTAGCTGTAGAATGACTTCACAAGCCTCACGCCTACTTCTGTGTGTGCAGTACACTCTGCTAATAGCATGCCCTGGCTTTTGAAGTCCAGGTCGCTGATTTACGTCAGAGCACGGGCCGATGGAAGGAGACGTCAGAAGGGGATTCAGCATGACCTTGCAAGTCCAAGATCTTCATGGAAGAATGGACTTTGCGAAAGGAAAAACCAGACTTTGCTGCAAGGACTGAAGACCTTGTTGCATGATGCCAATCTTCCTGAGGAATACTGGGCGGAGTCGCTGAATTGTTTGGTTTATTGTTTTAACAGACGATTTTCTGCACCCATAGGTTGTACTCCCTATGAAAAGATGTTTGGTAAGAAACCGTACGTCAGGCACATGAGAAACATTGGATGCCTGCTTCTTGGGAGAAAAGCAATGACAAACCTAGACAGCATCTTAAAAAGCAGATACATCACCTTGCCGACAAAGGTCCGTTTAGTTCAAGCTATGGTTTTCCCAGTAGTGATGTATGGAAGTGAGAGCTGGACCATAAAGAAGGCTGATTGCCGAAGAATGGATGCTTTTGAATTCTGGTGCTGGAGGAGACTCTTGAGAGTCCCATGGACGGCAAGAAGATCAAACCTCTCCATTCTGAAGGAAATCAGCCCTGAGTGCTCACTGGAAGGACAGATCGTGAAGCTGAGGCTCCAATACTTTGGCCACCTCATGAAAAGAGAAGATTCCCTGGAAAAGACCCTGATGCTGGGAAAAATGAAGAGACACAAGAATTCTAAGGTACCAGAACAAGCTTTGCTGGCTACTGGTAGTAAACAAACCAGAAGAGACAGAAGATGACCGACTTTCCATTGAAGAAGCCTTGAACCGTTTGAGGCGGTGGTGCGTCCGCTCTTAAAGAAAACATCATTAGATCCCTTAGATCTATCCAATTACCGCCCGGTCAATCAATCAATCAATCAAGACTTTATTAGCAAAGCCAACAGGCCACAGCTATACAAAAATTAAAAATAAAATAAGAATAAAAGGAAGATAAGAACAAGCAGAAGGAGGTCCGTCAGATGAACAAGTCTGTCACTCAGATGGTGGCCCTCAATTTCACAGCTCTCTCGATGTACCTCGCGACCTTCTCTGTTATCTGACTATCCGTGTCAGATAAGAGAAAAAACAGTGTAATGTCTTGTGAACGGCCGGGGTTGGAGAGAATGAGTGGAGTAATAATCTCATTCCTTAGGTCTTTGTAAAGGGGGCAGGATAGAAGGACGTGGGACACTGTTTCCGTGTTACCATCTCCACATGGGCAGAGTCGTTTTTCAAATGGAGTCTTTTGGTAACGACCTTCGAGTACGGCAGAAGGAAGAACATCCCATCTAGCCAATGTAAAGGCACGTCTGTATTTTGGGATGGTTAATTTAAACAAATATGAAGCTGGAAAGTCAAAATGGGAAGGGGGAAAGTAGGTATACCATGGGCACAGTTTCTTTAAGATAGTCAGGTTGTTTTGCCGTTCAATGTCTTTCAGGCGCTGGCCTATTAGACTCTTTGCTTTAATGAGGCCCATTGATAGTAGGGACTGCGAATGCAGACCGCATGTATGGAGTTTTTGATGCACAGTTTTGAACCACTTGCTTTTGTGAGGGTCTTGCATTACTAGAGGCAGTAGACCGGGTGGATTTAGATTAAGACGAAGCCAATAGTTGAGTGTTCTTTGCCAGGTCTGAGTTTCTACAGATGGAAGGCAGGCCTCGAGTCGTAATGCTGCGTTTGGAACACAGGAGGGGACGCCGAATATCTGCCTTAGGAATTTAGACTGAACAGTTTCAAGACTGGAGCAGTGGTTCCCCGTCCAGATTTGTGCCCCATACAGTAACTGCGCCAGAGGTTTTGCTTGAAAAACTTCAAAGGCTGCTGGGATGTATCTGCCCCCCTTCGTGTAAAAGAAGCGGGACAGCATCTTTGAGCTGCTTTTTCTTTGGCATATTTTTGATGGACATCCCAGGACCCGGTCGACTGGAAAACGATACCCAGATATTTGAAGGCTTTGACCTGTTCAATTGTCTGGTTATCCATCCTCCAGCTGTACTGTCTGCATTTCCTTGCAAAAACCATGATTTTGGTTTTCTGATAGATTATTGCCAGTTGCTCTCTCCTACAGTATGCTGAAAATTCACCTATGAGCCTATTTAAGCCTATTCTTGTTCGAGATAGGAGTATCGCATCATCAGCATACAAAAGCACTGATATTGATTTGTCAGCCAGTTTGGGGGCATGGAAGTCCGGAGATGACAAACAGTTAACCATATCATTGATGTAAAAGTTGAATAGAACTGGGGCCAGGATGCAACCTTGCTTGACCCCCTTGCTGACAGGAACTGGTCCTATAAGATGGCCATTTAACGAAGTTCTTACATACAGCACCGTGTCTTTATATAAACAGCTGATCAGAAATAATAGTCTTTTGTCTATACTTGATGTGCTCAATTTATCCCAGAGTCTTGCACGTGGAATTGAATCGAAAGCAGCCTTTAGATCGATAAAGGCTGCGTATAGCACCCCACGGGATTTTTTGGCATATTTGTCAATTAAATAGGCTAGGGTGAAGCAATGGTCTATGGTGGATCTGCCTTGCCTGAAACCCGCTTGCTCTTCCGCTAGAATAGCTTCAGTTTCCAGCCAGCTAGTTAGCTTAATATAAAGATGTTTGGCATATAGTTTGCTGGGTATAGGCAGAAGGCTGATTGGTCTATAACTCGCCGGGTCTGGCATAGGTCCTTTTTTATAGATTGGAATAACTATTGCCTCTGTCCAACCATCTGGGAGTAAACCCGTTGAGTCAATCCAAGAAAATAGAGACGCCAGCAGGGGGGCCCACCAGCCAATGTTGGACTTCAGAAGTTCGGCAGGGATGTAATCATTCCCTGGGGCCTTATTGTTCTTTAATTGTGCGATTAAGTTCTCAACTTCCTTTACAGTTACTGGTGGCCAATGAGGTAGGTCCTCCAATTGGATGCATAGTTTGTAATGTTGGGCTTCCTGGTCATAGAACAAAGATTGAAAATGGCGCAACCACTCCATTGATTCCACTGTACAGATGGAATTAGTGCGCTCCTGGTCCAGTAGACCAGATATGGCTCGCCAAAGCAAGTAGTATCTTTCTCGTGCGATGCCTTAACCAAACTTTGCCATGCGGCTCGTTCAGCTTCCAATTTCTTTCTCCTTAATAATTGTTTGTAAGACCGTCTCAGATAAATATAAGCATTAAGTAGGATGGCAGTCCCTGATTTCCTATATCTCTGGTAGGCTCTTCTCGTTTGTCTCCTTGTTTGCCTGCACTCCAGGTCAAACCAGCTAGCTCCGTCCTTTGCCCTCTTTGTAGCGGAGCTATGTATCACTGTTGTTAAATGGGATTTCAATCTTTCCAAAAATAATTTAAAGCGTTCCATAATCGCATCTACTGAATTGCCTGTCACAATAGCGGAGCGAATAAGCTTTAACTCCGCTGACTGAAGGAGGAGGGTTAGATTTTCATTCAATATTGGGGACCATTTGAGTCTTTTGGGAGCAAGTATACCCAAATTTACAGAAGGTATATATTGTGGCTCGGCAATAGAATAGTCAAAAGGCCGACCTGCAAGCTCTAAAATTAGAGGTAGGTGGTCACTCAGAGTATTGTGGCCCACTTGGAACTTCCTTACAAAGCTGTGGGCAAATCTTGAGATTAGAATATAATCTATAACGCTTCCCCCTGCCTTGGAAAAATGGGTATATTCCCCGGGGCGATCCCCCTCTATGTTGCCGTTTAATATCAGCAGTTCCCTCCGTCTGGCAGCCTGCACTAAGCAGAGACCTGAAGAATTACTTCTGCTATCTTTGGACAGTCGTGTCACACCAATATCCGTCTGTTCTTCAGGGTCCATAAATAGGTTGAAGTGAGTGTATAGACTGTTGTCATCTGTTCCTATACGAGCGTTAAAGTCTCCACACACAATAGTCAGGGCAGACGGGTAAGTAGATTCAAGAGGTTCTAAAAACGCCTCTAGTTCAGCCCATGTAGCCTTGACAACGGGGTTTTTTTGGCCTGGGGGAATATAGACATTGACCAGCAAAAGAGTAGTTCTCTTGAAGCTAAGTAGAGCAGCTGTTGCTAAAGAATTGCAGCTGGGTAGGGCTGTTAGAGAATGCGCCAGCTCCGTGGAAATGAAGCAAGCTAGGCCGCCACTAGATCTGCCGCCCTTTAGAGATGGAGAGGCAGGCAGGTAGTGGCAGTTATACCCATTGAGAAATATAGGGTCATTCTGCCATGTCTCCTGAAAGAAGATGATGTCAAATTGCTTAAGGTAGCACAAAAATTGTTGGTTATTTTTCTTAGTGTGCCAACCCGCGATATTCCAAGACAGCACTTTTAGGCCCCGGGCCCTTCGGGGAGCTGGATCTATGTCACCACCACGTCCAGCAATTCTTTGGTGTCTAAAAAAACACACCCATTGGCTCTTTTCGAGGATGACTGCTTGGAGAGAGTGTAGTGATCCTCTCTTCTTGGTGATTTGGGGCTAGATTTTGGAGTTGGGGGGGAAGCTAATTCATTCGGAGACAGTTTAAGATAGCTGTGCCAAGAGCTTTGAGATTTCACACATTGATTTGGTTTTACTTTATTGTACATCACAGGGGGCTCAGATTGTAATTCCACGTCTACACATTTAAAGGTGCCTCCCACTGTCTTCTTATCCACTAGACATTTGGGAGATATGGGCTGCACATAAGGGTCCTTCATTGTCTCACCTTGGTCATCCTTTTTTACTAGTCTGCTTCGAAGTAAATCAAGTCTTTTCAGGATCTCAGTTTGAGCTGGAGAATGCAGTGACCAGAAACGCTTTATCAGCGAGAGTTCTTCCTCCCAAACGGAGTCCTCACTATCACACGTGAGAGGCCAGACGCCAGTTGGATGTGGAGCTTCCTTTTTTTCATTTGGTACTGTTTGATGGAGATGATCCTGCTGGAACTTATGCTTTCTATTTTGATGGTTTTGGTGGTTGGTTTTTTCCCTTTTGTGAACTTCCATTCCTATGCCCTTGGGCCCCATCAGAGAGGTTAAGGGTGCTCTATTTTCAAATGTTCTTAATAGGACTATTCTTTCTTTTTTGAATAGGTTTTTAGCTCTAAACATAAAACTGGCCAGATTATGATCTAAAAAAGTAATCAATGCTCGTACCGAGCAATCATCTTGATGTAGATACTCTATAGCGGCTATGTCAGTTGCTTTTACTACCCCCGGTAAAATGCCACTTATAATGGACAAAAAATGGTCTGTACGGTCCGACCCTGCATAAAATCTAGGCGGTTTAGGGTAATTAGCAAAGACAAGCTTTTGTGGGATTAGGACTAAACTCCATTCTCTTTTGGGACACAACATCTGTCGAGCTTGAGAGGAGTGGTTCCCCTCAATAGTTTGGGTCGCCAGCTCACCTCTGTCTACAGATTCTGTGCTGGCCATAAGAGGACTCTGAGGCGGTATAGCTGTAGATGGCTTAGTTCCTTTGTCCCAGCTCGGTGTTGATTCTTCAAAACTTGGTTTAGATTCTTTTATGGGTGTATCTACTTTACGTGTCTCTTTGATGGCACTCGAGTTAGATTTGTTTGTTCCACTTGTAGAAAGGGATGGAAGAAGGTTAAAGAGCTTCTGCCAATATTTTTTACAGGTACGGTGAGTTGTCTTAAGCCGCCTTAGGTTTTTCATATTTTTGCTTTTCTTCGTCTTAGGCTCAGCTTTTTTCCTCCGGGGTTTGGTGGGGAATGGTGGATCCGGGCTGGCTAGGGGATTTGTAATCTGGTCTGAAGCGCTCACATGTTGTTTGAAATTATCCACTAGGGTCAGGAGAAGCCCGTTTGTTATCGCTAAAAAATTTTTGACGTTAAGGAGATCCGTAGAAATCTGGTATATCTGCTCCCGAAGATAATCACCCCGCGTTTCTGTTCCGTTGTCATTGGCTTTCAACCAATAGGTTGAAAGGTTACTTCCAAGTTCCAGCGATGACAAATGAGGATTAGCATCAGGTGTGTTGGCTGTATTAGCCTTTGTAGCATTCTCTGCTATGGCAAGTTCTTGGGCCAGATTTGTTGGATGGTTTGTCCTCTTGTTGTTTGTTTGCAAGTCCTTTAGCTGTGTTGACCACTCCAGCACTGTGGGTGGCAAAGGCATAGCTACATCTAGAATACTCTCCTTCTGAGTTCTCTTACTCGAGTCTTTTTGAGGAAAGTAGCTGGTAATTTTACTTTGTCTCCTTCGGCGCTCCATCGGGCTCTGTGGTGAATTAGGCAAGATTCCTTGGTCCTTGTATTTTTTCCTGGTGAGGACCATAGTGGGTATATGGGTATATATGGATGTATGGTAGAGGGTGCTTACTTGACGGCGACTTATCTTTTGTTCTAAGCTGGAGTAAGCAATAGCAGAGATGCCGATTTGTGGAAGTTGCCTCCTAAACCTCTCCAACCTCACCAACTTGTTAATTTCTCCAGCAATTTACATCGGGGCTTGTGAGGTGTCAGTCATTTAAAATGTTAGAAAATATTACTGGTCCTAGGCTTTCATACTATAACTTGTTTCTTTCTCCTTCATTCAGCAGCCTCACGTCGTAACCAGTAAAGTAGCTAGGCAGTATAACAAAAAAAAAAAACAACAGTCCCCTTAGAATGATTATCGAGTTAAACTTGCCTTGTGTTTCTTGGGGTTGTAGCTGCTTCAGTTCCTTCCTTTTTTTTTTTTTTTTAATAGATAAAAAGCTCGGCGTCCTTCCAAAGAAGTAGCTGGCCTCCCCGTCTGTTAATTACCAGCTTCGTGAAGATAGGGCGGCTTGCCGGACCTCTTTTAGATAAAAATAGGCCTTTGGCAGTTAATAAAAAAAATATATATAATTTAAAACTACTAAGCTCAGTAAAAAAGAAAAAAGAAAAAAAGCCTTAGAAGTGCTAAAAAACACTGATAAATCTATATTATCAACGCGGAGCACAAAATAGCACTACCACTAACGACGCCATCTTCGATTTTCCCGTCATATGCTTAATTTTCCTATCTTCCTCATTTTCCAAGAAATGGAACACACATGACTTCACAAGCCTCACGCCTACTTCTGTGTGTGCAGTACACTCTGCTAATAGCATGCCCTGGCTTTTGAAGTCCAGGTCGCTGATTTACGTCAGAGCACGGGCCGATGGAAGGAGACGTCAGAAGGGGATTCAGCATGACTTTGCAAGTCCAAGATCTTCATGGAAGAATGGACTTTGCGAAAGGAAAAACCAGACTTTGCTGCAAGGACTGAAGACCTTGTTGCATGATGCCAATCTTCCTGAGGAATACTGGGCGGAGTCGCTGAATTGTTTGGTTTATTGTTTTAACAGACGATTTTCTGCACCCATAGGTTGTACTCCCTATGAAAAGATGTTTGGTAAGAAACCGTACGTCAGGCACATGAGAAACATTGGATGCCTGCTTCTTGGGAGAAAAGCAATGACAAACCTAGACAGCATCTTAAAAAGCAGATACATCACCTTGCCGACAAAGGTCCGTTTAGTTCAAGCTATGGTTTTCCCAGTAGTGATGTATGGAAGTGAGAGCTGGACCATAAAGAAGGCTGATTGCCGAAGAATGGATGCTTTTGAATTCTGGTGCTGGAGGAGACTCTTGAGAGTCCCATGGACGGCAAGAAGATCAAACCTCTCCATTCTGAAGGAAATCAGCCCTGAGTGCTCACTGGAAGGACAGATCGTGAAGCTGAGGCTCCAATACTTTGGCCACCTCATGAAAAGAGAAGATTCCCTGGAAAAGACCCTGATGCTGGGAAAAATGAAGAGACACAAGAATTCTAAGGTACCAGAACAAGCTTTGCTGGCTACTGGTAGTAAACAAACCAGAAGAGACAGAAGATGACCGACTTTCCATTGAAGAAGCCTTGAACCGTTTGAGGCGGTGGTGCGTCCGCTCTTAAAGAAAACATCATTAGATCCCTTAGATCTATCCAATTACCGCCCGGTCTCGAATCTTCCATTCCTGGGTAAGGTGATTGAGAGAGCGGTTGCTGAACAGCTTGGTAGGTTTCTGGATGAAACATCTGCTCTGGATCCATTCCAGTCCGGCTTCCGCGCTGGTCATGGGACCGAGACGGCTCTGGTCACCCTAACAGATGATCTCCGCAGGCAGCTGGATCGAGGCGGGTCGGGGCTGCTGATTCTTCTAGATCTGTCAGCAGCCTTTGGCATGGTCGATCACGAACTCCTGGACCACCGCCTTGCCGATGTGGGGATCCAGGGCACAGTCCTTCAATGGCTGTGCTCGTTTCTCTCTGGTCGGGGACAGAGGGTGGCGCTTGGGGGGGAATTGTCATCGCGCCACTCCTTGGTGTGTGGAGTGCCTCAGGGTGCGATTCTCTCCCCGATGCTTTTTAACATCTTTATGCGCCCCCTCACCCAGCTTGTCCAGAGTTTTGGGCTGGGTTGCCATCAGTAGGCTGATGACACCCAACTCTATCTGTTGATGGACAGCCATCCTGACTCGGCCCCAGACACACTGACCAGATGTCTGGAAGCTGTGGCTGGATGGTTACGTGGGAGCCGGTTGAAGTTAAATCCTTCGAAGACAGAGGTCCTCTGGCTGGGGTGGGACGATATGGGATTGAGGGGGCAACTCCCATCTCTTGCAGGGGTGCAATTAGTGCCAGCACCATCCGTTAAGAGTTTGGGTGTAATCTTCGATACCTCCCTCTCTATGGAGGCGCAGATTACAGCTATAACAAAGGCGGCATTTTTTCATCTCCACCAAGCTAAGCAGTTGGCCCCTTATTTCTCTCGCCCTGACCTAGCCACTGTGATCCATGTGACGGTCACCTCCAGACTGGATTATTGTAACTCGCTCTACGTGGGGCTGCCCTTGAGACTGACCCAGAAACTCCAGCGGGTGCAGAATGCCGCGGCGAGACTCCTTATGGGGTCTTCGCTGCGAGATAACATTCATCCGGTACTATACCAGCTGCACTGGCTCCCGGTGGAGTACAGGATCAGGTTTAAGGTGCTGGTTTTAACCTTTAAAGCCCTATACGGCCTAGGACCCTCGTACTTACGGGACCTCCTCTCCTGGTATGCCCCACAGAGAAACCTACGGTCTGCAAATAATAACATCCTCAAGGTCCCAGGCCTCAGAGAGGTTAGGCTGGCCTCAACTAGAGCCAGGGCCTTCTCGGCTGCGGCTCCAATCTGGTGGAATGCTCTGTCACAAGAGACTAGGGCCCTGCGGGACCTGACATCTTTCCGCAGGGCCTGCAAGACAGAGTTGTTCCACCAGGCCTTTGGTCAGGGCGCAGCCTGACTCCCTCCTCTGGCAACCTGCACAGAATTTTGCTTAATCGGTTGCCATCAATTTGATTTTAATTAATTTTTATAATGAAATATTTTTAGAATGTGTGATTATTTGACTGTTTGATTATTTGATTGTTGTTAGCCGCCCTGAGCCCGGCTTCGGCTGGGGAGGCCGGGATATAAATAAAATATTATTATTATTATTATTATTATTATTATTATTATTATTATTATTATTATATAAAGGTAAGAACAAAGATACGGCTCAGTGTTTATGCCCCAATCCAGCAAAGAAGAAAAATACATGTAAATCAGCTCTTGTATGTTTGTCTCTTGCTGGATCACAAACTGGGAATAAAGCTGGTGCATATCTGAGAGTTAGTACTGAACTGCATTGTTTCCAATATGATGTGCCTTTGAATGTGTACTCCTAGTCATCTTTTAGCTCATCAAGCCATGCTTTAAAATGGTGTTTACATGTGACTAGGGTTGGGTAAGGTCCTTACCGTAAGGATGTTAATACTTGGATGCTCAGTTGAAGTTTATCCTATTCTCTTCAGCTGTTTAAGGACTGCCCCTCTTTCTGATTTACTGCCGCTGAATTTTGTGCCATCTGCAGATTTCAACATGCTTCTACTTAACCAGACCAAAACCATTGGTGCCTTTCATTGAGTTCTGTGGACATAGTAAAAAAAAGCTGCCATCTGGTTTTTCTCTGGATGTTAGGATTGTTGAAAACAATTTTGAAAACAGATTTGCTCTCCACCGTAACAATGTCTTTCAGCATACCACTTTATTTCCCCCCAGATAGGTGGCTACTATTCACTTGTAGGAAGATGTGCTTATTTAGATTACAACATTGCAGTGGGAGCAAAACCCACCATTCTTTTCTCAAGACTGTCTCGCCAGAGTGGTGCATGCTCTCGCCAGAGTGGTGCATGCTCTGGTTATCTCTCGCTTGGACTACTGCAATGCACTCTACGTGGGGCTACCTTTGAAGGTGACTCGGAAACTACAACTAATCCAGAATGTGGCAGCTAGACTGGTGACTGGGAGCGGCCGCCAAGACCATATAACACCGGTCTTGAAAGATCTACATTGGCTCCCAGTATGTTTCCGAGCACAATTCAAAGTGTTGGTGCTGACCTTTAAAGCCCTAAACGGCCTCGGTCCAGTATACCTGAAGGAGCGTCTCCACCCCCATCATTCTGCCCGGACGCTGAGGTCCAGCGCCAAGGGCCTTCTGGCGGTTCCCTCATTGCGAGAAGCAAAGCTACAGGGAACCAGGCAGAGGGCCTTCTCGGTAGTGGCGCCCGCCCTGTGGAACGCCCTTCCAGCAGATATCAAAGCGATAAACAACTACCTGACATTCAGAAGACATCTTAAGGCAGCCCTGTTCAGGGAAGTTTTTAACGTGTGATATTTTACTGTATTTTTGGTTTTTATGGAAGCCGCCCAGAGTGGCTGGGGAGGCCCAGCCAGATGGGTGGGGTATAAATAATAAATTATTATTATTATTATTATTATTATTATTATTATTATTATTATTATTATTATCAAGAGGGTTAGTCTAGTTTCTGTTGTTATGGAAAAATCCAGGAGGGAGGCTGCTCAGAGCCCGTGGGTCCCTGCGGAACAAAGAAGGAGACCAGCCACCAACTAGCAAATAGCATAGACCAAAGTTTATTGCACAACAGGTTCAAAGAGGAATTGAACCCCGAGAACGGGGTGACAAGGACTTTTAAAAGTTCCTATCTTATCCCAGCAGATAGTTCGCTAAGCATCACCACTCCATCAGAAAAGGGGAGGGTTATACATGATTAACATAGGAGGAATGTGTTGGGGTAACATGCAAATACAGGATATGTCTTGGGAAGTACATTCTAAGCACCTACTGCAAGAGGAGAATAGAACTTTGGTTTGCATAGTCTGCCGCCTGGGTAAGTCCGGAGGAGAGCTTGTGCCCAGCGATTGTCAACTACGAGTAAAGTACCTTCCTGTGAGTACGTGACCTCCTGCTTGGGGAATTCTGGTGGGGACCGAGGGGTTCCCAGGTCCTTGGCCAACGAAGCAGACTGGTGGTGGAATGAAGAGAACCGGTGAAACCAGTGATTTGCTATGAATTTCCAAGTGTTTTTAGGTGTTTTTAATACAGACGGTTCTTTTCGGAAATGGCCTGGCCTGACACTGCTACATTTTTGCCAATAATCCTGCTGTCCAGTCAGCGCTCCCCTGCGTAGCTCTGCTGGGGCTGACCTGGGCAGGAAAACAGTCTGTGTGAGATAGAGGGATAAATCAGTCCAGAGACAGTTCGTTGCTATCTCTAAAAACGTTTTATTTACAAGCCATAAATCAGTCTCATTCCATCGGAGCTTTCCGGCATCTTTCCTGTGCTAAAGCACACACAGTCTCTCTGCTGCGTCTTTCAGTCTAAAGTGAAACCAACTCACACAGACACAGACGGACAAAGCGTCTGACGTATGGCCCTGCGTCAGGCCCCTCCCCAGATACAGGACACCAAGGAGTTTTAACCCTGTAAACTCCAAACTCCACATACATTGTATCTAGTTTTCGTTGGATTAACAGGGTAACGAGGTTTCGATTGACTCAGTCCATTGTTCTCGCAGCGGGAGCTGTCATCACCTGGTCAGCGCTCAGTGGAGCGTGCAAAACAGCTCGAGCTGAGCTGCCTCTGCAGAGCCATGGCATTGCTGCGATTGGCTGAAGGGCTACATTCAACACAATCAGATTGGCTAGGGCGCATCCTCATGCAAATACATTGTTCATTCATAAAATACATTGATTGTGTAAAGCATCAGGATACGGGGTCAGAAATGGCGCTTTATTCTTGGGGTTTTGGAGAGATCTATGAGCGATCTTCGAAATATGTGGTTTCCAAATCCTTTATGGACTTTTTTCTTATCATACCATAGATATGTGTCAGGGAACTGCCATCGGAGAGTCAGGTGGTGGAAGGGCTCCAGGAGGCTAGGAGACCTTCGGATGCAGAGGAAGGAACCAGTAGGGGGAGAGGGAGAGTTCCTGCAGAAACTCAATCAGAGGAATGGCTCCAAGATGTTTCCAGTGAGAACAGCGGGGAGGGCTCAGGACCTCCGCTGGGGACGCCCACTCCGCGCAGGAAACTGTCACGCAGAGAATCCAGAAGGAGAGTTTCCGTCAAGGAACTCTTATGTTGGCGTAAATTCCGGAAGCGCCCACTGACGGATTCTGCCAGCGATTGAGGTAGCCATGCACCCATGGCTCCGCGGACTGGGAGAGTTTAGGAACTGATGGCAAAGCTTGGAGGGCTTAAACGCTTACGCACGAGCAGCCCCCTTTTCCCATCACAGCAATCCGTCAGTCTTTGACGCTGCTTGTGCGAAGGAGAGGCATCATGAGCAACCCAACCGGAGCCGGAGGAGCAGGAGGAGCTGGAGGGGGACCAACTCTGGAGGAGAGAAACAGAGCTTTGGAGCACCAGCTGGCACTGCTAACGGCGCGGCTCGAGGAAAGGAGGGCGCAGGATGCACAGGGGAAACCCGCCCCCATCGGAAGGTGGGTTGGTACAGAAATTTGGGGGTGATCCAAGGAACTACCAAGCCTTTAAGACAGAGATGCAGTATGCACTGAACCTGCAACACGATGACTTTGCCGATGAGGAATCGAGAGTGGCTTTTGTGATTGGGCACCTCGAGGGAGGGGCTAGAGATTGGGTGAGGCCCCTGATGGCAAATAATAATAACGCCTTAAAGGACTTGAGGAAATTCTTTGGTGCGATGGACTTGATGTTTTCCAGCCAGATTGAACAGGGCGTGGTACGCAGACAATTAATGGCGTGCAAACAGGGAAAGCAATCAGTCAGAGAGTATTGGACACAGTTTACCATGCTTATACATAAATTGGGGTGGGATCTGTCTTCGGACCCGATACAAATGTTGTTTGAAGAAGGCCTAGCCCCAGCGGTGAAAGATGAACTTTCCCGCGCGCCCCGTCCGGAGTCCATGGATCAGCTGACCAAGGCAGCGCTTGCGATTGGAGCGCGCCAGGAGGCGAGAGCTCTGGAGAAGCGGGAAGGGAAAGGAGAGCGTTGGAATGATTTCCGCATTCCTGAGATACCGGCGCAACCTTCCCCGCCAATGGAACCGATGGAGATTGGAGGGGCGAGTGCGCGCGGAACTTCAAATGTTAACGAAGGGCGGAAAAAGGAGGGGAAGAGTGCCAAGAAATGTTTCCTTTGTCAACAGCCAGGACATTTTGCCAGGGTCTGCCCGCAAAGAAAGGGATGGCAAGGAATGGTGGGGGCTGTTGGGAGTGAGGAGGAGGGGTTTAAGGAGCAAGTAAAAGCCAACGCCTGGCTGCCAGCGACAGGGCACAGCAGTCAGGCCAAGGATCAGTGAACGTGCCCAAGCCTGAACCCCCAAGAGCTGCTCTTGTCGTAGAGGTGCTACTAGAGCTACCCAACGGACATCCACTCACGATAAAAGCCCTCTTAGATTCAGGCAGCTCCTGCAATTTCATGAGTAAGGAGTTTGCATCAGAGCACCAGATACAGACGCTGCCCTTAAGTCCTTCCTTGCAATTGACAACGATTGACGGGAGGGAACTGCTGGGAGGGGAAGTAAACCAACAGACGGTCCCCATGACAATGAGGGTGGCAAGGCACACGGAAGTCATTGCATTTCATGTAGCCACACTAGCGGGACCTCCCATCATCTTGGGAATGAGCTGGCTGGCGCTACATGACCCGCTAGTGGGATGGCACCAGCGGACAGTCTCTTTTGGGTCAGCTCATTGCCTAGAGCACTGCAAGGGAAGAGAAATGCAGGGGCTGGCTAGGGCCAGTCTGGCTGGGATGGCGGTGGGGGAAAAGGGAGAAATACCCCGACAATACGCCGACCTGAGTGACGTCTTCAGTGAGAAGGAAGCAGATAGACTGCCCCCGCATAGACCCTTTGACTGTCAAATTAACCTCCTCCCGGGAGCCCAAATACCAGTGGGCAAGCTGTACACCATGTCAGACAGGGAGATGCAGGAGTTAAGGGAGTTCATAGACAAGAACCTGAAACGAGGTTTCATCAGGGAGTCAAGAGCGGTGGGGGGCAGCCCGGTGTTTTTTGTGGACAAAAAAGACACTAATAAACCCAGGCTGGTCGTGGACTTCCGGGCCGTCAACGCGGTGTCAGAACCTGTGGCCTTTCCCATGCCCAGGATTGACGACATTTTGACCAGGGTGAGGAAGGGAAAGATTTTTACCAAGCTGGACCTGAGGGGGGCGTATAACCTGATACGGATGAGGAAGGGGGATGAATGGAAAACTACCATGTTCACCCCCTTGGGGGCCTTTGAGTATCTCGTTATGCCCTTCGGATTACAGGGGGGCTCAGCCTGCTTTCAGTCCTTCATGAATCACGTGCTGGGACCTTTGCTCTATAAGAACTGTGTGGCCTTCTTAGACGATGTGTTAGTCTACTCAGAGGACGAAGAGCAGCATGTCCGAGATGTCCAAGAGGTCCTAAGCCGGCTGCAAGCAAACCAGCTGTGGGTCAAACTGGAGAAGTGCCAGTTCCATATCAGAGAGGTGGAATTCCTGGGGTACCGTTTGTCAGACAAGGGACTGGCCATGGATCCTAGCAAGGTCCAGGCAGTACTGGAATGGAAGACACTCAGAACCAGGAAGGACGTGCAGAGATTCCTGGGGTTTGGAAACTTCTATCGGAAGTTCATCAAAAACTTTGCCCACTTAACGGCTCCCATCACCGATTGTCTCAGTAGTAAGAAATTTGCATGGACGGAAGAGGCGCAGCGAGCATTTGAAAGGCTAAAGAAAGCGTTCGCTTCGGAAGAACAGCTCTTGCACGTGGATTTACAGAAACCGATGAGGGTGGAAACAGATGCATCAGATCGAGCGGTAGGGGCGGTTCTGCTCCAACCGGGGAAGGATGCGTCGGACTGGAGACCGTGTGCCTTCTTCTCGCGGAAGTTGAATAAATCCGAAAGGAACTAAACAGTGTACGACAGGGAACTGCTCGCCATTTATGAAGCGTTCCGACGGTGGCGGCACCTGCTAATAGGAGCGCAGCACAAGGTCCAGGTGTGCACGGACCACAAGAACCTGGAATATTGGCGAACGGCCCGAGTACTGAACCAGAGACAAGTGCGATGGGCACAGGAATTTTCCAAGTTCCATTTTGAGATTCGCTACGTAGCGGGACCAGAGAACGTAAGGGCGGATGCTCTCTCTCGAAAACCAGAGTATATGGAGGGGGAGGGAGCGCCTGAAGAGAGACATGTCATCCCCGAGGACCACTGGGTGTGTGGGGCAGCATTGGTGGGGCAACGAGAACTGGTAGAAGGGACAGAGAACGATGAATACGCCCAAGATAAGCTCAGAGGGCTCAGGAGAGCCGGGGAGATCACCGGGGGTTTTGAAGAAAGGAACGGGGCGTTGTACTACAAGGGGGCTTTGTACATACCAGAAGGGGAATTGAGGGGTAGGGTACTCAAACAAATGCACGACAGCCCCACCGCGGGGCACTTTGGGCAACACAAAACAATGTGGTTAGTTACCAGGCAATTCTGGTGGCCCAAGGTGAGGGAAGATGTACGAGAGTATGTAAGGGGGTGCGACCGCTGCCAGCGAGCGAAGGGGGAGAGGGCGGCGCAGGCGGGGTTGCTGGAACCATTACCCACACCCGAACGGCCATGGGAGGCAGTTTCCATAGATTTCATGACGGATTTACCAAGATCCAAGGGGAAAACTGCGGTAATAGTAGTGGTAGACCTGTTAACCAAGATGTGCCACTTTATAGCTTGCTCACATGCGGTAACGGCGGAAGAAACCGCCAAGTTGTTTGTAAAACATGTTTTTAGGTTGCATGGCGCCCCCTTGAGGGTGGTCTCAGATCGAGGGAAACAATTTACGTCCAGATTCTGGAGGAAGCTCATGAGCTTACTGCACATGGAGGTCAATTTCTCAACCGCCAGACACCCAGAAACTAATGGGCAGGCGGAAAGGGCAAACAATATTCTGCAACAATGAGGTGTTATGTAAATGACAGAGAGAATGATTGGGTAGAGAAATTAGCCCTAGCCGAATTCGCATACAATAATGCGGAAAATGTTTCCACGGGCATGAGTCCATTTATGGCTAACTATGGGTGTCACCCCAGGGCATTTCCAGGGGAAGGAGGGGAAAGATGGAGCGTGCCGGCAGCGGAACATTTTGTGGAAGAAATGGAAGCAATACATCAACAGCTCAAAATGAATTTGGATAGGGCCAAGGCAGAATACAAGAAGCAGGCAGATAGGAGCAGAAGGGAAGGAGAGACCATAAGGGTGGGGGACCGGGTGTGGTTGTCAACACAAGGGTTACCGTTCAAGGGGGGTTGCAAAAAATTGCGGCCAAAACGACTGGGACCCTTCGAGGTTATACAGCAGGTCAATACGGTGGCCTTTAAACTCAGGCTGCCAGACAACATGAAACTGCATCCAGTATTCCATAGGTCATTACTATCACCATACCGGGAGGGGCGGGAATTTTGGGGACGTGAAGGTGAGGTTCCCGCGGCACCGCAAGTAGAAGAGAGGGATCGAAGCAGTCATGTAGCAGAAATACTCAACTCTCGGTGGAAGGGGAAACAGGTGGAGTACTTAGTGGCATGGGAAGGGGAACCGGAGTCCGAAAATACCTGGTTACCGGCAGAAACAGTCAAGGATGAGGTCTTAGTAGGAACGTTTCATCGCCGGTTCCCAAGGAAGCCCCAGCCCTTGGCTAGGTTCTGGGAGGAACACTTCGGCACCACTGATGAGGAAGAGGAGTTCGAGGGGTTCCCAGAATCAGGACAGGAAGAGGAAGAAGAATCAGATGGGGAAGAGTATGGGGAAAGAAGGGACAGTAGTAGGTGGAGAGTGGTTTTCGAGTTATCCGAAGATGAGGAGGATTCTTTCAGGGGGTTCCCAGCCTCGCCACCCAGAGAAGAGGGGGAAATGGGGGGTGAGGGGAGTCCTGGAGGGGAGGTGGATGTCAGGGAACTGCCATCGGAGAGTCAGGTGGTGGAAGGGCTCCAGGAGGCTAGGAGACCTTCGGATGCGGAGGAAGGAACCAGTAGGGGGAGAGGGAGAGTTCCTGCAGAAACTCAATCGGAGGAATGGCTCCAAGATGTTTCCAGTGAGAACAGCGGGGAGGGCTCAGGACCTCCGCTGGGGACGCCCACTCCGCGCAGGAAACTGTCACACAGAGAATCCAGAAGGAGAGTTTCCGTCAAGGAACTCTTATGTTGGCGTAAATTCCGGAAGCGCCCACTGACGGATTCTGCCAGCGATTGAGGTAGCCATGCACCCATGGCTCCACGGACTGGGAGAGTTTAGGAACTGATGGCAAAGCTTGGAGGGCTTAAATGCTTACTCACGAGCAGCCCCCTTTTCCCATCACAATATGCATGCCAACCAAATCTATTATCATAACCTTCCAAATCTAACAATTCTGTATTTTCTATTTTCATCCATTCCTTCAACCAACAGAGGCACGATGCTTCATAATACAATTTCAAGTCCGGCAGGGCGAAGCCTCCTCTTTCTTTAGCATCTGTTAACAACTTAAATTGTATTCTTGGCTTCTTACCCTGCCAGATATACCTTGAAATTATCTTTTGCCATTCTTTAAATATTGCTGCCCCTTTGATTATTGGAATTATCTGAAACAAAATTAACATCTTTGGTAGCACATTCATCTTTATCGTTGAAATCCTTCCCCAAAATGATAACTTCAACCTTCCCCATACCTCTAGATCTCTTTTGATACTATTTCACATTTGTGTATAATTGTTTTGAAATAAATCAATATTTTTGGGAGTTAACCAAATTCCTAAATATTTAACTTTCTTAACCACTTCTATACCTGTTTGTTACTGCAATGTTTCAACCAATTCCTGTTCCATATTTTTGGCAGTTATCTTAGTTTTCTTTTTATTCAGTTAAAACCTGCCACTTGACTGAACTGTTCTATTTCCTCTAATACTTCTTTAATACTTAATGATGGTTCTTCAATTGTTAATACCAAGTCATCAGCAAAGGCTTTTACCTTATATTCATTTCAACTGACTGTCACACCCTTTATTAACTCATTTCTTCTTATTGATCTTAAAAAAACTTCCAGTACTGATATGAATAATAATGGTGAAAGGGGACACCCTTGTCTTGTGCCTTTAGTAATTACAATATTCTCTCTTTTTAAAAAAATATAATTTTTATTAACAGGCCAATCAAATCACATTAATTCCAAATCACATTAAATCCAAATTATACAGCCGGATTTTTTAATTTTTTGTTGGGGGTACCCATACTTCAAGTTCCGAAAGGGGTCAAAACATCACTCTTGCTGCTGCCTTGATCAAACAGTTCTATCCAGTTCTGTCCAGATAGTCTTTTTGTTATTTTCTTCATCTTCTTGTTGTTATCATATATTCCTTTCTTTGTGATCTCTGATAATCTTCACAAGCGGGTGAAAGACAAACATCTCCTGTGTGGGTTTTACACTCTCCAAAAATCATATCACATAAAGGACAGGCGCCATTTCCACACCTCCGTTGAAAAGATTCCCACAGTCTGTCCGTTGATTCACAGGCTTGCGAATCTATATCTCAGAGGGCCCTGCCAGGTCAAGATTACGTTCCGATAACCATACATTCACATTCCAATGACCCTGGTCCTCCTCCCTCTCGTCCTCCTTAGTCAAGCCTGCTTCACGAAACTCCATTTTTAACTGCGTCATAAAACTTTCCTTTCATTCCCCGGTATTTCCACCAGTCCTCTCCTCAATCAATAATTCATTCCCACACAGTTCTTAGTCTCCTGCTTGTGATTAATAATAGCAACGATTCTTCTCTCTATCTGTCTGGAGGGGAGGGTTATTGGTACTCACATAAGGCAAAAAAAGAAAAGTTTTTTCCTCCCCTCCCTTTCCGTTTCACTCCAACATACCAATCTCTTGATGTTGATTCTTCATTTGATTTATTTTCACGCCTGTCGCTCCGCTCACAGAGATCCCATTAATCAGCAGTCTTTACTCCTGATCTTCACTTGGTGTATGTGCATTAGCTTCTCCAATTATGTATTTCCAATTAAATATTTCGAGCTAATGCGAACCAGTGCGCTAATTGGAGACAGCGTCAGGAAGAGCCGACTGCATACTTCCCATAGCAGCCTCTTAATGACCTCGTGTGGGTCGGAGAGATGTTATTGTCGGCCATCTTCCAATGCGCCCCCTGGTGGCCCCCCGTAATTACAATATTCTCTGTTGTTATATTATTTACAATTAATCTTGCTCTTTGCTCTGTATATATAGCTTTTAGTCCATTTAGGAAGAATTGACCCATACCCATAAATTCCAAATTTTTTAACATAAATTCCCAAGATATATTTGTTAGGATATTTCCGTTCCACCTTAAAAGGGAGCAGGCTGTGTGAGTCACAGAGTCTGCGTATTTCCTGTTTCTCAGGATGTTTATGTTTGCTATTGCTTTCGTTTTCTCTCTCTCTGCGCCAGAACACGCTAGCAGTCGGTCATGTTTTTCTTTGTTCTGACCAACGCTGAATAAACATTCTAAATGATACTCTCCTGAGTGCAACTTTTGCTGTGTGAATTCTGCTGACAGAGTGTGCACCAACCCAGGAATGTGGCAATCTATTTCAGAGGCTTGGTGCCGCTAATTGCTGATACTGCGTGACTACAGTGATCGATGGATCGTCCGGAGACGACGTGGAGGCAGTGATGGCCTTTGTCTCCCTGGCATTATCCCAACAACAGGTTTCAGGCCCAGATTCACGGCATTTACAGGAGGGTAAAACTGCAACCCAAGACTGCGACAGACTGCTGAGGTATGTGGAAAAGCGAAAGAGGAGGCTTTTCTGTTGGGCCGTGGGAAAAAAAAGCCTTTGATGTCCAGCAGCCTACGTGGGTCTGGGAGCTGAACCAAGAAGGCTTCGTGATTAATGAGCTGCCAAGATAAGGACTCTTTGAGATAAAGAGAGAGACTCGGGCTCAAGGAAAACCTGAAATGGAATTTTTCCAAGCTGCTGAATGCCCTAAGTTAAATGGGAATAATTATCAGACCTGGGCAAAATGGTGTGAGAGTTTGCTGCGTCAGTACGGAGTATGGCAAACCGTGTCTCAAGCCCCTCCAGTTCCTCTGACAGAGAAATGGGAGGCCCAGAATTCGAAGGCCATTGACATAATCGTCTTGTCCGGCTCTCTGGAGGAAATAAAAACGCTTGCTGGCAACGTGACGGCACGTAAGATGTGGAATGCTTTGAAGAGAGCGCATCTGCCGGTCATCCCAGCTCAGAGTCTGGAGGCCCAGGGTGTGAATGCATCGGAGGTCCTGGCTGTTTCCCAGAATGCGACTGAATGCAGGGATGCTGAGGGCACCGGTTGCAAGCTGCAGAGGGAGCAGACTGTGATGTCAGCCCAGGCAGCATTCCAGCCTCCAGGGGCAGCCAAGGAGTCGGCAGCTGAGAGCTCTGTTTCTCGTGGGAGCCAAGGTCATTGTCTTTGCAGAGGCCGGAAGGCCAGAGGTAAACCGAGCAAGATGCCTGCATATGGCCAGGAGCGGGGGGGGGGGGCAAGCAGCAAAAGCCCATGCCAGTGGAAAACAAGGCTTTGCTAGCTGGCACAGCTTCACCAAAGGCTAAAGGCAAGTCTGATGGCCAGGAGCAGGGGGGCAAGCTGCAAAAGCCCACGCCGGTGGAAAACAAGGTTTTGCTTGCCAGAAAAACTGCTCCAAAGGCTAAAGCCAGGTTTATTGTGGACTCAGGCGCGAGCCGCCATTTATCGAAGGATAAGCACCTGTTTATCTCCTTCACACCTCAAGAAGGAGAGATCCACCTGGCTGATGGAAGGACGTTGCAAGTTGCAGGAGAAGGGACTGTTAAACTTGCAAGTTTGCATACAACCATCAGTAATGTACTTTATGTTCCAGGAGCTGCAGACAATTTGCTGAATGTCCCACAGCTGATTCTGCGTGGTTTTGCGGTTTCCTTCAAGAGGAATGTCTGTGTCATCAGGAAAGGCAAAGAGGACATTTTGCATGCAAAGTTTATAGATGGTTTATTCTGTATAACTTATGATGACAATGCTGTTGTGTCTAATGCTGATTCTTGTTGTGTGGCACAAACTAACAAAGTTCTTCATGCAGGATGTATTCATGAAGCACATCGAAAATTTTGTCACATGTCTTGGCAGGCGCTAGCCAAGATGCCAGAGTTGGTTGAAGGTTTGAACATCAAACCTTGTAAGTATCACATGAAATGTGTATCTTGTGCAGAGAACAAGGTGAAGGTTGCTCCAAAAGGCAAGGAGTCTAGCAGGCAGGCTTCCAAACCCTACCAGCTTGTGCACGCAGACCTGGTTGGTCCACTTGCGCCCTCTTTGGGTGGAGCAAGGTACTTCATGGTTCTAATTGATTCTTTTTCTAGGTACATTCATGTATGCTGATACTGTATCTATGGGAGGTCAATGGATCGTCCGGCAGCCGGCTTGGGGGCTCAGACAGACTTTATCTCCCTGGCAGTATCCCAACAGTTTCTAGGTGAAAGGTCGGTTCTGGACTTGCGGTTCCAAGCAGTTTGCAGTTAGCTTAGGCAAAAGCTTTCTTGATTCAAAATGGATTATAAAAATCACTGTAAGCCCTGTTATGTGTGAGCATGTGTGAATATATTGATTACTGATAACTGATTATATGAATAGCATAAGGGTAACCTAAGGGTGGCCCCCCTTTTCTTGCTTTACCGTGACCAGAACCCACAGGCTCCCGGAAAAGTATAACCACAGCAACCTATTTTTCTCAAAAAAAATTCTTACTTCTTTCCTTGCCTTGAAGCCCTGAAACTGCCTCCTTTCATTATCTGTCTCCTCAATCTCAACACCAACCCTAGTCCATCGGAGTTTGTCCAGACAAGGGTTGTGTGTGGTTTTTCTTTCTCTTTAATTCTATATGCCGACCTACCCCTTCGGAGGTTGCTCTGAAAAGGTCGTGCACTTCTTTCTGCACTGAAAACTATAATTCCCTTGTTATTTCTCCCCTTCCCATTTCTTTTTTTCTTCTTCTTATTATTATTCATGTTATATATTCTTCTCATCTCCTTTTTAATTTTTCTGGAACCTATGTGGTATACATTTTTTTACTTTTTCCCTTCAACCGTGCTTTTAGGTGGCTTTCCCCCCCCCCTCTTTGCTTTTATCCCCCCTCTTTGTCTTCTGAGTTGATTTTATAACTTACCTTCTTTTTTGTCTGTGTCAGCTTTTCCAGCTGCTTTGTGTTGCTGTGCTCAGCAGAGAAAGCATTCCAGGCAACCGGCCATAAATTACACTCTTTATTGCCTCTCGACTCAGTTACAGGCAGAATAAACAAAGTGATCTGAGCGTCATGACGCGTTGTTCCGACTGGCGTTTTCTCCCTCGCTATCCCCAGCACAATCATTTGCCCCACCCCTTCCTTCTTTCCCTGTGACGAGGAGCACTCTCTCTCAGAAGTAGCCCCTCCCGCTCAGACTCACTCCCCTCTTCTCTATCCTCTGAGGATGAAAAACTGCTAATCAGAGGGGATCTTTCTCTATATCCTCCCTTTCTTTCCTCCCTCGCTGCCTGCAGTTCCCTGACATCCACCCCCTCCTCAAAGGACCCCCTCTCCTCCTCTTCCTGAGAGGCTGCCTCACCCGCTGCATCCTCCTCATGCCTCTCGGGGGTAAATCCCAGGAAAATCTCCTCCTCCTCTTCGGTATCATCAAAAACGTTACCCCAACCCCCAACACCTGACGGACCCGGACGAACTTCGCACACTCCTTCCCTCCACTGTGTTACCCCTTGGTTCGAGGCTGGGAATCCTTCGAAATCCTCATCATCGTCCGTCGGCCCAAACACCTACTCAGGAAACCTCCCCGAGGGTTGGGGCTTGTGGGGAAATAGCTCGTGCAAGTCTTCCACTAAACCTTCCTCAGTGACCCAACCTGACGGCACCCACGTGTTGTCAGAACTGGGAGCCCCCTCCCAAGCCACAAGATACTCCAGCTGATTCCCATTCCAACGCAAATCCAGCATTTCCTCTATCTGGTGTCCCCGTTCCCTTTCCTCGACTTCGGGCGGTGGCACCTCCCCTTTCCGTCTGCCCTGCCAGGAGGCCGACAATAGAGACTGGTGAAAAACGGGATAAATTTTCATGCTCTCTGGCAACCTCAATCTGAAGGCCACCGGGTTGACTTGCTGTATGATCTCAAAGGGACCCACCCTCCTGGGTTTGAGCTTCTTACACCCCCCTTTCCAAGGCAAACCTTGCGTCGATAACCACACCTTATCTCCAACCAGAATGGTTTCCCCTGCCCTCCGGTGCTTGTCCTTGGCCCTTTCCAAGTTCAACCACAGTTGCTGTTGAATCACCTCCATTTCCTCCGCAAACTGTTCAGCGGCTGGCACACTCCACGACTCCTCCCCCCTCCCAGGGAAAGCCCTAGGATGACATCCGTGATTAGCAAAAAACGGAGTCATCCCTGTGGACACGTTCTCAGCGTTGTTGTATGCAAACTCCACCAGCACTAATTTGTCCACCCAATCGTTCTGCCTCTGCCCAACATAACAGCGCAAGTACTGCTGTAACACTGCATTGGCCCTTTCTGCCTGCCCATTGCTTTCGGGATGTCTGGCGGTGGTGAAACTCACCTCGACTTGCAGCAAACTCATGAGTTTGCGCCAGAACCTTGAGGTAAATTGTGTCCCCCTGTCCGAAATGACCCTCGAAGGGACCCCATGCAACTTAAACATGTGCTCCACAAACAATTTGGCGGTCTCCTCCGCAGTTACTGCATGAGAACACGCCACAAAATGGCACATTTTGGTGAGTAGATCCACCAGCACCGCCGTTTTCCCCCTGGACCGGGGCAGGTCAGTGATGAAGTCTACTGATACCACCTCCCATGGCCTCCCCGGTGTTGGTAGAGGCTCCAATAACCCTGCCGGAGCTGCCCTCTCCCCTTTGGCTCTCTGACAGGTCTCACACCCTCGCACATATTCCCTCACATCTTCCCGCACCTTGGGCCACCAAAATTCCCTAGTGACCAACAACATGGTTTTATGTTGCCCAAAATGTCCTGCCGTCGAGCTGTCGTGAAGTTGTCGGAGGATTCACGCCCGGAGAGGTTCCCCTGGTACATACAAAGCCCCCCGATAAAACAGAAGCCCCCTCTCTCGTCGAAACCTCCCTCAGCCCCTCTCCCTTGCCCAAGTTCATCCAACTTCCCTCTGGCGAAAGCATCGTCCCGCATCAATCGTCTCAGTTCGTCATCCTTCACCAAGGTCGCCCCGCAAGTCCACCTCTGCTCGGGGAACATGAACCTGGCTACCGGAGGTCCTTCCTCCGCCATATACTCTGGTTTACGGGATAAAGCGTCCGCCGTCACCTTCTGCTCCCTCGGTACGTACCGAATCCTGAAGTTGAAGTTGGCAAAGAACTGTGCCCAGCATATTTGCCTCTGGCACATCACTCTCGCTGTCTGCCAGTACTCCAAATTCTTGTGATCCCTACACACCTGTATCTGATGCTTCGCACCAATTAAAAAATGGCGCCATTGTTTGAACGCAGCCACAATGGCAAGCAATTCCTTATCATAGATACTGTAGTTTACTTCCGATTTATTGAGCTTCCGAGAGAAAAAGGCACACGGTCGCCACTCCCCCTCCCCATCCTGCTGCATCCAATCGCTTGATCCGACGCATCTGTCTCCACCCGCAGTGGTAGTTCGGGGTTGACATGCAGCAGTTGTTCCTCGGATGCGAAGACCCTTTTTAGACTCTCAAAAGCCCTCTGCGCTGCCTCCGTCCACTCAATTTCTTCTTCCCACTGAGGCAATCCGTTATGGGGGTCGTTCTTGATGAACTTCCGGTAGAAGTTACTGAAGCCCGGGAACCGCTGAACATCCTTCCTTGTTTTCGGACTTTTCCACTCCACCACCGCCTCGACCTTCTCCGGGTCCATTGCCAGACCATTGTCCGACAGCCTGTAGCCCAGGAACTCGACTTCTCTCGCGTGAAACTGACACTTCTCCAGTTTCACCCACAGGCGATGTTCCTTGAGCCTAGTTAGAACTTCCCACAAGTCCTTCACGTGCTGTTTTTCGTCTGGAAAGTAGATAAGGATATCATCCAAGAACGCAGCGCAGTTCCTATAGAGCAAAGGTCCCAATACGTGGTGCATGAAGGCTTGAAAGCACGGGCTACCACACTGCAAACCGAAGGGCATCACAAGATATTCGAACGCTCCTAACGGTGTGAACATTGTGGTCTTCCACTCGTCACCCTCTCGCACCCTGATGAGATTGTACGCTCCTCTCAGATCCAGCTTCGTAAAAACCTTCCCCTTTCTCGCCCGCGCCAATACGTCATCGATTCTTGGCATGGGGAACGCCATGGGGACCGTCTGAGCGTTTATTCGCCTGAAATCCACTACTAGCCCCCTCTCCCGCGTGGCCTTCTTGTCCACAAAGACCACGGGGCTTCCGCCCACTGCCCTGGACTCCCTGATGAAACCTCTCCTTAAGTTCCTATCGATAAAGGCTCTCAAGTCCTCCATCTTCTGATCTGACATAGAGTATAGTTTTCCTGCCGGTAACTTGGCCCCCGGGACCAAGTTAATCTGACAATCATAAGACCTCTACGGCGGCAGCGTGTCTGCCTCTCTTTCACTGAAAACTTCCTCAAAGTCCATATATTCTGGAGGGATGCAGCCTTTCTCTCCCGCGCGTGTAGCTGCCACTCTGGCACTCCCAACTCACTGCTCCTTTACTCCCAAACAGTTCTCCAAGCAATGCGCCAATTCAAACGTCAGGTTACGCTGATGCCAGGAGACCACCAGTTCGTGCAAGGCCAACCAGCTCATGGCCAGAATGATGGGCGGACCCGCCAGCGTGGCCACATGGAAGGCAATAGTCTCAGAATGTTTCAAAATCCTCATTCTCATGGGGGGGTCTGATGGGTCACTTCCCCTCCCAGGAGATCCCACCCATCAATGGTGGTCACTTGTAGCGGAAAGTCCAAAGGTCGTAAATGCAATTGGTGGTGTGCAGCGAAGTCTCTGCTGAAGAAATTTGCACTCGCAGCTGAGTCCAGCAGGGCATAGACCTCCACAGCATGGCCATTGGGGAGATCCAGCAACACCCTCACGATTATGCCTGGTTGGTGGTGTCCTGGTCGGGGCTGTGGCTCAGTCCCATTGCTGCCTGGCTGCTGACCCGTTCCATTCCCAGCCAGGCCCTGGCGTTTCCCTGCATCTGGACTCCCCCCTCTTCTCCCTGGGAGGAAGCCCCCACCATTCCCTGCCAGTTGTGACGTTCCGGACACACTCTGGCAAAGTGCCCTGGTTTCTGGCAGATAAAACATTTCTTGGCAGCCTGCCAGTCTTTTGCCGCCTTGTGACCTGGCCGTTGGGCCTTTGAATCTTCCCGCGCGTGGGGAGAGTCAATTTCCATCAGCTCCGAGCGAGAGTGACCTTGTTCTCCCTCTCTTGGCATTTCAGGAATGCGATCACCATGGAAATGCCGGTCTTTGTTCTCAGCCTTCTCGAACTGCCTCAGCTCTTGCCTGCTGCCCACCGCCAGAGCAGCCTTAATGAGGGAATCCAAGTCCTTGTGACGGGGGCCCCTGGCAAGCTCATCCTTCACATCAGAATTAAGTCCAGCCTTAAATAAGGCTTGCACAGGCTTTGAGGTTAAGCTCCAATCAAGCTTGTGAAGTAGCATCGCAAATTGGGACCAGTACACCCTCACAGTTAAGTTTCCCTGCCGGAGATCCAACAACTGCTGCTGGGTAACATCCTCCTCCGATTCAAACGAAAACATAACGTCCATAGCCTGCCAGAATTGTTTTAGGTCCCTCAGCGCATCATTATTGGCAGCAATCAGTGGGCGGACCAATCTCGCGCTGCTCTTTTTTTTATTCTTTTCTCTTTTTTCCCCTTTTTATTACTAGTATATTATTAGTAAATTTTTCTTTCCCTATTTTTATTTTTTTGGATTTTGCAACCCTTTTTGGGTTTTGTAGCCTTTATTTTAAATTGTGGCTTTAAATTTGGATTATAAATTTTATTTACAATTTTTATTTATAAAATTTTTATTTATAAAAATAAGGATTACAATTGGATCAAAAGTGGATTAGCCTGTTAAGAGGCAGAAATTTTTTGTTGAATTCTCTTTTTTCTTTATATTCCTCTCTTTGGACTTTTCCCCTTTTGCTTGATGGATTACAATTATATTGGTTGGATTAGCCAAACAAGTGGCAAGAAACCTTTTGTTTCATGGATTACAATTACATTGGTTGGATTAGCCAAACAAGTGGCAAGAAGTTTTAATTTTTTTAAAATTTATGAATGTTATAAATTTGGTTTGGGATTTATTAGGTTAAGAAAATGTCTCACACACAGAAAAAAGTGGGTGAAGAAGCGACACATAGGGAAAGAAGAGGATCTAAGCAGGAAATGGAGTTTAAAGGAGACGTATTAAAGATGTTTGCAGAAATAAAGACATTAAACAAAGTGAGAAAAACTTAGAGACAAGGTTGGAGCAGATGGACAAAACAATTGATGTGACAGTTAATAAACTGAAGGGACAAATGAAGGATATGACAAAAATAACACAAAGCTTAGAGGAAGGAATGAAAAGAACAAAATTGGAGATGAGGGAGGTAAAGAAGGAGGAGGAGAGAATCAAAGTGGAGGTTTCGGAAATCAATAAAACGCAAGAAGGAATATGGGATGCGATTGCTATGAATGTTTTGAGACAAAGAGAGATGAATTTGAGACTGAGATCGGTGCCTGAGTTACAAGGAGAGAAGATAAGAGAGAAACTGACATCATAAATCGCTCAATGGTTAGGTATGGAAGTGGATGAAGTTGCTAAAACAATTCAAAATGCATTTCTAATTAAAATGAGATCTAGTGAAGCAAAGAAATTCCCAGGTGATTGTTTAATTATTTTTAAAGCTAGAGAAATGAGGAATTTGATATTACAGAAGAATAGAGAAAAAAGGCTGAGCATTGATGGAAACTTCATAATTATTTTTAAGGACATTCCACTTCATTTATTGAAAAAACGGGACCCTTACAAACCATTGACACAGACTTTGAGGAAAAATCAAATTGAATTCAAATGGGAATTCCCAGACAGGGTCTCCTTTTTTTTTTACAAAGGGAAGAAGTTTAAATTTACAAATCCAGACGAAACACAGAAGTTTTTGAATAGATATAAGGAACTGGGAAGGGGAGAAGAAGAGGTAGCTGGAGCTGGAGCGGGAGCGGGAGCAGGGGCTGGAGGTCCGGCGGGATCGGGAGAAGGGGAGAAGAATCATAAAAAGGATCAAGGAGAAGGGGACAAAGAAGAAGAGGAAGAGTAAGAAGAAGAGGAGGAGGAAAAGGAAGAAGAAGAACAGATTTAAGACTTTATTTTATTTTTATTATAAAAAGAGTACAATATGGCGCTGAAATTATGGACCTGGAATATTAATGGGATGAACGATAAGAAAAAACGCAATAAAATTGAACATTTCTTGAAGAGGAAGAATTTGGACATTATTTGCTTGCAAGAGACTCATGGAGCAAGGAGACTCAGAAAAGTATTAATTAATAAAAAAATAGGAAACAAATTTATTTCATCAGACAGAAGCAAGAAGGGTTTTTTTGTATATAAAATTTGTATATAAAAAACAAGCTGGAAGCTCAGCAGATTGTTAAAGATGAGGAAGGTAGGATTATTGCAGTTCAAGTCAAATGGCAAGGCGAAAAATTGATAATGGGGTATATGCACCAAATGGAAACAAAACTGACTTCTATAAAGACTTGGAGGAAAAGTTATTTGATTTTATGGATCAGAAGATTATAATAATGGGTGATATGAATGGAGTGGTGTCAATGGAAATGGATAGACTAAGAACAAGTGGGAAGGTTAAGGAAGGGAAATTGCCTAAGACTTTTTTCTCTATGATTGAGAATTGTAATTTGATAGATATCTGGAGATTAAGACACCCATTAGAAAAACAATTTACTTTTCATTCAGAAGCAAATGAGTCAAGAATCGATCAGGTATGGATTTCTAGTGAATTAACATCAAGAGCTTTAAAAATGGAGATACAACCAATGGTACTTTCGGATCATAATGCGATAAAGTGTGTAATAAAAGGAATTGAAGAAAAATCCTTTCGATGGAGAATAAATGAGAATCTTTTTGACGATCAGAAAATAATAGAAAAAGCACAAAAGAACTTGACAGACTATTTTGTGAACAATTGTAACAAGGGTACGAAAATGAGTACAGTATGGGATGCCAGCAAAGCTGTGATGCGAGGTTTCTTTATTCAGCAGAATACGATTAAAAATAAATTTAGGGGGAAAGGGAGAAAAGAAATCTTAAAACAAATAATGGAAAATGAGAAGAATTTGATTAAAAAACCAAACAATTTGAAAATAAAGCAAAATATTAAAATATTACAAACCCAATTTACAATGATAATAAATAAAGAAGTAGAATGGAATATCAAAAGAATGAAACAGAAAAATTTTGAATTCGCAAATAAATCTGGAAAATGGCTGCCATGGCAAATTAGGAAAAGAAAGGAACAGAATACAATTAATAAAATCATTGTAGAAGGTAATGAAATAGATAATCCGAAAGGAATAAGAAAAGGGTTTGTGGATTTTTATAGACATTTATATAAAAGAACTGTAGAGTTTGGTGATTATAGGGTTAACTTATAGAGTTTGGTGCTTCGTGTCTGAGGGAGGGTTTTTTCTATAAAGAGTCAGTCAGGATGTCACGTCCCTGTTTCTTTGATCTGTGATTCTAGTTTTGTTTTCAGTCAGAGTCGAGTCAAAGTGTGTTTGAGCTTTGAGAAAAGATGTGTGCAAGCTCTGACGGTATAATTTACAGCTTGTAGATAATAAAGCCTCTAGATAAGAAGAATCTGTCTCTGGACTGTTTCACTCTCTATTCTCCTGCGACAGCAACACCGCTGCATTTCTGCTACTACTTCTGCCTCAGCTGAAGTTTTACCCAGAAGATTGCACTGAGAGAAAGCAGTGTTTTTGGCGCAGGGAAGTGCACTGGACAGGCAGAAGTCCAATAAGAACTGAGAAGAGTAATGTTTAAAAAATAGAGGAATTTTTGAGGGAAAAGGCAGTGCAGAAAATCCCGACTGATAAAAAATACAGACTGAATGACCCAATTGAGGTAGAGGAAATTGAAGATGTTATAAAGGAATTGAAAAGTGGGAAGACACCGGGACCGGATGGATTCACTGCAAGATATTACAAAGAAATGAAACACATCCTACTCGTACCATTGAAAGAAGTTATGAATAATATTTTAAAGAAGGGAGAATTACCAGAAACATGGAAAGAAGCATATATTACATTTATTCTGAAGCAGGACTCAGATTTAACGCAAATAAAAATTATAGGCCGATTTCGCTGTTAAATAATGATTATAAACTATTTGCAAGCATATTAGCGAGCAGGATGAAAAAAATATTGAAAGAAATTATACACAAAGACCAAGCAGGTTTTCTACCTGGCAGACAGATGAAAGATAATATTAGAAATATAGTTAATATAATTGAATATCTGACAGCCAGGAATGATAAACAAGCAATGTTAATTTTTGTGGATGTGGAAAAGGCCTTTGATAATATTGTTGGGATACTGCCAGGGAGACAAAGGCCATCACTGCCTCCACGTCGTCTCCGGACGATCCATCGATCACTGTAGTCACGCAGTATCAGCAATTAGCGGCACCAAGCCTCTGAAATAGATTGCCACATTCCTGGGCTGGTGCACACTCTGTCAGCAGAATTCACACAGCAAAAGTTGCACTCAGGAGAGTATCATTTAGAATGTTTATTCAGCGTTGGTCAGAACAAAGAAAAACATGACCGACTGCTAGCGTGTTCTGGCGCAGAGAGAGAGAAAACGAAAGCAATAGCAAACATAAACATCCTGAGAAACAGGAAATACGCAGACTCTGTGACTCACACAGCCTGCTCCCTTTTAAGGTGGAAAGGAAATATCCTAACATCCTCCCCCTTTCCGTGTAACCTGTAGTACCTGTGGTTCACCCAATTGCAACTTCTGTATGTAAACCTTAAGTTGTTCACTGTTAACAACCTTAGACAACAGATCAGCAGGAATTTCATTTCCTGCCATGTAGGACACCTGAATCAGTCCTTTTTGAATACACTCTCTTGCACGATGTAGCTTAATCTGCAAGTACTTGGTTCTTTGCTTGCAACTCTCTGAGTTCAGCAAAGCCAAACAGGATCTATTGTCTTGATACACTTGTATAGGACATTTCACAGAACAGTTGCATCAACCATTCACAATCCATGAGTGAAAATGACAGAGCATTGAGTTCTGCTTCACAGGAACTTAGGCTCACTGTTGTCTGCTTTTTGCACAACCAGTCAAACAGACAGTGGTTGTACATGTAGCACACTCCAGAAGTGCTTGTACCATCCGTGGTGTCACTTCCAAAACTTGCATCTGCAAAGATTTCAAGACCTCCAGTCTTCTGACTGGTGAACCTCAGCCTGTAGTGCATAGTCCCTTTCAAATAGCGGGCTATGCGCTTCAGAGCTTTCCAATCCTGAACAGTAGGATTGTTAGCATGTCTGCTAAGCAGGTTAGTGCTTACAGCAATGTCAGGTCTTGAACATCTAGCAATGAAATTCAGCTTGCCTAGAATGCATCTGTACAGCGTAGTGTCAGAAAACGCTTCAGCAGTACTATCTACCTGGTAACCTGTCACCATCGGTGTGTCTGCTGGGTTTGCATCAACCAAATTCAACCTGGTTAATACATCAGCAATTTTCTGTGTTTGGTGTACCAGAAAATTACCTGCTTGGTCCCTCTCCACCTGCAGAGAAAGATAGTTGGATACCTCACCAAGATCCTTCATGTCAAAGTGCTCCTTCAGTTGAGCTAGGGTGCTTTGGTAAAAAGCCAGATTCTTCCAAAACATCAGAAGATCATCAACAAAACATAAACAATACAGTTTGTTTTGCCCCCCCTCCTTGACAAACACACATGGATCAGCTTTGCCCTGGTGAAAACCTAGAGAAAGCAATGTCTCAGTGAGTTTTGTGTTCCAACACCTGGCACTCTGCTTGAGACCATATAAGGATTTCCGCAGTTTACAGACCAATCCCTTCTGTATCTGCATTCCATCAGGTGGAAGCATGTACAGCTGCTCCTCCAAAATCCCGTACAAAAAAGCTGTATTAATGTCATGATGGGAAACATGCAGTTTCTCCTCTGCAGCTATCTTGAGCATCAGCCGAATGCTCTCATATTTGACAGTGGGCGAGTAGGTCTCGTGGTAATCCTGTCCTTGTACCTGTGAAAAACCTCTGGCAACCAATCTGGCTTTGTGTCTGACAACCTTGCCATTCTGGTCTGTCTTGGCCTTGAAGACCCATTTGCTGCCAACCAGTCTCATTCCTGGGACTACCGGTACCAATTCCCAAGTTTGGTTCCTGTTCAAGAAATCAACTTCTGCCTTCATGGCATTAAGCCAAGGCTCAGCATCTTTAGAGGTTAACTCCTGAACCTCTTTGAAGCTTGAAGGTTCCCACACCTTCTCTGAGCTACTAAGAACAGCAGTTGCTGTCTTAGCAAACTCATCAGCAAATCTCTTTGGAGGTCTACCTTTGGTTGCCCTTTCAGACCTGCGAACCAGACGCAAGTCTTCTGGACTCATCTCCTCCTTCTTAGGAGAAAAGTGACCAATGGTGAACAGTGGTTCTTCCAGTTCATTGTCAGACGCATCAGATGGTCTGACTGAGGCCTTTGCGCTCTTGTAGTCTGCTGTGTCATCACTGTCACTGACACCAGCAGCAGCGCCGCCAACTGAACTGGAATCCAAACTCTGATCATGATCATCATCAACATCATCATCCTCATCCTCAGCTTCCTCAACATCATCGGCCTTTTTCACATCACCTTCATCCTCCTCTGGGTAACTCTGGAAAATTCCCACATTTTCCCCCCACTTAGGATTGTACTCAACACTCTTGGTGAACTTAATGGACTTAGAGTTAGTCATCCATACCCTGTATGCACCTTTTTCGTACCCCATGAACAAACCATGTGCCCCACGCTTCCCAAGCTTGTTGCTTTGTGGGGTGTGTACCCACATGTCAGAACCAAAGATTTTCATGTGCTTGACGTTCGGTTTTTTTCCAAACATCTTCTCGTAGGGAGTGCAACCTATGGGTGATGACAGTCTCCGATTAACGGTATAAACAACCGTTGACAGAGCTTCCCCCCAAAACTTCTCAGGGAGGTTGGCATCATGCAACAAGGTTTTTAGGCCTTGAAGCAAAGTTTGATTTGCTCGCTCCGCAAGTCCATTCATCCATGGCGATCTAGGCGTTGACAAGTCATGCTGGATTCCCTTCTCAGTCAGGAAAACTTCAAACTGCTGAGAAGTGAACTCCCCGCCCCGATCGGTAAAAAGACAGCCGATACGTTTACCACGAACATTCTCCAACCAAGCACAGAATGCCTTGAACTTAGGAAATGCTTGTGATTTCTGCTCAAGCATAAACACATGAATGTACCTAGAAAAAGAATCAATTAGAACCATGAAGTACCTTGCTCCTCCCAAAGAGGGCGCAAGTGGACCAACCAGGTCTGCATGCACTAGCTGGTAGGGTTTGGAAGCCTGCCTGCTAGACTCCTTGCCTCTTGGAGCAACCTTCACCTTGTTCTCTGCACAAGATACACATTTCATGTGATATTTACAAGGTTTGATGTTCAAACCTTCAACCAACCCTGGCATCTTGGCTAGCGCTTGCCAAGACATGTGACAAAATTTTCGATGTGCTTCATGAATACATCCTGCATGAAGAACCTTGTTAGTTTGTGCCACACAACAAGAATCAACATTAGACACAACAGCATTGTCATCATAAGTTATACAGAATAAACCATCTATAAACTTTGCATGCAAAATGTCCTCTTCTCCTGCAATTTGCAACGTCCTTCCATCAGCCAGGTGGATCTCTCCGTCTTGAGGTGAAGGAGATAAACAGGTGCTTATCCTTCGATAAATGGTGGGTACACCCCGAATCCACAACAAACCTGGCCTTTGGAGCAGCTTTTCTGGCAAGCAAAACCTTGTTTTCCACCGGCGTGGGCTTTTGCAGCTTGCCCCCCTGCTCCTGGCCATCAGACTTGCCTTTAGCCTTTGGTGAAGCTGTGCCAGCTAACAAAGCCTTGTTTTCCACTGGCATGGGCTTTTGCTGCTTGCCCCCCCCCCCCCCCCGCTCCTGGCCATCTGCAGGCATCTTGTTCTGTTTACCTCTGGCCTTCCGGCCTTTGCAAAGGTGATGACCTTGGTTCCCACGAGAAACAGAGCTCTCAGCTGCCGACTCCTTGGCTCCCCCTGGAGGCTGGAATGCTGCCTGGGCTGACATCACAGTCTGCTCCCTCTGCAGCTTGCAACCAGTGCCCTCAGCATCCCTGCATTCAGCCGCATTCTGGGAAACAGCCAGGACCTCCGATGCATTCACACCCTGGGCATTCAGACTCTGAGCTGGGATGGGTGGCAGATGGGTAGCTTTCAAAGCATTCCACATCTTACGTGCCATCACATTGCCAGCAAGCGTTTTTACTTCCTCCAGAGAGACGGACAAGACGATTATGTCAATGGCCTTCGAATTCTGGGCCTCCCATTTCTCTGTCAAAGGAACTGGAGGGGCTTGAGACACAGTATGCCATACTCCATACTGACGCAGCAAACTCTCACACCATTTTGCCCAGGTCTGATAATTTTTCCCATTTAACTTAGGGCATTCAGCAGCTTGGAAAAATTCCATTTCAGGTTTTCCTTGAGCCCGAGCCTCTCTCTTTACCTCAAAGAGTCCTTATCTTGGCAGCTCATTAATCACGAAGCCTTCTGGCTCGGCTCCCAGGCCAATTAAGCCTGCCGGACATCAGAGACTCTTCCGCGGCTCAGAGAAAAGCCTCCTCTTTCGCTTTTCCACATACCTCAGCAGTCTGTGTCGCAGTCTTACCCTCCTGTAAATGCCGTGAATCTGGGCCCATAACCTGTTGTTGGGATACTGCCAGGGAGATAAAGTCCATCTGAGCCCCCAAGCCGGCTGCTGGACGATCCATCGACCTCCTGTAGTTACAGTATCAGCAATTAGCGACACAAAGCCTAAGAAATAGCTTGCCACATTCTTGGGCTGGTGCACACTCTGTCAGCAGAATTCACACAGCGAAAGTTGCACTCAGGAGGGTATCATTTAGAATGTTTATTCAGCGTTGGTCAGAACAAAGAACAAACATGACCGCCTGCTAGCGTGTTCTGGCGCAGAGAGAGAAAACGAAAGCAATAGCAAACATAAACATCCTGAGAACAGGAAATACGCAGACTCTGACTCACACAGCCTGCTCCCTTTTAAGGTGGAACGGAAATATCCTAACAGAAACATCCTTGTACCCTAAAGGAAAAGGGAAGCCATGAATCAGAAGACACTGGTTCAAACTCCCCCTCAAATCCAGGCTAAAATGGTCTACAAAACAGGAAGGGCCAAACCACATGAAGCAGAATGCATAGGGAGAGGTAGGCCAGGAGATTCCCTCCCTGAGTCTCATTTCCCTGTTCTGTCAGAACTAGGAAAAAGGTCAGACTGTGCATCATTGTGCAGACAATGGAAAGCAGAAGTTAGGGAGTGAACTCTGCGCACGTCCAGGAGCCGGGAGCATGGCAAGAAGCGCACTAATTGGTTATTTTTCACTGGCGTTCGTGACTGTCTTATGATTGTCTCATGATCTGTGATTTGCTCAGGTATAAAATCTCAGGACTTGTATGCATTGGGGTCCCAGTCTTTTGGAAAAGATTCCAAAAAAAGATTCCAACTGGGTACATTATTGCTCAGCAATAAAACCTCACCTTCTTTTCTCCAAAAGCTGTGTCTGTCTGGTCCTTATTCCACCCTAAGTGGATACCACTATATTTTCACGTGCTTCGTTGGCAAGCCTGAGGAGAGACAAGAAAAAAAGAAGAAAATGGAAAACACACACACACACAAACACAAACACACACGCACACACAGCCGGCTGGATCACCATTGCTTTTCCTGGTTGGTCCCGCCGAGAATTCCAGTTATAGCCAGGACTCAGGGTCCGCCGGGGAAGGATGAGAGGCCGGGTGCGCTTGAGCTCTCTGTCCTCGACAACCCAAAAATCCCAGTAAAACTGGAAAAATTCTCCTGGCTGGTTCGCCAAAAATGAAATAGGAAAATTAATTCCCTATAAAGGGGTTGCATCCTCGTAGGGAGGACCGAAACCCTCGGAAGAGCACTGTTGGTTAGGCTCCGCTCCGGTCGGGAAATGATAGAGACCAACACCAGGATTCAGGAAAGCAAAGTCTGATCTTTATTGAAAGAACAGGAAAAAACTGTTGCAACAGGGTCCCCCCCTCACGTAACAAAGGCGGAGTGAGAACCTCTAACAAAAGAGCTGCCTAGACTTTTATACCTTTTGGTTTCCATACAGATCAATGACACAGAAGAACAGCAAGGGTGGTGGGAAGCAACATGAATGGCGTGAAGAGAGGATTAACATAAGCTAAGTAGGATGTTGTGAGACCTTGGTTGGTGTTAATGGAGGTGTCATTTTTGCTGGAGGGCTGAAATAATATGTGTTGAGCTTCTTCTCATTTATCTTGAATCCAGTTAATAGCTTTTTCCTTTATCTACAGGAAAAAACTCCAGAGCTGTTGATAATCAATATGCAAATGGTGAGGCTGGATATTCGGGAAATGGCTTCAGTGTTGGTGTGAAATCCTGTTCTGCATAGCTATCAATTTGGGTGTGATAGTCTTATGTTTGCATACTTATTGGAAAATAAAACTAATTTATTTTAGAGCTTGTATTTGTGTGTATTCATGGTATTATTTGTAGACCCAGTAGATGGCAGTGTGGTGTGGAGAGTGTTTTTGGCAGCTCGTGAAAGGATAGAGGGTGGAACGTTTACCGTTCAAAGGCACTATAAGCAATATATATATATACACATTTTCCTAGCTACGTTTTCACATAAAAGTATGCACTCGAATACATTTGAATCAAATACATTTGGAACAAGTGGTTGTTACATTTAAGGAACATTCTCCAGGTAATGAGATTGGGGGGAAATACAAAAACACATTCGGATACATTTGGATACATTTAGAAAAGTACAGCATTTTGAGGAAAAATACATTTGAGTAGAAAAATACATTCAGATACATTCTGAAAGTCAATGAGAAAGAGACTTCTGGTCGGTCGTGAAGCTGAGCGCAAGCGGGATTCAGCACCTAGGAGAGAATGCGGCTTTTTTTGGGGGGGAGGCGGGTATTGCAAGGGTGCCGCAACCCCCAAAAAACCTCAGGAGGAAGATTCTGGGGGCAGGTTCCCAGCAAAGCCGAGAAGCGGTTTCTCCGCCCTCAGGAAAGCTCCTTTTAGGAGTGAGAAGAATGGCGAAATCGAGATGCCAGCACGGGACACCATTTTCTACCCCCGAAAAGTGCAGCCTCAAGCTTACCTGGCACAGCGATTGATTCTAAAACAGTTAAAAATCTGGATCTAATTGGTGGAAAAGAAATTCTAATTTAAAGAAATAACAATTCGGAAGCAGCGGGGTGGTAAAAAGGAGGTCAGCCCCGACTGGGATCTATTTTATATGCAAGAAGTACCTACAGAACAACAAAACAGTGAGTTGTCCTACAGTGGGATTTATATTTTATTTTAATGTAAGTACATTACTTAATTTAAGACTGTATATAAAATAAAGAAGGGGGTTTAAACCCCTATTAGAGGGTGATTTTGCCTCCTTTTTTTGAGAATCTCTAGGACTGCAGGAAGAGAAACTTCCGGGAAACTTTTACTTTCACTTTAGAAGAACTGTGTAGTCATTTTAAGAAGCCTCGTGGTGGATATATATATATATATATATATATATATATATATATATATATATATATATATATATATATATATATATATATAAATGCCACAAAGCAGCGTGACGGGGAGCTGCTAAGCCTAGACTGGATGAGATATATTTTTTATGTATTTTAGTACTTACTTTTATTTTTTCATTTTTTCTTTATTTCCTGAAGAAGAGCCAAGCAGAGAGCAGATATTGTTTGTCCACCCCCCCCCTCCTGTTTCTGGCATAGTTGAAGAATGGACTGTGGGACTAGAAGGATGTTAAATCGTCATGCTACCTTATTTTAGTGCCAGACTGTGTTCTTTGTGATTAAAAAGTACTGGACTTAGATTGGTTTTGTTGTTGTTTTTTTGTAACCTGCTGGCTCTGCTGGTCTTGTGAAGTGGATTAAGTGGTTTAATTTTTCTTTTAGCTTTTTTTCTGACTATTTTTATTTTTTGAATTTTTGAATTTCCCCCCCTTTATTTTTATTTTTTCCCACTTTCCTCTCTCTTTCCTTGGAGCAGTGGATATTGTAAGGGTTCCAAGGGGTTGCTCGAGAGCAAGCAGGCAAATACCTCCCTGCTCGGCTGTGAAGCCTTGCTTTTCATGCAAAATAAACTTTATCTGTCCAGAGCGCCACTCTCCCATGGCTGGCTCATTCACTGGCAGAATCTGTGAGTGGGCGGGGCTTAAACTTTCCCCAGCAAAGTAATTTCTTGACACCCAGTCTGCGCCTCCCCTCTCGGCACGAAACCTTACTGCGCAAGGAGGGCGTGGGTAACAGAGGACCTCTCCCCTCCCTGCTTTGCTCAGGCAAGGTGTCCTGGCACCGCCTCGCCTCCTCCGAGCCCTGCAGCTCCTCTCCACTGGAGGCGTGGTTACTCTTCCCCGCTGAGGAGGAGCTGCTTCCCACAATCTTTGGGGGCTCTCTGTAATCCATCCGGCTTTTCCTCTCTCCCTCCTGAACCGATGGCAGTTCCCTGACAGATATATATTATTTTTGATTCGTTGGAGCTTTGATTTTGGTCGAACGGCAAGTGGCAGAAGAAAGATTTTTAAATTTTGGATTTTCCTTTGGTCTCGCTCACCTATTTCTTTTTTCCTGTTTTTTGGATTTCCTTTTTAGCTATTCCACTCTGGTTCTGTATTGGATTGGCCAAACAAGTGGCAGAAATCGGGACTGGAAATTTTTAGTTTAAAGGAATTGGGTGTTTTATAAGTCTGTCATATAATTATTATATTAGATTGGCCAACCAAGAGGCAGAAGGTTTATCAATTGAAAATTTAAGGGTCATATCTAGTGGTGAGACAAGGAATAGCAAAAGGACAGAGTGAAAACAATGAAGAAAACACAGGAAAAAGTAGGGGAAGGCGGGACATCAGTGGAAAGAAGAGGATCAAAGCAGAGCAGGAAACTGATATTAAACAAAGTGAAAAGAATTTGGAGACAAGATTAGATTTGATGGATAAAAAAATATGATATGACAGTTAGTGAACTGAAGGGACAGATGAAGGAAATAACAAAAAGAACACAAAACCTGGAAGAAGGAACGAAATGAACAAAACAAGAAGTGAGAGATATGAAGAAAGAGTAAGAAAGAGTTAAGGGAGAAGTCTCAGAAATTAATAAAACACAGGAAGAACTGTGGGATGCGATTGCTATGAATGAACTGAGGAAAAGAGAACTTAATTTGAGGTTTAGATCTGTGCCTGAGGTACAAGGAGAGAACATCTTGGAGAAATTAATGGCAGAATGGCTTAGCATGGAAGTGGAAGATGTTGGAAAGACAATACAGAATGCTTTTAGAATTAAAACAAGGACTTTCAAAGCAAAGAAATTTCCAGGTGATTGTTTGATCATATTTAAAGATAGGGAGATGAGAAACCTGATTTTGCAGAAAAACAGAGAAAAAAGGCTTTGCATTGATGGTTCGTTTACAATCATCTTTAAGGACGTCCCACTTCGGCTGTTGAAAAAACGTGACCAATACAAATTTCTGACACAGATACTAAGGAAAAAATGGAATTGAATTTAAGTGGGAATTTCCAGAAGGGATCTCCTTTTAGTATACGGAGAAAAAGTTTAAATTTACAAATGTTAATGAAACGCATAAATTTTTGAGAAGATACAAAGAGTTGGGAAAAGTAGATGAAGTAGCAGAAGCAGGAGCAGCAGGACTGGCAGGTCTGGGAGAAGAAGGCAAAGATAGTATTGAAGGAGAAGAAGGAGAAGGAGGAGGAGGAGGTCAGGTTTAAGACTTTTACTCTTTTATTTTTAAAGAGAACGCAAAATGGCACTGAAAATATGGACATGGAATGTTAATGGCATTAAGGACAAAAAGAAAAGAAATAAAATTGGACATCTTAAAAAAAAGAATTTGAACATTATTTGTTTATAAGAAACTCATGTGGCTAGGAAACATAGAAGAGTATTGATTAATAAAAAATTGGGAAATGAATTTATTTCATCAGACAGAAGCAAGAAAAGAGGAGTGCTTTTGTATATAAAAAATAAAATTGAAGCTCGGCAAATCTTCAAGGATGAAGAAGGTAGAGTAATAGCGGTACAAGTCACATGGCAGGGCGAAAAACTGATAATTGTCAGAGTGTATGCACCAAATGGAAGTAAGACTGAATTTTACAAGGATTTAGAAGAAAAACTATTTTAATTTGTGGATCAGAAAATTATAATAATGGGAGACATGAACGGAGTGGTATCAATGGAAATGGATAGGCTGAGGACAAGAGGAAAATCGAAAGAAAGGAAATTACCTAAGACATTTTTTCCATGATTGAGAACTGTAATTTAGTGGATGTTTGGAGACTAAGACACCCATTAGAAAAACAATTTACTTATTTCTCAGAACCAAATCAATCAATGTCAAGAATAGACTATGTTTGGATAACCAGAGAATTAACACCAAGAGTGACAAAAATCGAAATACAACCAAAAATACTTTCAGATCACAATGCAATAAAATGTGAGATAAAAGAAATAGAGGAAAAAACCTTTCGATGGAGGTTAAATGAAAACTTACTGGAGGACCAAAAAATAAAGGACAAAGCGCAGAAGATGCTGACGGAATACTTTGTGAATAACAGTAATAAAGGAACAAAAATGAGTGTGGTTTGGGATGCTAGCAAATCAGTTATGTGAGGCTTCTTCATTTCAATTTCAAGAAAAAGGAAAGAAATATTAAAACAAATAATGGAAAATGAGAAGAAGCTAGTTAAAAATCCAAACAATGTGAAAATAAATCAGAATATTAAAATATTACAAAGCCAATTTGCAGTGATAATAAATCAAGAAGTTGAGTGGAATATTAAAAGACTGAGACAGAAAAACTTTGAATATGCTAATAAATCTGGAAAATGGTTGGCATGGCAAATTAAAAAAAGGAAGGAACAGAGTATAATTAATAAGATCACAGTGGAAGGAAAAGAAATTGATAATCCGAAAGAAATTAGGAAATAATTTGTGAAATTTTATAGACAATTATATAAAACAGCTGGGGAAAATGATGGAAAGAAGATAGAGGATTTCTTGAGACAGAAAGGGGTGCAACAAATTCTGACAGAAAAGAAAGACCGACTGAATGACCTAATTGAAATAGAGGAAATTAAGGCTGCTATAAAAGAATTGAAAAGTGGAAAGACAGCGGGACTGGATGGATTTACAGCAAAATATTACAAAGAAATGATACACACCCTACTTGTACCATTGAAAGAAGTGGTGAATAATATATTAAGAAAAGGAGAATTACCAGAAACATGGAAAGATGCATATATTACATTAATACCAAAACAAGATTCGGATTTAATGCAAGTAAAGAATTACAGACCGATTTTGCTGTTAAATGATTATAAGTTATTTGCAAGTATATTGGCAAATAGATTGAAAAAGATATTGAATGAGATAATTCATAAAGACCAAGCAGGTTTTTTACCTGGCAGACAGATTGTCAGCTTTGTTCTGGAGCTGACAGAGGCTGGGAATCTAAGCAAGCCGAGGGAGATAAGGACACTGGAATGAGGACTGGAATGTGAGAGGGAGGAGGGGCAGCCAAGTGGCAGAGCTTCAGAGAGCAGAGAGCAAGCAGAAGATAAAAAAGCTCTAAACACCAATCTTAGCTCAGAGACAGAAGGGGAGAGACCGGGAATAGCTAGCCCAAAGACTCGAAGGCGGGAAAAGGTCAGTGAGAGGAGGGAAAAAGAACGGAAGCGGAAGGGTTTTTTCCACTGTTGGAAGAATAGGAAGGGGCGGAGTTTAGACTTGGAACTGCGAACTTGGAGTCAGACACGGAGTGAAGGAGCTCCAGAGTGATTTATGTGTTTGAGCAATAAACCTGAGATAATTACTGCCGGTGTCTCACTTCTGTGGGAGAGCCAAGCCATTACACAGATGAAAGACAACATAAGAAATATAGTTAATATAATTGAATATCTGACTGCCAGAAATGAAAAGCAAGCGAAGTTAATAAGAAGGCCTTTGATAATCTATCTTGGGAATTTATTTTAAAGAATTTGGAATTAACGGATACTGGACAATTCTTCTTAAAAGGAATAAAAGCTACATATTCAGAACAAAGAGCAAAATTGATTGTGAATAATATAGTAACAGAAAGTATTGAAATTACTAAAGGTACAAGACAACGGTGTCCATTATCACCACTATTATTCATAGCGGTACTGGAAGTCTTTCTAAGGACAATAAGAAGAAATGAAATAATAAAGGGAATTTCAGTCAGTCGGAATGAGTATAAAGTGAAGGCCTTTGCCGATGAATTGGTACTAACAATAGAAAATCCAGTTACAAGTTCTAAAGAAGTATTAGAGGAGATAGAACAGTGGCAGATTTTAAACTGAACAAAAAGAAAACTAAAATGATAGTTAAAAATATGAAACAGGACCTGGTGGAAGTGTTGCAGCAACAAATTAGTATAGAAGCAGTAAAAAAAGTTAAATATTTAGGAATTTGGTTAACTTCCAAAAATATTGATCTATTTCAAAATAATTATACACCGGTGTGGAATGGAATTAAAAAAGACTTGGAAATATGGGGAAGGATGAAATTGTCGTTTTGGGGAAGGATTTCTGCTATTAAAATGAATGTGATACCAAAGATGTTATTTTTATTTCAGTCAATTCCAATAATCAAGGGGGCAACAATTTTCAAAGAATGGCAAAAAACAATTTCAAGATATATCTGGCAGGGAAAGAAGCCGAGAATACAGTATAAGTTGTTAACAGAAGTTAAAGAAAGAGGAGGCTTCGCCCTGCCAGATTTGAAATTGTATTATGAAGCATCTTGTCTCTGTTGCTTAAAGGAATGGATGGTATTAGAAAATTTATGGTATAATAAAGCAAAAGTCCTTAAAGGATATGGAAACTGTTGGGTGTAGTGAAGGGTTAACCTTCTGTGCCTCAAGCCTGAGAGGAGGCACTTGCAAGGGAAGTAAGCCAGGACGTGACGAAAGCAGCTTGCAATTCTGTGAACTGAGTGGAAAGTGAAAGCAGATTTGTTGCGCAGCTGCAAACAGAGGGAGAAGATGCAGCTTAAATCAGATGGAAGTTCTTGTTTGTAAATATGCTACTTTTGAGCAAATAAAGTGATATTAGGACAGAAGAAACGTGTGGGACTTTTTCACTGCCCTTTCACACACAGGCGCTGTGTAATTCTGCTAATTGCTTTACGACCGCTCCAAAGCCACACTGCGTAAACAGAAGCTGCAGAGACTCGCAGGGGAGCGTGGCTGGGCGCCATACAATAAAGCAATAAATCTACACCGAAGAGGTTATGGGTCAACACGAAGCGTGTGAGAAAGGGCTTTGGAAGACTTCAAAAGACTGAACGTCAGCTTGAGCGGCTGCCAAGGCTTCAAAGAGAGCAGAGGGCAGACAAGACTGAAAGCCCAGAATTAAGTTTAAGATATTAACTGATGCGAAAGAAAGAGGGGGCTTTGCCCTGCCAGACTTAAGGCTGTACTACGAAGCAGCAGCTTTCTGCTGGCTAAAAGACTGGCTGCTTCTCGAAGACACTGATGTACTAGATTTGGAAGGTTTTAACAATGCTTTTGGTTGGCATGCATATTTATGGTATGAGAAGGTCAAGATTAATAAGACTTTTAAGAACCATATTGTCAGAAAAGCAGTGTTTAATGTCTGGACAAAATACAAAGAATTATTGGAAAATAAAACTCCAAGGTGGCTTTCACCATTGGAAGCTAAGGCCCAGAAAAGACTCAATATGGAGGCCAAATGGCCGAAGTATTGGGAAATATTAGAAAAAGATGGAGATAATTGGAAATTGCAGAGTCAGGAGAAAATGAAAGACAAAGTGCGAGATTGGTTACATTATGCTCAGATTAGAGAAGTTTTTAAACATGACAAAAAGTTAGGATTCCAGGTGGAAAAATCGAAACTAGAAACGGAATTATTAGAACCTAAGACTAAGGTGCTTTCAAAAATGTATAACTTGCTGTTAAAATGGAATACACAAGATGAAACGGTTAAATCGGCTATGGTAAAGTGGGCACAGGATATTGGATATAACATCATGTTTGAGGACTGGGAGAGGTTGTGGACTACTGGGCTGAATTTTACTGCATGTAATGCCTTGAAAGAAAATGTTATGAAAATGATATATAGATGGTATATGACCCCAGTCAAACTTGCAAAAATGTACCACTTGTCTGATAACAAATGTTGGAAATGTAAAGAAAGTGAAGGAACATTCTTTCACCTCTGGTGGACCTGCCCTAGAGTGAAGGCTTTCTGGGAAATGATATATAATGAGCTGAAAAAGGTATTTAAGTATACCTTCCCTAAGAAACCAGAGGCCTTCCTGCTGGGCATTGTCGACCAGAAGGTGTTAAAGAAGGATCGAACATTTTTTATGTATGCAACAACAGCAGCAAGGATACTTGTAGCTAAGCATCGGAAAACCCAAGAACTACCCACATTGGAAGAATGGCAGATGCAATTGATAGACTATATGGAACTGGCTGAGATGACTGGCAGAATCTGAGACCTGGGAGAAGAGACGGTAGAAGAAGATTGGAAGAAATTTAAGATTTATCTACAAAAATATTGTAAACTGTATGAATGTTAAGAAGGATGCTAGAGTATAAACAACTTGGCACCATTAAGCTAGAGGAAGTGAATTTTGAAGATAAGCTAAATTTTAAGAAAAGATAAATATTTGGAAGTTTCAGGTTATATTCAATGTTTTAAGATCTGAATAAAAGACATTTAAAATTAGAGATATAACATTGGAAAATTAGATAATAAGAATAGAAACAAGGGGATAAATTTGCTGGACAAAACTTTATAGACAGGAACGCAGGAGCGGGAGATGTGAGGGATTCCAAAGAAGTTAAGAAAATTAAGTCAAGAGATGTGTTATATTGTATTGTTTATTGGTATTGTAATCAAAATAAAACTGTTAATAAATATTTTTTTAAAAAAAAACAACAAAGAGAGCAGAGGGCAGATCGGAGGAGGCTGACGGAGAGGGAGCTGAGAGCCACGTCGTCCGGAGTGCCCGGTTTGGCTGCTGAGTGAGTACTTTTGCAGAGGCCAACAGAAGGGAGGCAATGGCTCAGCCCTGAGAACATGGCTTTGAGCTTAAGCTGCCATGTCAGAAACTGGGCAGCCAAAATTGGCTGCAGTGGAGCTTTCAAGCAGAGCTTTTCCTAGTGGGGAAGCAGCTGTGGGACGTAGTTCACCCCCCACACAAGGCAACTGGGAAAGCAGAGGCTGAAAGGGCTGCAGAGCAAAGTGAAGTTGAGAAGCGTGTGCTTGCTTTTTTGGCAGAAAATGTGGATGCTCATCTAGTGCCAGTTGTTCTGGATGCTAAAAGGCCAGAGGCTGCTTGGCTAGCACTCCGTGAAGCTTGTGGAGCTGGGGTGGGAAGCAAAGGCCAAGATGGGGCTGCATCTGAAGGGGAGAGGCAAGATGGCGCTGGCCACATTCTTGAGAGTGAACACACAGCTGGGAGGAGCTGGGAGCCCCCACGGGGGGGGGGGGCGAAGGGACTGTTGCTGTTGCTGGCAATGCTGCTGGTGCTTTTGCTGAGCCTGGGAGCTGTATGGATGCTGCAACGTGTCTGTGTGAGGAGCCAGGAGAGAGGCCAAGAGTTGGGAGCCCTTTACCCACCAGAGGGGGTGCAGGAAAACTTCCTGGGAGCCCCGTGAGAAGTGGGGGGGGGCAGTGAGCAGTGAAAGCTCAGAGACGCCTCTTTCTCCAAAAGCTCCCAAGAGTTGTTTACGTTGTGAGCCTGGGAAGCTGAAAAGAGCTAAAGGCTTCAAGGCCGGCCACCTGCAGCAAGTAGAGATAAGAGCTGTGGAGTTGTGTGGGAACGCCGAGACAAGTCCGGTCTCCAAGGCAACTGAGAGAGTTGCATCTACGGAAGCTGTGAAGGTCGTGGGCAAGTCTTCCTGCCGGGGGAGTCTGTTGCCATGACAACCAGAGAGGACATCTGCAGAAGCCCCAAGGAGGGGGGCAGCGAGAAGATTGTTGCCATGGCGACCCAGGAATGTCAACAACAAGACTTTCTTACTGTAATAATCGACTCAGGAGCGACAAATACGCTGGTGCCATCTCCTGGTCTTTTGAGAAATTGCAGGACAGTAAAAACTGAGAAATATGTGACGATTGCAGATGGAAGCAGAAAAATACTGACAGAGACAGGCTTCTTTTTCTGTCCCTTTCTTAAGCATGAAGTCAAAGCTTATGCAGTGCCCGGTTTAACTAACTGTTTGTTAAGTGTGCATGATTTACTTATCGATGGTTTTCATGTTTCTTTTGCAGGTGACAAGTGTGAGTTTTCCAAGGATGGGAAACACGTGTACACAGTGCAGTCTAAAGATAATTTGTTTGCTGTAAATGTGCCTTTTTCCACAGGAGAAGATGACACCGAAGATGCGAAGGGCCAATGTGTGAATGTAGCGCCTCACCATGGTTGTTCACATATTTGGCACCGACGCTTCGCCCATTTGAATTGGAGATATCTCCAGAAAGCACCAGAGCTGACACAAGGGTGCAAATTTAATGTTTGTGACAAATTTTTAGATTGCAATGGACGTAAACAGGCAAAAGTTGTGACATGCTCATATCCAAAGTCAGAGAGGCAGACCACACAACCCTTTGAATTAATTCATGCAGATTTGTGTGGACCCATGTCTGTTGAGTCACTGGGAGGTTCGAAGTATTCTCTGCTTTTGATTGATGATTTTTCGAGGTCTGCTTGGACCTTCTCTCTGAAAACGAAAGGGGAGGCGGCTAAAATGATCAGGGATTGGATCACCGCAGTTGAGGTAACCTTTTCCACCAAAGTTCATGGTTTTCAAAGTGACAGAGGTTCTGAATTCACTGGTTCTACTTTGCAGGATTTCTTTAGGGAGAAGGGGATTAGCCACAGACTGACCGCTCCTTACTCTCCGCAACAGAATGGGGTCGCAGAGAGACGGAACAGGACGGTACAGGAAGCTGTGTCTGCGATCCTGTGGGACGCAGGACTACCCCAGAAATATTGGTCTGAGGCCTGGCGCTATGTGGTCCATACCCAGAATAGAGTGTACAACTCTAGTGTAGGAAATACCCAGTATTTCTTACTGCATGGAAAGAAGCCTAAGGTACACTACCTTTGTGTGTTTGGTTGTGAGGCTTGGGTGCTTATTCCAAAGGCTCTACGCAAGAAAGATGAGCCAAGATCTAAAAGAATGATCTTTGTAGGGTATGAGCCTGGCTCAAAGGCCTGGCGGTTTGCGTACCCAAGTGGAGACCAGTCAAGGTTGGTTATTAGCAATAGCGCTGAGTTCTGTGAGCAAGCTGGTTGGAAGCATCTGCACGCTAATCCAGACGTGATTCCACAGTCGTTCTATGACTCAGACGTTGAGGAGGAAGAGGAACTAGTTGCTGGAGACCATGGTCCAGAGCAACAGAGTCCAAGGCAGGGACAGCTCAGGATCCCTCAGAGGGGGGAACCTAGAACACCTCCTCAGGCAAGTGTCAAGTTTGAGCCAAAGAGTGAGCCTTCTTCACCTGCTGGACCAGCTGTAAGGCCCAAGAGGCGCAGCAGGTCAGAGGGGGAAGACACTGAAGTTGAGGATGATTTAGCTGGACCCAGTGAAGCAGCAGGGTCACCAAGATTCACACTGAGGAGATCAGCGAGGACAAGGAGGCCTCCTGATCGGTACGATGCTTCAAGTGTCTGGGTAGGTTCAGCCAGATGTGAACCTGAATCCTTCAAGGAAAGGTTTACCTTGAAGGAAGAAGCAGATAAGTGGCACAGGGCAATGGACAAAGAGATGAAGTCCATGGAAGACCTAGGTGTGTTCTCACTCACAGAGTTGCCACCAGGAAAGCAAGCTGTTACTTGCAGGTGGGTTTACCGCTTGAAACCCACTGACACTGGAGAGCCACAGTATAAAGCCAGGTTAGTTGCTCGAGGATTCACTCATAGGAAGGGAATACACTTCACGGAGGTCTATTCGCCAACGTCACGAGCGGAGACTCTGAGAACTCTTTTAGCTTGTGCAGCACAGAGAGGCTGGAAGGTAAACCACTTTGATGTGGATGTTGCCTACCTTAACTCAGATCACCAGGAGGAGCTATACATTATTCTTCCTCCGGGGTTTGAGAACTTGAGGCAGGATGTTGTGCGGAGATTGCAGAAATCCATCTATGGATTACGTCAATCTGCCAGAAACTGGAACATGTGCCTAAATGAAGCCTTAGAAGAGCTAGGTTTCAGGAGAAGTGTTGCGGATAGTTGCTTTTATTTGAGAGGTTCAGGGGCAACACAAGAGTTTTTGCTGATTTGGGTTGATGACGTGCTGTTCTTTTCAGAGACGGATGAACAGGCAGAGAAGTTTGCCAAAGAGCTAAGTAAACGGTTCAAGCTCAAACAGCTTGGTGCTGTCAAAACCTATCTAGGTGTCAGTGTTGAGCGTGCACAGGATGGAAGTTTCTTGCTCAGCCAGAGAGGTAAAATTGAGCAATTGCTTCAGAAAATGAGGATGAGTGATTGTGCAGGAGTGAGAAGTCCTATGGAGATTAGTTTTGTGAAGGACAGCCAGCAAGTAGAAAGCACTGCGTTCGAAAATACTGAAGTGTTTCAGTCAGCCCTAGGGAGTTTGTTGTACTTGTCGCAGTGGAGCAGACCTGATATAGCTTTTGCTGTCAATCTGCTCAGCAGGGAAGCTTCAAACCCTAGTGTGCAAGCCTGGAATGGCATCAAGAGAGTTCTGAGGTATTTGCAGGAAACCAAAGACTTTTGTCTTAGGTTGCCAGCACAAGGAGAAGTCAAACTGACTTGCTTTGTGGACTCAGATTGGGCTAATCTTGAGGATCACAAATCAGTGTCTGGCCTAGTGGTGAAGTTTGGGAACTCAGTAGTTGGATGGAGGTCCAAGAAGCAAAGTCTTATAGCGCTTTCATCCACTGAAGCTGAGTTTAGTGCTCTTTCAGAGGTGTGCAGAGAAGTAGAGTTCTATGCTTGCTTGGTGCAGGAACTCTGCGAAGTGGATTGTCTGCCGATACGTGTTTTCGAGGACAATCAACCATGCCTGCGTTTGGCAGAGTCAGGTCAGTTCAAGGCGAGAACTAAACACTTAGACATTCGCTTTCGGAATGTGTGCCAGAGTGTTCAAGAGGGATTAGTTGCGCTGAAGTATTGTCCCTCTGCCAAGAACCTAGCTGATGGGTTCACGAAGCCACTCACCTTCCAAAGACATGGGGAGTTTTGTGAAGGTCTGGGTTTGGGACGACCAAGGGTCGATTCTCCCTTCAGGTGCGAGACAAGAGGGGGTGTTGGGTGTAGTGAAGGGTTAACCTTCTGTGCCTCAAGCCTGAGAGGAGGCGCTTGCAAGGGAAGTAAGCCAGGACGTGACGAAAGCAGCTTGGAATTCTGTGAACTGAGTGGAAAGTGAAAGCAGCTTTGTTGCGCAGCTGCAAACAGAGGGAGAAGATGCAGCTTAAATCAGATGGAAGTTCTTGTTTGTAAATATGCTACTTTTGAGCAAATAAAGTGATATTAGGACAGAAGAAACGTGTGTTACCATAAAGCACCAAAGCTGCAGCAAGCAAAGGCTCTAGCAGCTCAGTCAGCTGCTTGTAGCTGGAAAGCCAGACAGGATGTTTGTGACTGTTGCCATGGGAACAAAGGGGCAGTCCATTCTGTACTGAGCACCGGATGTTAGCTCAGTGTGTGTGTCATATGACCCGTACTGGAAGTACATGGGTGGAGTTTATTCTTACTGCCGTGGAGTGCAGACATGTTTCTCTGTACTGATGTAAGAGACAGAAATAAAAGATGTAAATAGATTTCTGTCTGCATCTTTCCCCTCCCTGGGGGACACCAAAGGGGAGAGAGGAAGAACGGTGTGTTCCTCTCACACATCTGAGAAGAATCGCCGAGACCTCGCCTGCTTATCAGCAGAGTGGCGCAGCGGGGAGGTCGACAAGGAATATCTGCCGGTGCCTACGTTGTGGCACATTCCTCTGACCCAGGCAGAATTCCAACAACGTGTGGGACTTTTTCACTGCCCTTTCACACACAGGCGTTGTGTAATTCTGCTAATTGCTTTACGACCGCTCCAAAGCCACACTGCGTAAACAGAAGCTGGAGAGACTCGCAGGGGAGCGTGGCTGGGCGCCATACAATAAAGCAATAAATCTACACCGAAGAGAAACCACATATTTCAAAGATCTCTAATAGAAATATGGGATAGATATAAAAATCAATTAGAACAAAAAGTACCTCATTGGTTATCCCCATTAGAAGTAATGAGTGTGAAAAAGATCAATATGCGTGGAAATTGGATAACTTATGGGAGATTAATACAAAAAGAAGGAAGTAAATGGAAGATGAAACCATATGAGGAAGTTAAAGAATATGTAAATGATTGGCTACACTATCATCAGGTTAATGAAATGTTTAAACAGGACTTTAAAGAAAAAAGATTTGATGAAAATTAATCAAAGTTTTAAGTTGAGATATTAAGTAATAAATATAAAATTTTGTCTAAAATGTACAAATTGCTGCTTGAATGGCATTTGAAGGATGAGGAGGTAAACTCGGTTATGATTCATTGGGCTAAAGTTATTGGGTATAATATGCAGCTGAACGATTGGGGAAAATTATGGAAGGAAGGTTTAAAATTTACTGCATGCAATGCTTTAAAACAAAATGTGATGAAAATTATGTATAGATGGTATATTACACCCGTTAAATTGGCTAAAATGTATAAGGTAAGAAATAAATGTTGGAAATGTAAAGAAAAAGAAGGAACATTTTATCATATGTGGTGGTGTGTGGGATGTGTTTGCTGCCAAGCTAGTTAGGAGATAACATTCCAGGCATCGAGCCACTTCTGTCCGGTAGATTTATTACTGCAAAATCCAAGCCCACGCCGGAGCTCCAAACAACACGTCCGTGTTGCTCAGTCAGTTGCCACTTCTGAATTTTTGTGACATTGCTTTCTAGACCAGCATGCCCAGTGAGACAGGGAATGCCTCTTACTTCCTCTCTTCTGAAAATAGCTAGTTCCTGGAACAGACTGTACAATCCCTATTTCAGTCTCCGATTCAGAGGACTGGCTGAAAAAAGGGCTGCTTGGGCTCTCGGTAAGTGTTCCCATGCCTCCCCTTCTCTGTCTGCCTCCCTTTCCCTGACATCCACCCCCTCCTCAAAGGCCCCCTCCCCTCTGGGAGCCTCGACTGTCTCCATTTCTTCTCCATCCGGGGTGGCAGATGGAAAACCTGTAAAACTACCCTCCTCCTCATCTGTTACTTCAAAAACCTCCCTCAAGTCCCCCATTCCTCATGTTCCCCAATATACCTCTTCTTCTTCTTCTTCTTCTTCTTCTTCTTCTTCTTCTTCTTCTTCTTCTTCTTCTTCTTCTTCTTCTTCTTCTTCTTCGTCGTCTTCGTCGTCTTCGTCTTCTTCCTCCTCTTCCTCTTCCTCTTCCTCCTCCTCTTCCTCCTCCTCCTCCGATGGTGGGAACCCCTCAAACTCCTCTTCATCGTCTGTTGTCTCGAACACCTGTTGCAAAGACCTACCCCGGGGCTTGGGCTTGTCAGGAAAAAAATTGTGAAACTCCTCCACTAGGTCCCCTTTTGTGATGCAGCTTTCCGGAACCCAGGTGTTCTCTGAGCTTGGGGCCCCTTCCCACGCCACCAGGTACTGTAACTGCCCCCATGCCAGCGAGAATCTAGTATTTCCGTCACCTCGTTGCACTGCTCCCGTTCCTCCATTTCAAGTGGTGGGGGTTCCCCACCCCCACCATCCTGCCTCCTCACCCCCCTGTAGGCGGAGAGCAGTGACCGGTGAAACACTGTATGGATTCTCATGCTCTCTGGCAACTGCAGCTTAAAGGCCACCGGGTTGATTTGTTGGATTACCTCAAATGGCCCCACCCTCCTGGGCTTGAACTTCTTGCAACCTCCTTTCCAGGGCAAGCCTTGCGTGGACAACCACACCTTATCCCCAACCCGGACCACTTCCCCCAGCCGCCGATGCTTGTCAGCCTGCCTCTTGTAAACCTCCTTGGCCCTTTCCAAGTTCAACTGCAGCTGCAGGTGGATCGCCTCCATTTCCTCCGCAAAGCGTTCCGCTGCGGGCACACTCCATGACTCCTCCCCCCTCCCCGGGAATGCCCTTGGGTGACAACTGTGGTTAGCAAAAAACGGAGTCATTCCCGTGGAAACATTCTCCGCGTTGTTGTAGGCAAACTCAGCCAGAGCAAGTTTGTCCACCCACTCGCTGGGTTTCTGACTAACATAACACCGCAAATACTGTTGCAAAACAGCATTTGCTCTCTCCGCCTGCCCATTGGTCTCCGGGTGCCTGGCTGTGGTAAAACTCACCTCCACCTGCAACAGACTCATGAGTCTGTGCCAAAAACGCGAGGTGAACTGAGTCCCCCTATCTGAGACCACCCGCGTGGGTACCCCGTGTAACCTAAACACGTGCTCAATGAACAGCTAGGCTGTTTCTTCTGCCGTCATGGCATGCGAGCAGGCCACAAAATGGCACATTTTTGTTAGAAGATCCACCACCACCATGATCGCTGTTTTTCCCCTGGACCTGGGCAGATCAGTGATGAAGTCCACCGCCACCACCTCCCATGGCCTACCCGGTGTGGGCAAAGGTTCTAGCAAACCAGCGGGTGCCGCCCTTTCCCCTTTGGCCCTCTGGCAGGTGTCACATCCTCTCACGTACTCCTTAACATCTTCCCTCACCTTGGGCCACCAAAATTCCCTGGTGACCAGCAACATGGTTTTGTGCTGCCCAAAGTGCCCCACCGTGCAGCTATCGTGGAGCTGTTTGAGCACTCTGTTCCTAAGGTTTTCCCCCGGGACATACAAAGCTCCCCTATAGTACAGGAGCCCCCCCTTTACTTCGAAACCTCTCTCAGAACCTCCACTTTGCCTTAACTCCCCCATCTTTTGCCTGGCAAAGTCATCCTCTCTGAGCAGCCCCATCAGTTCATCGTCCTTGACCAACGCCCCCCCCCATCCACTTGCTCTCGGGGAACATCAGTCTTGCCACCAGAGCCCCTTCTTCCACCATATACTCTGGTTTCCGTGACAGTGCATCGGCCCTCGCGTTCTGTTCTCCCGGCACATACTGGATCTGAAAGTTAAAGTTGGCGAAGAACTCAGCCCACCTTATCTGTCTCTGGCACAACACCCTTGCCGTTCACCAGTACTCCAAATTCTTGTGGTCGGTGCACACCAAGATTTAGTGCCTCGCTCCAATCAGAAAATGGTGCCATTGTTTGAATGCAGCGACGATCGCAAGCAATTCCTTATCGTAGATAGTATAGTTCTGCTCTGATTTACTCAGTTTCCGTGAAAAGAAGGCACACGGACGCCACTCCCCTTTTTGATCTGGCTGCAGCAAAACCGCCCCAATCGCCCGATCAGAGGCGTCCGTCTCAACCCGTAGTGGTTGATCGGGGTTGACGTGGAGCAGTTGCTCCTCTGATGCAAAGACCCTCTTTAGCTGCTCGAAACCTTCTTGTGCTGCCTCCGTCCAGCGAAACTTCTTCTTGGCACTAAGACAGTCCATTATGGGCGCCGTCAGTTTCGCGAAACCTTTGATGAATTTCCTATAGAAATTGCTGAAACCCAGGAAACGCTGAACATCCTTCCTGGTCTTAGGGCTCTCCCATTCCACCACCGCCTTCACCTTCTCCGGATCCATGGCCAGACCCTTGTCTGACAGCCGGTAACCCAGGAACTCGACCTCTTTCGCGTGGAACTGACACTTCTCCAGCTTCACCCACAATCGATGCTCCTTAAGTTTGCTCAGGACCTCCCGTACGTCCTTGACGTGCTGTTTCTCGTTGTTCAAGTACACCAGTACATCGTCCAGGAAACAAACGCAGTTCTGGTACAGCAAAGGCCCTAGCATGTGGTGCATGAAGGCTTGGAGATAGGGACTGCCGCACTGTAATCCGAAAGGCATAACAAGATACTCAAATGCCCCCAGCAGGGTGAACATGGTGGTTTTCCACTCATCACCCTCTCACACTCTGATGAGATTGTACGCCCCCCGGAGGTCCAACTTGGTGAAAATCTTCCCCTTTCGCACCCTGGCTAGAACATCGTCAATCCTGGGCATTGGGAAGGCCATCGGTTCCATCAGGCTGTTCAGGATTCTGAAATCCAGGACCAAGCGGCGTTCATTAGTCGATTTCTTGTCCACGAAGAACACAGGGCTCCCACCAGCCGCCTTGGATTCTCTGATGAATCCCCTCCTCAGATTTTTCTCAATAAAGTCCTTTAGGTTCTCAATTTCCCCTTCCGACATGGCGTAGGTCCGTCCCACAGGCAGCGTGGCCCCAGGCTTCAGGTTGATCTGACAGTCATATGGCCGATGAGGTGGCAACACGTCAGCCTCCTTTTCACTGAACACCTTTTGCAGGTCCTTGTAGCACGAAGGTATCTTGGTAGCTCCTGCTCCGCATGCTGCTGCCATCCTGGCCTCCGTCAGCCGGTGTTGCTCTAGGCCCAGGCAGTTCTCCATGCAGTGCGTCGAACCAAAAGTGAGGGACCGTTGGTGCCATGAAACCACCGGGTCGTGCAGAGCCAACCAACTCATGCCCAATATGATCGGCGGACCCGCCAAGGTGGCCACGTGGAAGGCGATGACCTCGGAGTGGGTGGACACCCGCATCCTCATGGGAGGCGTTCGATGTGTGACTTCACCCCCCCAACAGTTCTCTCCCATCAATGGTAGTAACTGTTACCAAAAAGGAGCAATGCAGCAGCGAGCAGAAGCTTCTGCAGGTGGCTGGAAAGCCAAACAGGATGTTGATGTTTGTGACTGTTACCGTGGGAAGAAAGGGGCAGTCCATTCACTGTACTGAGCACCGGATGTTAGCTCAGTGTGTCATCTGACCTGTACTGGAAGTACATGGGTGGAGTCTTTCTCTCTCTGCTGTTGATGTAAAGAGAGTGCAGACATGTTTCTCTGTACTGCTGCAAAAGACAGAAATAAAGGCATGTAAATATATTTCTGTCTGTCTCTTTCCCCTCCCTGGGGATAGCAGGGAGGAGAGGGAAGGAGTGGTGTGTTCTTCTCACGTTTGAGAAGGATCGCCGATTAGAGACCTCGCCTGTTTCCTGCCGGGTGTCGCAGACGGGGAGGTCAACAAGGAAATCAGCCGGGTGCCTGAAGAGTGGCACATTCCTCTAACGAAGCCTGATTCCAACAGTAACTTGCAATGGAAAATCCAAAGGCCTCAGGTTCAGTTGGTGCTGGGCCGCAAACTCCTTGCTAAAAAAGGAGGCAGAAGCACCTGAGTGCACTAAAGCGAATTCCTCCACTGTCTGGCCATTGGGAAGCTCTAGAATCACTTTCAACATTATGCTTGCTTTGGGGTGTCCAAGCCGGGGACTTTCGCTGTCGCTTGTGCCTGGCTGTCGCCCCGGTTCATCACCAGCCAGGCCTCCTTGTTTCCCGACATCTTAGGAGCCTCTGCCTCAGTCTGTTGAGCAGCCCCAACCATTCCCTGCCAGTTACGACGCTCAGGACACACTCTGGCAAAGTGCCCTGCTTTCTGACAGACAAAACATTTCTTGGCCGCTTGCCAGTCTTTTTTCTCCTTCCCGCCCGGCCGTTGCGTTTTCAAACTTTCCCGCGCGTGGGCAGCATCTATCTCCATCGGCTCTGGCATTTGCTAACCTTCTGAGGCAGCTGCCGGCATTTCAGGAATGCGGTTACCATGGTAACTCCTTTCCTTCCCTTGTCTCCTGTCCCACTGTCTGGCTTCTTGTCTCAACCCCACCGCAAGCGCAGCCTTCGTTAACCCATCCATCTCCTTAGGGCATGGACCCCTGGCCAGTTCGTCTTTAATTTCCGAGTTCAAGCCCCCCTTAAATAGAGCTTGTACTGGCTGTGACTCCAATTCCCAGCCCAGCTTGTGTATAAGCATGGCGAACTCGGACCAATAATCACGCACCATGGATTTCCCCTGCTTCAAAGCTAACAACTCCTCCTGTGTTTTGTCAATTAAACTTTCATCTGAGTAGACAAAGTCCATAGCCTGCCAGAATTTGGGCAGATTCTTGAGCGCTTCATTCCCCGATGCAATTAATGGCCTCACCCAGCTCTTGGCAGAGCCCAATAGGTGACTAATTACGTGGGAAACTTTCTGCGCGTCATCCTCAAACTGAGCGCTGTGCAGTTCCAAAAAATAACCCATTTCAGTTTTAAAATCCAGATAAGTCCCAGGGTCTCCACAGAATTTTTCAACCCACACAGACCTGCCCCTGGCCCACCTGCGGTCTTTTGCTGTGCTGCTCTGGATTCCATAAGCCGAGCCTGCAAGTCCGAAGCACGAGCATTTTGCTTTCTCAAGTCTGCCAATTCCTTTTCCATAGTGGGGCCGTCTGCTTTCTGTCACTAGCTTCCCGCAGCAGTAAGTTGAGAAGCGGCAAGCTGTGAGGGATGTGTTTGCTGCCAAGCTAGTTAGGAGATAACATTCCAGGCATCGAGCCACTTCTGTCAGGTAGATTTATTACTGCAAAATCCAAGCCCATGCCAGAGCTCCAAAACAACACGTCCATGTTGCTCAGTCAGTTGCCGCTTCTGAATTTTTGTGATGTTGCTTTCTAGACCAGTATGCCCAGCGAGACAGGGAACGTCTCTTACTTCCTCTCTTCTGAAAATAGCTAGTTCCTGGAACAGACTGGCCACTCCCTATTTCAGTCTCTGATTCAGAGGACTGGCTGAAAAAGGGCTGCTTGGGCTCTCGGTAAGTGTTCCTTCTCTGTCTGCCTCCCTTTCCCTGACAGGTGGGAATGTAAAAAGGTGAAAAACTTCTGGGAAATGATATATAATGAGATGAAAAAAATGTTGAAATATACATTTATTAAGAAACCATAAGCATTTTTACTGGGCATTGTAAGAGATGATATAAACAGAAAGGACTGTAAGCTGTTTTTATATGCAATGACAGCAGCAAGAATATTATTGGCACAAAAATGGAAGGAAGAAGAATTACCGATGAAAGAAGATTGGAGGATGAAATTGATGGACTTTGCAGAACTAGACAAACTAACAGGAAGAATTCGAAACCGGCGGGACAGGAGATTCACAGAAGATTGGTGTAAATTTACGGACTATTTGAAAAGTAATTGTGATGACCAAATTACATTTGTAGGTTTGCAAGAAGTTTTGTGAGGTGAATAATTTAAATTATTGCATAATTGGATAAAAAGGAAGATGTTAGTTAAGATAAGGCAATATGAATTTAAGAAATGCAGAAGAAAGGGTAAAAATGGGGGATCATCAGAGGGGCTGATGGAAGTCCAAAAAGATTGTATAAGATGTGAAATTTTGTGGAATGTATAACAATTAATATGTTCAAAAATTAATAAAAAATATTATAAAAAAAAGAAAGACAATGAGAAAGATACAGCAAAAAGGATACAATTCGATACAGCGAAAAACGATCCATTCCCCAAGGCACAGTTGACCTTCTTGTAGGGTGTTAAGGCAGAATACGATATATTTGATATTGGTAGGGTCCTTCTCCTTCATTCCCCTCTCTGACCCTGACTCTCTTATGACACAGTGACCATCCCAGAGTGTGGGCACAACTTCTGCCGGTCCGGCCTGATCCAGTGCAGCGGGGCAAAAAGGAGGCTGGCTTCCTGTCCTCAAGGCCGAGTTGGAGTCCAGAGAAGGAGCCTCGTCCGCAATCGGCAATTGGCTACCTTTGTCGAAGTAGCCAAGACTCTCAGTCTTCAAGAGGGAAAAGGAGGAGTCTGTGAGAAGCACCAGGAGCCCCTGAAACTCTTTTGCAAGGAGGATGAAGCCCCCATCTGTGTGGTTTGTGACAGATCCAAGAAGCACAAACACCACGAGGGGGAGAAATAGCTGTGTATTCTTCTTGGGAGGTTATCTTTTTAATTCTCAGATCCAAAGTAGGCATGGCACTACAAATGTAAATTGCACATACACAACTAAGGACATGTCTCCTTTGGCTAGCAGGATGCCTCCTCAATACCCTGCAAAGCAGATAGCAGCAAGGGATCAGCAGCAAGGGGGTGGGGACTGGTGGCCAGTGTTATAAGGGAAAAACTGCTCCTTTTCCCTTATGGGGTACCTCAGAGCCCATATAGAGTCCTTTTGTAGCTTCTCTATCAGTAGGAGAAAAGAACAGAGGCCAACCAGAGAATATTGAGAAGCAAAGCAGCTAGTAAGCCAGATCTTTATTAACTGTTGCAATAGGGTGCACCCCCCCCCACGCAGGAGGGAGGAGGAGACCCCAAACCATGCGTGCAAGTCCTTATATAGACATTTGAAATTGCCCACCCTGGAACCCAAGACCACCCCTCCATACACCATACATACATCAGAGAAGGGGCGGTCTACAACAGAATCCTGTCTGGCAGGAAACCTGTTGATGGGTTTACCTGGCTGTTCATGGGTTTACCTGGATATTCTTTTGTGATGATAACTACTTACGGTATTTATGTATGTGTTTATATCGTAGACCTTCTAATTCTCCTAACAGGAATTGACCAGATGGTGCAGGATGCCCCCCCCCCAAGTATCTGTTGGAAGCAGATTTAGGAGTGGGGGGGGTGGAAGCACCTACTGGTGGGGAGCACACTTCTTCTGGGGATGCTTCCTCCTCCTCCTCTTCCCACTTCTCCCTGGGGCCTCAAGATGAGAAATCAGGGTGGAAGTCTCTTTGGAGAAGACAAAGGAGCAAGCATGGCTGCCTTTACTCTTCTCCAGACCAGTTAGTTGGACTAGAAACCTTTCCCATCCCAGTTCTGCAGTGGTTTTCAAGCAGTGTGCTGTGGCAGCTGGGGTGCCTTGAATGATGGTCAGGGGTGCCACGGGAGACACTGGCCTCTGTCCCTCTTTCCTTCCCTCCCTCCTCGGATGCCATCTCTGCCTCCCCAAGGCTTGCTCAGCTGTTCTCCAACAGAGAATGGTGCCTCTGGGGCTGGCCAGGGAGTGTGGGCTGCCAGGAGCTGAGGCGGCCTCAGAGTAAGCAAGCAAACTGGTGAGGGGCCCTTGCTGTTGGGAATGTATCCTTTACCTCCAGAAGCGTACCCCACAAGGATACCTGCTTGTGCCTTGGAGTCAAGCTTGTGCCTGTGTTCTTTGGGGACGTGGTAGTAACACAGACTCCCAAACACACGTATGTGCTACAAATTGGGAACTTTCCCATGCCAAAGTTCAAATGGTGTGTGCTCTGCTCCTTTGGTTGGCAATCTGTTCTGCAAATAAATTGCTGTGTTTGCTGCATCTGCCCACAGCTTTTGTGGCAAGGATGCATCTCTTAGCATGCATCTTGTCATATCCAAAATGGATTTAAACTTTCTCTCTGCTATGGTGTTCTGCTGTGGTGTGTTGGGAATTGTGGTTAGGTGTGCAATTCCTTCCTTGGCCAGGAGAGCCTGCATTTCACTTGAGCAGTACTCACCTCCATTGTCGCTCATTAACACAGCTGGAGCTCTTTGGAACTTGTTCTTGACCATGGCAATGTAGTCCTGGAACATGTCCACTGTCTCACTCTTTTCTTTGATGAAATATGCAACACAGTACTTTGAAAAATCATCAACAAATATTAGTATGTATGTATTATTTCCCAGTGATGGAGCATTCATCGGTCCACATAAGTCAGTGTGTACAATGTCAAGCACTTTGGTGCTTCTGTGTTCTGTACAACGTGGAAATGATGGTTTTACAGCCTTTTCAGTAATACAGCTTATACGCTTTACTGGAGCTCTGTTGCTCTCTGTTACCTGCAAACCTCTTACAAGATCTCTTCTCTGTAGATCCAGAATAACGCTGGTGTCTCTGAGTCCAAGCCTTCTGTGCCATAGGTCCAGGTCTGCCTCATCCTTCTGGCTGGAATGTGCTACTTTTGCAGACTGGTTCTCTGGAAGATCAATCTCTCTTTTTTAAAAAAATAATTTTTATTCATTTTTGAACATCAATTTATACAACATTAAACATCCAATCTACATAATCCCTTTTTTCCAGAACTTCCCTCAGCTTGTCTGTAAATTTTCCGTATTTATATCTTCATCACACATTTCTCATTATTGTATTGCTTTCAAACACCCTTAATTATATCTTATTTTTAAACAATATTTCTAACATTAATTTCACAGAGCTTCTTGAAAACCAACAAATGTTAATTGTTCATCACAAACATCTTTGATATACTCTGTAAATTTCTTCCAGTCCTCGGACAATCTCTGGTACGTTGGTTCCTAATTCTCCTGTAAATTTCTTCCAGTCCTCGGACAATCTCTGGTACGTTGGTTCCTAATTCTCCCCATCAGTTTATCCATTTCTGCGTATTCCATATTTTCATCCTCCATTCTTCTTTCGTGGGCATTTCTTCCTGTTTCCATTTCTGTGCCATCAAGATTCTGGCTGCTGTTACTGCATACAAAACTAATTTCATATCTTTCTTACTAATTTCATCTCCCAGTATTCCCAGTGAAAACGCTTCTGGTTTTTTAACAAAAGTATATTTCAACATTTTCTTTAACTCATTATAAATCATCTCCCAGAAGCCTTTTACCTTCTTACATTCCCACCACATATGGTAAAATGTTCCTTCTGTCTCCTGACACTTCCAACATTTATTGCAAACTTTATACATTTTACCCAATTTTACTGGTGTTATACACCATCTATATAACATTTTCATAACATTTTCTTTAATCGTAGTACATGCTGTAAATTTTAACCCATCCTTCCATAATTTAGTCCACTTCTCAAATTCAATATTATATCCGAAATCTTTGGCCCAACTAATCATAACCGATTTAACCTCTTCATCTATTGTATTCCATTCCAACAATATTTTATACATTTTAGATAAAATTTTCACTTCACTATTCAAAATTTCTTTTTGAAATCTAGATTCTTCTTCAAAGTAACCCCTCTCTGAAAACTCTTTTTTAAACATTTCATTTACTTGAAAATAATGCAGCCAATCATTCACATATTCCTTTACTTCTTCATATGGTTTCAATTTCCACTTGTTTCCGTCTTTTTTTAATAATTTCTCATATGTTATCCATCTTCCAGTCATATTAATCTTTTTAACACTCATAACCTCTAATGGTGATAGCCAGTGTGGAGTCTTTGGCTCCAATAAATTTTTATACCTGCTCCAAACTCCAATCAAAGATCCTCTGAAGATGTGGTCTTCAAACCCTTTATGTATTCTTTTTTATCATACCATAACCTATTATCATAACCTTCCAAGTCTAACAATTCATTATTTTCTAACTTCATCCATTCTTTTAACCAGCAAAGACAAGACGCTTCATAATATAATCTCAGGTCTGGCAGGGCGAAACCTCCTCTTTCTCTTGCATCAGTTAATAACTTAAATTTAATTCTCGGTTTCTTATAGATCATTATTCCTTATAGATCTTAAGAAGACCTCCAGTACCGAAATGAATAACAGCAGCGACAGTGGACACCCCTGCCTTGTACCTTTAGTTATAGTAATTTTCTCTGTTAAAACATTATTAACAATTAATCTTGCTCTTTGTTCTGAGTAGATTGATTTTATACCATTTAGGAAAGATTGGCCCATTTCCATTAGTTCTAAATTCTTTAACATAAATTCCCAAGAAACATTGTCAAAGGCCTTTTCAGCATCCACAAATATCAACATCGCTTGTTTATCCTTCCTGTTATTCAGATACTCCATTATATTAATTATATTTCTTATATTATCTTTCATCCGTCTACCAGGAAGGAAACCTGCCTGATCTTTATGTATCATCTTATTCAAAATTCTTTTCAGTCTATTTGCTAAGATATTTGCAAATATCTTATAGTTGTTATTCAAGAATGAAATCGGCCTATAGTTCTCAACTTGTGTCAAATCCGCATCCTGTTTTGGGATAAAAGTTATATAGGCCTCTTTCCATGTTTCCGGAATTTCAGCCCTTCTCAGTATATTATTCATCACTTATTTTATTGGTACAAGCAGTATATGTTTCATCTCTTTATAATATCTTGCGCTGAACCCATCTGGGTCTGGTGTCTTCCAACTTTTCAATTCTTTTATAGCCATATAGATTTCCTCTGTTTCAATCAGTTCATTCAATTTGTGTCTGTTACTTTTGGTTATTTTCTGCACCTCCTTCTTCTTTAAATACTCTTAAATTTTCTTTTTATTACATCTCTCCTTTTTCTTATATAAGTCCCTGTAGAAATCCACAAATCTTTCTTTTGGATTAACAATCTCCTGGTCTTCTATTTTGATCTTATTTATCATGCTTTGTTCCTTCCTTTTCTTAATTTGCCATGCTAAACATTTTCCTGATTTATTTGCCCATTCAAAATTCTTTTGTTTCATTCTTTTTATATTCCATTCCACTTCTTTATTAATTATCATTGTGAATTGTGTTTAAAGCAGTTTTATACTCTGTTTCACCCTTACATCCCCGCTTCTAGTAATCAATTTTCGTTCATTTTCCATAATTTGTTTCAGGACTTCTTTTTTTCCTTTTTCTCTCATTTTTAATAGCATTTTGTTGTATAAAGAAGCCTCTCATTACTGCTTTCCTAGCATCCCAGACTGTACTCATCTTAGTTCCTTTATTTACATTATTTACAAAATAGTCGGTTAGACATTTATGAGCTTTTCCCACTATCTTCTGATCATTAAAAAGATTCTCATTTATTCTCCACTGGAAGGATTTCTCCTCATAACCCTTTAATATACCTTTAATCGGATTGTGGTCTGATAAAACTCTTGGTTGGATCTCTACTTTTGTGAACCTCAGAGATAATTCATTAGATATCCACATCTGATCTGTTCGCGACAATTATTGGTTTGCTTCCGAATGATAAGTAAATTGTTTTTCTAATGGGTGTTTCAACCTCCAAATGTCAATCAAATTACAGTTTTCTACCATATCAAAAAAAGTCTTTGGTAATTTCCCCTCTTTTGTTCTGCTTTTCGCCCGCAGTCTATCCATTTCCATTGAAACCACCCCATTCATATCCCCCATTATTATTATTTTTTGATCCATGTATTCAAACAGTTTTTCTTCCAAACCTTTAAAGAATTCTGTTTTATTTCCATTCGGTGCATATACTCCAATAATTATCAGTTTTTCTCCTTGCCAATTAATTTGTACAGCAATTAATCTTCCTTCCTCATCTTTAAATAATTGTTCTGCTTCAATTTTATTCTTAATATACAATACCACTCCCCTCTTTTTACTTTTATCTGATGAGATGAATTCATTTCCCAATTTCTTGTTAATTAAAATTTTCCTGTGAGTTTTTTCACATGAGTTTCTTGTAAACAAATAATATCCAAATTCTTTTGTTTTAGATATTGTCCAATTTTATTTCGTTTTTTTATCATTCATTCCATTCACATTCCAAGTCCATAACTTCATCGCCATAGTGTCTGCCAATTAAATATTTTATATTACTTTACTTTTCCTCCTCTTCTTCATCTTCTGTCTCTTCCTTTTCTTCTCGTTCCTCTCCTTTTTTCCCTTTCCTTCCCTTCTTCCTTCTACCGCTTCCTTCTTCCTCCTCCAACTCCAATGAATCTTCTTCCTCTCCTCCTGCTCCTGCCCCTGCCACTTCCTCTTCCAATCCTTCTCTGGCGAGCTCTTTATATCTTCTAAAAAATTTATCCACTTCATCTGGTTTCGTCATTCTGTGCCTCTTTTCTTTGTACGTAAATGCTAGACCTTCTGGGAATTCCCACTTGAACTCTATTCGGTTTTTCTTCAAAACTTGCACCAACTGTTTATAGTAATCTCTTTTTTTCAAAAGCCTCAACGGTACATCTTTAAAAATAATTATATAATTCCCATCAATTTCCAAACGTTTTTCTCTGGTTTTTTTGCAGAATTAAGTTTCTCATTTCTCTATCTTTAAAGACGATCAGGCAATCCCCTGGAAATTTCTTTGCTCTGGTAGTCTTTATTTTAATTCAAAATCCATTTTGAATTGTCTTATCCACCTCTTCTATTTGCATGTCCATCCATTGAGCTATTTCTGCTGTCAATTTCTCTCTGATCTTTTCACCTTGCACCTTTGGCACAGACCTAAATCTCAGATTCGTCTCCCTTTGCCGAAGTTTGTTCATCGCGACCGCATCCCAAAGCTCATCCTGTGTCTTATTAACCTCTGATACTTCCGCTCTTATTCTTTCTTCATCTTTTCTAAATTCTTTCATTTCTAATTTTGTTCTTTTCACCCCCTCCTCCAGATTCTGTGTTCTCTTAAAAATTTCTTTCATTTGTCCTTTTAACTCATTTACTGTTGTGTCCATTTTTTTATCCACTTGCTCCAATTTGGTTTCTACCTGATTCCATTTAGTCTCAATGTTTGACTCAATATTTTTAATATCAGTTTTTAACTCTGCAAACATTCTTAATATTTCCGCTTTCCACTCAGGTTCTTGTTTGGAACTCTTCCTATCTCCCGGTGTTGCACCTTCTCCCTTCTTCTGTGTGTAAGACATTCTTTAAACTCTTAATACCTTTGTATAATTTAAACCCTCTTATCCAATGTACAGTAAACAATAAACAGTAAAATTAGAAAATCAATCTCATATACACCATTTACTAGCTTGGCTTGAACAAACACTTTACCATTTTTAGTCACATTACATTCTCCATTTCCAAACGTAATCTGGAAACCTTTTCTGTCCAAAGCGAATATGCTGAGTAAATTGCAGCTCAGTTGTGATACATACAAAACTCTAGAAAATGTGGATTCAATAGATTCATTGTTTATATTGAATTTCAGGTTCATGGAACCTGCACCTTTTGCTTTAACAATGTTGCCATCTGCAATCTCAATTTCAGATCCTTCTTCATCATTTATCTTATTAAAATAGTCCTTTTCAAATGAAAAATGTGAACTCGCCCCAGAATCAATAATCCACTTATTACGTTTATTTTCACAATTCTGGACAGCTAAATTCCTTTCTTGCAGTAGCAAAGTGCATTCAGATTTTTCCTTCTTTTCCCCTTTTGGCTGAAAGGGGTGGGGTTTCCTTGTTCTAGGAGCTTTGCAGTTCTTTGCAATGTGCCGTTCCTTGTTGCAATTGGAGCAAACCACTTTCTTGGGCATTTCTCTGGGCTTTGTAAATTGCCTAGATGCATAATTACTGTACTTGCTTCTAACATTTCTTACTGGAGACTCAGCTCTCCCTCTGCAATCTCCCTTAAATGACTGGTCAGGTCTTTAAAAGTTAGACCTTCTCTGTGGTCCATTATGCTAACAAATGAATTGAACTTTGGTCCTAGAGATGATAGCAAAAATGATGTCTTTGTATCTTCGTCAAAAGGCTTAGGAGTAAGATCAATCCTTTGAATAATCTCAGTAAACTTGTTGATGTGCTCTGTGAATTCTTCTTTTGAATTCATCCTCAGTCTGGTTAATTTGCACATCAAGGTTCTGCGGGAGTTCTTGGTAGATTCTCCATACATGTGCTCAATTTCACTTAAAATTTGAGATGCATCATCTTTAATATTTATTAATGATAGATGCTCATCATGAAGTCCACTCAAAATTATATGCCTGGCTTCGTCGTTGTTCTTGTCTTTCCAAGCTCTTATCTTGGCTAAATCTTCCTCAGTTGCTCCTGTAGGCTGAGGGTTCTCTACAGCATCCAAAACGTGTTTTGAATCTAGAAATGCTATTAAGCACTGCTTCCAGTGCACAAAATTGTATTCATTTAGCACAGGCATTCCTAGTTTTGCATTGTAGCCTTTTTAGACTTTACCGATTGGTGGGCTCTGTGTTGCTCCCGGATGGGAGGAAGGAAGTCAAATGACACCAAGGGTTGGTTCAGAGAAAGAGTTCTTTATTTCTGCTCTCCGGAGCAGCAGAAAGGCACTTGCATGGTCAGTCCACAGCAAGTCCAAAGAAATGAGAAATTTCATGTAGTATATATATCTTCCTGGAACCCTCTCCCCCCTTCCCCAGGAATCCAGCCACGTCAGCTTGTACACACAGGTTGACATCACAGATGTTCCTGCTCCAGTACTCTTAAGCATAAAAGGGTTTTCCTTCCTGTACTTCTGACCATAAAAGGGTATTCCTGTTCCTATACTCTTATCTTGGAGCAAAAGGTCACCAACTCCAAGAACATACTCTGGCGCTTTTCCTGGACTAGGTCTGTGTGTCAGAGTGTGGTAAGATAAGACCCAGACATGTCATCCCTACTCCACTGGAACAGCCAAGGTCGTCCATTGCCGTGACTGATAAAGGAGAGAGCTTTGTTTATACAGCTGTGTTCTTGTTATGCATTTGCTCAACAGCTCAAGTTAATGCATTTTAGAAATGCTCTCTTGGAGAAAGAAGAAAAGGGGGGTTTTGGGTCCCGTTTCAAACTGACTGCACAGAAACCCATTCCTTCATTCCCTCCTCTTCTTTTGGACAGCCTTACAGCTCATCCCAAGGCACTGGCCAGTATTCACGTGTCAGTGCTATAATCTGGGGCCGAATTATTCATGACATCATTTTATGCATCATATTTTGCAGGCATTGCATTAAGCAGGGTATACAGGAGCAGAAAAGAAACAAGATTAGCAAGGGGCATATAAACATCATTAAAAGTCCTCTAAGCCACCCAAGGTTAGGAAGCCACTCAGTCAACCAAGACATGTCCCATCCGTTCCAGGTTGGGACAGGAACATGGGCTACTTTTTCTATTTCTGCTGCCAGGTGTTGAATAGCTTCACCATGGTCAGAGATGTTAAAGCAACAGGCTCCTTCTGTCAAATTTAACACGGCAAAAAATCCGGCGGCATCCAAAATCGGGGCCGTAACTGAGGACTCATTCCAAGGCACAGGGAGGAGGGGTATTCCTCCCAAAGTATCTGTAGGTCCCAGAGTGCAGACCGTGTAATTGATTCGGTTTGCAGAATAGGCTACCATTTCTGCCATTTGCAGCCATTTATTGTACATGTTGTGGGCACCCCATTCTCTCATTAACCGCTGGGTTACCTTAAGTGGTGTGGGCGTGGCGATGGCCAGAAATAAGAAGACTACCATTCCGGCCAAAACCATGTCCCCCACAGCCCTACCTGCATCATTTGGGCACAGGGATATATCTATTTCCTAATACCTCCTTCTTCTAATACCTGGGGTACCTCCCACAAAGCTATATATTCAAAGGGAAAGAAAAGAAAAGGATAGAAAACGTCCTCTTCTAGTTCACGCTGGATTCTTCTGCCGTGCGTAGAGATGCCAGCTTCCAGGGGTGGCACCAGCAGGGCGGTCGTCTGGTGGGTGCCGAGCCGATGCGGTGAGGAGAAGCGTGAGGCGGCGTCTGTAGGGCACCGAGAAATGGTGAGTCAAAGGGGTTGGTGTAGATCAGTTGCAGCAGTCCAATCTGATACTGCCTGGGGTTTGCTTCATCCTTCAAATCAGGCCTGCTGGAATATATTTCATCCATTACTTTTATGCAGTCAGGTGTTGGAGGCCCATCTTCTCCCATAGGTGGTAGCGTAACCGGGTTAAGAGTCTCAGTAAATCGAAGCTGCAACTGCGGGTGCATGAGCAGTGCTTGGCACTTCATCATCTTTGCTTGGGATAGAAAAATAAGTTCCTTTCATGTCCAACAATGCTGGCACAGCATGAGGAGTGACACACGTGGTTTCCAGTCCAAAGGTGAACTTGTCAGCTTTTGTAATCAGAGTGGCAGCAGCCACTACTGTTCGCATGCAGGGAGGCAAACCATAAGTTGGCTTACATCATCATAAGTAGGCATATGAGTTTTAAAACACACCTTCAAATAGTCTAATTATTTTAGAGGGATCCTCTTCAGGGAGGAGGATCCCAATTGCAAACATCCGTGCTTGTAAATGGCACATATCGCATAGTAAAGGTGCGTGGAGGCCAGTTGCCTTTGGCATTGAGCGGCTCCAAGGGGGTCATACACCCGGCGGAGCGAGGCCCCCCAAAAATGGGGTTAGACAATGCAGGGTATAATCCCACAGGAATGGGGTTTTTCTGCACCTCCCTAGTTTTTGTGTGTGTGTTTTTGTGACACTGACACAAAGGTGAAGTACATTAACAAGGTAACACAGGTGATAATCTAGCATCTGAAATCATTTCACAAACAGAAAGCTTAAAACCACATAAGTATTCGTTTGAGCTATTGTTGTCATCACAGATGGGGGGGGGGGGGTTGAGAGAGCAGGTACCAAGACACCATTTAGGGGAAAGGTTCCTGCTTGTTCCTTTTCATAATGTGAAACTAAATATCTGACCTAGAACAGGGCAACTAGGAACAGGGCAGAACATTTATTATTATTATTTTAAGAGCACAGATTTCAACTCTGAAATCGGTCAGAGCCGGATTTCAACTTCTCTAACACAACTGTTAAAGTAACAACGGGGAGTTTGGCTGCATCCAAAGCAGCAGTAGCCTGGTGTCCACCTGCACATGTCTCCAATCTTTCATACAATATGCACTGGGAGCAAGGAACTGCACAGCAAAATGATGCCAGCACATACAATAATAAGTTGCACCTGGTACCACAACTGGGTGCAGGTGGACGTCAACTCAGGCCCAATACTTCGTGGCAGCCCCAAGTCCTGTATCATGTTTCTCTCTGCCCTAAGGGTAGATTGTCTTTGCATGTATATTTTAAAGCTTTGCTTTTGAATCTGTAGACATTGTAAACACACAAATATTGGGTAAGATCTACCTACTAGATCTCTTATTTTAAATTTTTTTAATTATTTTTTTGCCGCAGACTACTCCTGAACCATTAGGGCCCAAGCGACTGCTTTGGTAAAGGTGTGGCAGAAGGTTCTTTGCCCTCTGTCAGCGCGCTTGGCTGATGACCAAACACCCCCTGGTGTGGTGCAGTTGGTACGTGGAGGGGGCCAACTTACTCCTCCCTCCGCTTCTTTTGAGGCTGGCAGGCTTACTGCTCCAATAACAACCAGAGAAGGAAAAAACAATAAAGGCACCCTTTTCCAAGAGAACATATGTCTTGGAGTTGCATATAATCCCCACCAGGTGTCAGCAACTGGCAGATATTACTCAGGATTTTCAAAATTAATGCCCAGATAATTCAAAGGAATGGGGTGGGGGGTGGCCGCAAATATAAACTTGAAAGTCATTTGATACATTCATATAAAGGTTCATTTACACCTTACATACTTCAGATAGAAATAGTTCTTCCTCTTCCAATTCACCATGGTTCAGTAGCATACCAGTGATGAGTTCATCGTACAAACTTTCTCCGTTTACCTTAATACATAAATTTGCATGCAAACATTAAAAATCACTTTTCCTTCAAAGGAACCATGCTCTTAGCTTTGAACAAAAAAGATTCCCTTCCCTACTACTACTTTTCTAGAAATCTTGGCCATTCTATTCCATGTAATATTAAAAGCTACAGGCCTGCCCATACATTCTTGCATGTGAGAGAAGGGGCTGCCTTACATTCTTGCATACCTACTTACTCAAGACCACAGTGCTAGTTCATTTCTACACCCATTTTCCACCTTGATTCATGAATACAGTGCTCAAGTAATTTGAAGAAAATTATTTTGCAGAAGCATTTTGACAGTAACATTGAACTTTGTTTGATATTGCCTTTCACCCAAGAGAAACCCAGAGGAATCACCTACTGGGTAACTGCATCAATAAGCATTGAGGTATTTGTCTATCAACATCTTGATTCTGCTGTCACACTAATGCATTTGACAACCTTGGAGGTTAAATCAACCCAAAGATCTTCAATATCTCCCTTGCTCATATAAGATGTCTGTGTTGGAAGTAGGCTCGTCTACCCTGAGTATATGTGTGTCTCAGAACAGGAAAATTTCAAAGCATTGAATACTTTCCACAGCCTAATGTGAACAGGGAAATAAAAGTTATTTTGCCTAAGACCTCTCCTGGCATGTACACTCAGAAACCAAAAGAGCCATCTCAATTTTCAATTAATAGATGTCCAAGGAGTATCTTTCATGGGAGGGACATACTAAAAAGCACAAACAACCTTCCAGGTCCCTACTCTTGCCATTAATTTATGGGTGGTTAGCTGTCCAGCCAGCCAAAAAGAGGGCTGCTCTATAATATATTATATTCTTAATTCAGAAGGACTTTCTTTCTTCCTGGAGTTTTTTTTTTAAATAAAACCAGGAGAATGGCACTATTTTGCCTCTTTCCACGCAAAGGTACAAAGTTTCGTGGTGAGAGATCAAGGCAACTGCACCTTTCAGCATTGCAACAGCTGTGGATTAATTCTTTAAAAGCTGTTTTAGTAAATGCAATTCAGCTTTTACTATATTTAGTAAATTCTCTCTCAATAGAGAATTTCTCTCTCAATAATAGCATCTGAATATATTAATTTCATTAATACTGATCAGCATAAACACTCAACCATCTTTACAACCCACTACCCAACTTTTCTTTTGTTCCTACATTCCTACTTCTCTCCTTTCTCTACCTCCCACCTTCTTTTCTACTTCCCTCTGTTGGGATTTCAGCCCCCACCAGTTGCCACGCTGGCAGGAAACAGCAGGAGCTGTTTACGTCAGGTGCCTCACAGTGTGGGAAAGGAAGTCAGCCTCTATTCTCAGGCTGTTCTCAGTGTGTGTTGGGAAGAGTTTCTCCTCTCTCTTCCGCTCTCGGGATGGAGCAGGATTGAGTCATAAAACCCAGAGCTTGACTGCTCAGACATGCAGTCATTTGTGTTATTGTTATTATGCAGTGAATAAAGTAGTTATGGAACTACAAAACTGCCTTTTCCCTTCTGATGGTTTTGTAAGGGAAACTGGTATGCTTCCCTCATGAGAGAGAAGCTGCCTATTTTATCGGTCGCCCTGGACTGGAGGAAGATTCCTGAACGGCAGCCAGGGGTTTGACCACCGGACTTCACCTTTGGAATGTTTCGGGAGGCTGGCACTGCCCCCGGGCAGGCGATGTTCCAACAATTGGTAGCAGAGGATGGTTAACGATCCATGCTCTCTGAAGTTTTTGCCAAGTTTGCAGATAGAAGCTGACGCGGTCGTAAGTCAAGAGGTTGACTGTGAGAAGCCGATTGGATTTCTGGAACTCTGCAAAGCTGCTGTTTGTTTTTGGATTAAAACACAGCCAAGTTCCTTTGTTCTGGGGGAGCGGAGAAAGCAAAAGCAGTCTGCAGCTGTTTTTGTTTTTCCACTACCAGAGAAGCTGAAGAGCCAGGGAGAGCTCGACGCTGAAAAGGGAACTGTGAGTAAATCATTGTGCTAATGATTTATGAGGCAAAGCCATTTCCGCCTTGGAGGAGATGGGGTTGCGGGCCGACTCCTCCCACATACGCGCGGGGGCTGGCTTTCGCCCCCGCGCGAAAGCAGGGAATCCCTGGGCGTGTCACTGAGACGGCCAGCCAATCAGCTGGTCGGGGAGGTGGGGCCTGGCCTATTTAAGGCCAGGCACGCCCGGGGACCGCCCTCTTTCCACCTGGGCAGCAGAGAAGTTTGGAGAAGTTTTTTTTTCGTTCATCCGCCCAGCCTCTGCGCTCAGCACAGCAAGCCTTCCTCGCCTTGTACGCGCGCACCCGCCGGAGCTGAAATCACTTGGGAGAACGGAGCTGAAATCACTTAGCATTGCCGGGTAGCGCCGTAAACAGGAGGCTGAGGGAGTGCAAGGCTGTGCTGCTCTACGTTACTCGCTTCGCGTGCCGGGAGCTGTACCGCAAAGGGACCACGGGCCGCGCTGGGCGCATCACCGCTCGCTTCGCGTGCTGGGAGTTCTACCTCAACGGGACCACGGGCCGCGCTGGTAGCATCGCCCCTTCATCGACATAGGAAGAGTGGTAAAGTACCGTTGCGGCTAACGTTCCCGGCTCCCCATTACCCGCTTGGGAGGTCGCCTTCCATTTACCCCCGTAACGCGATCGTCCTTCCCCCGCTCTTCTTCAGCTGTGCTCCTAAGGGGTCCCCAGATTGTTCTTGGTTGCCGCCGCTCCCCTTCCTCCCCATTTTGGCATAATTAGGATCATTTGCTTACCGTACCCTCCCTTTGTTCTTGTTGCTAGTTTCTGCGGCAGCCGCCAGCCGGCGCGTGCGCGCGGAGCCCGGGGCTCACGGTCCAGCGCGGGTGGGAGCGAGGGCAGAGGGAGGCTCACGGCGTCGAGAGCGGACATTCTCACATAGACAGGGAAAAAGGGGGGCGTAAAACAGCCTCCATATTTGGCAAGACCCACGTGATCAAACCCGGTGGCCATTTTGAGTGTGTCCTGGTTCCGGGACCTTGTATTACAGCGGCCGCCATCTTGGTAGGGACAGCGGCCGCCATCTTGGTAGGGGCCACGTGTCAAGCTCTGGCGGCCATTTTGGGTGCCTCTTCCTTTAACATTTAATAGATCGGCTTCTGAACAAACTCAAGGAATAAAGGAGTAATAGTTTTCCACAGAGCAGTTTTAAGACCCATTAGGTTGCAACAATAGTAATAGCTTTAGACTAAAATAAATAAATAGATAGATAGGTTGGGAAATAAATAAATATATAATTTAAAATAAATAAATAAATAAATTTAAAAAGAATAAAATCTTATATATATATATATATATATATATATATATATATATATATATATATATATATATAATTTAAAAAATTATAATATAAATAAAAAATAAGAATTAAAATAAGAATTATTTTTATAAATAAATAAATAACTAAGATAAAATAGAGTAGACGGGGGGGTTAGGCCCTCGCATTCTGCAAAAGTCTCTGGGCAGCGGCCCTAATACTGAATACCCAATTGGGTAACAGCCTGTCTTGCTGATATTAGTTGGATCAAACACTACGTGGCTGGCTCAGCGTGGACCTTACTGAACTACTTAATCAAAAACGAAAGGCCAGGGTTGAGAATACTGAACTATAGTAAGCTGCAAGCTAATACAGCATTGTCAGTATTTTGTGCAGAGCCGCAAGTTACACCACTATATTTAGCGGCTAGCAGGGCCGCAAGTTACACCACTTTATTTAGTGGTCAGCGACCCCTCCATTCGAAATGGCTTCCGGTGGAGACCAGCAGGCATCTACTTCCTACAATCCGGCAGCACCTGCTGCAGGCAATGCGGGCACCCAGCGGCCTTCCCTGCCATGTGACCCTCAAGATTTCGCTCAATTTTTCATGGCATTTGAAACATTTTACAAGCGGTGTAAGTCTAAAGGGGGTTCGGTGCCGTCAGCGCCGGAACCATCACAGGATGTTATACCCGACACGCCTCCCAGCCAGGTCCAGCAGGACATCCCCGCTATCGCAGGATGCAGTAGGCAGGCGGGAACAGTCAATGGGGGTCGCCCTAATACCCGTTCCCGGGCAGCCACCACTAAGAAAACAAACCAAAGCATGGACAAAGGAAAAGCACCAGCTAAGGGTACCAGTAAGGGGAGGGCCTCGGCCAAGGGCACCAGTGCTAACCATGGCTCACAAATTCCAGACATTCCTAGTGTGTTCCAGGAACAGCAGGCCCACTTCAGCTCCTCTGAGGATAGCGCGGGTTCCGCACTGGAGGACGAGCAGGTGGAACCAAGTACCCCACAGCCAACGGTAACCGCGAGCGCAGCTAATGTCGAGGTGTAAGGTGGGAAGAGGAAGTCCAAGAAGAAGCATACGTCCTCTAAGAAGGAGAGAAGCAGACAATCAGAGACCGAGGAGGACTCAGGTACGTCTTCATCCGATTCAGATAGTGAGGGCCCCATGGATGGCTACTGGGGTTTGGGGGAGGAGAATCACGGGACCCCTCTTTGGGCACACGAAAGGAGGGCCAATTCACATCGTAAGTCGTTCAATGGTGTTTTGGCCTGGAGAAATGGGGCTTTGGTGGAGGGTGTTAAAGTGGCCACTCATCAATCCACCGATTTCATCTTGGGGTTCCACTTGTCCCAGAAGAAGAGGAATAAGATCCTCAATGGGGACTACGTGGACATGTTCACCCTCCTCCCCCCGACTAAGCTAACGGGAAAAGGGGAAAAGAAGCGCTCTTATGGTAAGCGGAGGTACAGGACGCCTAGGGCGGAGTGCACCTTCGAGAACTGGCTAGATGGGTACCAGGTATTTATGGGAGTTGTGTGCGCCGCTTATCCTTTGCGCTCTATGGATTTGGTTGCCTATTTGGCCCACGTCAGGAGGGCTCACGCCCTCGCGGGAGAAAACGCTGCTTTAACGTACGATGAGAATTTCCGTAGAAACGCGTCTCTCCTGCCGTCCACCCGCTGGGATCTAACAGATCCTAATTTCTGGGGCGAAGACGTCAACCCCTACATCGAGAAGAGAAACCTGGAGGCCTCCAAGGCGGGTAAGATTGAGCCAAAGCGTCGCCGGCAATGTTGGGAGTACAACAGGGGCGTATGCTCACGAACCTCCTGTAAGTATTTGCACGAATGTGAGCGGTGCTGGGGTAGCTATCCCGTCTCGGCCTGCTTCAAAAACAAACAGCAGCCCTTTCGGGGGGCCGGGGGTTCGTCCACAATAATAACAGGGCGCCCCCGGATCCACCCACCAGGGGCCCCCTAACCGTCAGTAACCGTTTCCTTGGTTTAGCCTCCTCTCCCATCAAACTTCAGCCCCTTAAGACCTTGCTCGACCAGTATCCTGATCAAAAAGCGGCACAGTATCTTTGGGAGGGTTTCTCCATGGGGTTCCGAATTCCAGTGTCCTCCCCCCCGAACACGGGGGATCCACAAAACCAAATCCGTGAGGGAGAGGCCGGAGATAGTAAAAAAAAAGATTGAGAAGGAAATTAGCTCTGGTAGGGTGGCAGGTCCTTTCACAGAGCCCCCAGTAGAGGGTCTTCACTTATCCCCGTTGGGTATCGTGCCAAAAAAGTCCCCAGGGGAGTTCCGCATGATCCACAATCTCTCCTACCCAAGGGGAGGCTCAGTCAATGATTCCATCCCTCAAGAGCTTTGCACGGTGAAATATGCCTCTTTTGATCAGGCCGTAAAAATGATCCGCAGATTTGGCCCTGGGGCGCTCCTGGCCAAATGCGACATTGAGGCTGTGTTCCGCCTGCTCCCAGTTCATCCAGCGGATTTCCGTTGGCTGGGCTTCCGATTCGAAGGGGCGTATTTCATCGACAAAGCTATGCCCATGGACTGCTCCATGGCTTGCTCTGCCTTTGAAACCTTCAGTACATTTCTGGATTGGGCACTTCGCGCCAGGACTGGGTCGTCGGGTGTATCTCATTACCTCGATGATTTTATCTTGGTGGCAGAGGACAGACGGCAATGCACAGCGCTCTTGGACGCCTTCACGACATTGGCAGACGAGTTGGGGGTACCCCTGGCCGCCGAGAAAACGGAGGGTCCCGCTACCGCTCTTGTCTATTTAGGCATTGAATTGGATACTGTGGCCCAAACCTCCAAGTTACCTAAAGAAAAGTTGTTAGCCCTCAGGGAGGTGATTCAGCAGCTTCTGCCCCTAAAGAAGGTTACACTAAGGCAGATCCAATCCTTATTGGGCCACCTGAATTTCGCTTGCAGGGTGGTGGCACCGGGTAGGCCGTTTTGCGGCCGGCTGGCCAGGTTGTCTGCAGGCTTAAGGGCACCCCAGCATAGGGTCCGCCTTTCCAAAGACGTCAAGGCTGATCTGGAAGTCTGGCTACAATTCCTCGAGAACTACAACGGTGTATCCTTATGGCAGGACTCGATGGCTCTCAACGCTGAATTCCAAGTTCAGTCTGATGCGGCTGGGTCCCTGGGTTTCGGAGTATATTTCAGGGGGCAGTGGTGTGCAAGGAGGTGGCCTGATGAGTGGCAGGGCCAACCCATTTCTCGGGACATGACGTTCTTAGAATTCTTCCCTATCCTGGTGGCAGTTCATCTTTGGGCAGAGCAGTTCCGCAACCATAGGGTTTGTTTCAACACAGATAACCAGGCAGTGGTAGCAGTTCTCTCCAGACAGTCCGCGCGCTCCCCTAGGGCCGGTAACCTATTATGGTCCTTCGTTCTACTATGTCTCAAGCACAATATATATTTCTCAGCCAAATTTGTACCCGGCATTAATAATGATATTGCGGGTGCCCTATCTCGCTTTCAGATGGAGCGCTTCCACTCGTTAGCGCCGGAGGCGGAGCAGTCATCGATGCCTTTCCCGGAACATCTGTGGAGTCTTGGGAGCAGGAAGTGTTTAAGGGAGTATTCGGTGCAGTCGCCCCCTCCACAATGAGATCCTATAGGAAAGCGTGGGCCGACTTTTTGAAGTTCCGCTGTAGATTACCCAAAGCCATACCAAATGCTGTCCCCTCCACGAGGGAAGTCCTACTTTATTTGGCATACCTGAAGGAATTGGGACGGGCACCTAAGACCATCAATATTCAGTCCGCCGGGATCTCATATTTCTGTAAAACCTTTTTCGCCACTGACCCTTGCGCCAAGTTTATAGTTCGCAAGACCTTAGAAGGCTGGCGCCGGCTTCATCCCCCAAGCTCCGACAAGAGGAGGCCCATAACTTATGATGTTTTATCCCTGATACACGTTAAATTACGGAAAATTTGCTGGTCCAAATATGAAGCGCGCCTATTTTCAGCAGCTTATTCCATTGCCTTTTTTGGGGCCCTCCGCATAGGGGAGGTGGTCTGCGAAGGAGGGTCCGCCCACGGCCAGAGGGGCATCCTCTTAAGTGATATAACCCTGTCGACAAGCGAGCTGTTGGTTCAAGTGCGCAGCTCCAAGACGGATCAATTGGGCAGGGGAGCCCTCTTACGTTTACCAGCCGCCGATGGTAGTGGCCCTTGCCCGGTGAGGGATGCAAGCCGTTTCCTCTACTTAAGACCCAGTAGCCCGGGCCCCTTCCTTATCCATGCTGATGGCTCCCCTTTGGCTCAACACCAGTTTACTCGGGTAATGCGCAAAGCCTTGGCTGCCTGCGGCCTGCCCGCGGATGAATTTGCCGCTCACTCCTTCAGGATCGGTGCCGCAACCACGGCTGTGCACCTCGGTCTCTCCTTGGATAGGATAAAAGAGATGGGTCGGTGGAAGTCGAATGCATACAGGACTTACTTAAGAAAGTAGTTGTGAATTTTTTGCAAAAAAAGAAGAAGAAAGAAACTGACCCCGATCTTTCTATTTGTTCCCTTTCAGAATCTCAAAAAGTACACATTTGGTTGGTGGGCCACAGCATTGTGCATTGGGCCAAGGCTCGAGCCATGACTACCGGGCTGGGGCCTAACTTAAACTTACCTGCGAATGTCAAGCTGACGTGGTTGGCGAAAAGAGGGATGCGCTGGAGTGAATTCATGCCAGCGGTGATGTCGAGAGCTGCTGTTAAGGGCCCCCCGGATGCCTTGATTATTCAGTTGGGGGAAAACGACTTGGCGTATCGCAAAGCTATTGACTTGAGATGGAATATATTTGATGATCTGGCTGAATTGATGGCGGCTTACCCGAGCATTACGATTGTGTGGTCCTCGCTGCTTGAAAGGAGGACATGGAGGGATTGTGCGAGCCCGGTTAGCGTGAATAAGGCACGAAAGGTTCTGGAGCGGGCTGTGCAGCGTAGAGTGGCGGCTCTGGGCGGGTGCGTCATTTGCCACCCAAGCATCCAGTACAGCAACGAGGCCCTCTACAGAAGGGATGGCGTGCATCTTTCAAACGCGGGAAACGACATTTGGTTGGGTGACATCACGGCAGGGATTAGGGATTGGATGCAGGTTTAAAGGTATTGGCGGCGAGCTTTGCTCGAGTGGCGGTTAGGCATTGGCAGGGGGAATTGTTATGCAAATGAGAGGGGGGAAGGAAGCGCCATCACCTTCCCCCAAATAAAGGGGTAGTCCGGTAGAGGACTCCGGGGGGCGTTGCCTTGTCCGAAACCTAGGGAGGTAAGGGCCTCCGGCACGCCCCCGAGCGGTGACACCCGTGGGATCCTAGTTGGCGTACTTCAACAGGACCCCCCACGGGTGGACAACCCTCCCGGTCACCATGCCGGGTAGACGGTAGGAGCCAATGCCTAAAGCCAATACCTTTCAATCCTGTAATCAATAAAGTTGTGGCCTTTTATGCCCATTAACCCAAAATATTGTGTCCAGTCTCTTCATTTCACAATGGGGGGGGGGGAGAATTGCCACGCAATTAACCTCAGAGAAGCAAGTTGCACTTGAGCTGTGATACACGTTCAAAGACTGCCGGAGGTTATTACAGCTCACTGAAGAAGCTGTTTACGTGTTGCCAAGATGGACGCTTGGCAAGGGGATGGGAAGATGATGTGCCCGCTCCTGACTGATGATAATTATCAAAGTTGGGTCATTAAGATGCAAGCTGTTTTGCAGCGACAGCTTTGCTGGGATGTGGTGGACAATCCGATTCCCTTGGCCCCAGGCAGACTTTGGAGAGACAGGGACACACAGGCCAAGTCTGCAATAATTCTCTGCTTATCTGATTCACAGTTAATCCATATTCAGGCTTGTCCGCATGCTAGGCAAATGTGGGAATCTCTGCGCAGAGTCCATTTGAGAGTAGCTGCCGGGACTGCGCTTTTACACTTTCAGCAGTTTACAAATATGCGACTGAAAGAGGGTGATAATCTGAGAGAGCATTTGACGACAATGCTGCAATTGCACCACCAACTGGCGGAAAGAAATTTTCCTCTGAATGAAGCTGTTTTTTGTTTTATGATTATCAACAGTCTAGACAGGGTTGAGTCGTAAAACCCAGAGCGGAAGAGAGAGGAGAAACTCCTCCCAACACACACTGAGAACAGCCTGAGAATAGCGGCTGACTTCCTTTCCCACGCTGTGAGGCACCTGACGTAAACAGCTGCTGCTGTTTCCTGCCAGCGTGGCAACTGGTGGGGGCTGAAATCCCAACACCCTCTACCTTCTCCAGCCCAGACTACTTCAACACCTTCTGCATAACATTTGGGACACAATTGTTCCAGCCTTCTACAAATAAAATTATACACATTTCAAAAATATATCAGAAGAAAGGTAGTGCAAAAATCAATTTTGGTATCAAATAGTGTGCTAATCCTTATTCTAAACTGAGCTGAGATTTATAATAAATCTAACTTGCACACCCCTTTAAGTTTTAAAAGGTACAAATTATAATTAAAGCACATAATGTCCCGTGTTTCACGGGGGTCTTTGGAAACAGATTCATCATACAATCACAGTTAGTGAGATGCAATCTTGAAAAGACTCGTGAGGTATGCACACAACATAGGTCTGCAAATATTGCAAACTCCCTTTGCTGCTACCTGTAAAAGTATGTCAAATTTACAGAACCACCTCTATGATAACAAAAAGAGGTCATATGTTTAAATGACCCAGGTACTCTTGCTCTTGCTCTGAGGGTTGGCATGCTATGTAATATTTGGTAATTTGTAATTTTCCTGAGTATTCTTTGGCCCCATTTTCTGTGTTTAACATACACACACTGCAAGGGGGACGATTTACTGCCTTGTCCCTCATAACCCGGGACACTCCGAATACCTAGTATTATTTTTCACTCAGTCACCTTTCTCCGCGTCCTGTTAGTGTTGGGATACTGCCAGGGAGACAAAGGCCATCGTGCCTCCACGTCGTCTCCTGGTCTTCCGTGGAACAGTATCAGTCAATTAGTGACACGAGCCTCAGAAATAGCTGTCCACATTCCAAGACTCGTGCACGTCCTTTTCGCAGAGTTTCCACAACGAAAGGTGCACCCAGGAGAGCATATTATACAGATTTATTCAGCGTAGGTCAGAACAAAGGAAAAACATGACTGCCTGCCTGCGTGTCGAGGCAACAGAGAGAAACAAAAGCTATATACTAAACAGAAACTTCCTGTGAGCTGGAAGTATGCATGCCTGTGACACACAACAGCCTGCTCCCTGTTTAAGGTGGAACGGAAATATCCTAACATCTAGTGGTCTAGACCGACTCGCGTCTAGAAACCGCACTTCAAGGACCACACCTTGCTTCGTCAGTGGCTCTGAGCCCCTAACATCTCATCCACTCAAAACATTCACTGGAGTGTCCCCATACGCACACAAATACACATACATACAAAACCCATGCACCTCCCCCATCTCCAAAATTCCCTTTTACCAAAACCCTTTTACCAAACCGACGGCACTCTACTGTGTGGAGTTTGGAACTGACAGGGTTAAAACTCCGTGGTGTCCTGTATCTGGGAGGAGCTTGGCGCAGAGAAGTGTGTCACAGTGTGTGTCAGTGTTCAGACTTGCTTTTGCTTCTGGCTGACACAAAGCACAGCACGGAGGCTGTGCGAGTGTGCTTTTGGAAGGACAGAGAAATATCCGAAGTTTCCGATGGATTTACTGCTTTGTAAATAAATGCTACTAGAGATAAGAACGAACTGTCTCTGGACTTGATTTATTCCTATTCTCACATGGACGCAGGACCGCTGCTACTCTGCTCTCCTGCCAGGTCAGCTCCTGTAATGGTTGTGAGGGGTTACTTGTGCGTAACCTTACTTCAGTTCAGTTAGTTTGCTTGCCCCAACCATGCTTAGGGTCGGAGCTAGCCCTCCGTGACCTGTTAGTCACTTGCAGAATCCGAGAGTGGGTGTCTCTTGAACCTCTTCCAGCATAAAAGCTGTTTGACCCCGAGTCTCCTCCTATGTTCTCTGCGCGGAACGTGTCTGCGCAAGTAAGGGGAAGGCAGGGGCGTCCCAGCGCTCTCTCCACTAGTTTCGGGGGAAGGGTCTCAGAGCCCTGTCACCAATTCCTCCATCTCCCTCTCTTCTCTATGGGTGTTACGCTGAAATCCTTCCCCCCTGCTCGTCCCCTCTCCGGCATCGCTGGGTAGCCCTGCCTCCGTTTCTTGCTCTGATGGCACTTCCCTGACATCCACCTCCTCCCCAGGACCCCCTTCACCCCCGGCCTGACCCTGTGACGGGACCTTGTCCCCTTCTTCAGCCGACGATGCCGGGAACCCCCGAAAGGAGCTGCTGTCGTCGTCCGTGGACTCAAACCCCGCTTCCCACCTGCTCCAATTTCTCATGGGCGGGACTTCCCAATCTGACTCCTCCTCTCCTGACGATTCTCCTCCTTCCTCCTGAGAAGCCGGAAAACCCACGAAATCCTCCTCCTCTTCATCGGTGGTGGCAAATTGCTCCTCCCAGAATCTCTCGAGGGGTTTGGGCTTCCTCGGATACCTGTTGTGGAACTCTTCCACCAGATATTCATCATCTATTTCCCCTGCAGGCACCCACGTGTTTTCTGACTCGGGTTCCCCCTCCCAAGCCACTAGGTACTCCACCTGCCACCCTCGCCAGCGCGAATCCAGGATCTCCATTACCTCGTGGTGGCGTTCCCTCTCTTCCATTAGCGGGTGGGTGAGCCCTTCCCCTCCTGCCTCCCGGACCCTCCGCTCCCCTCTGTACGGTGAGAGTAGCGACCTATGAAATACCGGGTGGATCTTCATGCTGTCTGGCAACTTGAGCCGGAACGCCACCGGGTTCACTTGGTGGGTCACCTCAAATGGTCCCAGCCGTTTTGGCCTCAGTTTCTTACACCCGCCCTTGAAGGGTAAGCCTTGTGTGGATAACCACACCCGGTCCCCCACCCTAATGGTCTCCCCTTCCCGGTGACGTTTGTCTGCTTGTCTCTTGTACACTTCCTTGGCCCTATCCAGGTTCATCTTAAGCTGCTGGTGCAGAGCTTCCATTTCTTCCACAAACTGCTCTGCGGCGGGCAAGCTCCACCCTTCCTCCCCTCTCCCAGGAAAGGCCCTGGGGTGCAACCCATAATTAGCCATGAACGGGCTCATCCCCGTGGACACATGCTCAGCGTTGTTATACGCAAACTCCGCTAGTGCTAGCTTCTCTACCCAATCGTTCTGTCTCTCGTTGACGTAGCAGCGTAGATATTGCTGTAAAATGCTGTTCGCCCTCTCTGCTTGCCCGTTGGTCTCCGGGTGTCTCGCCGTCGAGAATCCCACTTCCACCTGCAATAAGCTCATGAGTTTCCTCCAGAACCTCGAGGTAAATTGTTTACCCCGGTCGGAGATAACCCTCGAAGGAGCCCCATGCAACCTGTAGATGTGATTCACAAACAACCGGGTGGTTTCCTCGGCCGTTACTGCATGTGAGCACGCTATAAAATGGCACATTTTGGTTAGCAGATCTACTACTACCATGACTGCTGTCTTCCCTCTAGATTTGGGTAAATCGGTCATGAAATCGATCGACACCTCCCCCCATGGTCTTCCCGGTGTGGGTAAGGGCTCCAGTAACCCCGCCGGGGCCGCCCTCTCTCCCTTGGCCCATTGGCAGCGGTCACACCCCCGTACATACTCTCGTACATCTTCCCTCACCCTTGGCGACCAGAATTGCCTCGTCACCAGTAACATGGTTTTGTGTTGCCCAAAGTGCCCCGCTGTTGGGTTGTCATGAAGCTGTCTGAGAACCCTTTCTCGCAGGGCTTCCCCGGGCACATACATTGCTCCCCTGTAATACAGCAGTCCTTCCCTCTCCTCAAAGCCTCCCTGATCTCCCCCAGTTCCCCTGAGTTCCCTGATTCTGGTTTGGGCGAATTCGTCCTGGCGAATCAGCTCGGTTAGTTCTCGTTTCCCAACCAACGCTCCCCCGCAAACCCATCGTTCCTCAGGGAACACGTGTCGAGCTTCCGGCGGTCCTTCTCCTTCCGTATACTCAGGCTTCCGTGAAAGCGCGTATGCCCTCACGTTCTCTTCCCCCGGCACGTACTTGATCTCAAAGTTGAACTTGGAGAACTCCTGTGCCCATCGAATCTGTCTCTGGTTGAGCACTCGAGCTGTTCTCCAATATTCCAGGTTCTTATGATCCGTGCAAACCTGAAACTTGTGCTGAGCCCCTATTAGGAGATGTCTCCACTGTCGAAACGCTGCATAAATAGCTAACAGTTCGCGATCATACACCATGTAGTTATGCTCCGATTTGTTCAGTTTCCGTGAGAAGAAGGCGCATGGCCTCTAGGTGTGTTGGCTCCGTCCCGGCTGTAGCAACACTGCTCCAATAGCTCTGTCTGATGCGTCGGTCTCCAGCCTCATCGGCTTCTGCAGATCCACGTGCAGGAGCTGTTCCTCCGAGGCGAACGCCTTCTTTAGTTTTTCGAAGGACCTTTGGGCACTTTCCGTCCAGACGAACTTCTTCTTGCTACTGAGACAATCCGTGATGGGTGCGGTCAAGTGGGCGAAGTTCTTGATGAACTTCTGGTAGAAGTTGCTGAACCCGAGGAACCTCTGCACATCCTTCCGGGTCTTAGGGGCCTTCCATTCCAGCACTGCCTGCACCTTGCCAGGGTCCATGGCAAGTCCTTTGTCCAACAACTTGTACCCCAGGAATTCCACCTCACTGGCGTGAAATTGGCACTTTTCCAGCTTGACCCACAATTGGTGCTCTAGTAGCCTCTTCAGCACTTCCCTGATGTCCCGGACATGCTGCTTTTCATTGTCCGAATAGATCAGTACGTCGTCCAGAAATGCTACACAGTTTTTGTACAGCAGGGGTCCCAGCACATGGTGCATGAAGCTTTGAAAACAGGCTGAGCCCGATTGTAATCCAAATGGCATGACTAGGTACTCAAAGGCCCCTAGGGGGGTGAACATGGTGGTTTTCCATTCGTCCCCCTTCCTTATTCTAATCAGATTGTATGCTCCCCGGAGGTCTAGCTTGGTGAAGATCTTGCCCTTCCTCACCCTAGTCAGAATATCATCAATTCGGGGCATTGGGAAGGTCACGGGTTCCGATACCAGGTTTAATTTTCGAAAGTCCACTACCAGCCTCGGCTGATCCGTGTTTTTCTTGTCCACAAAAAACACAGGGCTGCCCCCCACTGCCTTAGATTCCCTTATGAACCCCATCTTAAGGTTTTTGTCAATAAAGTCTCGCAACTCCTGCATCTCTCTGTCCGACATGGCATACAGCTTACCCACCGGTAGCTGCGCCCCAGGGAGCAGGTTGATTTGGCAGTCGAAGGGCCTATGTAGCGGCAGCTTGTCCGCTTCCCTCTCGCTGAAGACTTCCTGTAAATCCGCGTACTGTGGTGGCACGTCCGCTCTCTGCTTCAGTGTAGTTGCTGCCACTCTGGCCAATCTCACCCTGGGTTTCACCCCCCCCTAGACAGTGTTCCAAACAGTGTGCTGACCCGAAGGTGACTGTCCGTTGGTGCCAGGCCACCACTGGATCATGTAGCACTAGCCAGCTCATGCCCAGTATTATCGGGGGTCCCACCAGTGTGGCCACGTGAAAGGCAATGGTCTCTGTGTGCCTGGATGCACTCATTCTCATAGGTGGGGTTTGATGTGTCACTTCCCCTCCCAGCAGTTCCCTGCCATCTATCGTGGTCACTTGGAGCGGGAAATCAAGTGGCAGCAGGTGGATCTGGTGCTCCAGTGCAAACTCCTTACTAAAAAAATTACAGGAGCTGCCTGAGTCCAGCATTGCTTTCACCTTGACTGGGTGTCCATTTGGGAGTTCTAGCACCACCTCTATCGCTATAGAAACCTTGGGTGGGTCCAGTTGGGGCACTTCTGTTATCTGTTCGCTTGGCTGCTGCGCCCCCCTGTGGGCAGTCAAGCGCTGGCGTTTCCCTGCACCTTTTCCTCTGCCCCCTCCTCGCTTCCAGCGGCTCCCACCATCCCTTGCCAAGCCTTTCTTTGAGGACAGACCCTGGCAAAGTGTCCTGGCAGTTGGCAGAGGAAACACTTCTTGATGCTTTTCCCAGCCTTTCCCTCCCTTTTGCCTCCTTGGTTGGCGCCAGAAACCTCACGCGCCCGCGCTCCATCGATTTCCATTGGCACTACGTCATCGGCAGGCAGCTTAGGCATCTCTGGAATGCAGTAGTCAGAGTGGCGCTCTCCCCTCCCTTCCCGCCTTTCCAAAGCACGCGCTTCTTGGCGAGCGCCTATCGCCAGCGCTGCTTTTGTCAGCTGATCCATAGTATTAGCATCGCAAAGCGGGACCAGTAGTCTCTCACGGAAAGTTCCCCCTGCTTGCATCTCAGCAGCTCCCTTTGGTTCACGCTCTCCCCCAATTGGCTAGAATACATTGCGTTCATTGCCTGAAGAAACTTCCGAACGTCCTTCATGGCTGGGTTCTGCAAGGCCATTAGGGGTCTAACCCATTCCCTCGCGCTGCCCTCAAGGTGCCCCATCATATATGCCACCTGCGCTGCCTCGTCAGCAAAGTCATCATGCTGCAGCTGCAAGGCGTACTCTATTTCTGTTCGGAATCCATTATATTTCTGGGGCTCCCCCCCAAATTTGTGTACTAGTCCTGGCACCTTCTTTGCCACTGGGGTGGGTCTAACCTGCGCGTCCTGGGTGCGCCTCTCGTCCAGCCGCGCCATCAGCAGTGCTACATGCCGTTCCAGCTCCTGGTTCCTCTTTAGTAGGTCCTCCGCCCCCGCAGCTGGCTCCGCTGCCCCGGCGCCTCCAGTCTGGCTCATGTTTCCACTGCTTGCGCACAAGTAACAGCAGGGACTCTCGGATTGCTGTAATGGTTGTGAGGGGTTACTTGTGCGTAACCTTACTTCAGTTCAGTTAGTTTGCTTGCCCCAACCATGCTTAGGGTCGGAGCTCGCCCTCCGTGACCTGTTAGTCACTTGCAGAATCCGAGAGTGGGCGTCTCTTGAACCTCTTCCAGCATAAAAGCTGTTTGACCCCGAGTCTCCTCCTATGTTCTCTGCGCGGAACGCATCTGCACAAGTAAGGGGAAGGCAGGGGCGTCCCAGCGCTCTCTCCACTAGTTTCGGGGGAAGGGTCTCGGAGCCCTGTCACCAATTCCTCCATCTCCCTCTCTTCTCTATGGGTGTTACGCTGAAATCCTTCCCCCCTGCTCGTCCCCTCTCCGGCATCGCTGGGTAGCCCTGCCTCCATTTCTTGCTCTGATGGCATTTCCCTGACAGCTCCCCAGCAGAGCCCACGCAGGGAAGCCTGACTGGACGTAGGATTTATTTACCGGAATAGGTTATGGAAGTTCCACGTTTCCTGACAAGTGTGAGAAGGGAGGAAGGCTGCCAGCGTTGAGTTGCTGTGATCTCCTGTCAGGAAGGGCAGTGGGAGATGCTGGTGATAGGAGCCAAGAGCCAAGAGAGACGGCTGCTTCGGAGAGGACCAGTTGCTGGCAGCGTGAGTACACTTGAAGCCCCAGTGGGAGGAGAGTGGCTGCTGCACAGGCACAGCAGGGCCAAGATAGCTACCCCGGTGAGAGACTGAATGGGGCCAACTGGGAGGCCTGGTCAAGAAGAGCAAGGGGGAGATTTCACCCCTCCCATACCCAAGAATCTCCTGATGATCTCCTGATGGTCTCTGCTGACTCTCCAGAGAGGAGGAGGCGTGTTCTGCTATCTACTTATTCTGCCCAGCACCACATCTGTGTGTGAGTTAGAGAGTCAGTCAGTCAGTGTATCGGAGAGAGAGAGAGTGTTAGAGATCGTGTCTAGAGATAAGGTTGCTGCTAAGAGCAGCTGCAGACTCTCAGTGTAGCATTGATTTATGCTTAGAATATTCAGCTCTGTATATAGTTTTGTATCATAGTGGTAGTTACAGAATAAAAGGAAGATATTCTACAGAGCTGCTCTCCGAGTCGTTTATACTCTGCAAGACTCTGCAAAACTCTGCTGCGCAACGACTGTATTATTGAGACAGTGAATCCGGTGCTCTCAGCTCTAAGCTGTGAGTCCACAGCACTGTGACCTGTTCCTGTGAGAAAGGAGGTCTCTGGCAGTGCTACCCAGCTCGCCTAGCCCAGTCGGGGTTGAGGTGCATGAGTCCAGTTGGTGCACTGGCTCGTGGGCGATGCTGACAGGTTTGTGGCCACAGGGCTCTGGAGTCCAGTCCAGAAGGAGCTGGCCCCACCCACGCAAGCTACTGCTCTGCTGAGTGAGAGAGAGAGCAGAGAGCTCTGCATGTTGCAAGAAAGTGTGGACGCTTTGCTGTTGCCCCATCTGGAGGGCGTGAAATTGGCTCAGGCCACCTGGCAGGTGCTGAGGAGTCTGTGCGAAAGCTCAGCAGGAGCCAAGGGCTGGGAGGAAGCCAAAGGCCAAGGGAGCAAGCCTTGGGCCGAAGTGGGAGCCAGACCAGAGGGGGCTGGAAGCCCAGGAGCGGCTGAGGGACGCCCAGAAAGCCCAGTGGGGGCTGGGACTGTGTTGGGAAGCTGTTGCAATGCTTCAACACGTCTGTGTGATGGACTGTGTGCTGGAGAGCGGCTGAGAGCTGAGAAGAGGAAAGCAGTGGCAAGCTGTTCCTCTGGAAGCTGTGCACCCGGGAGTGGGGGTGCAGGCCAGGCAGGCCATTCAAAGAGCTCTGAGAAAGCCAAAGGCTCCGAAAGTTGTTTGTGTTTTGAGGCGTCGTCCAACAGCGCTGGGAAACATCCGCTAGAGGCCCAGGCTGCCAAGGACACCGGCCGGCGTGGAATGTCAACAAAGCAGGTTCCCAGGGCCGGTTCCCAGCAAAGACGTGGGAAAGCAGCAGGCCAGGAGAAAAACAAAGACAAGGTGTCTTATCACCTCACAGCTGCGATGGTGTCTCTGAGAAAAGGCAAAAGCCTTAGTCGGGGGGAGGCTGTGGCCATGGCAACCGGTGGGGGTGCGAGCAACGCCATGGCAACTTTGGAAAACAGCCAGAGAGACACTTTATCTCTCGTAATTGACTCAGGCGCTTCTCATTGTCTCGTGAAATCACGGGAGCTCCTGAGGAACTGCAAGACAGTTAAAACTGGACTTTATGTTACGTTAGCGGATGGGTCTCAGAGACCATTGACTGAATCTGGGTCTTTCTTTTGTTCTTTTATAGATCATTGGGTGCAAGCTTATGTGGATCCAGAGCTTGCCCACTCTCTTTTAAGTGTGTCATCGCTCACTGCTGATGGGTTTGAAATTCGGTTCTCTAACAATTTGTGTTCCTTCTACAGGGATGGGAAGAAGATCTACAGTGTTGAGAGAAAAGACAGGCTCTTTCTGGTGGAGATGCCCATTGAAAATGTGCCTGGTGGGAAAATGGGACTGGTGGAAAATGGGGCTAGTGGAGAGTCCATTGAAGACGCCCAAGTGCAGTGTGCAAATGTCCCACCACACCATGATTGTATACACTTATGGCACAGGAAATTTGGGCACGTTGGGTGGTCACTTGTGAGAAAAGCCGCAGAGAACACCATTGGGTGTAGGTTCAAGGCATGTGACAGATACCTAGATTGTCAAGCCTGTAAGCAGGTCACAACATGCACGAAGGTCACAACATGCACCTACCCCAGGTCAGAGAGGAGAACCAGCAAACCCTTTGAACTTGTGCATGCAGATTTATCAGGGCCCATGCCAACACGTTCTTTAGCTGGGTCTAAATGGGTTCTGGTTCTGATTGACGATTTTTCTAAGCATTCTTTGGTTTTCACGCTTAAACAGAAGTCAGAAGCGGCTGCACTGATCAGGGATTGGATCACAGCGGTAGAGCTACGGTTCTCTACCAGGGTGATTTCCTTTCAATCTGATCGCGGGGGGGGGGGGGAGTTCACAGGTTCTGCACTGCAATCGTTTTTCAGGCAGAAGGGTATCAGTCATCGACTGACGGCCCCCTACTCTCCGCAACAGAATGGGGTTGCAGAGAGAAAATTTCGCACACTGCAGGAATCAGCGAACGCTATTGTGATGGCCTGGGATTCCGAGTCTGAGAGCGATCCGGAGGAACCCCAGCCGGCACAGGAGTCCCCGCCTCCAGGGCCGGCTGAACTGGGGCAAGGCCTAGTTGCTGAGGAAACTCAAGAGCAGGCACCAGGTGAAATCATTCAGGCCCCAGAGGTGCTGGAAGACTCAGTGGCTACAGGTGAGCCTCCTCCAGGACCCAGTAACCCTTCGGCCTCTCCTGATCTGCAGAGGCTTAGGGCAGAGAGGCGAAGGGAACTGGTGTCTCCCAGGAGGAGTGCTCGCCTTAAGGCCAAGAGAGGCGGGGCTTCTGGGGGCCGGGACCGCCCCCGGCCTTAGAAGAAGATAAAGGTCAGGCAGCCCGGTCTCAGGTTGCGGGAGCAACGTCGTTGTGAAGTATCTGCTTTACCCAGTCCTTGTTTGGCACTCCCAGTGTGCCTATTCCTCGCCTGGATTCCTGCTTCTGCCTTACCAGTGTTCCTGCTTCCCCGCCTGGATTCCTGCTTCTGCCTTACCAGTGTTCCTGCTTCCCCGCCTGGATTCCTGCTTCTGCCTTACCAGTGTTCCTGCTTCCCCGCCTGGATTCCTGCTTCTGCCTTACCAGTGTTCCTGCTTCCCCACCTGGACTCCTGCTTCTGCCCTACCTCCGTTCCTGCTGACCTGCCCGGCTCCCTGTTGATCTTGGCCTACGGTAATAATACCTCATCCCCCCTGGGACCAGCACAGTTTGCTCCCGCCACACCCGCACTCCCTCTTTGTTGGGGTGCGTTCGGGAAGATTCAGAGGCCATGGCTGACCAAGCGGCTACATTGTTGGCAATAGCCCAGGAGAACCAGGCCTTGACGCACACCGTGCAGCAGCTCAGTAACGTGGTTGCGGCACTACAGCAGCGTTTGGACGCCCTACCGGCTCCTGGGGCCGACGCCCCGGCTTCTGGCAAGTACCCAGTGGCCTTGCCTGAGAAGTTTGATGGGGCTCCGGCCAGCTTTCCCATGTTCCTTGCCCAGGCCAAGCTGTATATTCAGGGGCGCGCCCGGAACTTCCCCGACGACCGCACCAAGGTGCATTTTTTGATTAGTTTGTTAAAGGACCAGGCGGCCAAGTGGGCGTTGCCGCTGCTCAGGCAAGACTCCCCCTTGCTGGCAGACTACGGGGGGTTTTGCAATCTGTTGGAGGCCGCGTTCGGCAACCCTTTGAAGGGGAGTCAAGCCAACCGGGCGATTCGGCGGTTGAGACAGGGCAAGTCCAAGGTGGCCGCATACACCACAGAATTCCGGCTGCTGGCACAGGACTTGACCTGGAACGACTCTGCTCTTCGGGACCAGTATCTCGAGGGGCTTTCAGATGAGATACTGGACCAGCTGGCCACAATGGAACGCCCCACCACGCTAGACGCTCTTATTCAGCGGAGTCTACAGATAGACGATTGGCTAGAGGACCGGCGTCAGGCTCGGGGCCGCCGGCACCTCCAGTTCTCGGCCCCGGGGTCCACCAGCAGCCCCACAGGCCCAGCTGAGTCATTGGAGGAACCCATGCAGCTTGGGGCAGTGCGGCCACGCCTCTCCCCCGCAGAGAAGTCGCGGCGTCGGGAGGGGAATCTATGTCTCTATTGTGGCGGAAGCGGACACTATGCACGATCCTGTCCTGAGAAACCGCCAACCCCAGTAGCTGATGGCCCTGGCTCCCTGGGGTCCCAAACAGCACAGAATGGGACCGCACCAATCGAATTACAACACCTTATGGTTCCGGTACATCTATACCCTCCAGGAGGGCCATGGATTCTTACCCATGCCCTGGTGGATTCAGGGGCAACCCGCTCTTATATGGACGCTGCTTTTGCTGCCCAGCATCGGGTGCCACTTCGGAACAAGCCAGAACCGGTACAGGTGGAGGCAATCGACGGACGGCCACTGCGTTCGGGCGCCGTCACTCGAGAGACCCAGCCCCTGGTCCTGTGCCTCCAGCAGCACCGTGAGATGCGAACTCTGGATATTGCCTCCATGCCCCGGTTCCCCCTGGTGCTTGGGATGGACTGGCTAGAGGATCACAATGTGCAGATTGATTGGGTCAAACGGACTGTACACTTCCCAGACCCCAGTTCGTCTGCTGAGACTGAGATGCTAGCAGCTGCGCCCACTGAGGAGGCTGCTGCAACGCTCCCCGCGGAGTACCGGGACTATCACGACGTGTTCGAGGAACGGGGGGGGCAGACCAGCTGCCGCCGCATCGGTCCTTTGACTGCGGCATAGACCTCCAGCCCGGAGCGCCTCTACCGGTGAGTCGCTTATACTCGTTAACAGAGCCAGAGCGCGAGGCTTTGCAGGACTTCTTGCGCAACAACCTGGAGCGAGGGTTCATTAGACCTTCTACCTCGCCCACTGCTGCGCCAGTGCTCTTTGTTAAAAAGAAATGTGGGGAGCTCCGCCTTTGCCATGATTACCGGGCCCTGAACAAGATTACCATCCCGGACCGGTACCCCTTGCCCCTTATTTCGGAGTTACTGGAGCGGGTGCAAGGGGCGCAGGTGTTCACCAAGCTAGACCTCCGGGGAGCCTACAATTTGATTCGGATCCGCGCCGGGGATGAGTGGAAGACAGCATTCGGGACCCGGTACGGACAGTTTGAATACCTGGTTATGCCCTTTGGTTTGTGCAACGCGCCTGCTGTGTTTCAACGGTACATCAACCACGTATTTCAGGACTTGCTAGACAAGTACGTGGTGGTGTACTTGGATGACATTCTGGTTTACTCTCGTGACCCGGCGTGCCACGAGGGCCATGTCCGGACCGTGCTGCAGCGCTTGCACGAGCATCGTCTGTATGCAAAGCTCAGCAAGTGCGAGTTCCATCAGCAGTCAGTGGACTTCCTGGGTCATCGACTCTCACCAGGTGGGGTGCAGATGGATCCTGGGAAGGTGGCAGCGGTTCGAGAATGGGCGGCACCTCGGAACCGCAAGGACTTACAGCGTTTCCTGGGGTTCGCCAACTATTACCGGACCTTCATTGCGGATTATGCTCACCGCACCACCCCGTTGACCCGGCTTCTGCGCCCCAAGACGCCGTTTTCCTGGGACAAGGAGGCGGAGGAGGCATTTCAAGGGTTGAAGGCCTGTTTCCAGAGAGCGCCAATCTTGCAGCATCCGGATCCTTCTCGACCCTTTGTGGTAGAGACTGACGCCTCGAGTACGGCTCTCGGTGCCGTCTTGTCTCAGCAGCACGAACCGGAAGCGCCACTCTTACCCTGCGCCTTCTATTCCCGCCAGCTCCTTCCAGCGGAGCGTAACTATACCGTGTGGGAGCGGGAACTGCTGGCCATCAAGGTGGCCTTTGAGGTTTGGCGCCACCATCTTGAAGGAGCAAGACACCCGGTGGAGGTGAGAACCGACCACCGGAACCTGGAATACCTCCAGACCACCCGCAAGCTGAACCAAAGGCAGATCCGGTGGGCGTTGTTCTTTTCCCGGTTCCAGTTCCGGATCCGCTACATCCCTAGCTCCCAAAACCAGAAGGCGGATGCCCTGTCCCGGAAACCTGAAGACAACGCAGACACGGTTCAGCAAGCAGCACCCACCACGATCCTACCACCAGCTGCATTCCTGGCCACCCAGGAGGTTGAGCCACTGCAGGCTCGGGTGCGGGAACAGCAACGGGTCGACGCTTGGGCCCAGGAACGACTCCGGGAACTGGCCGAAGGATCATGCCCTCAGTATCCAGGGCTGGTTTCGCATCAGGGTCTTCTGCTGCACCACGGGCGCCTGTACATCCCACCAGGGCCGCTGCGGGCTGAGGTTCTCCGGATGACCCATGACGCTCCAGCGGCGGGGCACTTTGGGCGGTATCGGACCACCCATCTGGTAAGCCGTGAGTTTTGGTGGCCCCGCTTGAAGGCTGACGTGGCTCGCTACGTCGCTGGTTGTGACGTCTGCAGGCGGGCCAAGGGGCCTACCGGGCGACCCCCCGGCCTTCTTCAGCCGTTGCCGGTTCCACCACGTCCTTGGCACACAGTTTCTCTAGACTTTGTAGTGGAGTTACCCCCGTCTCATGGCTGCACCTGCCTTCTAGTTTTCTCCGACCACTTCACGAAGATGGTGCACTGTGCCCCCTGCCCATCCATACCCTCAGCTAAGGAAACCGCGCAGCTGTACCTTCAGCATGTCTTCCGCCTGCATGGCCTACCTGAGCGTGTAGTATCCGACCGCGGCGTTCAGTTCACGTCCCGGTTTTGGCGTGCTTTGCACCAGGCCCTCGGAACAGAGGTCTGTCTCTCATCTGCTTACCACCCACAGACTGATGGCCAGACAGAACGGGCGAACGCGGTACTGGAACAGTACCTCCGGTGTTACTGCAGCTACCAGCAGGACGACTGGGTCGACCACCTAGCATTGGCGGAGTTCGCTTATAACAACGCGGTGAATGCGTCCACCCAGCAGACCCCGTTCCAAGCCAGTTATGGCCTTCACCCACGGTTGTTTCCAGATGTGCTGCCGGCATCTGCGGTCCCTGCGGTGACAGAGTGGCTTCAGGAGCTCCAGTCCCAGCAACAGCTGTTGATGGAGCAGCTGCGCCAGGCCAAGGAGGCGTACAAGGTCCAGGCCGACCGCCACCGCCAGGTGGGGCCGGAACTTCACGTCGGTGACTTGGTATGGCTTTCCACTCGCCACCTCCACCCTTCTCGACTTTCGCGGAAGCTGGACGCCCGGTTCACCGGCCCGTTCCCTATTGTGGACCAGGTCTCGCCTGTGGCATTCCGTCTCCAGTTGCCAGCAAACCTGAAGGTTCACCCGGTATTCCACAGGTCCCTTCTGAGTCCGGTGGCCCCACCCGACGAGTTCCACCCAGACCGTCCCCGACCGCAGCCAGTTTTGGTGCAGGGAGAGCCAGAGTACGAGGTGGAACGCATTCTGGACTCCCGATACCGCAGGGGAAGGCTGCAGTATCTCATTGACTGGAAGGGGTATGGGCCAGAGGACCGCTCCTGGGAACCAGCGGTCAACGTCCACGCACCTGCCTGCATCCGGGAGTTTCATGCAGCGTACCCCAGCAAGCCGGGTCCGGGCCCTCAAGTGAGGGGGGGGCCTGGGAGGGGGGATGGTGTGATGGCCTGGGATTCCGAGTCTGAGAGCGATCCGGAGGAACCCCAGCCGGCACAGGAGTCCCCGCCTCCAGGGCCGGCTGAACTGGGGCAAGGCCTAGTTGCTGAGGAAACTCAAGAGCAGGCACCAGGTGAAATCATTCAGGCCCCAGAGGTGCTGGAAGACTCAGTGGCTACAGGTGAGCCTCCTCCAGGACCCAGTAACCCTTCGGCCTCTCCTGATCTGCAGAGGCTTAGGGCAGAGAGGCGAAGGGAACTGGTGTCTCCCAGGAGGAGTGCTCGCCTTAAGGCCAAGAGAGGCGGGGCTTCTGGGGGCCGGGACCGCCCCCGGCCTTAGAAGAAGATAAAGGTCAGGCAGCCCGGTCTCAGGTTGCGGGAGCAACGTCGTTGTGAAGTATCTGCTTTACCCAGTCCTTGTTTGGCACTCCCAGTGTGCCTATTCCTCGCCTGGATTCCTGCTTCTGCCTTACCAGTGTTCCTGCTTCCCCGCCTGGATTCCTGCTTCTGCCTTACCAGTGTTCCTGCTTCCCCGCCTGGATTCCTGCTTCTGCCTTACCAGTGTTCCTGCTTCCCCGCCTGGATTCCTGCTTCTGCCTTACCAGTGTTCCTGCTTCCCCACCTGGACTCCTGCTTCTGCCCTACCTCCGTTCCTGCTGACCTGCCCGGCTCCCTGTTGATCTTGGCCTACGGTAATAATACCTCATCCCCCCTGGGACCAGCACAGCTATGTTGGCAGACTCGGGTTTGCCACAGCGCTTTTGGGCTGAGAGTTATAAGACAGCATGTTTTCTGCAGAATCGGGTGTACAATTCCAGTGTAGGCAACACACCATTTTTCTTGTTGCATCAGAAGAAGCCGAAAGTGCACTACTTCCGCGTTTTTGGCTGCCAGGCTTGGGTTCTCATTCCAAAGGCCATGCGCAAAAAGGGTGAGCCAAGGTCTAGGAAGATGATCTTTGTAGGCTATGAGCCGGGTTCAAAGGCGTGGCGGTTGCACAAATCCATCTATGGATTACGCCAATCTGCCAGGAATTGGAATATGTGCCTACATGAAACCTTAGAAGAGCTAAGTTTTAAGAGATCTCTTGCAGACAGTTGTCTTTACATTAGAGATTCAGGCTTAAAACAGCAAGTGGTTCAGGTGTTTGTTGCTGATATTTTGATCATGGCACAGACAGGTGAACAAGTGGAAAAGTTTGCTAGGGAGCTTGGAAAGCGGTTCAAGCTAAAGCAGCTTGGAGATGTCAAGTCCTATCTAGGCGTAGAGATCACAAGAGCAAGTGATGGAAGCTTTTTGCTTCGCCAGAAAGGTAAGATTGAACAGTTGCTTGAGAAGTTCAGGATGTCTGATTGTGCAGGTGCCAGATCACCCATGGAGGCTGGATACGTGAAGGAGTGTCAACAAGTAGAACGCGTGGTGTTCGAAAATACTGAACTCTTTCAGTCAGCTCTGGGTAGACTGTTGTATCTGTCACAGTGGAGCAGACCAGACATAGCGTTTGCTGTCAATCTGCTCAGTAGAGAGGCTTCAAGTCCTAGTGTGCAGGCCTGGAATGGTATAAAGCGGGTGCTACGTTACCTGCAAGATACCAAAGACTTTTGCCTCAAGATGTCAGCTGAGGGTGGTGTCAAGCTGACTGCTTGGGTGGATTCGGACTGGGCTAACCTTGAGGACTGCAAATCAGTGTCAGGCCTAGTGGTGAAGTTTGGGGACTCAGTAGTTGGGTGGAGGTCCCGGAAGCAAAGTCTCATAGCGCTTTCATCTACTGAAGCTGAGTTCAGTGCGCTATCAGAGGTTTGCAGAGAGCTGGAGTTCTATATGTGTTTGGTCGAGGAAATCTGTGGAGAGAATTGTCTGCCCGTTGTGGTGCATGAAGACAATCAACCGTACCTTAAATTGGCTGAGACGGGGCAATTCAAGGCGAGGACCAAACATTTGGACATACGTTTCCGGAATGTATGTCAGAGCGTTCATGAGGGGCTAGTTGCTCTGAAATACTGTCCCTCAACCATTAATCTTCCAGAAGCACGAGGAGTTCTGTGAGGGTCTGTGTATGGGGAAAGCATTGTTGGCTGTTGTCCCCAGATGCAGGACAAGAGGGGGTGTGGAGTTTGGAACTGACAGGGTTAAAACTCCGTGGTGTCCTGTATCTGGGAGGAGCTTGACGCAGAGAAGTGTGTCACAGTGTGTGTCAGTGTTCAGACTTGCTTTCGCTTCTGGCTGACACACAGCACAGCACGGAGGCTGTGCGAGTGTGCTTTTGGAAGCACAGAGAAATGTCCGAAGTTTCCGATGGATTTACTGCTTTGTAAATAAACGCTACTAGAGATAAGAACGAACTGTCTCTGGACTTGATTTATCCCTATTCTCACACGGACGCAGGACCGCTGCTACTATGCTCTCCTGCCAGGTCAGCTCCCCAGCAGAGCCCACGAAGGGAAGCCTGACTGGACGTAGGATTTATTTACTGGCCAATAGGCAAGCTGTTAGCTGCAAAGTGACATCTACATGAAAATGGTTCACCTTCCAACCTCTCTGTGCTGCTATTGCCAAAAGCGTTCTCAAAGTCTCCGCTCTCGAGGTCGGCGAATATACCTCTGTGAAGTGGACACCCTTTTTCTGTGTGAATCCTCGGGCCACTAACCTCGCTTTATACTGTGGTTCTCCCACTTCTGTGGGTTTCAGTCGGTAAACCCATTTGCAGCTAACAGCTTGTTTGTTCTCCGGCAGCTGTGTGAGTGAGAACACACCAAGAGACTCCATTGAGTTCATCTCCCTTTGCATCGCCTCACGCCATTTGCTGGCTTCTTCCTGAGGCAACGAAATTATGGAGGGGAAGAGGGCGCCGGAGTCGTGGAAGGAAGCTTTTATCACATTGATACCAAAATCGGAAGCTGAAAAGACACAACTTAAGAACTATCGTCCCATCTCTCTTTTAAATGTGGATTACAAAATATTTGCAGACATTTTGGCAAGTAGATTTAAAAAAGTTTTAAATGAAGTAATCCACAAGGACCAGGCAGGCTTTCTCCCAGGTAGACATTTGTTTGCTAATACAAGGAACATTATTGACATTTTGGAACTTTTGCAAACAGATATAAACACAAAAGCAGTCTTAATTTTCATAGACGTGGAGAAGGCCTTTGACAACATTTCCTGGAAATTTATGAAGGGAAATTTAAAAGAAATGGGAGTGGGACGGGGTTTTGAGAATGGGATTGAGGCGATATATTCAGAGCAAAAAGCTAAATTGATAGTTAACAATGTGGTTACAGAAGAGTTTAAAATTGAAAAAGGAACACGACAAGGCTGCCCCATTTCCCCTTTGCTATTCATTTCGGTTCTGGAAGTGCTCTTGAATATGATTAGAGGGGACCGGTTGGTGGAAGGAATCCAGGTCGGAGAGAAACAATACAAACTTAAAGCTTTTGCAGATGACCTAGTTTTGACCCTGCAGGAGCCAGAATCTAGTACGAAAAGAGTATTACAACTGATTCAAGATTTTGGTCGGGTGGCGGGATTTAAATTAAACAAACAGAAAACTAAGGTATTGGAAAAAAACTTGACAGATACAGAGTCAGAACGGTTTCAGAGAAAGACAGAACTAAATGTGGTTAAAAAAGTAAAGTACCTAGGGGTAAACATAACAGCAAAAAATCTGAGTCTATTTAAGGATAACTATGAAAAATGTTGGTCAGAAATTAAGAGAGATTTAGACAGCTGGACAAAATTGAAACTTTCTTTGTTAGGCCGAATTGCTGCTATCAAGATGAATGTATTGCCAAAAATGTTGTTTTTGTTTCAAACACTTCAGATTGTGGACAAGACGGAGTGCTTCCGGAAGTGGCAGAGAGACATCTCTAAGTTTGTCTGGCAGGGCAAAAAGCATCACTATCGGAACACCTGAATGAGTTCTTTCTGAATACACTCTCTTGCACGATGTAACTTAATCCGCAAGTATTTGGTTCTTTGCTTCCAACTCTCTGAGTTCAGCAAAGCCAGACAGGATCTATTATCTTGATACACCTGTATAGGACATTTCACAGAAACTCTGATGTCCTTAAACAGTTGCATCAGCCATTCACAATCCATGAGCGAAAATGCCAGGGCATTGAGTTCTGCTTCACAGGAACTTAGGCTCACTGTTGTCTGCTTTTTGCACAACCAGTCAAACAGACAGTGGTTGTACATGTAGCATACTCCAGAAGTGCTTGTGCCATCTTTGGTGTCACTGCCAAAACTCGCATCTGCAAAGATTTCAAGACCTCCAGACTTCTGACCAGTGAATCTGAGTCTGTAGTGCATAGTACCTTTGAGATAACATGCTATGCACTTGAGAGCTTTCCAATTCTGAACAGCAGGATTGTTAGCATGTCTGCTAAGCAGATTAGTCCTTACAGCTGTATCAGGTCTTGAACATCTGACAATGAATTTCAACTTGCCTAGAATGCAACTGTACAGTGTAGTGTCAGAAAATGCTTCAGCAGTGATTGAAAAACCACGAAAGGACCCTACAGAGGTGGGGTCATACAGACCAATTCGCCTATTAAATCAAGACTATAAGATATTTAAAAGGTGCTGTAATGGTTCTAGGGGTTGCTCGTGCGTAAGTTGCCGCCACTCCTGGCTAGATCATCTGGTTGAACCCTTTCTGTCTGGACAGCCTTTCACTTCGTGGCTGTCTCAGTCGCTGGCAGAATCCGTCAGTGGGCGTTTCTTGAACTTCTTCCAGCAAAGAAGTTCTTTGACGCCAAGTCTCCTCCTACTCTCCCTGCGCGTAGGTCTTCTGTGCAGGGAGGGTGTGGGCAGCGGAGTACCCGTGCTCTCCCCGCTGGTCTCCGGTGAAGAGTCCTGGAGCCTCCTCTCCGATTCCCCCATCTGCCCCCCTTCTCCACTGGTGTTACGCTGATTTCCTTCCCCAGCAGATGGGCTGCCTCTCTCCCTACTGGGACCCTCTCCGGCATCCCTCTGGAGCCTTCCCTCCGCCTCTAGCTCCGATGGCAGTTCCCTGACATCCACCTCCCCCCCAGGACCCCCTCCAACCCCGGCCCGACCTTCTGATCCAACCTCGTCCCTTTCCTCGGCCGACGATGCGGGGAATCCCCTGAAGGAGCTGTCGCCCTCCTCTGAGGATTCAAAACCCGCTTCCCACCCGTTCCGATCTCTTCCAGCGGGGTGGGCCTCCCAGTCTGATTCTTCTCCCTCTGACACCTCCCCTCCCTCCTCTTCGGAGGCAGGAAAACCCACAAAGTCCTCTTCGTCGTCTGTGGTTCCAAATTCTTCCTCCCTGAATCTCACTAGTGGTTTTGGCTGTGGAACTCTTCCACCAGATACCCGTCATTGATCGCCTCAGCGGAGACCCACGTGTTTTCTGACCTGGGTTCTTCCTCCCAAGCTACCAAGTACTCCACCTGGTGACCTCGCCACCTTGAATTGAGTATTTCTGTGGCTTGGTTGTGGTGTTCCCTCTCCTCTACCCGCAGGTGGGTGGTGACTCCTCCCTCCCGCCCCGGAAATTCCCGCCCCTCCCTGTACGGTGAGAGTAGGGACCTATGGAACACCGGATGTATCTTCATGCTGTCAGGCAACTTGAGCTTGAATGCCACAGGGTTCACCTGCTGTGTTATCTCAAAAGGTCCCAGCTGCCTTGGCTGCAACTTCTTGCACCCTCCCTTAAAGGGTAACCCTTGGGTTGACAACCACACTCGGTCTCCCACCCGTATGGCCTCCCCCTCCCGACGGTGCTTGTCTGCCTGCCTCTTGTAAACTTCCTTGGCCCGCTCCAAGTTCATCTTGAGTTGCTGGTGCAAGGCCTCCATTTCTTCCACAAACTGCTCTGCCGCAGGTACACTCCATCCTTCCTCCCCCCCTCCCCGGGAAGGCCCTGGGGTGACACCCATAATTGGCCATGAATGGGTTCATTCCCGTGGACACATGTTCAGCGTTATTGTATGCCAATTCAGCCAGCGCTAGTTTCTCTACCGAATTGTTCTGTCTCTCACTGACGTAGCAGCGTAGGTATTGCTGTTCACTCTTTCTGCTTGCCTGTTGGTTTCCGGGTGTCTCGCCGTCGAGAAGCCCACCTCGACCTGCAGCAAGCTCATGAGCTTCCTCCAGAACCGGGAAGTAAATTGTTTCCCGCGATCTGAGATGACCCTTGAGGGAGCCCCATGCAGCCTGAAGATGTGATCCACAAACAACCTGGCTGTCTCCTCTGCCGTCACTGAATGTGAGCAAGCTATGAAATGGCACATCTTCATCAGTAGATTGACTACTACCATGACTGCTGTCTTCCCCCTTGACTTGGGCAAATCTGTCATAAAATCGATGGACACCACCTCCCAGGGTCTTCCCGGCGTGGGTAAGGGTTCCAGTAACCCTGCGGGGGCAGCCCTCTCCCCCTTTGCCCTCTGGCAGCGGTCACACCCCCGTACATATTCCCGTACATCTTCCCTCACCCTTGGCCACCAGAACTGCCTGGTGACAAGCAGCATGGTTTTGTGCTGTCCAAAGTGCCCAGCTGTTGGGTTGTCGTGGAGTTGCTTGAGTACCTTCCCCCTCAAGGTCTCCCCCGGTACATACAGCGCCCCCTTATAGTACAGTAGCCCTTCCTTTTCCTCAAACCCTCCATGGTTTTCCCTTCCGTCCCGGAGTTCCCTGATTTTAGTTTGAGCGAACACGTCGTTTCTAGTAAGCCCGGCCAGTTCTCGTTTCCCAACCAACGCTCCCCCCCACACCCATCGGTTCTCGGGGAACACGTGTCGGATCTCCGGCGGTCCCTCTCCTTCCATGTACTCCGGCTTCCGGGAGAGAGCATCTGCTCTTACGTTTTCCTCTCCCGGCACGTATCGGATCTCGAAGGAAAAGTTGGAGAACTCCTGTGCCCATCGAATCTGTCTCTGGTTGAGTACACGCGCAGTCCTCCAGTATTCCAAGTTCTTGTGATCCGTACAAACCTGGATTTTGTGCTGCGCCCCTATTAACAGATGTCTCCATCGGCGAAACGCCACATAGATCGCAAGCAGTTCGCAGTCATACACCATATAGTTTTGCTCCGACTTGTTCAGCTTCCTCGAGAAAAAGGCACATGGCCTCCAGCCCTGCTTGGCCCCTGGCTGCAAAAGTACCACTCCAATGGCTTTGTCTGACGCGTCGGTCTCCAGCCTCATGGGCTTCTCCAGATCAAAGTGCAGGAGCTGCTCTTCCGAAGCGAATGCCTTCTTCAGTCTTTCAAAGGATTGCTGGGCACTTTCTGTCCAGATGAACTTCTTTTTGCTACTGAGACAATCTGTGATGGGCGCTGTCAAGTGGGCGAAGTTCTTGATGAACTTCCTTAGAAGTTGCTGAACCCTAGGAACCTCTGCACGTCCTTCCGGGTTTTGGGGGCCTTCCATTCCAGCACTGCCTGCACCTTGCTTGGGTCCATAGCTAGGCCCTTGTCTGACAACTTGTACCCCAGAAACCCGACCTCTCAAGCGTTAAATTGGCATTTTTCCAGCTTGACCCACAACTGGTGCTTCTGCAGTCTCTTTAGCACTTCCCTGACGTCTCTGACATGTTGCTTCTCATTGTCCGAATAGATTAAGACATCGTCCAAAAAGGCTATGCAGTTCTTGTATAGCAGGGACCCCAACACGTGGTGCATGAATGCTTGAAAGCAGGCGGAGCCCGATTGTAATCCAAATGGCATAACTAAGTACTCAAAGACCCCCAGGGGGGTGAACATGGTGGTTTTCCATTCGTCCCCCTCCCTTACCCTAATCAAATTGTACGCTCCCCTGAGTTCCAGCTTGGTAAAAAAATTCCCCTGCCTCACCCGTGTTAAAATGTCATCAATCCTGGGCATTGGGAAGGTCGCGGGTTCTGACACCAGGTTGACGGCCCAGTAATCCACGACTAGCCTGGGCTGATTAGTCTCTTTTTTGTCCACAAAGAACACCGGACTGCCCCCCACCGCCTTTGATTCTCTTATGAACCCCCTCTTCAGGTTCTTGTCAATAAATTGCCGCAACTCCTGCATCTCCCGGTCAGACATGGTATACAGCTTACCCACCGGCAGCTGAGCCCCTGGGAGTAAGTTGATTTGGCAGTCAAAGGGCCTATGGGGGGGTAGTCTATCCACCTCCTTCTCGCTGAAGACTTCCTTCAGGTCAGCATATTGTGGTGGCACCTCCCCTTTTGGTTCCACAGCCAGCCCAGCCACCCTGGCCACTGTCATCCTTGGGTTCTCCCCCCCAGACAGTGTTCCAAGCAGTAAGCTGACCCAAAGGTGACTGACCGCTGATGCCATGACACTACTGGATCGTGCAGTGCCAGCCAGCTCATCCCCAGTATTATTGGGGGTCCTGCCACTGTGGCCACGTGAAAGGCAATGGTCTCCGTGTGTCTGGTGTGAAAGGCAATGGTCTCCGTGTGTCTGGTGTGTCACTCCCCCCCCCCCCCGAGAAGTTCCCTGCCATCGATGGTGGTCACTTGCAAGGGAAAATCCAGGGGCAGCAGGTGGAGTTGGTGCTCTAGAGCGAAGTCCCTGCTGAAGAAATTGCAGAAGCTGCCTGAATCCAGCAGCCCCTCCACCTTGACTGGATGCCCATTCGGGAGTTCTAGCACCACTTCTATGGCTATAGCTACCCTGGGAGGGTCAGGCTGAGGCACTTCTATTGGTTGCTGGCCTGGCTGCTGCCCCCGCTGATTGGCAGCCAGGCGTTGTCGTTTCCCTGCTCCTGCCCTTCCTCCCCCTTCTCCTCACAGCCAGCAGCCCCCACCATCCCTTGCCAGGCCTTTCTTTGAGGGCAGACCCTGGAATAATGTCCTGGCCGTTGGCAGAGGAAACACTTCTTGGTGGTTTTCCAATCCTTCCCCTCCTTCTTGCGACCTTCACTGGAGTTTTAAACCTCGTGCGTGCGCGCCATCTATTTCCATTAGCTCAGCCGCCTGGGAAAGCTGTCTTGGTATTTTAGGAATGCGGTAGTCATGGCAACGTTCCCCTCTCACTTCGCGTTTCTCCTGAGCCCGCGCTTCCTGCCGCACTCCAATCGCAAGCACAGCCTTGGTCAGCTGATCCATCGACTGTGGGCGGGGCGCGCGGGACACCTCATCCTTCACAGTTGGGGACAACCCCTCCTCAAACAACATTTGAATAGGTTCAGAGTCCAGATCCCACCCGAGCCGGTGGATCAACATCGCAAAACGCGACCAGTAGTCTCTGACGGACTGGTTCCCCTGCTTGCACCCCATCAGTTCCCACCGAGTCACACTTTGCTCCACTTCACTGGAATACATCGCGTTCATTACCTGGAAAAATTTCTTAAGGTCCTTCAAGGCAGCATTTTGCGTTGCCATTTGGGGCCTGATCCATTCGCGTGCCCCATCCTCCAGATGCCCCACAATGTAGGCTACCCTCTCCCCGTCATCAGCAAAGTCATTATGCTGCAGTTCCAAAACGTACTCTATTTCCGTTCGGAACGCATTGTAGTCCTGGGGTTTCCCCCCAAACTTGTGTACCAGCCCCGGTACCTTCCTTGCGATGGGGGTGGGTCTGACCTGTGCATCCTGAGTCCGTCTTTCGTCCAGCCGTGCCGTCAGGAGAGCCACATGCTGTTCCAAATCTCGGTTCCTCTCTACCAGACTTTGCACTCCAGCTGCTTGCTCCTTCTCTCCGGCTCCCCTGGTTTGGCTCATCGTGCTGCCTCTCTGGAGCTGCGCACAAGCAACATCGGTGACTGACGGATTGCTGTAATGGTTCTAGGGGTTGCTCGTTCGTAAGTTACCGCCACTCCTGGCTAGGTTACCTGGTTGAACCCTTTCTGTCTGGACAGCCTTTCACTTCGTGGCTGTCTCAGACGCTGGCAGAATCCGTCAGTGGGCGTTTCTTGAACTTCTTCCAGCAAAGAAGTTCTTTGACGCCAAATCTCCTCCTACTCTCCCTGCACGGAAGTCTTCTGCGCAGGGAGGGTGTGGGCAGCGGAGTACCCGTGCTCTCCCCGCTGGTCTCCGGTGAAGAGTCCTGGAGCCTCCTCTCCGATTCCCCCATCTGCCCCCCTTCTCCACTGGTGTTACGCTGATTTCCTTCCCCAGCAGATGGGCTGCCTCTCTCCCTACTGGGACCCTCTCTGGCATCCCTCTGGAGCCTTCCCTCCGCCTCTAGCTCCGATGGCAGTTCCCTGACAGGTACTACCTAAAACAATTAAGGAAGATCAATATGGATTTGTTAAGGGAAGATACATAGGCCATCCTATAAGAAATGTGTTAAACGTATTAACAAGCAGGGTAAAAGGAAAATTGGTGGTCTTAAAATTGGATGTGTATAAGGCCTTCGACACAATTAGACATAAGTTCTTATGGAATATTATGCGGGACGTAGGATTAGGAGAGAACTTTGTGGAAGCAATCCAGGAATTGTATAGAGAAGGGAAGGCTGTGGTCAGAGTGAATGAGGGGGGTTCAGATCAATTCAATATACAAAGAGGAGTTAAACAAGGATGTTCACTCTCACCGCTACTATTTGTATTGGGTATGGAGTACTTGGCAGACAGAATACGAAACTCAGTAAGGATAAAAGGATATAAGAAAGGAAAGAAAGAAATCAAGTTAAACATGTATGCAGATGATATCCTATTATTATTTACAAACCCCTTAGAGGGTGTAAGAGAACTTATGATAATCCTGAAGGACTTTAAAGAGGCGTCAGGATTGGGAGTAAATTTGGAGAAGTCTGAAATTTTATTTTGCGTTGTAAATAAAGAGGAGAAGAAGGAAATTGCAAAAATGACAAAGATGGATATCAATAGGAAAAAAGTTAAATACTTGGGGGTAAATATTATTAAAAATATTACTAGGATTCCAGATGTAAATTACAAAGAAGCATGGAGGAAGATCAAGAAGGACATAAAATCATGGAAAAATAAGAATTTATCTATTCTAGGTAGGATTAGAGCACTTAAAATGTTTCTGGTACCAAAATTATTATATTTCAAGTAATTACACTACCCATTAGGAAAATATGGTTCAAAACATGGAATAAGGTATTTAAAAATTGGATTTTTGGAAGTAAAAGAGTTAGAACCCCAGACATAGTAAATTATTCATCTCAAGAAGAGATGGGATGGGAAATACCGAACTTAGAATTTTACTATGAAACATTCCAATTGAAAAATCTAATAGATATTGGATATAAGGATGGGATTAAATGGATAAGGCTGGAGAATGAAATAAATGAAGGAATAGGAAGAGAAGGGATATTTAATAGAGATATTAATACGGCTTTTAAGAAGACAATAGGACCAAGGAAAACTGTGTTAGGAATCTGGAAGAATTGGAATACGAAATGGATGCCAACATACTCAAGGTGGACGCCATTAAAATATATGCAGGAGGGTCAAAGGGAACCGGGTTGGTGGAAGAAATTAGAAGATCAGGGATTTTATAAATTAAAAGATATGTTCAATGAAGAAGGGAATTTAATTACAAAAAAGTTTTTTTTAGAAAAAATAGGAAAACAATATTGGCTGAAAGTGCAAGGACTTTATGATTTAATAAAAACGGAAAGAGCAGAGGAAACGATGAGGACAGAAATGAAAATAGATATGGTGCTGAACAAAAGACAAATAACGGAGAAAGGGATAGCAGGGATGTTATATAAACTGATGATAAGCGACAAAGAAAGAATGATAAGGATAATCCAGATTAAATGGGAGCAGGAAGGTATGATCCATCCAAACACGGCTCAAGAACTGATGAAGACTATAAACAATATTAAAATAGAAAAGTATAAAGAATTAAGTAGAATTTTTTTATAGTGAAAAGGTTTAGTCCCAAATGCTGGCATTGTGGTCAGGAAAAAGGACTATATTCACACATGTGGTGGGAATGTAATCTGGTTAAGGAATATTGGCAAAAGATTATAAAGGTAATTTCTGGATTATTTCAAATAAACATAGAAGTTAATAGGGATTTGTTATTTTCGGGAATACTGGGAAATAACCAAGTAAAAAGTAATAAGTAAGAGTTGTACAAGATTATGATTTTAGCTGGAATGGCAGTTATTGCTTAGGGATGGAAAGAAAAGGTCAAATGGAATATGGAAAAATGGAATGATGATGTTTTTGAATATGTACAATCAGAAATAAATGCACAGATAGTGGCAGAGGATAGATGGGAAAATAAATGCCAAAGAATTACAAATAAATGGGCATTTTACAGGAACTGGATAGAAAGAGGGGAAGCCAACCCTAACATACAAGCTCGAATGAACAGACTGTGTACATGGATAAAGATATGAAGAAGGAAGGCCTGACCGGAGGGGGGGGGGCTGGAGTGGGGAGGGGGGGAAGTAAACCGGATGGTATTTTGAATTGATTTTGTTATGTAAGCCCTTTTTTAGAAACCATATATATTAACGTTATGCATTGTAGTATGAATGAATTTTGTTTTGTATTCTTTGTTTTATAGAATACATATAATAATGTTATGTTACTAAGCAAATTTAATAAAACAGTAAAAGGGGGGGAAAAGAAAAGAAAATGCTTCAGCATTTGTGTCTGCTGGGTTTTCATCAACCAAATTCAACCTGGTTAATACAGCAGCAATTTTCTGTGTTTGGTGTACCAGAAAATCACCTGCTTGGTCCTTCTGCACCTGCAGAGAAAGATAGTTGGATACCTCACCAAGATCCTTCATGTCAAAGTGCTCCTTCAGCTGAGCTAGGGTGCTTTGGTACAAAGCCTGATTCTTCCAAAACAAAAGAAGATTATCAACAAAACATAAACAATACAGTTTGTTTTGCCCCTCCTCCTTGCCAAACACACATGGATCAGCTTTGCCTTGGTGAAAACCTAGAGAAAGCAATGTCTGGGTTAGCGGAGTCTATAACCTGAAGCGCATGCAACCCGAGGTACCACTGTATTGAAATTCCTCAGCCCAAGCCAGCATTGCCAATGGGTAGGATGATGAGAATTGTAGTTAAGCAATGTATGGAGGGCCAGAGGTTACCCTCACCTGTTTTATCGGTTAGTGTGCTAAGATCTGGGCGCAAGCCCAATTCAGCTGACGGTACTTAACAAGAGCTTGCTTTACACAAAACATGAGAGCTAATACACTATTCTGCTCCAATATACAAAACAGCCCCTTCTCTAGAGAAAGCTCAAGAAAATACAAACTTTAGGGTTTGTAGATGGTTGTAAAGGTTGCTGAAAGGTTTCTATTTCACTAGTTGGAAACAGCTTCCAGGCTAGGCAGGACCAAGGTTGATTTGTAACTGTTACTGTCTGCCTGCTTGCCATCATGCATATTTGTAAACCATTTCTGCCAAAATATATACATCTGCAATAGTTTCTGGAAGCAGACCCTGCAAGAGCGCACACTCCATGAAGTCCATATGGATAGTGTTACGAAATGGAGGGGGGCATATGAACGAAGTCTTAAGACGTCTCTAAGAGACGTAGAGCCCGAGGCGATGACCTCAAGGGAACCCTGCCACACTAGGACTCCCCTCGAGCTATCACAACGTTGCACCAAGCACCACTCGAAACTTCAAAACCCCAAGAATAAAGCGCCATTTCTGACCCCGTATCCCGATGCTTTACACAATCGATGTATTTTATGAATGAACAATGTATTTGCATGAGGATGCGCTCTAGCCAATCCGATTGTGTTGAATGTAGCCCTTCAGCCAATCGCAGCAATGCCATGGCTCTGCAGAGGCAGCTCAGCTCGAGCTGTTTTACACGCTCCACTGAGCGCTGACAAGGTGATGACAGCTCCCGCTGCGAGAACAATGGACTGAGTCAATCGAAACCTCATTACCCTGTTAATCCAATGAAAACTAGATACAATGTAGCAATGTCAGGCCAGGCCACTTCCGAAAAGAACCATCTGTATTAAAAACGCCTAAAAACACTTGGAAATTCATAGCAAATCACTGGTTTCACCGGTTCTCTTCATTCCACCACCAGTCTGCTTCGTTGGCCAAGGACTTAGGAACCCCTCAGTCCCCACCAGAATTCCCCAAGCGGGAGGTCACGTACTCACAGGAAGGTACTTTACTCGTAGGTGACAATCGCTGGGCACAAGCTCTCCTCCGGACTTACCCAGGCGGCAGACTATGCAAACCAAAGTTCTATTCTCCTCTTGCAGTAGGTGCTTAGAATGTACTTCCCAAGACATATCCTGTATTTGCATCTTACCCCAACACATTCCTCCTATGTTAATCATGTATAACCCTCCCCTTTTCTGATGGAGTGGTGATGCTTAGCGAACTGTCTGCTGGGATAAGATAGGAACTTTTAAAAGTCCCTGTCACCCCGTTCTCGGGGTTCAATTCCTCTTTGAACCTGTGGTGCAATAAACTTTGGTCGATGCTATTTGCTCCAGTTGGTGGCTGGTCTCCTTCTTTGTTCCGCAGGGACCCACGGGCTCTGAGCAGCCTCCCACCTGGATTTTTCCGTAACAACAGAAACTAGACTAAGCCTCTTGAGAGAAGAAAGGTGGGTTTTGCTCCCACTGCAATGTTGTAATCTAAATAAGCACATCTTCCTACAAGTGAATAGTAGCCACCTATCTGGGGGGGAAATAAAGTGGTATGCTGAAAGACATTGTTACGGTGGAGAGCAAATCTGTTTTCAACAATCCTAACATCCAGAGAAAAACCAGATGGCAGCTTTTTTTTACTATGTCCACAGAACTCAATGAAAAGCACCAATGGTTTTGGTCTGGTTAAGTAGAAGCATGTTGAAATCTGCAGATGGCACAAAATTCAGCGGCAGTAAATCAGAAAGAGGGGCAGTCCTTAAACAGCTGAAGAGAATGGGATAAACTTCAACTGAGCATCCAAGTATTAACATCCTTACGGTAAGGACCTTACCCAACCCTAGTCACATGTAAACACCATTTTAAAGCATGGCTTGATGAGCTAAAAGATGACTAGGAGTACACATTCAAAAGCACATCATATTGGAAACAATGCAGTTCAGTACTAACCCTCAGATATGCACCAGCTTTATTCCCAGTTCATGATCCAGCAAGAGACAAACATACAAGAGCTGATTTACATGTATTTTTCTTCTTTGCTGGATTGGGGCATAAGCACTGAGCCCTATCTTTGTTCTTACCTTTATTCAAACGGTTCAAGGCTTCTTCAATGGAAAGTCGGTCATCTTCTGTCTCTTCTGGTTTGTTTACTACCAGTAGCCAGCAAAGCTTGTTCTGGTACCTTAGAATTCTTGTGTCTCTTCATTTTTCCCAGCATCAGGGTCTTTTCCAGGGAATCTTCTCTTTTCATGAGGTGGCCAAAGTATTGGAGCCTCAGCTTCATGATCTGTCATTCCAGTGAGCACTCAGGGCTGATATCCTTCAGAATGGAGAGGTTTGATCTTCTTGCAGTCCATGGGACTCTCAAGAGTCTCCTCCAGCACCAGAGTTCAAAAGCATCTTCTTTATGGTCCAGCTCTCACTTCCATACATCACTACTGGGAAAACCATAGCTTGAAGTAAACGGACCTTTGTCGGCAAGGTGATGTCTCTGTTCAGTTTCTGTTAATTGATTCTCATGAAAACTTACAGATTCTGGCTTCACACAATTAACTCAAGGCAGTGTCAATTTCTCTTGGCAGAAAGCCAAGGTCTGCTTGACCTAGAAACTACTTACTCTGATTGGTTAACGACCAGCACTCAACTCTGTTATCTAGGAATGCTAGCACAGTTTGTGTGGGGTGTGTTAAGAGTAGGAGTTCTGTGTATGGTTGAGAGAGAGAGAGAGAGAGAGAGAGAGAGAGAGAGAGAGAGAGAGAGAGAGAGAGAGAGAGAGAGAGAGAGAGAGAGAGAGAGAGAGAGAGAGAGAAAGAAAGGATTCATTTTGCTTTGTTTTGTATGCAGAAACTCTGCTGGTTTCTTTTTCCTTTTAATAAATCCTGTAAATAGTTATTCTGAGTCTAGCTGACTAGTCATTTCCACCTCAACTAGCTTCTTCGCTGTGCAGGAAAACTCTGCTACGTTTGGGCTAAAGCCATTAGAGCTATGCCTGACACTTCAAAGTTCCAAGAGGTTATGGGTATTGTGCTGCCAGCCTGAGTTGTGGTGGTGTCAGCATCAACGGTGTTGGTTCCAGTAGTTCCAGAAGTTGTTGTTCCTGTTGGTGCAGCAGATGGACACTGGCTGGTTCCTGACTGTTGTGAGCTGGTGACGCAGTGGACACAAGGACAACAGCTGCAGCGTGTGATTGCTGGGTGCTGTGGTTCCTGTTTTCTCTCTCGGTGGTCGTGAGTAGCTGGTTCCGGGCTCCAGGGACATCGCTCTCAAGATGGCCTCACAACCAGTTCAGATGGCTTTTGAGCGTCTGAATGACTCCAATTACTTGCTGTGGTTGGAACGCATGCAGGCAGTGCTGCAGAGGGATCGTCTCTGGCAAGTGGTGAGTAAGTTTCCTGCGAAGCCTGATGATGAAGACCTCGATAAAGACCAAAGAGCAAGGGCCACAATTGTCTTGGGGCTGGAAGATTCCCAGTTGCCGTATGTGAGGGGAGTCAAGACAGCTAGAGGTGTGTGGCAAGCACTTAAAGAACTCCATGTGCGTGAGACAGCGGTTTCCAAGCTGTTCATTCGCAAGGCATTGTACAAGGCATCCTGTGATGTTGGGGAGATGGCCAGGTGGGTGGGTCCAAATGAGGATGTCTCACAAAGCCTAATTAGGCCCACAGGTAGAGGTTCCATAACAGGAGTATACAGCCATTGTGGTTGGTAGCCGTGGGCAGCCTTATCTTCCTCTGTGAATTTGTCTAATTCATTTTTAAAGCTCTCCATGTTGGTGGTCATCCCAAGGTGGTGGTGAGCCCTTTTATTATTTATTTATTGCATTTATTGCATTTATGTCCCCACCTTTTCCTCCATGGCACTCTAACCACTACACGCCCCGGCTCCCCTTCCTCAAAGTGGCCCATGTAGCTGCAGGGTGGCTGCCTTTGTGTAACAGGCCATGTCCCAGCTGGTGCTGATCGTGGTGTTGTGTTTGAATTGGCAGTGATCGAGAGGGTGGAGTTACCCCTGTTGTTTTGAGTGGATCCCCTTTGGGGCTTGATCCAGAGCTGCTTCTCTGTAGGGCTCAAGGCTTCCACTGTTTCCATCCCACTGCAGGCTCTGCCAGACCAGTTTGTGGAGCCAGTGTGCGCCTTCTAGAACTTCAGCAGAAGGTAGGTAGCTCAGGAAAGGAAACCTCTGTCTTGGCTGCATTACGAAGGGAGCGATGGAGAGTGGAAGATCTTAGTGGGCATGGAAGCTCAGATTGTGGGTGGAAGGGCAGCAGTCTGTAGGGTGGAGGGCCATAGAAGCATAGAGCTGTAGAATTGAAAGGGACCCCATGGGTCATTAGTCCAGCCCCCTGAAATCCAGGACTCACAAGTAAGGGATCCCTGACAGATGACCATCCAACCTCTGCTTTAAAATCTCCAGTGAAGTAGAATGAATGAACGAATCTTTATTTGTGTCAGCCATTGGCCATAGCAATAATACAACAATAGGATATACAAAAAATAAAAATAAGAAGTCAACTATATAAAATACATCTTCGAAATCCACACCTTTCAGAATTTTTTGCAAAGCAGTTCCCCAGACAAGTAATTAAATAAATACATATACTTGGGTTAAAAGTGTGAATAAAAATGCACATATTAGTGGAAATAATATACAAACATGCGCTGTACTAGAGAAAATAGTTTTGCAAAAATGGATTTGTCAGCCAGAATTGCATACACAAATGTGTATGTCAAGAGAAATTTGCACTAAAATGGCTGATAATTTCTCATGAGGACTTTTTCTAAATAAAACGAAATTGCAAAGTCATGTGGAAGTGTGGAGAAAGGAACTCACTGATGGAAAAATGCAAAACTGACATTGAACGGTTCACTCATCCCTGCCTTGGTGCCCGCCAACACCCCCTGTCCCTCTGAGGTTTTTTTTCTCCCCTTTAAATTGGGTTTTTATTGACTTATTTATTTGAATTTGTGTTGATGGGAAGATGTTGCCATGCTTTGCCTGCTGCTTCGGGGGTGTTCTGCACAATGTCAGTCGTCCCCCCCCCCCCGGTGAAATGGGTATTTAGTTGTTCCCATGGCAGTTGCTTATATTTCCAAGTGTGCCTGAAAAATGGGAGACCCTTATGCCTCCTGTGTTCAGTCAGTCAACCAATCCACTCCCTTGCCTGAGATTGATAAGACTGTTATGTGTTTATTCTTAACACCCCAACCTGCTACGGGGAGCCTTTTGTTGCTGAGGGAGGTTTCCTTCTGCAAAGTTATTTGCAAATGAGTGACCTTTCCCTGGAGGCCCCACTGAATTATGCCTCCAGCCTGTGACAGAGTAGGGTCGCTTGGAGAATTATGGCCCATGAGGAATGCAGGATGCTCAGTGCACCATAAATATGGTCTGACGTGGGATGTTGTTTCCTTGTCTGGGTCATCAAGGAGCATATGGTGGGGCTTTGCCGAAAATTCCAGGGGGAGGGGGGTTGGCCTTCACCAACCAGGATCCTTCTCAGGTCTAGAACCTTTGTGCTAATTTGGAACCCTATGCGGAAAGGTGGCAGCACTTGGGACTCAACTCAAGGTGAGTAGGGGGTGACATGATAGACACCTGCCTGAAATGCAAGGAAGCTCCCTATGTTCCTGTCTAATTCAACTCAAGCACAGCTGTGAGGACTAGAACCTTACTTTGTTTTTAAGGGAGGCACCATGGCTCCCCCAAAAAGCAACTGCTCTGCATTTAGAAGGTCCCTGGTCTAATCCCTGGCATTTCCAGGTCGGGATGGGTGAGCCCCCCCCCCCCGTGCCTGAAATCCTGGAGAGTTGCTGCCTGCCAGAGTTGACAGTGCAGAGCTGGGTGGACCAATAGACTGACTCAGCATAAGGCAGCTTCTTCTCATGTTCCTTGTGTTGAGGGGGCTGCTGAGTGCTTGTCAGTGCCTTGTTCCTTCTTCTGGTCATGGTGGCTGGGACTGGGCTTACTGGAAACCCAGCTCTGCAGTTCATCGGTCCAGTTGTTCCCATACCTTTCCAGGGTTCCACAAACTGATCCCTAGTGCCGGCTTCCCTATCAAAACCATTATTTAGAATAGCAGTTTGCTCCACCCACTAAGAAGGACAACACCACAATAAAATTCAAAACAGCAGCAAATAATTGCACGTTTATTCAAAATCCAATCCAAACTATTTACTTTCATTCCTGTGTTGGAGGGGGTTGGGCTAGATGACCCTCAGGATCCCTTCCAATACTACAATTCTAATTCAACAAAATTGATGAGCTAGATCCAGTGATGGTGATGTCTGATGAGCCCTTCACACCTCCAGTGCCCACCTCTGCTGCCCCCTTGCCTCTTAATACCCCTCTAAGTAATCTCACTGCTTAAACCCTTGGGGGTGGTTGGTGGGGGTGGGAGGAGCACTCTGGTTTGGCTAAGAGGCCTCCAGTTAGCCGCAAGCCTTTCTGGGGCAACTGAAGCTCTGTGCTTCTCTCTGGTTTCAACGGCTGTTTGCTGCTGACTCCCCTCATTGGGCACTGCTGGACTTAGAGATTTGTCCTTCAGTCCCTGTTGGGCTTCTCCCTCCCCCCCTCTCCTTTCATGCCATGCTAGCCCCAAAGGAGGAAGAGGAGGAGGCTGGTCCACTGCAGGCTGCTCTGTTATCACATCCCACCTGGAATTTACCACCTGCTCTTGCAACCACACCACCAACTTTGCAGTGCTGCTGCAGGCCTATGAGGTGCAGATGAGAGAGACTGAACCCTTTGCTTAAGGGAACCAGGGGACGGTCAGGTTGGGGGGCAGGGGAACAGGCCTTAGTGCCATCCCAAAATGTTTTTTCTGCCTGCAATGAATGGCAATATGGTGCCTCTTCCTCCCCCCCACATACAAAAGCCACAGGTTTGCACTAGCAGCTGGATAACTCTTTCGCCACAGAGGTGTGTCTGGCATCTTCATTATACAGATACAGCTTTACTCAAATACTGAAGACACACCTCTTTACCTTGGCTTTTGACACTTGAGGTGTATGTTTTTGGACCCATCTAATTTCTGTAATTTTTGTTAGGAGAGCTTGCAGCCCGGGTAAATTAGACTGAAATAATCACTTACTGTTTCTGGAGTTCAAAGGCTTTATTCATGCAGGAGCTATTAACAGGATGAGTAGGGATAAAAGAGAGAAGTACCAGACATCTTGTCTCAACATGTTGGAAGGGAGAGCACAAAATGGTTCAGCTTTTAGTGGTGCAGTTAACTTATAGAGGCCACAAGCAAGTGTTGGATAGATTGCTAGGCAAACAGCGTCCTCATGTGGTTTGAAGCAACACATGCATGAAATAGAAGCTCAAGAGAAGGAAATGTATTTGCTTTTTTCCAACAATTTTAAGTTGTTTTAAATTGATTTTAATGTTGTGCTTTAGTTGTTGTAACCTGCCCTGGGACTTTGGGGTGATGAATGGGTAATAAATGGTAGTAGTAGTAGTAGTAGTAGCAATGATAATAATAATAATAATAATAATAATAATAATAATAATAATAATAATAATAATAATGGGACAGTCAACCACACCTCAGTCAAGTGGGCTTTTTGAGGATGGGTGGCGGTGGTTTGCAGGACATCCTGTGTGGCCTACCCAACTCTATCCACCAATAAAAGGGAACGGCTGGGGAGGGGCTTGGGTGGAATAGCCAGGGGTTGCCCCTACCCCAACACCCGCCAACTGAGGCAGTTGCCCCACTTTGCCTAACAGTAAGCTGACTCTGCTTAGCAAGTTGTTCCTGTGTGTTTGAGCAGAGGAGTGCAGAGGAGGAGTCAACCCTGAAGACCTTGACCTTTGTTGGCTGTGGTGTCTCGTTCTGTGCCCTGATTGTCACCTTCGTCCTCTTCCTGGCAGTTGGGTAAGGCTTGAGCAGGGCCACGTCTCCAGAAGCAACACAGGTGTAGAATGGGGATGATTTCCTTACAGAAGAACATCATGACACTCTGTTGGATCAGGTCAATGGGGGCCCATCTAGTCCAGTATCCTGTTCTCACAGTGTCCCCCCCCCCAGATGCCAGAGGGAGACCCCACAAGCAAAATCCCCTCTTGTGCTATCTTGGATAGCCACACACACCAATCTAAGAACTAAGCAGCTGCCCCAGGTCTGTGCTCTAGGAAGCACTTGCAGCAACCAGGAACCACTCCCCCTCCCCCATATGCACCTTTCCCCAGTGGGCTGTGTGCATGTAGCCAGAGGCTACACCTGCATGGAAGATGCCTCTGCTCTTCCCTCTTCAGTCCCTTCCTGGTTTGGGAGACATAGTGCAGGGGAGGCGCCTGGCGGTTCACTTGCCCAGCCTGCCTCTTCCTCCAGCTTGGAAGCTGCCTCTGCCTCTGATTCCTGGCTGCCACAGGCCTTCACAACCCACTGCCCCCCACTCCTGAGTCCGACTCCATGCCTCCTTCCCCCAGTGCACACTCGACAGTGCCCTGCCAGTCCCTGCCAGATTCCTGCCTCCAACTGTGGAGACAGAGCAGAGCCATCCTGGCTAGGAGCCATCCCTAGTCCGCCCCCTCCGCCTCCGTGGATTTGTCTCATCCTCTTTCAAAGCCATCCCAGTTGGAGGCCACCCCTGCCTCCTGTGGAAGTGAGTTCCAAAGGACTGGACAAATTTATGGAGATGGAGGAGGGGGAGGGGGAGGGGGAGGAGGAGGAGGGCTATTGATGGCTCCTAGCCAGGACGGCTCTGCTGCAGCTCCACAGTTGGAGACAACGATGCTTCTGAATGCCAGTTGCTGGAAACACCAGGAGGGGAGAGGACTGTTTGGCCACTGTGAGAACAGGAATCAGGGCTAGGTGGACCATCATGGACCTGATCCAGTAGGCATGCTATGTTCCTTATGAAGGTGTGCAAAGCGCTCCCTGTTCTTGCTTGAGTACTTTGTATGAGTTGTTCCTGACTGTGGCTCCACCGTAGGGATCAGGCATTGCAGAGACTCCAACTCTCATCAGCCCCAGCCAGCAGAGTGCATGGTCATTGGGGGGGGGGGGGGGCGGCTGCAGGTTCTGCATCCCATCTCCTAAGCATGTGATAGGACTTGACCAGCACAGGGGCTGGGTATCAGGAATGGCACTCCCAGAAGTGTTGGTTCTCTTTTTTAATAATAATAATATTTATTAAAATTTCAAAAACTTACAAACATAAAAAGTAATAAAACAAAAAATTACAAAAAAACTGAAAAATAAAAAAATAAAAACAAATCAATTTTTCCAAAGCTTATCTTTCATTTACTTGTTTCCTTGACTTCCTCACACCTCCCTTTTTTTCTAGTTCAATTAGTTAATTCAGCAAATCCTTTCCATCTTTGTTTTTATCTTAATCATTTATCTTAATATGTTGTGACTTTGCATTCTCACCTGTTGACAACCCATTTTTACATACTCCTTTATAACATTACTGCTAAAACCACATAACTTCATTCCAGCATCCTTCTAACATTCCTTAATTTTGCAATGTTTCTGTAGATAGTCTTTAAACTTCTTCCAACCTTCTTCTACTGATTCTTCTCCCTGGTCTCGGATCTGCCAGTCATATCCGCCAATTCCATGTAATCCATCACCTTCATCTGCCATTCTTCCTTGGTGGGTAAATCTTGTGTCTTCCAATACTTTGCGATGAGTATTCTTGCTGCTGCTGTAGCATACATAAAGAAAGTTCTGTCCTTCTTTAACACCATTTGGCCGACCATGCCCAGGAGAAAGGCCTCTGGTTTCTTCAAAAAGGTATATTTAAATACCTTCTTCATTTCATTATAGATCATCTCCCAGAAAGCCTTAATCCTTGGGCATGTCCACCAAAGGTGAAATAATGCACCATCGATCTCTTTACATTTCCAACATTTATTATCAGGCAAATGATATATTTTTGCAAGCTTGAATGGTGTCATGTACCACCTGTATATCATTTTCATAATATTCTCTCTTGTTGTGTCCAACATCTTGTGCCCATTTAATCATAGCAGATTTCACCGTTTCATCCTGAGTGTTCCATTTCAACAGCAAGTTATACATTCTTGATAAAATCTTAGTTTTGGGATCTAACAGTTCTGTTTCCAATTTTGATTTTTCCACCTGGAAGCCAATTTTCTTGTCCAAATTATAAGCCTCCATTATTTGATAATAATGAAGCCACTTTGTCTTTTAGTTTCTCAAAGCTCTGCAATTTGTCAATTTGTCTCCCTCTTGTTCCAAAATCTCCCAATATTTTGGCCATTTGGCCTCCATATTGAGCTTTTTCTGAGCCTTCGCTTCCATCGGTGACAACCACCTTGGGGTTTTATTTTCAAGTAGGTCTTTATATCTTGTCCAGACATTAAACAATGCTTTCCTGACAATATGGTTTTTAAATGCTTTATGTGCTTTGACCTTATCATACCACAAACATGCATGCCACCCAAATACATTGTTGAAACCTTCTAAATCCAAAATGTCTGTGTTTTCAAGAAGCAGCCATTCTCTCAGCCAGCAAAATGCGGCTGATTCATAGTAAAGTTTAAGGTCTGGCAGGGCAAATCCATCTCTTTCTTTTGCATCAGTTAGCATTTTAAATTTTATTCTGGGCTTCTTGCCCTGCCAGACGAATCTAGAAATATCTCTCTGCCACTTCTTGAAGCAGTCCATTTTATCCAAAATTTGCAGTGTTTGAAACAAAAACAACATTCTTGGCAATACATTCATTTTTATCACAGCAATACGGCCTAGCAATGAAAGCTTCAGATTTGACCATATTTCTAGGTCCTTTTTCACTTCCATCCAACATTTTTCATAGTTATCTTTAAATAAATTCACATTCTTAGCAGTCATATTAACCCCCAGGTATTTCACTTTTTTAACCAATGTTAATCCTGTCTCCTTCTGAAACCTCTCTCTTTCAATCTCTGTTAGATTTTTCTCTAAAACCTTAGTTTTTATCTTGTTCAACTTAAAACCCGCAACCTGACCAAATTCTTGGATCAGTTCCAATACTCTTTTAGTACTAGATTCAGGCTCCTGTAATGTCAATACTAGGTCATCAGCAAATGCTTTCAATTTGTACTGTTTAGCTCCGACTTGTATTCTGTCAGGGAACTGACATCGGAGCCAGAAGTGGAGACAGGGCTCCCAAGCGATGCCGGAGAAGGGCCAAGCAGGGAGAGAGGGAACTCATCGGCTGGGGAAGGAAATCAGCGTAACACCAGGGATAAAGGGGGGCAGATGGGGGAATCAGAGAGGGGGCTCCAGGACTCTTCGCCAGAGACCAGCGGGGAGAGCACAGGTCCTCCGCTACCCACACCCACCCTGCGCAGAAGAGTTCCGTGCAGGGAAAGTAGGCGTAGACTTGGCGTCAAAGAACTTCTTTGCTGGAAGAAGTTCAAGAAACGCCCACTGACAGATTCTGCTAGCGACTGAACAGCCACGAAGTGAAGGGCTGTCCAGCCAGGAAAGGTTTAACCAGGCTACCTAGCCAGGAGTGGCAGCAACTTACGCACGAGCAACCCCATATAACCATTACATATTCCTTTAACCAATTGATCCCTTCTAATCATATTTAAAAGAACCTCCAGGACTGATATAAAAAGCAATGGGGAAACTGGGCAACCTTGTCGTGTTCCTTTCTCTATCTTAAATTCCTCCGTCACTACATTATTGACAATTAATTTAGCCTTTTGTTCTAAATATATTGCACCTATACCATTTCCAAAACCTTGACCAACCCACAGCCCCTGTAGGTTCTTCTTCATGAAACTCCAGGAAATATTGTCAAAAGCTTTCTCCACATCCACAAAAATCAAAACTGCTTTGGTATTAACATTCACTTGTAGTTTTTCTAAAATATTAATTATATTTCTCGTATTATCAGACAAGTGTCTGCCCAGGAGAAAGCCTGCTTGATCTTTATGTATCTCTTCTGCTAGTACTTTTTTAAATCTTTTAGCTAAAATATCTGCAAAAATTTTGTAATCCACATTGAGCAGAGATATGGGGTGGTAATTCTTAAGCTGTGTCTTCTCAGACTCTGTTTTCGGTATAAGTGTAATGTAGGCTTCCTTCCACGACTCTGGTGCTTTTTTCCCTTCCAAAATTTCATTACAAACTTCCTTTAATGGTTGTATTATCCATTCTTTCAGGGATCTATAATATCTTGAAGTTAAACCATCCGGCCCTGGAGATTTGCCCAATTGCATGTTCTGAATGGCACCGTCTACCTCCTGCTCCGTTATTTTATAATTCAGCATTAGCTTGTTTTCTTGAGAGATTTTTTGCAATCCATTTGTTTCCAAAAATCGATCAATGTCAATTTCTTTCTGTGTCCCTTGTGTATATAGTTGTTTAAAGTACCTCTGGAAGCACTTCCTAATCTCCACTGGATTCTGTATGTTCTTTCCTTCCACTTCCAAATTTGTAATAGTATTGAGTTTTTGTCTTTTTTTCATTTGCCACGCCAGCAATTTCCCACATTTGTTTGCCGACTCAAATGTTTTTTGTCTCATCTGTTTAATTTTCCATTCTATTTCCTGGTTCATCATTTTCATATACTGTACTTGATGTAGCTTTATTTCTCTCAAAATCTCCTGCGACTTTGGTTTTGCTCTCAGTTTCTTCTCAACTTCCTTTATTTTCTCCAAAATTTTGTCTTTTTTCTCATTTTGAGCTCTCTTCTTTATTGCATTCTGTTGCATCAGAAACCCTCTCATAACTGCTTTGCTTGCGTCCCAGATTACTCTTTTTTCAACAGTAGTATTCATATTTATCTCAAAATAATCTCTCAAGGTTTTTTGGGCCTTCTTGGTCACTTCTTTGTTTCTAAACAAGGTGTCATTCATCCTCCATCTAAAGGAACCAATTGGTGTTAGTTTCTATTGATTTTGCAGTGTCCTTTACACAGCAGAAGAATGAGCAGTACATGCCACATGCTTAATTTCAGTTTATTTACACTTCAATGCTGAGAGTTTACAAGCAGGCATCTTGCCTCTGCTAGAGCAGAGAGACAACTCCTCTCTCCTCGGAAACACCGAGAGAACTGTGAAAAACAGGAAACCAGTGTACGTCACATCCAGTCTCCTCTTCCCGTGGGAAACCAACAATGCATTGACTGTGGAATGTAAACAACCTGTCTCGTGACAAGCACTTCGCTGCACAGTGAAGGAGAGCAGAAACCAACATCCTCCCCTTTTCTGTGAACATCACTGGGCAGCATGTTCGTACAATATCAGTACAAACCCAACTTCTGCACATAGGTACAGTGTTGATCCCTTGATACAACCTTGGACAATACATCAGCAGGAATTTCATTACCTGGCATATAGGACACCGTTATGAGTCCCTTCTGAATACATTCCCTAGCATGTTGCAACTTCAATTGCAAGTGCTTCGTGCTTTGCTTACAACCTTCAGAATTCAGCAAAGCCAAACATGCTTTGTTGTCCTGGTAAACCTGGATTGGACATTTGACAGGAATTTTCATGTCTTTGCACAATTGTAACAACCATTCACAATCCTTAAGTGAATAAGACAGTGCATTCAGTTCAGCTTCACAAGTACTTAAGCTAACTGTTGTTTGCTTCTTGCATGACCAATCAAATAGACCCTGATTGTACATGTAGCAAACTCCAGAGGTACTTTTCCTGTCTGTGGTGTCACTTCCAAAACTTGCATCTGCAAATATCTCAAGACTACCAGACTTCTGATTGTTAAATCTCAGTCTGTAATGCATAGTGCCTTTCAAATAGCGCGCTATGCGTTTCAGAGCTTTCCAATCCTTAACACTAGGATTGTTGACTTGTCTGCTTAGCAAATTACAGCTAACAGCAATGTCAGGTCTTGAACATCTGGCAATGAAGTTTAACTTGCCTAGCACACTTCTGTACAGTGTAGTGTCAGAAAATGCTTCTTCAGTGTCTTCTACCTGATAACCTGTTGTCATCGGTGTGTCTACAGGGTTAGCATCCATCAGGTTTAGTTTGCTTAACACATCAGCAATTTTCCGTGACTGGTGTACTAGAATGTTACCATCTTGATCTCTCTCTATTTCCAGAGATAGGTAGTTGTTTACCTCACCAAGATCTTTCATGTCAAAGTGCTCTTTCAGTTGAGCTAGGGCGTTATTGTACATTGTGACATCATCCCAAAAGAATAATAAATCATCAACATAAAACAAACAATACAGTTTATTTTGCCCCTCCTCTTTGACAAATACACATGGATCAGCTTTCCTTTGCTGAAAACCTAGAGAAAACAATACTTCAGTGAGTTTTGTGTGCCAACACCGTGCACTTTGTTTGAGACCATAAAGGGACTTCTTCAGAGCACAAACAAATTCACATCGTGGTGACTAACGTGTAGATTTTCCTCTGCAGCTAACTTGAGCATAAGCCTAATGCTCTCATACCTCACTGTGGGTGAGTAGGTCTCGTGATAGTCTTCACCTGGTACCTGTGCAAAACCTCTGGCTACCAATCTGGCTTTGTGTCTGACTACCTTGCCATTTTGATCAGTCTTCGCTTTGAAGACCCATTTGCTTCCAAGCAGTTTCATTCCTGGAACTACTGGAACTAGCTCCCAAGTTTTGTTCCTTTCTAAGGAATCAAGCTCAGCCTTCATGGCATTTAACCATGGCTCAGCTTCCTTTGAATCCAAATCCTGGATTTCTTGGAAACTTGAAGGTTCAAATACCTTCTTGGAGCTTTTAACAGCTGCTACTGCTGTCTTAGCAAATTCATCAGCAAATCTCTTCGGAGGTCTGCCTTTTGTGGCTCTTTGTGACCTGTGAATTAGCCTTAAGTCCTCAACACTTTCCTCTTCCTTCTTAGGAGAAAAGTGACCTATTGTGACCAATGGTTCTTCCAATTCTTGATCAGAGCTTTCAGAGGGTCGCATAGAGGCTTTCGCACTATTGAAATCCTCTGAATCATCCGATTCAGTTTCAGACTCAGAATCAGAACCTTCATCAGTGGGTGAGGGTTGTTGCGGCTGCTTTTGCTGTTGACTATCCTCAGTCTCATCACTGTCATCAGGATAACATTGGAAAATTCCCACATTCTCCCCCCACTTGGCATTGTACTCAACACTTCTTGTGAGCTTAATTGTCTTAGAGTCAGTCATCATTATTCTGTAAGACCCTTTCTGATAACCTAGAAAGATACCATGCAATCCACGCTTGTCTAACTTGGAGTTTTGTGGTGAGTGAACCCACATGTCAGAACCAAAAATTTTCATGTGTTTGATGTATGGCTTCTTGCCAAACATCTTCTCATAGGGGGTACAACCAATCGCTGAAGATAACCTGTGATTGTAACTGTAAACAAAACACGAGAGAGATTCGGCCCAATAACTCTCTGGAAGATTTGCATCATGCAGCAAGGTTTTCAACCCTTGAAGCAATGTCTGAGTTGCCCTCTCGCAAAGTCCATTCTGCCATGGCGAGCGAGGACTAGACAAATCGTGTTGAATTCCTTTCTCAGTCAGAAAAGCTTCAAACTGCTGAGAAGTGAATTCCCCCCCGCGATCAGTGAAAATAATCTTTATCTTCTTACCATGCACATTTTCCAACCAAGCACAGAATTCCTTGAACCTTGGAAAAGCCTCTGATTTCTGCTTGAGATTGTACACATAAATATACCTGAAAAATGCATCAATGAGAACCATGAAGTACCTGTTTCCACCCAAAGAGGGCGCTAGTGGTCCAACCAAATCAGCATGAACAACCTGGTATGGTTCTGTAGCTTGCCTACTAGACACCTTACCTTTCGCAGCCATTTTCACCTTGTTTGCTGCGCATGCTTTGCACTTCATGTGGTACCTGCAGGGTTTAATAGTCATACCTTCAACTAAGGCAGGCATTTTAGATACTGCCTCAAAATGCAAATGACCAAATTTCCGGTGAAAATCGTGAATACATCCTGCATGCAAACTTTTGTTAGAACCTGCAATGCAACAAGTTTCATCCTGCACAACATCATCATAATACAAAACAAACAAACGATCAACATATTCAGCATGCAATACATAATCATTTTTCTTTGTGATGGTGCACTTCTTGTTCTTGAAGGAAACGTCAATGTTCCGTTCATTCAGCTGCGCAACGCTGAGTAGATTATGCTTGGCATCTGGTACAAAAAGCACATCCTGTATCGATAAATCCAAACTGTGAAGAACAACATTTCCGTAGCCTTGACTGGGGATCGTGTGGCCATCCGCCTGGTGAATCGCACCTTCCTGCGGTGTAAAAGACACGAACAGTCGCTTATCGTTGCACATGTGATGCGTTGCAGCTGAATCCACCACGAAGAAAGATCTAGACGTCTTCTGGACCTTTGCAACCTTTGGAGTGAAGCGTGAGACCATTGCCTTGTGCTGCGTTGTCCTGGACACCGGACCTTTGCCTTTGCTTTGGCCTTTTCCACGCGATGAGCTTTCACTGCGGTGCTCTGTCTTGGCCCTGGGATATCTGCATTCCCTCTTCAGATGGCCTAGACGTCCACATGAGTAGCATTTCACTGCCTTCAAAGCTTTGGCGCCATCTGGTGGTTCCACTGCACTCTGGGATGATGTCTGTGAAGACTCCCCCTTACCCATGCAGCTAGCACCCTGGCGGTCTGCTTCATTCTTAATCACGGCAGTATCACAGGCTACTCTGACCTGAGCATGTGGCTGATTGGGATCAGATTCCCCACTTGCATCAGCCAACCTTCTGCAGCTAGCCTTCATGACCCTGGCATTAGCCTTCTGCATCATCTCTGCTGCTTTAAATCAAGCTGCTTTATACAAGCTGCATCTCTGCTGCTTCAAACCTCATTCCAAAGGCACTTTTAAAAGTTACTTTCGGTTTCCCAGCCATTGCCTGTTGCCGTGGCAAAACGGCCTTAAAAGTTCAAAGTCCAGCCTTAAAGCCATTAATTAGGAGCTGGCAGGCTGCCCGGAGCATGAGCACATACCTCTCAATCAATCAACTTGACGCAGAGAAGATAAGACCGGTCCGTTTCTCTGTTCCTTTGCCGGAACTCCGACTCGACCTCCGGAGCCCATCCGTCAGATTGATTGCGTTTTTCTGGGCCCAGGACCAAAAATGTTGATTTTGCAGAGTCCTTTACACAGCAGAAGAATGAGCAGTACATGCCACATGCTTAATTTCAGTTTATTTACACTTCAATGCTGAGAGTTTACAAGCAGGCATCTTGCCTCTGCTAGAGCAGAGAGACAACTCCTCTCTCCTCGGAAACACCGAGAGAACTGTGAAAAACAGGAAACCAGTGTACGTCACATCCAGTCTCCTCTTCCCGTGGGAAACCAACAGTGCATTGACTGTGGAATGTAAACAACCTGTCTCGTGACAAGCACTTCGCTGCACAGTGAAGGAAAGCAGAAACCAACAGTTTCATCTCCATCTTCACAGCATTATGGTTGGAGCAAGTTTTAGGGCAAATTTCCACTTTTCTTGTCTTCGGAGCCAGTCCTCTGGTTACCCAAATTTGGTCAATTCTTGTCCATGTCATTTTGGCTTCAGAGAAGAAGGTTCCTTCTCTGCCCAAGGGGTTCTTTACTCTCCAAATGTCAACTAAGTCCATATTGTCAGTCATATCAAAAAAGGTTTTTGGTAGTCTGCCATCCTTGGTAACTACCTGTCTCTGTGCCTTGTCCATATTTGTACACCTTACCTTTCTCAGCCATTTTCACCTTGTTTGCTGCGCATGCTTTGCACTTCATGTGGTACCTGCAGGGTTTAATAGTCATACCCTCAACCAAGGCAGGCATTTTAGATACTGCCTCAAAATGCAAATGACCAAATTTCCGGTGAAAATCGTGAATACATCCTGCATGCAAACTTTTGTTAGAACCTGCAATGCAACAAGTTTCATCCTGCACAACATCATCATAATACAAAACAAACAAACGATCAACATATTCAGCATGCAATACATAATCGTTTTTCTTTGTGATGGTGCATTTCTTGTTCTTGAAGGAAACGTCAATGTTCCGTTCATTCAGCTGCGCAACGCTGCGTTGTCTTGGACACCGGACCTCTGCCTTTTCTCTGGCCTTTTCCACGCAATGAGCTTTCGCTGCGCTGCTCTGTCTTGGCCCTGGGATATCTGTATTCCCTCTTCATATGGCCTAGACGTCCACACGAGTAGCATTTCACTGCCTTCAAAGCTTTGGCGCCATCTGGTGGTTCCACTGCACTCTGGGATGACGTCTGTGAAGACTCCCCCTTACCCATGCAGCTAGCACCCCGGCGGTCTGCTTCATTCAGAATCACGGCAGTAACATAGGCTACTGTGAGCTGAGCAATTGGCTGTACAGCAATCTGAGTGGCAACAGACTCCCAACTTGGACCCAAAGAATGTAGTATCATGAAGGAATACACAGCCTCTGGAAAGGTGAGTCCTCTCTGTTGCAGCTCATGTCTAAGATTCTGCATCTCCATCAGATGTGTACGCACATCCCCACCTTCAGCAAGAGCCATACCATGCAGCTTGGCATAGTTTTCCTTATTGAGCTTATGAATCCCAAAAACATCAGCCAGGCTTCTGCAGCTAGCCATCTCTGCTGCTTTAAATCAAGCTGCGTCACTGCTGCTTTATTCCAAAAGCATTTTTAAAAGGTACTTTCGGTTTTCCCCAAGCCTCTACGCTTGTGCCGTGGCAAACGGCTTTAAAAGTTCAAAGTCCAGCCTTAAAGCCATTAATTAGGAGCTGGCAGGCTGCCCGGAGCATGAGCACATACCTCTCATCAATCATCTTGACGCAGAGAAGATAAGACCGGTCCGTTTCTCTGTTCCTTTGCCGGAACTCCGACCCAACTTCTGGAGTCCATCCTTCAGTTTGATCGCGTTTTTCTGGGCCCAGGACCAAAAATGTTGTTTTTGCAGAGTCCCGTATACAGCAGAAGGATGAGCAGTACATGCCACATGCTTTACTTTACTTTATTTACACTTCAATGCTGAGAGAATACAAACAGGCATCTTGCCTCTGCGAGAGCAGAGAAGCAACTCCTCTCTCCTCGGAAACAAAGAACTCCGAGAGAACAGTGAAAAACAGGAAACCAGTGTACGTCACATCCAGTCTCCTCTTCCCGTGGGAAACCCAACAGCACATTGACTGTGGAATGCAAAACATTGTCCCGTGACAAGCACTTCGCTGCACAGTGAAGGAAGCAGAAACCAACACTCCTTTGCATACATTACCACTCCTCTTTTTTTAACTTTGTCTGATGAAATAAATTCTTGACCCAATCTTTTATTACTCAATACTTTCCTATGGAGCCTTATCACATGTGTTTCCTGTAGGCAGATCAAGTCCAATTGTTCCTTTTTTAATAAATGAAAGACTCTTCTCCTTTTTTGAGGGGAGTTGAGTCCATTAACATTCCAGCTTAGTAGTTGCAGTGCCATGATGTAATTACTCTGATTTTCCTCCAACCGCGCCAAGTGCTTGCTCTTGTTCTGTCGGTGGTATTAATGTTACTTTCTCTGGACAGTCCAATCCAAAGGGTAATCTTGCTATGTCTAGTATTCCTCTTTTTGGTGATCCTCTGTCCTGTGCTTTTTGTTCTAGTCCTCTGTCTGGTGATTTTCTGTCCAATGCTTTTGGCTCTTCTCCCAATCCTTTCTGCAGGTTTTCTCCGTAGTCTTTCAGAAATTTTTCTTTAACCTCTACTGATCTTATTTTTATCTTTCTTCCTTTAAAGCTAAAGGATAGGCCTTGGGGAAATTCCCATCTAAAGATGATTCTATTCCTTCTCAGCGGGTCAACCAAATCTCCATAGTTGGACCTAAGGTCTAAAAGATGTTTCGGAATATCTTTGAATATTTCCACTCTTGACTGGTGTATTTCCAAGGTCTTCTGAAAGTGCAAACCCAAAATTTTGTCTCTCTCCTCTTTAGTTTGGAGGGTAATCAAACAGTCTCTCACCCTGTTCTTCTTCCCCCCTCTTCCAAGTCTAAAAGCACACACAATCTTAAATTCTTCTTGCTCCAAGTCCAAATCCCAGAAATCTGCAAATTCCTGCGTGAGAAAGTCTATCAGGCTGTCCTTCTCTAATTCAGGCACGGCTCTGATCCTCAAGTTCGTTTGTTTCTCCTTAAGTTCAATCATAGAAAGCGTTGATCTATCGTCCTCAAGTTGCCTCTGTAGGTCTGGAACACTCTTTGTTTCCAATTGTGTTATCTTCTCCTCCACGGCAGCAGCTTTTTCCTTAGCTTCCTCTGCGGTCTGTCGAATCAAAGTAGATTCCTGTAACAATTTCTCAATAGTTTCTGTATTAGTATTCACCTTTTGTCCCAAATTATTAATGCTTATTGTATTTTGGTCAATTTTAGTTGAAGCAGCGTCCACTTTTTTACTTAGCTTTTCCAATGATTCATTTATCTTACCTAATGCAAGTGCTAAAGCTTCTTCTGATGACATGCCTTTTGACTTAGATTGTGTAGGTACAGCCACAGATGAGGCAGGAGTGCCAGATGCTGATGCTCTTCGCTGCCAAGATTTCCCAGACCTCGTTGTTTTGTCTTGGAGCGACAAATCTACTTTTTCTTTCCCATCTGCCATAACACTTCAACAGAAAGTCCAAGGTCAATCCCACGGCCACACAGTTTATTTTGAAGTGGAAAATTTCCCTGGCCCAATTGTTGTAACAATTTCAGAAACTTCCTCTAGGGGGACACAATTGCAGTCTGCACTTATTGTATTACAAAGTAACACCTTTTAAACCCCCAACTCAAGCAGAAAACAAAGAAAACAAAGAAGAAAGTCAGTTTCAATTTTCAGTTACTTTCCCTTCTTTCTAAAATCAGGAGAGGACAGCCGAAAACAATGTATCTCTCTTGCAGAGGTAGCTGTCAAAAAGTGCTCTATTCACAAGCAGTGCGCATTTCACAGTACGGCAGTCTTATTGTTCATTGGCAGCCCGTTCCCAGGGTTTGAACGGTAGATTTTAAATTCCTTCCCTCTATCTTGCAGGTACCTATAGTCCAAACCTCTCCCCCCTCATCTCCTGCAACCAAGGGGGGTTTCACTTATTTTGGATGTTAGGATTTTAGTCTTTTTCAATCAGCTTTCCAAGGCTTTAGCTTGCAGCCTCTTTGCTTTAGTCTATTTACAAAAGCGGAAGGCGGACTTCCTGTTTATGCCTCCCCGCTTCGGTGCCAAATTGAATCTTTTTTCTTCCCTTTTTCCAATTATCCTACTCACAGGTAGTTGCTTTTAAAGTCGAATTGTCCCAGGAAAAAGTCAGCGCTCTCCGGTAACAGCTGTGCGGCTTCGCTCCGTGGAAGTAGCAGTTGACTCACAGCACCGCGCCACTCACCCCGTTTCGCTCCAGAGCCCGTAGTCGGGTCTCCCCACGAATTGGGGGGGCGCAAAAGGTGCCCGCCGAGTCCCACACTCACAGGCTTTACCCGCCTGTGATTCTTGAAGGGTCTCCGCCTTCGCCGTGGCGGTTCAGACCCGATTTCCACTGAGCGCATCCCTCCGAGTCAGAGGGATTCCGCCATTACTGCTGGCGCTAACCCGGAAGTCTCCAGAAGTGTTGGTTCTCCAGGGTGAGAGGCAGGGAGGAAAAAGGAGAGATCATGGGTGGGAGCTGGGAGGGGGCTGCTACCCTCTGTAGGTGGTGGGGGTTGAGAACTGCCTCTAGGAGAAGTCTCCATATTATACGTATTCTGTTTGTAGCTTTCGTAGCTGTTCTTGTAGTGATAATTTTTTTAAAAAAATTGAACAGTAAAAAAGGGGGGTGCACTCCCAGCTTTGTTTCTTGACTCCTATCACCCCATCACCCCTCCCTCCCTGCTGTGTCCCCAAGAGCAAGAGGACCACAGTGCACAAGAACCTGATATTTGCACTGGTAGCTGCGGAGGCCTTGCTCATGTTCAGTGAATTGGCCAAAACCAACCAGGTAGGAAGGGCAGGCAGCTGGGAGAGACCTCATGGGGGACCTACCCACCTTTGCCAGCCGGACAGAGACCTGTTCTGGTCCTGCTTCCTGCCAATGGATCCCTAGCCCCTCGCCCTCACCTCCCACAGCCTCCTGCCCTTCCTTCCATTCCTCTCCCCAGAGAGTGTGCTTTGCCGTCACGGCCTTCCTGCACCTCTTCTTCATGGCTGCCTTTGCCTGGATGCTGGTGGAAGGTCTTCTCCTGTGGAGCAAAGTGGTGGCTGTGAACATGAGCGATGACCAGCGGATGCAGTTTTACTATGTGACTAGATGGGGTCTGTGTCCCAGTGGTGATGAAGCAGGGAGGGAAAGATAGGGCAGGCAGCCAAGCTGACTTCTGATTCTCCTTCTCCTCCGTCTTTTTAAAGTCCGTACTCATACAGATGGCTCGATCCAGTTTAGACAAACCCTGTTCCCATCTTAACCACTGTATGGTGAAGTGGATCTGTGACCGTGGCCACTGGGTTATTAGTTGCCAGGGGCTACCCAAATGGCTCAGGTGACTGCCTCAGGCAGCAGGGGCAATTCCTCAGGCATTCGCCTGGAGCTCCTCAGGTGTCCCCTCTGCCTCTCCTGCTCCGCCTAAGCCAGTCTGCTTCTCTTTTCTCATAGAATCTTAGTTGGAAGGGACCCCTGCAATGCAGGAATCTTAGCTCAAGCATCCCTGACAGGTGGCCACCCAACCTCTGCTTAAAAACCCCCAAGGAGGGAGAGTCCACCATTTTCCAAGGCAGTCCATTCCACTGCCTAACAGCTCTTACTGCCAGAAGGCTCTTCCTTTGAACATAAGGAATCTTCTTTCCTGCCATTTGAATCTATTGTTTCAGGTCCAATCCTCCAAAGCAGAGAAAAACAAGTTCCCTGCATCTTCCTTGTGACAGCCCTTCAGATATTTGAAGATGACTTTCACATAATTTCCATAGGTGAAATAAGATCCAACTGCTTCTTTATTTGGATCAGGTGATGGGGTGATGGGGGGGGGGCAACTTGTCCTTTTTTGCCCCAGGCAACTATGTGTTTTGGGCCAGCCCTAGGTGACTGTTCATAGCTCAAAGAGGAAAGGACAAAGGTGGAACACAAAAGGCATTTAAGCTGTGGCTGTCCATTGGGTGCTCAGGTTGACCTGAAAGAAGTTTTTTTTTAACCAAAAGCAGTTGAGAAGGCCCTCCAGACTTTGGGGGTTTTGTGGGGGTATTCTGAAACATGCTGTTGATGCCATAACAGTGCATTAGCAATTGTTTGACACACATTGCCCCACTTTATTAGTAGTTTTGCAATGCTTCCCAGTGTGACCACATTACAGTGGTACCTTGGTTTAAGAATAGTCCGGCTTAAGAATGATTCGGTTTACAAACTTCGCAAAACCGAAAATAGTGTCCCGGTTTGAGAACTTTTCCTCAGTCTAAGAACGGAATCAGAACGGTGGAAGGGCACCAGCAGCGGGAGGGCTCATTAGGAAAAGCACCAGGGCCGTCTTACCCATAGGCAATAGGGGTGCAGGGCACCTGGGTGCCGGGCTCTCAGGGGCACCAGGCCAAGAGTCCAGGGCCCAAGAGTTGAGTCCGGGGAAGAGCCTGCCCGTCGGTCAGAGTGCCGCGGTGGGCTCTTCTGCGCTGCGAGTTTGGGAGCAACCAAGCCAGTGAGACACTGAGGCAGCCAGCCGGCTCCGCCCTCCTGGCTACCTGGGACTGGGTAACCGGGGGGGGGGGGCACCGGGCAGATCTTTGCACCCTGGTGCCGCATATGCTTAAGACAGCCCTGGAAAGCACACCTCAGTTTAAGAACGGACTTCCAGAATGGATTAAGTTCGTAAACTGAGGTACCACTGTATGGCCATCCTGAGGGGCATTCTTGCCCTATCGCATTGCAAAAGTGGACTCAACCAGTTGCCCTCCAACTCTAATCATAGTATGAACAGTTGCAGGATTTCAGCAGGGGGATAATGTGTTGGGATGCGTCCGGAGAGACAGGGGCAATTGGCAGGCCCCCAGCTGGCTCCAGCCACCAGCCGACAGCCGGGCGAACTCCGGTTCTTGGAACAGCATTGTTACGGTAAAATCTGGGTGCGAGGCTGCTCTGCCACCCAGCTCGTCAAACTAAGTCCGTGGGTCCCTACGGAGGAAAATGAGCTCAGCCGGAGACAGGAGCAAGCTGCAGAAGATCCAAGTTTATTGCGCAACAGGTTCAAGGTGAGATTGAACAGCGAGAAAGGGGTGACATGAACTTTTGAAACTTCCCTCCATGTCCCAGAATACAGTGCAAAATACATCCCAGTTACAGTTACAGATAAGTAGCCGTGTTGGTCTGCCATAGTCAAAACAAAAAAAATTTCCTTCCAGTAGCACCTTAAAGACCAACTAAGTTAGTTCTTGGTATGAGCTTTCGTGTGCATGCACACTTCTTCAGATACACATCCCAGTTACATCATGAATACATTAAGAAGAGGTTGGGTTACACAGGATAAACATACGGAGGAGGGAGGGGGAATATTTAGAGCTGGAGATATGCGCAGATAAGCACATCCTGAGTACCGGTGATGAGAAGACAATGGTCCATGTATGCATAGTCTTCCACCTGGCATTGCCCGGAGGAAAGGCTTGGCAGAGTGATTTGACAGGATTAGGGTCTAGACACCTTACTTGAGAGATTATGGAGGACAGGGGAGATGTCATGGAGTCCTAGAGAAATTGAGCAAATTGGCACGTTGATTTTCTATGAATTTTATAGATTTTAGTCCCTTTTGACATTGACAATTGGACTCAGAAATAAATGGATATATTGTAGCGAAGAAGGAGGTGAAGAAGACATGCCCCCCCCCTTCCGTATCAGCATCAATCAGTGACACAAGCCTCAGAGACCTTTAGAGACTTGGCACTCTTTAATCAGCAGAGTGAATAACTTCTCACAACGGAAGTGGAGGACAGAGACATATGTAAGCATATTTACAGGCGTTTATTCAGCATAGTTCAGGAACAAAGGAAAAAACATGTCTGCTTCCCTTCGTGTCCAAGCAAAACAGCAGTACAACATTTTACATTTGGATTAAAAATTTGAAACAATCTGGATAAGGGAAAGGGAATTTAAAAAACAGAAGCCAGTCCCTACCTGCTGATAGAATAGGAAAACAGAGACGTTTTCCGATGCAAGAGAAAAGATTTAGAGATTTGTAAACTTCCAAAGACTGAATCTATTATCCCCCCAAAAGCAGGTGAAGGGGGGGGGGGAGAGAATTTAACATTACTGAAATACCTGCAAATGCTTTCAAAAAGGACTTTTAAAAGCCACTTGACTTTCTGGAAGGGTGACTCAGTCAGAGCAGAGAGCAGCCATTGTGATGCAACAATGAAGGAATGTCAATTACTTTCGTTTCCTACTGGGATACTTTGAAGTGCTGCAGCAGGCTGAACTGAATTTTAACCCTTAAATTGAAAACTGGCAACATATTTGAATTGCTTGAGGAGTGAAAAAGGAAAATAAATAAGAAAGGCAGGTTGGAAAAAATTGGGACTGTATTTTAACTGTCTTGTTCCGCAAACTGGAGCTGTTGCATGACTACTAGCTCATTACTCCTGATTCTGTGGAAATAAAAGCATCTTTGACCTTGGAAATCTGAGTCACCAACGGTGTTATGGTGGGAGAGCAGGGGGAAAAACCACACACTAGAAGAGAATCTAAAGACCAGGCTTTCCAAGAGCAAATATTGGAGTTTATGAGAGACAATAAGCAGGGTTTGCAGAGTCTTGCAACAGAGGTCAGAGCTAATACGCTCTGTCTCCAGGAATTTAAAAAAGACTTTGGAATTCTGCACAAAGATCTCCAAGAGGTCAAAACAGAAGTTGCAGGTTTGCAGAAAAGAGTATCAGAGATTGAAACTGTTAAACTTTCAGAGATTTCAAAGATTACAGGAAGAATCGCAAACAGCAATAGCTTTTATACAACTTAAGGAAAGAGAGACATATCTTCATCTGAGAGGTCTACCAGAGATTGAACAAGGAAATTTGAAAGCGTCCAGGAATTTGTGTCCTTTTGTGACCTAACAAAGGGAGAGGTGGAATCTACAATTGTAAAGGCCTACAGATTTGGACCTAGAGGTAAAAAGGTAAGGTAAGGTAAAGGTAAAGGTACCCCTGCCCTACGGGCCAGTCATGTCCGACTCTAGGGTTGTGCGCCCATCTCACTTAAGAGGCCAGGGGCCAGCAATGTCTGGAAACACTTCCGGGTCACGTGGCCAGCAAAGTTCTTAACCCGAGGTACTATTTCTGGGTTAGCGGAGTATGCAACCTGAAGCGTATGTAACCCAAGGTACCACTGTACTTTATTTACATACAGTATAAACACACACGGAGCACTGCAACATGGCTCCCTCCCTCTCTAGCATCAGACAGCAAAGAGAAAAAGAACAAAGGACAATAGTCCCACTTCATGGAACACAGTGACACAAACATACTGCCGCCGTCACTTCCCACTCTGTGGAGTCAAAACTTCTGCCACGCTGCCTCTTACTCACCTTTTCTCCAAATCAAAAAGTCCCCAGTGCTGCAGCCTCCATCCGTTGCTCCATTCTCCCCTTTGTCATTCTGACGGCCCTTTTCTGAACCTTTTCTAATGTGTGGGAATGTTCAGGGATGCAGGAGAGGATATATTGTCTGATAATAGCCTTTCCAACATGTGTTAACAAGTTCACAATTTAGCAGAGTAACATTCTCCCTTTTAAACTTGCAGCGGATGCATTTGCTCAGGCTCGCTAAAACTTCTATAATAACTGTTCTGGTATTTTCCCCTTATTCCCTCATAAAAGATAAGACACGACACAGTCTTCTATAAAAGTATAAAGAGAGTTTACTCACATATCATTCTGTTCACAATAGGATTCCAGAAGGCAGACTTAGCTTAGAAAAGTAATATATACCTGGAAACTATCTCATAAGAAGACAGTCCCTTTGTCATCTCTTGGCTGGAAGCCAAGAGGGCATCTTTGGCTAAAGCAAATGTTGCTTCTTCGATGCATGTAGTCAAAAGGAGAGAGATGGCTGCCCTGCCCTGTGCTTTTGTCATTACCTGCTCAGGTGAGGCCACACCCACCTCTAGTCACATGCAAAGGAAGTCTGTCCCAGTAAGTACTTAACCCGAGGTACCACTGTATTCATTTTGGTAGATTTATAAATCTCTTCATAGGTTTCTTCATCCATTTCTATTGTTGTCACAGTCTCCTCAACATCACCCAAAATCTTATTTAAGTGCTGGTAACAAGCAAATAATCTGCCTCGAAGTTTTCGGTCATTTCTCATTTTTTCATCAATTCGTTCATCAAGACTAAGCTTGATGAGATCCAAGGGCTCTTCTACAGTATTTGTGATTTGTTGCTGCTCCACCTTGTCCACCATTTTTTCAAAGCCCCTCCAATGCTCTTTTGGAGGTGAGGCCAGAATTCTGTGGTTCTAGGCTGAGTGTTGGAAGTGAGAGGGAGGGAGAAGAGATTTTGGCGACACCCCCAGAGGGCCCGCTGTGTCTTCCCAGTTAGCCTTGAAAAGGCCCTCTTTTGAAAAAGACGTTCCTCTAATAAGACTTATAAGAGCAATTACAGGGATTTTTGCAAGATCTGCAACTAGTGAAGATTCCAAAGCGCTGCATCATAATCTGCTGAAAGAGACAAGGTTTCATAAATTGTTATAGACCCTATACCCCATTACTAGAATAGCATTCCTGTTGCCTCTGGAAGAGTAACATCAAGAGAGAATTTAATAGCACATAATATTATGGCATTGTACATTATTAATTGAAAATACTCCCCAGCTCTTTTCTTATTATTTATATATACTTTTCGTATTTTCTTCCCCATCTTTATTTCTTTACAAATTATAAATTGCATTATTATTATTACTTTCTCTTGCTTTATTTTTCTCTTACCCTCCCATCTTTTCTTTGTTTCTTTCTTTTGTAATTTTCTTTTTGGGTATTTTGTTTTGTTTTGTTTTGTTTGTTTTGTTTCTCTGTTTGTTTCATTTTTGTTGTTTTTCTGGTTGTGTTTTTGTGTGGTTTTTGACTTGTGTGGTTCTGCCTTGTGTTTTTGTTTTTTTGTTTTTGTTTTTGTTTTTTGTTTTTGTTTGCTTTGCCTTTCGCTATCTATTGGTAGCTAAGACAGCTGATAGTGGTATCAGATGTCATTAGTTTTGTTGTAAGGTGCTGAATAACTGAACCGCTAACCTGTTTAAAGATTTATATATATGATCTATCACCCTGAATGAGTAAGTGAACGCAAGGATTGCAATCATTTATTATATTTATTTATTTGATCTGATGAATTTGTGATATTGCTGTATTGATGATTGGCTGTAACTAATTAGATAATTGTTCATAATCAATTTTAAATATATCTAGTGAAACTGGTGAATATAAAGAATTAGTGGATACATAGGCCGGAGATTATTATCAGACTGGTAAAATTGTCGTGATTGTATTAAGAAAGATTGAATTTAATTGACATTTATTAATTATCACATTGGAAATATTGTCACGATTGTATTAAGAAAGATTGAATTTAATTGATATCCAGTCTGTAAGACAGAAAGAAAGAGAACAAATTACCTTGTGAGTTAATTGAATTTCTTAGTGATGTCTGGTAAAAAAAGCAACTGTGTCAGGTTCTGTGGCAGTTTCTGCCTCACAAATCAGGAGAACTTCTGTAACTGACATGGATCAACCACTAGATATGAGAGAATTAATTTTAAGTTTGAAGAAAGATATCCAAGATTTTAAAAATAATGTAAATGAAAAGGCAAAATCAACGGAAGAAAAACTTATTTCAATGGGAGTTAAAATAGATGAAAATGTGAAAATAACAGCTGAGTTATCAACTCAGGTCAACAATTTAGTGCAGAAAAATTCAGAACTGACGAAAATAGTGCTAGACCTTAAAGGTAAAACACAGAACCTAGAGGAAGCTCAGAAAAAAATACAAAATGAAAATAGAGAGTTGAAAAGGGAATGCGATAAGATAAGGAAAGAAACAGCAGATCTGAAAGCGCAGCAGGATTCAACTTTGGACTCTATTGCGATGTTGCAAATGCAGAGAAGGGAGAATACCCTAAGATTCAGAGGAATAACAGAGGACGCAGAGGAAATAATTGAGAAAAAAATCTCAAAAGAGCTAGCAGCTTGGTTAGACCTAGAAGAAGCAGAAGTAACACAAAAAATAGAAAAAGCATTTAGAGTCAAATCTAATGCAGCAAAAGCAAATAACTGGCCGGCTGACTGTTTGGTCTCTTTTAACTCCATGGATTTCAGAAATAGAATTTTACAAGCTAGCAACCAGAAGAAATTCAAGTCGGAAAGAAATGATATTATCGTCCACAAGATTATCTCAAATCGATGGATAAAAAAGAGAGAAGCTTACAAACCTCTAGCCGAGGCACTAAAGGCAAAGGCAGTGGACTATAGGTGGGAGTGTTGATTTTGCAGAGTCCTTTACACAGCGGAAGAATGAGTAGTACATGCCACATGCTTAATTTCAGTTTATTTACACTTCAATGCTGAGAGTTTACAAGCAGGCATCTTGCCTCTGCTAGAGCAGAGAAGCAACTCCTCTCTCCTTGGAAACACCGAGAGAACAGTGAAAAACAGGAAACCAGTGTACATCACATCCAGTCTCCCATTCCCGTGGGAAACCAACAGTGCATTGACTGTGGAATGTAAACATTGTCCCGTGACAAGCACTTCGCTGCACAGTGAAGACAGAGCAGAAACCAACATCCTCCCCCTTTCTGTGAACATCACTGGGCAGCGTGTTCGTACAATATCAGTACAAACCCAACTTCTGCACATAGGTACAGTGTTGATCCCTTGATACAATCTTGGACAATACATCAGCAGGAATTTCATTACCTGGCATATAGGACACCGTTACGAGTCCCTTCTGAATACATTCCCTAGCATGCTGCAACTTCAATTGCAAGTGCTTCGTGCTTTGCTTACAACCTTCAGAATTCAGCAAAGCCAAACATGCTTTGTTGTCCTGGTAAACCTGGATTGGACATTTGACAGGAATTTCCATGTCTTTGCACAATTGTAACAACCATTCACAATCCTTAAGTGAATAAGACAGTGCATTCAGTTCAGCTTCACAAGTACTTAAGCTAACTGTTGTTTGCTTCTTGCATGACCAATCAAATAGACCCTGATTGTACATGTAGCAAACTCCAGACGTACTTTTCCTGTCTGTGGTGTCACTTCCAAAACTTGCATCTGCAAATATCTCAAGACCACCAGACTTCTGATTGTTAAATCTCAGTCTGTAATGCATAGTGCCTTTCAAATAGCGCGCTATGCGTTTCAGAGCTTTCCAATCCTTAACAGTAGGATTGTTGACTTGTCTGCTTAGCAAATTACAGCTAACAGCAATGTCAGGTCTTGAACATCTGGCAATGAAGTTTAGCTTGCCTAGCACACTTCTGTACAGTGTAGTGTCAGAAAATGCTTCTTCAGTGTCTTCTACCTGATAACCTGTTGTCATCGGTGTGTCTACAGGGTTAGCATCCATCAGGTTTAGTTTGCTTAACACATCAGTAATTTTCCGTGACTGGTGTACTAGAATGTTACCATCTTGATCTCTCTCTATTTCCAGAGATAGGTAGTTGTTTACCTCACCAAGATCTTTCATGTCAAAGTGCTCTTTCAGTTGAGCTAGGGCGTTATTGTACATTGTGACATCTTTCCAAAAGAATAATAAATCATCAACATAAAACAAACAATACAGTTTCTTTTGCCCCTCCTCTTTGACAAATACACATGGATCAGCTTTCCCTTGCTGAAAACCTAGAGAAAACAATACTTCAGTGAGTTTTGTGTGCCAACACCGTGCACTTTGTTTGAGACCATAAAGGGACTTCTTCAGAGCACAAACAAATCCCTGTTTTACCTGTACGCCATCAGGTGGAAGCATATAAAGTGATTCACCTAGAGATCCGTACAGAAAAGCTGTATTCACATCGTGGTGACTAACGTGTAGATTTTCCTCTGCAGCTAGCTTGAGCATAAGCCTAATGCTCTCATACCTCACTGTGGGTGAGTAAGTCTCGTGATAGTCTTCACCTGGTACCTGTGCAAAACCTCTGGCTACCAATCTGGCTTTGTGTCTGACTATCTTGCCATTTTGATCTGTCTTCGCTTTGAAGACCCATTTGCTTCCAAGCAGTTTCATTCCTGGAACTACTGGAACAAGCTCCCATGTTTTGTTCCTTTCTAAGGAATCAAGCTCAGCCTTCATGGCATTTAACCATGGCTCAGCATCCTTTGAATCCAAATCCTGGATTTCTTGGAAACTTGAAGGTTCAAATACCTTCTTGGAGCTTTTAACAGCTGCTACTGCTGTCTTAGCAAATTCATCAGCAAATCTCTTCGGAGGTCTGCCTTTTGTGGCTCTTTGTGACCTACGAATTAGCCTTAAGTCCTCAACACTTTCCTCTTCCTTCTTAGGAGAAAAGTGACCTATTGTGAACAATGGTTCTTCCATTTCTTGATCAGAGTTTTCAGAGGGTCGCATAGAGGCTTTCGCACTCTTGAAATCCTCTGAATCATCCGATTCAGTTTCAGACTCAGAATCAGAACCTTCATCAGTGGGTGTGGGTTGTTGTGGCTGCTTTTGCTTATCTCCAGCCTCATCACTGTCATCAGGATAACATTGGAAAATTCCCACATTCTCCCCCCACTTTGCATTGTACTCAACACTTCTTGTGAGCTTAATTGTCTTAGAGTCAGTCATCATTATTCTGTAAGACCCTTTCTGATAACCTAGAAAGATACCATGCAATCCACGCTTGTCTAACTTGGAGCTTTGTGGTGAGTGAACCCACATGTCAGAACCATAAATTTTCATGTGTTTGATATATGGTTTCTTGCCAAACATCTTCTCATAGGGGGTACAACCAATCGCTGAAGATAACCTGCGATTATAGCTGTAAACAAAACACGAGAGAGATTCGGCTCAATAACTCTCTGGAAGATTTGCATCATGCAGCAAGGTTTTTATCCCTTGAAGCAATGTTTGATTTGCCCTCTCACAAAGTCCATTCTGCCATGGCGAGCGAGGACTAGACAAATCGTGTTGAATTCCTTTCTCAGTCAGAAAAGCTTCAAACTGCTGAGAAGTGAATTCCCCCCCGCAATCAGTGAAAAGAGTCTTTATCTTCTTACCATGCACATTTTCCAACCAAGCACAGAATTCCTTGAACCTAGGAAAAGCCTCTGATTTCTGCTTGAGATTGTACACATAAATATACCTGGAAAATGCATCAATGAGAACCATGAAGTACCTATTTCCACCCAAAGAGGGCGCTAGTGGTCCAACCAAATCAGCATGAACAACCTGGTATGGTTCTGTAGCTTGCCTACTAGACACCTTACCTTTCGCAGCCATTTTCACCTTGTTTGCTGCGCATGCTTTGCACTTCATGTGGTACCTGCAGGGTTTAATAGTCTTCCTTCAACCAAGGCAGGCATTTTAGATACTGCCTCAAAATGCAAATGACCAAATTTCCGGTGAAAATCGTGAATACATCCTGCATGCAAACTTTTGTTAGAACCTGCAATGCAACAAGTTTCATCCTGCACAACATCATCATAATACAAAACAAACAAACGATCAACATATTCAGCATGCAATACATAATCGTTTTTCTTTGTGATGGTGCATTTTTTTTCTTGAAGGAAACGTCAATGTTCCGTTCATTCAGCTGCGCAACGCTGAGTAGATTATGCTTGGCATCTGGTACAAAAAGCACATCCTGTATCGATAAGTCCAAACTGTAAAGAAGAACAGTTCTGTAGCCTTGACTGGGGATCGTGTGGCCATCCGCCTGGTGAATCGCACCTTCCTGCGGTGTAAACGACACGAACAGTCGCTTATCGTTGCACATGTGGTGCGTTGCAGCCGAATCCACCACGAAGAAAGATCTAGACGTCTTCTGGACCTTTGCAACCTTTGGAGTGAAGCGTGAGACCATTGCCTTGTGCTGCGTTGTCCTGGACACCGCACCTTTGCCTTTGCTTTGGCCTTTTCCACACGATGAGCTTTCGCTGCGCTGCTCTGTCTTGGCCCTGGGATATCTGCATTCCCTCTTCATATGGCCTAGACGTCCACACGAGTAGCATTTCACTGCCTTCAAAGCTTTGGCGCCATCTGGTGGTTCCACTGCACTCTGGGATGACGTCTGTGAAGACTCCCCCTTACCCATGCAGCTAGCACCCTGGCGGTCTGCTTCATTCTGAATCACGGCAGTATCACAGGCTACTCTGAGCTGAGCATATGGCTGATTGGCATCAGATTCCCCACTTGCATCAGCCAGCCTTCTGCAGCTAGCCATCATGACTCTGGCATTAGCCTTCTGCATCATCTCTGCTGCTTTAAATCAAGCTGCTTTATACAAGCTGCATCTCTGCTGTTTCAAGCCTCATTCCAAAGGCAAATTCAAAAACACTTTCGGTTTCCCCCATCCAAGCCTTTGCCTGTGCCGTGGAAAACGGCTTTAAAAGTTCAAAGTCCAGCCTTAAAGCCATTAATTAGGAGCTGGCAGGCTGCCCGAAGCATGAGCACATACCTCTCAATCAATCAACTTGACGCAGAGAAGATAACATCCGATCCGTTTCTCTGTTCCTCCGCATTCCGACTCGACCTTCTAGAGTCCATCCTTCAGCTTGATTGCGTTTTTCTGGGCCCAGGACCAAAAATGTTGATTTTGCAGAGTCCTTTAGACAGCGGAAGAATGAGTAGTACATGCCACATGCTTAGTTTCAGTTTATTTACACTTCAATGCTGAGAGTTTACAAGCAGGCATCTTGCCTCTGCTGGAGCAGAGAAGCAACTCCTCTCTCCTCGTGCTCGCTTCGGCAGCACATATACTAAAATTGGAACGATACAGAGAAGATTAGCATGGCCCCTGTGCAAGGACGTCACATCCAGTCTCCCATTCCCGTGGGAAACCAACAGTGCATTGACTGTGGAATGTAAACATTGTCCCGTGACAAGCACTTCGCTGCACAGTGAAGACAGAGCAGAAACCAACAGGGAGTACCCTGAAGGCATCTCCTTTTTCTTTAAAGGGAAACGTAGAAAGTGCTTGTCGGCATTAGATGCGGACAAGTTCTGGAGAAAGAACCGGAAAGAGCTCGGAGGGAAAAGGCAGTTGTTGGGAGAATCAGAGGAAATTGAACAAACAGTTGAGAGTTAGGAGACAGATCTAAGAAGGGAATTTATTAAATGTATACTGAGACCTTGAATGTGTAATTTTTTTATTTATTATTTTTTATTAATCCGTTCACGTATCATAAGAAATAAAGTATGGATTATAAATTTATTACTTGGAACGTAAATGGTTAAATGAAAAATCAAAAAGGAACAAGGTGGAACATATTCTGGTTAAGCAAAAATATGATCTAATCTGTCTGCAAGAAACCCATGTAGCGGAAAAACATAAAAGAGTATTAATAAATAAAAGATTGGGGCTTGAGTTTATTGCATCAAGTAAAGAAAAAAAGAGAGGGGTGGTAATCTATGTAAAACCTCATCTGGAGCCAAAACTGCTTTACAATGATGAAAAAGGTCGGACAGTGATTATAGAAGTTAAGATCAATAATGAAAAAGTGATAGTTATTGGAATTTATGCACCAAATGAAAGAAAATCCGAATTCTATCAATTCTTGGAAGAAAAAGTCATTGAATATCTAGGGGGGGGATTATATTATTAGGAGATTTTAATGGAGTAGTCAATCCAAACATGGACAGAACAATAAAGAAGAAAGAAAAGAGGCAGAACAAACTCCCAACTACATTTTTCCAATTAATAGAACTCCTGAATTTGTTTTACGCTTGGAGGTTTAAGAATCCAACAGAGAAAGAATTTACACACTATTCAGAGCCACATAAATCGGCGGGACGAATCAACGCAATCTGGACAACAAAGGATTTATTAAATAATATTACAAAAGCAGAAATCCATCCAAGGACAATTTTAGATCATAGCACAGTCTGGGTTAACTTTAAAGGAAAAGAAGAAAAGATTAAAAGGTGGTAACTTAATGAGAGCATGTTAAACGATGAAAAAACTGTACAGAAGGCCAAGCAAATCTTAGAAGAATATTTTAAGTTTAATTTAAATCAAGGAGTAGATCTAGAGACGGTTTGGGACGCGGGTAAAGCCGTCATAAGAGGCTTCTTTATCCAACAAAACACATTCCGAAGGAAAATAAAGGAGAAGAAGAAAATGGAGATTTGGGAGGAAATTAGAAAAAAAGAAAGGATCCTTTTCCAAAAACCAGATGATGAACTAATTAAGCAAAATATAAAAATTTTACAGACGCAATTCTCCATGATAATAAACGAAGAGATAGAATGGAAGATAAAATGGTTGCGACATAGAAATTTTGAGTTTGCAAATAAACCTGGCAAACTTCTGGCCTGGCAATTAAAGAAGAAAAAGGAAGATAGAATTATCAATAAAATTAAAATTGAAGACAAATGGATTCAAGAACCGAAGGAAATTAGTAAAAATTTTGCTAGTTTTTTTCGGAAAACTATATAAAGAAGGTCCAGAGACTCTAGAAAAAATAATTGATTATTTGGGCAAAAATAAACTACCAATAATACCTAAGGAAAAAACTGAAATCTTGAACTCACCAATAACAGCTATGGAGGTGCAACAAGCTATACAGAGATCAAAATTAGGAAAGACACCGGGCTCAGATGGTCTCCCAGCTAATTACTATAAAAAGTTAGAACAAGCATTATTTCTTCCCATGAAAGACCTAATGAATAATATTCTGGCAACTGGAAAGCTACCGAAAACCTGGAAGGACAGCTTTATTACTCTTATCCACAAACAGGGAACAGATGCCTCAAACATGGCCAATTACAGACCCATTGCACTGCTAAATAACGATTACAAGATATTCGCAGACATTCTTGCAAATAGATTAAAAATGGTGCTGAAAGAGATAATTCATAAAGATCAAACCGGATTTCTTCCCAGACGATTTATGCAATCCAACATGAGATGTGTGATTAATGTATTAGAATATTTGGACATTAAAATTGATAAACCAGCAGCTATTATGTTGGTGGACGCTGAAAAAGCTTTTGACAACGTGTCCTGGAAATTTATGAAACAATTAATGGAAGAAATTGGACTGGGACTTGGGACTTCCGGTGGCATGCGATCTTGCCGCAAGCGAGGGATTTCTCGGAGCGAGGAATCCCAGCTATTTCGGGTGGAAAAGGGGAGCTACAGGGTGCAGTAGCCTCCCATTAAGCCTCTGGAGGGTGTCCAGGGCATCAGGTTCTCGGCAGTGCCCTAAAACTGCCCGTCCGGCCGTCAGGTAACCCCCAAAAGGGTGAAGAGTACGGCGGAACGGGTCAGCGGGCTATCGGGAAGCCATTGCTGCATCTGAATAGCGAAGCCCCGAGCTTGCGAAGAACAGCGCTCCGCTCTCAAAACTAAGAAATTTGGACCCAATTTAAAGCGTACACTCTAAGATGTGGAACTAAGGAAGGCTCTGGATTAATAAGGGTTTTTTCCCGCGTTCAGCTGTCATCTGGAATCAGCTTTGACGCAGCAACTTATGCAGAGCTGGAAAACGAAAGTAAGTTGCCACTAGTGGCTATTGTTTCCGTTTCCCCGTAACTTTTAGAAACAAAATAAAGAAGTTAAAAGTAACTTTGTAGGACTTTGAAGAAGGGAAAGAAGTAATCGGATTAAAAGGGGAACTATGGTGGCGAATAGAGATCTTTGATGGAACGGAGGACATTTAAAGAGTGAAGTTCTTTGTTGTTCCACCTTCACTTTTAAAGACAAAAGATAGAGTACCAAGCGGTTTCTGACTCCATTGTCTGTAATAGAGAAGTGCAACCTGAAAAGGCTACAGTTGCAACGATTTAGCATATCCCCTTTGTTTCTTCTCTTTTTTATTTTTTATTTTTTTTATCAACTGGACATAAAATTCGGACATCAAAGTAGCAGACGGAATTTTGTTATTGGGATTTATTAAATTATACTTTTTTCCCCCTTTTCTAAAGTGACCTTGGCTCCTCTCCTGTTCTATATTACTTTTTTGTGGATTTTCCTTTTTTGGATATTTTTGGATACCAACGGCAGACATTTATTATCATTATGTTATCATCCCTGGGGTGTTCAAAGGAAACATAATTTGAATTTGGAATCAAGTCCCTCATTTATTTTTTTCTTTTTGGACTTGTAATTTTATTTGGACCCAATTTTTGTTTGGATGTCAACTTTATTCCTTTGGATCAAAATTTTATTTGGATTTTATTGGATTTAAATTTTATTTTGGATTAATTATACTAACACATTTGGATTACAAGTATAAAGGCAGAAGGAAGAACCCAATTAAGGATTAGCCCAATTGGGGGCAAGAAGATTGTTTTCATTTGTGTTCGTGGTGGTAGCGTGTCCTCTATTTTCCCCCAAATCATTGAGGGATCAAGTATTTTTGTTTAATTTCTATTCTTTTTTCATTGGATTTATAAGATACTTCCATGTGCAAAAAGATCTTGATTATATATTTTTGTTCTTTCTCTGAATTTAAATCTGTAAATTAGGTATATTTGTGATTTGATCAGGTGGGGAAGTATTAAAGGATAATTTTGGGAAATGGCACATCAACAAAAGAAAGGGGCGGAAGGGGGGACACCAACAGATAGGAGAGCATCCAAGCAAGAATCGGATTTTAGAGCAGGAATAGTGAAAATGTTTGCAGAAATTAAACAAAGTCAAAAGAATTTGGAAACCACATTAGAACAAGTGGATAATAAAATGGAACAAGTAGACAATAAAGTTGGGAAAATGGACAAAAAAATTGATGAGACAGTTAATGAATTGAAAGGGCAAATAAGAGAGGTTTCTAAAAGAACACAGTAGAAGAGGGGTTGAAAAAGACAAAATCGGAGATGAGGGAAGTGAAGCGAGAGGAAGAAAAGCTGAGGGTGGAGATGATTGAAATAAATAAATCCCAGGAGGAAATTAAAGTTGCAATTGCTATGAATGAATTGAGACAGAGGGAAGTTAACCTGAGGCTGAAATCAGTACCGGAAATACAGAATAAAAACATTAAAGAGAGATTGATAGCAGAAATTGCACAGTGGCTGGAGTTATCAGTAGAGGAAGTTGGAAAAACAGTACAAAATGCATTCAGGATGGCGACTTCCGGGTTGGCGCTTCTGGCAATGGCGGAGCTCCTCCGATCGGGGGGAACTTGCTCCGTGGAAAGCAGGGTCTGACCGCCACAGCGAAGGCGGAGACCTACTGAAATCACAGGCGGGAGAAGCTTGTGAACCTGGGATTTGGCTGGCACCTTTTGCGCCTCCCCTACTCGCGGGGAAACCCTGTTTTGGGGATCCGGAGCGACGTGGGGTGAGTGGCACGGTGCTTCAAATCGACTGCTTCTTTTACGGAGTGAAGCCGCATTGCTGTTGCCGGAGAGCGCTGACTTTTTCCTGTGGACAATTGGACTTTAAACAACTACCCGTGAGTAGAACGGAAAATTGGATCTTTAAATACCTTAATTTGGCACCGAAACAGGAACGTTTTAAACAGGAAGTCCGCCTTCCTCTTTTGTAAATAGATTGAAGCAAAGACGTTACAAGCTAAAGTCTCGGAAAGCCTTTGGCAAAGGATTAAATTTCCATCGGTTAAAATTATCAAACCCCCCTTGGAAGTAGGAGAAGAGGAGGGAAATTTTGGACCTAGCGAGCCTGCAGGAGAGAGTGAAAAATCAAATTACCATTGCTCTGAACCTGGAAACGGGCTGCCAGAAAGAGTGACGTTTTGGGAGAGTTCATTGAATGTGAACAGAACGTATTTGACAGCTAGCTAAATAAGAGAAATATACTGTCTGCATTGTCCTCTTCTGCATTTAAAAAGGAGGAAAAGTAACTGAAAATTGAAACTATCTTTATTGCTTGAGTTGTGCTTGAAAGGATTGATACAAGTGGAGACTGTTTCCCTCTAGAGGGAGCTTTTGAAACTGTTACAGGAGTGGAACTGGGGAATCTCCAGCTGCAAGATAAGAAATTGTGAGAACCAGGGACTGACCTTGGACCATTTAAAAATGTTGACAGGAGAAGCCATAGTGACTGTATTATGTAAGATAAGCTATTCGCTGGAACAGCTTCACAAGAAGACGGACAATATGACTACTAAAATTGACAACTTGGGACAAAAAGCGATTAATTTGAGACAAAAAGTGAGCACCAACACAGAAATTATTCAGGACTTGGTACAGGAATCTACTTTGGCAGGACAAATTGTGGAGGAGAAGGAGAAAGCTGTTGTTGTCGAACCTAAAGTAATACAAGCGGGATCCTCAGCCTTACAGAAGCAAATTGAGGACTATAAGTTGAGGCCTTTTATGATTGAATCTAGAAAAAGTCAGATTTTGAGGATCGGAGCCCGGCTTGGACTGGAGAAGGAAAGTTGGAAAGTTCCTTCTATGCAGGGATTAACGGACCTTTGGGACATGGACTTGGGTCAGGAGGAGATTGAAGTTCTGGGGGCCTTTGGATTTGGAGGAATCTTGAAACATGTCCTGAAATACTTTATGGATCTTAACTTTAATTATGGAAATTTGGCTGACCTGTCGAGAAGGAATAAAAGCATTGTTAGGTTGGAGTCTCCCCGAGATCTGCTCTTTAGCATTAAAGAATATGAAGAAGACCTGCAGAAGGGACTTGGAAAAGAGTTAAGAGCCTCGGACATAAGATCTCCAGGTTGATGGACTATATGGAATTGACGGAAAGGACTGGCAGAATCCGAGACTAGGGAGAAGAGATGGTGGAAGAAGATTGGAAAATTTAAAGTTTATTTATAGAAATACTGTAAAATTAATGAGTGATAGAAAAATGTTGGAATGAAATTTTATGGCCTTAGTAGAAATGTTATAAGGAGTTAAGCATATACAAGTATTTTAGTTTTAATGGAAAATAAGGTTAAAAATATGTTAAGATATTTATAATATGACAGAAAATAGAGAAAGATGGAAAGGATTTGCTGAAACAATTAATAGAAGTGGAATACAAAAAGGGAGGTGAGAGGAGGTCGATGAAACAAGGGAATGAAAGATAGAGTATGGAAAAGGTGTGATGTATGTTTTTAAATTGTTTTTGTTTTGTTTTGTTTAGGGATAGGGATAGGGATAGGGATAGGGTTTTGTTTAGTTTAATGTGTTTAGTTTAATGTGTTAAGGTTGTGTTTTGTATTGTTTATATATTGTATTGTATTGTTTTTTTTCTTTTGTTTTTCTCTTTTGTCTTTTCTTTCTTCTTTTCCTTTTTTGTAAGCTTTAAAAGTAATAAATATTATTTTTTTAAAAAACAAAACAAAACAAAATGCATTCAGGATGAGAGTAAGAACAACAAAGGCAAGGAAATTCCCAGGTGATTGTTTAATCATGTTTAAAGATCGAGAGATGAGAAATTTGATATTACAAAAGAATAGAGAGAAAAGATTATACATAGACGGAAATTACATAATCATCTTTAAAGATATACCGATAAGGCTGTTGAAACGAAGAGACCCCTACAAGCCACTGGTACAGATTCTGAAGAAAAACAAGATTGACTTTAGATGGGAATATCCAGAAGGAATCTCCTTTTTTTTTATAAAACTAAGAAACGCAGGTTGACAAGCCCAGAAGAAGTAGGGAAATTTACGAGAAGATACAAGGAACTGCAAGCGGAAGAAGAAGAAGTAAAAGGCGCAGGAGGGGGAACAGGATCCAAGGACGAGTCAGAATCGGCAGAAGAAGAAGAAGAAGAAGAAGAAGAAGAAGAAGAAGACAGGTTATAATTAAATTAAATTAAATTAAATTAAATTGATTTTAACATGGCTCTAAAATTATGGAATTGGAATATAAATGGGATGAACGATAAAAGAAAACGAAACAAAATTGAACAATTTTTAAGAAAGAAAAACTTGGACATCATTTGTTTACAAGAAACACACGTGGCAAGGAGGCACAGAAAAAAATTTGATTAATAAAAGACTAGGGAACGAATTTATATCCTCGGACAAAGAAACAAAAAAGGGGGGTTGTGTTATATATCAAAAACAAAATTGAATCCCAACAAATTTTGAAAGATGAAGAAGGAAGAATTATAGCAGTTCAGATCAAATGGCAAGGCGAAAATCTAATAATTGTCGGGATCTATGCACCTAATCCCCTTCATGGATCGCTGCCTTGCCGTGGCGAAGGGGCTTGAAGAACTCAGAGAAGCTATGAACTATGCCGAGCAGGGCACCCAAGATGAACAGGTCATAGTGGAGAGTTTTGACCAAATGTGATCCACCTGGAGGAGGAACCGGCAAGCCACTCCAGTATCCCTGCCAAGAAAACTCCATGGACAAAGACAACAGGCATATAAAAGTTATGACGCTGGAAGATGAGCCCCTCAGGTCGAAAGGCGTCCAACATGCTACTGAGGAAGAGCAGAGGACAAGTACAAGTAGATTCAGAGCTGATGAAGCGGCTGGGCCAAAGCCGAAAGGTCGCTCAGTTGCGGATATGCCTGGAAGCGAAAGGAAAGTCCAATGCTGTAAAGAAAAATATTGCATAGGAACCTGGAATGTAAGAACCATGAACCTGGGTAAGTTGGAGGTGGTCAAAAATGAGATGGCAAGAATAAATATTGACATCCTGGGCATCAGTGAACTAAAATGGACGGGAATGGGTGAATTCAGTTCGGATGACCATCATATCTACTACTGTGGGCAAGAAACCCGTAAAAGAAATGGAGTGGCCCTCATAGTCAACAAAAGAGTGGCGAAAGCTGTACTGGGATGCAATCTCAAAAATGATAGAATGATCTCGATACGAATCCAAAGCAGACCTTTTAACATCACAGTAATCCAAGTTTATGCACCAACTACTGGTGCTGAAGAAACTGAAATTGACCAATTCTATGAAGACTTACAACACCTTATAGAAGTGACACCAAAGAAGGATGTTCTTCTCATTATAGGGGATTGGAATGCTAAAGTAGGGAGTCAAAAGATAAAAGGAACAACTGGCAAGTTTGGCCTTGGAGATCAAAACGAAGCAGGGCAAAGGCTAATAGAGTTCTGTCAAGAGAACAAGCTGGTCATCACAAACACGCTTTTCCAACAACACAAGAGACGACTCTACACATGGACATCACCAGATGGGCAGCATCGAAATCAGATTGATTATATTCTCTGCAGCCAAAGATGGAGAAGCTCTATACAGTCAGCAAAAACAAGACCTGGAGCTGACTGTGGCTCAGATCATCAGCTTCTTATAGCAAAATTCAAGCTTAAACTGAAGAAAGTAGGAAAAACCACTGGGCCGGTAAGATACAATCTAAGTCAAATCCCTTATGAATACACAGTGGAAGTGAGGAACAGGTTTAAGGATTTAGATTTGGTGGACAGAGTGCCTGAAGAACTATGGATGGAGGCTCGTAACATTATACAGGAGGCAGCAACGAAAACCATCCCAATGAAAAGGAAATGCAAGAAAGCAAAGTGGCTGTCCAATGAGGCCTTACAAATAGCGGGGGAGAGAAGGCAAGCAAAATGTGAGGGAGATAGTGAAAGATACAGGAAATTGAATGCAGATTTCCAAAGAATAGCAAGGAGAGACAAGAAGACCTTCTTAAACGAGCAATGCAAAGAAATAGAGGAAAGCAATAGAATGGGAAGAACCAGAGATCTGTTCAAGAAAATTGGAAATATGAAAGGAACATTTCGTACAAAGATTTCCATAATAAAGGACAAAAGTGGTAAGGACCTAACAGAAGCAGAAGACATCAAGAAGAGGTGGCAAGAATACACAGAGGAATTATACCAGAAAGAAATGGATGTCTCGTATACCCCAGGTAGTGTGGTTGCTGACCTTGAGCCAGACATCCTGGAGAGTGAAGTCAAATGGGCCTTAGAAAGCACTGCAAATAACAAGGCCAGTGGAAGTGATGGTATTCCAGCTGAACTATTTAAAATTTTAAAAGATGATGCTGTTAAGGTGCTACACTCAATATGCCAGCAAGTTTGGAAAACTCAGCAGTGGCCAGAAGATTGGAGAAGATCAGTCTACATCCCAATCCCAAAGAAGGGCAGTGCCAAAGAATGCTCCAACTACCGCACAATTGCACTCATTTCACACGCTAGCAAGGTTATGCTTAAAATTCTACAAGGAAGGCTCAAGCAGTATGTGGACCGAGAACTCCCAGAAGTGCAAGCTGGAATTAGAAGAGGCAGAGGAACCAGAGACCAAATTGCAAACATGCGCTGGATTATGGAGAAAGCTAGAGAGTTCCAGAAAGACATCTACTTCTGCTTCATTGACTATGCAAAAGCCTTTGACTGTGTCGACCACGGCAAACTATGGCAAGTTCTTAAAGAAATGGGAGTGCCTGATCACCTCATCTGTCTCCTGAGAAATCTCTATGTGGGACAAGAAGCTACAGTTAGAACTGGATATGGAACAACTGATTGGTTCAAAATTGGGAAAGGAGTACGACAAGGCTGTATTTTGTCTCCCTGCTTATTTAACTTATATGCAGAATTCATCATGCGAAAGGCTGGGCTGGATGAATCCCTAGCCGGAATTAAGATTGCCGGAAGAAATATCAACAACCTCAGATATGCAGATGACACAACCTTGATGGCAGAAAGTGAGGAGGAATTAAAGAACCTTTTAATGAGGGTGAAAGAGGAGAGCACAAAATATGGTCTGAAGCTCAACATAAAAAAAACGAAGATCATGGCCACTGGTCCCATCACCTCCTGGCAAATAAAAGGGGAAGAAATGGAGGCAGTGAGAGATTTTACTTTCTTGGGCTCCATGATCACTGCAGATGGTGACAGCAGCCACGAAATTAAAAGACGTCTGCTTCTTGGGAGAAGGGCAATGACAGGCCTAGACAGCATCTTGAGAAGTAGAGACATCACCTTGCCAACAAAGGTTCGTATAGTTAAAGCTATGGTTTTCCCAGTAGTGATGTATGGAAGTGAGAGCTGGACCATAAAGAAGGCTGATCGCCGAAGAATTGATGCTTTTGAATTCTGGTGCTGGAGGAGACTCTTGAGAGTCCCATGGACTGCAAGAAGATCAAACCTCTCCATTCTGAAGGAAATCAGCCCTGAGTGCTCACCGGAAGGACAGATCGTGAAGCTGAGGCTCCAGTACTTTGGCCACATCATGAGAAGAGAAGACTCCCTGGAAAAGACCCTGATGTTGGGAAAGATGGAGGGCACAAGGAGAAGGGGGTGACAGAGGACGAGATGGTTGGATAGTGTTTTCGAGGTTACCAGCATGAGTTTGACCAAACTGCGGGAGGCAGTTGAGGACAGAGGTGCCTGGCGTTCTCTGGTCCATGGGGTCACAAAGAGTCGGACACGACTAAACGACTAAACAACAACAATGCACCTAATGGAAATAAGGCTGATTTTTATAAAGCTTTGGAAGAAAAACTATTTGAACATATGGATCAGAAAATCATAATAATTGGAGATATGAATGGAGTGGTGCCATTGGAAATGGACAGACTAAGAGAAGGATCAAATAAAGAAGGGAAACTACCAAGGACCTTTTTTCAATGACCAAGAACTGTAATTTGGTTGATATCTGGAGACTCAGACACCCATTAGAGAAGCAATTTACTTATCACTCAGATCCGAATCAGTCAGTGTCAAGAATTGATCAAATATGGGTCTCGAATGAACTGACTCCAAGAATCCAGCAAGTAGAAATACAGCCTAAAGTAATTTCAGATCACAACCCAATAAAACTAGAACTAAAAGGTTTTGAAGAAAGAACTTTTAGATGGAGAATTAATGACTATCTGTTGGATGATCAGAATATCATAGATAAAGCACAAAAGAAATTATCGGAATACTTTATGGATAACACCAACAAAGGTACAAAGATGAACATCGTTTGGGACGCAAGCAAAGCAGTTATGAGAGGATTCTTTATACAACAGAACTCATTGAAGAATAAACACAGAGAAAAAGGGAAAAAGGAAATCTTAAAGCAGTTTATGGACAATGAGCAGAAATTAATAAAAAAACCAAATAATGTAAAAATCAAACAAGAAATCAAGACTCTACAAACCCAATTTGCAATGATAATAAATCAAGAAGTAGAATGGAACATAAAGAAGCTACGACAGAAAAACTTTGAGTTCGCTAACAAAGGTTTATAAAAATATCTAAAGGAACAAGGCAGGGTCGTCCGCTCTCGCCATTGTTATTTATAATGGTCCTGGAGGTCTTGTTAAATACGATTAGACAAAATAAATTAATTAAAGGGGTGACAGTAGGTCTGAATGAATATAAAGTAAAAGCCTTTGCCGATGATCTGGTTATAACGATGGAAGTGTTACCAAAAAGGACCAATGCGGCAGCAAGCAAAAGCTTTAGCAGCTTCATCAGCTGCTGGTGGCTGGAAAGCCAGACAGAATGTTTGTGACTGTTGCCATGGGAAGAAAGGGGCAGTCCATTCTGTACTGAGCACCGGATGTTAGCTCAGTGTGTGTCATGTGACCCGTACTGGAAGTACATGGGTGGAGTTTATTCTCTCTGCTGTTGAGTGCAGACATGTTTCTCTGTACTGCTGTAAGAGACAGAAATAAAAGCATGTAGATACATTTCTGTCTGTTTCTTTCCCCTCCCTGGGGATACCAAAGGGGAGAGAGAAGGAATGGTGTGTTCTTCTCACATCTGGGAAGGATCGCCGATTCCAGACCTCGCCTGTTTTCTGCCGGGAGTCACAGCGGGGAGGTCAACAAGGAATTCAGCCGGTGCCTGCAGCGATGGCACATTCCTCTGACCGAGGCAGAATTCCAACAATGGTAGCAGAGGATGGTTTTCGTCCCTCCATCGAATTCTGCAATGAGAGGTTGATCCTCTGGACTACGGAAAGAAGATAAAGTCTGCCTACAGCCAGGAGCTGAACAGACGAAAAGACAGCCAAGCCACGGAGCCCCAAGGTATGAGAATTTCGGGCTAAAAGTGTGAACGCAGATTGATTTATTCTCTGGTTCACGGGAGCAGCGTTTGGGAAAAACAGCTCCGAGAGAGAAGGCTTGCATTCCTGAGATTCTTGTGGTTTCCTGTACAAGAAAGGAATGCACAGTTGCTAAGCAACGCCCGTCAGAGTAGTGGAAAGCTACCAGAAGTGGGCTGGGCTGTAAGGCTGTGCCTGAGAGAGGCGAAAACAACGTTTTGTTTTGGCTAGAGTATCTCACGAACTCTTGGAAGGGGACTTTCCAGAGCAGCTAGCGTTAGAGCTGCCAGGTGCCAAGAGCGTAAACAACCAGCTATTGGATTTTAGCAGGTTTGAGAGTGAGAGCAAAGGCAAGGACTCAAAATGGATGCCAAGAAGGGGGAGCCCTGCCTTGTCCACCCCCCCTAACAAATGACAATTATTCATCTTGGTCTATTAAGATGAAAGCCCTGTTGCAGAGTCAGAGACTGTTTGGGGTGATTGAGAACCCCATCCCTGCAGCACCAATGCGTGCTTGGGAGTCACAGAATGTGAGGGCCAGGACGGCTATAATTCTGTGTGTTTCAGATTCCCAGCTTGTGCATATTCAGGATTTACAATACGCGCAAGAGGTTTGGGACACACTGCGAAGGACACATCAGAGAGATGCAGGTTCTTCAGCGTTGCTGTATTTTGAGAAGCTGACCAATCTGAGGCTTGCGCCTGATGGAGATGTTCAAGCGCACCTGACGGAAATGAAATATCTGCACCAACAGATGGTGGAACGCAATTTTCGTCTGCAGGAGGAAGTGTTTTGCTTCATGGTGATAAACAGCCTGAATCAGACTTACAAAACGGTTGCCAGTCAGCTTGGGTCCCTACCGGCGGCCCAGTTAACCGCGGAGAGGGTGTATGCAGTTGTGCTTAATGAACATGACAGACTTGCAGCACTGGAGGTAAAAGACAGGGGGAGGGAAGAACGGAGTTCTAACGCCCCCACTGCTGTAGCTACTGGAGAGAATGCTGTAGCTTTGAGCGTTGTCCGATGTTACAATTGTGGACAGACTGGGCATCTTCAGCGGAGCTGTAAGAAGCCGCGTCAGCACAAAAGAGCCAAAGGGAGCTCTACGAAGTCTGAGGCGTCAGGCAAAAGTCATACCACGTCACAGGCGAAGCCTGCAAAGGTTATGATGTTGCTAAAAGCCACACCAGAGGTGGGGAACTTCTTCGTTCTGGACACGGGTTGCACCGTTCATATGTGTCCACACAGAGATCTGTTTTCGACGTTTAAGAAGCAAAGCTTCGCTGTGCAACAAGCCAACGGTCAGGAGCTGTTAGCGACCGGGATTGGAACTGTGTATCTTGAGAGTCTGAACTTGACTATAAACAATGTTTACTTGGTTCCAGAGTTGAAGTTCAATCTGCTGAGCGTTTCGCAGATTGCTAAGAAAGGACTAAAACTGTCCTATGATGCTGAGAGCTGCAAGATCTACAAAGATGGAGAGTTGTATCTTTCTGCCACAGAGAAAGATGGACTGTATTTGTTGACTTTTGATCAATGTGATTACATGGAATGTGATTCTAACTTGATCTCTTTTGCAGGTGTAACCAAGAAGAACGCCAAGCAGGTGACCTCAAGGGTCGATAGGGCATTTCAGCGGGTGTATGCTGATGTGATTGGTCCTCTAGCACCTTCTAGAGGCAATGCAAAATATTACCTTGTGTGTGTGGATTCTTTCACAAATTTTGTCTGGATTTATGTTTTGGAGAAACCAAAAGAAGCCTTAGAAAGGTTTAAAGAGTTTTGTGACAAGGTTAAAAATATGCATGATGCTAACATTGCTTGTCTTTTCACAGATGAGAAGCCAATATTTCTTTTACAGGATTTCCAGAGGTTCCTGCAGAAGAAAGGGATAAGACACAAGATTGCTGCTTCCGAAGAAGCGTGGAACAGGGGTGTCTGTGTTAGGGTGAACAAAGAATTGCAAAAGGGAATGCATGCGCAATTGCTTAGTTCACATCTGCCACATGAGTACTGGGCGGAGTCGCTATTGTCGTATACTTATATGTGGTTGAGAAAGTTTTCAAAAGAGTTGGGAAGTTCTCCTTTTGAGAAACTGTTCCAGAGAAAACCTTCAGTTGCCCATTTCAAGGTTTTTGGGTCTCATGTGAGAACAGAAGCTCCAGGTGGAGTAAAGAATGCCAGAGGCATTTTTGTGGGTTATGAAAAGGGTCTCTACAGAGTAATTTTGTCTGAATCTGGTCAGGTGATTCTCACAAAATTTCTAGAGAGTGCTCCTGAACAGGAGAGAGTGATTGTTCACACATTTCCCACAGGAGATGATGATTCAGATGATGATGATGATTTTATTGATTACAGTGGTACTGATGATTACAGTGGTACTGATGATGACAGTAGTAGCTCAAAGAGCTCAGTTGAAACAGTAATTGAGAGGAAATCTCACATGATGGCTAGACCCTCAGAGGAGGAGGACGAACCACTCATTACCCTTAGTACTGGTTCTCCAGAGAGTTCAGAGGATGAACCAGAAAGCAGAGAAGATCAGCACCTCTTACGTAGGTCTGAGAGAGCAACGAAGGGTGTACCACCAAAGAGGTATTCAAAAGAGTTTGCCAACTTAGCTGTTGCATATGTTGCTGTTGTAAACAACCGAGGACAGATTGAAGCTGTGTCTAAGTCAGAGACAAAGACACAACAGAGAGTTGCTAGCCAAGGTAATGCAGAAGCACTCATTCCTTGGAAGTCACACAACCAGAGAGGTACATTGGTGAAACCAGTGGCGGGTAGTTCCAAGGGTGGAACTGAAACAACAGGGGAATGTTATATGTATAACAACTGTTTGTTTTCTTCTCTGGATGACGCTTTGCTCGCAGCACGCATTGATACTTTTGGGGGAGGATGTTACCAAAAAGGACCAATGCGGCAGCAAGCAAAAGCTTTAGCAGCTTCGTCAGCTGCTGGTGGCTGGAAAGCCAGACAGAATGTTTGTGACTGTTGCCATGGGAAGAAAGGGGCAGTCCATTCTGTACTGAGCACCGGATGTTAGCTCAGTGTGTGTCATGTGACCCGTACTGGAAGTACATGGGTGGAGTTTATTCTCTCTGCTGTTGAGTGCAGACATGTTTCTCTGTACTGCTGTAAGAGACAGAAATAAAAGCATGTAGATACATTTCTGTCTGTTTCTTTCCCCTCCCCGGGGAAACCAAAGGGGAGAGAGAAGGAATGGTGTGTTCTTCTCACATCTGGGAAGGATCGCCGATTCCAGGCCTCGTCTGTTTTCTGCCGGGAGTCGCAGCGGGGAGGTCAACAAGGAATTCAGCCGGTGCCTGCAGCGATGGCACATTCCTCTGACCGAGGCAGAATTCCAACAGGAAGAACCAAGGGAGAGTGTCAAAAAAGTATTGGAGGAGATTGAACAATTTGGAAAAGTGGCCGGTTTTAGGTTGAATAAGAAAAAAACTAAAATAATTGTGAAAAATATGGAGTATAATAAGATAGAAATAATGCAACAACAGACAGAGATAGAGGTGGTGAAGAAAGTAAAATACTTAGGAATTTGGTTAACTCCTAAAAATATTGACCTGTTCCAGAATAATTATGTACAGGTGTGGAAAGGAATAAGGAATGACCTGGAGGTGTGGGGTAGAATGAAACTGTCCTTTTGGGGCAGAATTTCTACGATAAAGATGAATGTGCTTCCAAAGATGTTATTTTTATTTCAGACTATCCCCATTATTAAGGGGGTAGGGATTTTTAAAGATTGGCAAAGAGTGATTTCAAGGTATATTTGGCAGGGCAAGAAGCCAAGAATAAAATATAAATTATTAACAGATGTGAAGGAAAGGGAAGGCTTCGCCCTGCCAGATATGAAATTATATTATGAAGCAGCTTGTCTTTGCTGGTTAAAGGAATGGATTAAATTAGAAAATACGGAATTATTGGACTTAGAAGTTTTCGATAATGCCCCTTCCGATTATCAGGAGGAGGGGGGTTGCGGGCTCCCGACCCCGCCTACACTCCCGCGGGGCTGGCTCCAGCCTCGCGGGACGCGGGGATTCCCTTGATTAGCATACCCCGCAGCGCCAGCCAATCGGCTGGCGACGGGGGCGGGCCTTCAAGAGGCCACTTAAGGTCGGGGCAGCCCTTGGCTCGCCCCTTTTCTCCTTCGCACCCAGCCTTTAAAGAAGGTCACCCTAAGGCAGATTCAATCCCTCTTGGGCCACCTTAACTTCGCCTGCCGTGTAGTTTCCCCCGGCCGCCCCTTTTGCGGCCGTCTCGCTAGATTGTCTGCAGGTTTACGCTCTCCTCATCATAGGGTACGCCTTTCTAAGGCAGTGAAGGCAGACCTTCAGGTCTGGTTACAATTCCTAGGTGATTTCAACGGCATATCATTGTGGCAGGATTGCCTGGCCCTGCAGTCTGATTTCCAGGTACATTCGGACGCAGCTGGGTCTTTAGGTTTCGGCGTTTTCTTCAGGGGTCAGTGGTGTGCCCAGCGCTGGCCTCCCGCTTGGCAAGGTAAACCAATCCTGCGTGATTTGACATTTCTGGAGTTCTTCCCCATTGTAGTCGCTATTCACATTTGGGAGGCCCAGTTCAGAAACCGCAGGGTTTGTTTCTGGACAGATAACTTAGCAGTGGTTTCAGTATTGAGTAAGCAGTCGGCTCACTCTCCTAGAGTGGCGTCCCTTTTGCGTTATTTCGTCCTTTCTTGCCTGCGTTTGAACCTCCACGCTTCAGCTAAGTTTGTCCCGGGTATTGATAATAACATCGCGGATGCTTTATCTCGTTTCCAGATGGAACGCTTTCGCTTATTAGCGCCGGATGCGCAGCTGCAGCCGCAACCGTTTCCGGAGCACCTCTGGAGTATTGGCAACGAGAAGCAATAAAGGGAGTATTATCCGCGCTGGCACCTTCTACCCTAAGGTCTTATAATAAAGCCTGGCTAGATTTTACATCTTTCCGCAGGAAAAAGGAGCGCTTTAAGCCAGGCAGGCCGCCATCCAAGTCGGAGGTCATAGAATATATGGTTCATCTACGCGATTTAGGCCGGGCCCCAAAAACCCTCAATATCCATTCGGCAGCAATATCTTTCTTTTCAAAAGCCTTGTTTTCTGTCGACCCCTGTTCTCACTTCGTTGTACGTAAAATGCTGGAAGGTTGGCGGAGGTCCAGGCCTCACGGCCAAGACATCCGAAGGCCCATTACACTCGACATACTCACCCGTATCCGCGTTAAGCTGAGGGCCCTTTGTTGGTCTAGATATGAAGCCAGATTATTCTCCGCAGCATTTTCCTTCGCATTCTTCGGTGCCTTGCGCATAGGCGAAGTGGTATGCGTGGGCCGCACAGCCAATAGGGGTTTGCTGTTGGAAGATGTAACGGTAGCAAGCTCGCATGTCATATTAAGGATCCGTAGTTCCAAGACTGATCAGCTCGGCAAGGGAGCCCTGGTTCGCCTCCAGGCAACTCAGAAGGCTGGCCCTTGCCCGGTAAAGGATGCCAGGAAATATCTGTGTGTAAGACCGAAGTCGAGCGGCCCCTTTTTCTTACATTCCGACGGTTCCCCTTTGTCAAAACATCAGTTCACGAGGGTTATGCGCAAAGCGATCGCAGCCATTGGTCTCCCACAGGAGGAGTATGCCGCCCACTCCTTTCGCATCGGGGCAGCTACCACCGCCGCCCATATGGGCCTACCAGCGGAGAGGATTATGGACTTGGGTCGGTGGAAATCCAACGCCTATAAGGGTTACATCCGGAAGCCCTTGTAATATCCCCTTCGTTTTCTCTCCTACCTAGCCTCCCCTCCCCGCCTTCCTCCTGACCTTCTATTTCTCTTATTCTTTCATTTTAGGAACAAATGTGGTGCGTCTGTGGATTATCGGCCACAGCATCGTGCATTGGGCAAAGCGGCGCGCGGACCGTAGGCGTTGGGATGCTGACCTCCAACTGCCTAGCAAGGTCAAAATGTCATGGATCTCTAGGCGTGGCATGCTTTGGGAGGAATTTTTCCCAACCATATCCAGAAGAATTGCAGCTGAAGGGTCGCCCGACGCCTTGGTCATTCAACTGGGCGAGAACGACCTTGCTTATAGGAAAGGGGTTGATTTAATGTGGAACATTATCAATGACTTGGAGTCATTGAGGGCAACCCACGGGGGCATTACAATATTTTGGTCATCATTGCTGGAAAGGCGGGTTTGGCGGGATGCGGAGAAACCCGCGGCCGTTGACAAGGCCAGGAGGATCGTGGAACGCACGGTCGCGCGCAGAGTAGCCGCTTGGGGCGGACGGGTCATCAGGCACCCCAAAATTCAACATAACAGGGATTCGCTTTACCGTTGGGATGGCGTGCATCTATCCGATGCTGGCAATGACATTTGGTTGGAGGATATTTTTCAGGGACTTAGGGATTGGTTACAGGTCTGAGGGTATTGGCGGTGAGCCGGATTTTCCGGCTCTTGTGGCGGTAGGCATTGGCCGGGGTATTGTTATGCAAATGAGGTTGGGGGGGAGGAACGCCATCACCTCCCCCAATGCTTGAAGGGTAGTTCGTTAAAGGACTCCGAGGGGCGACGCCTCGTCCGAAACCTACGGAGGCTAGGGCCTAAAGCGCGCCCCCGAGCGGTAACCCCTCGGGGAGCGCCTAGGGATATGCATCTCGGGTTAGCTCCCCCTGTCGGTGTTTAACCCTTCCCGGTTAGACCGGATAGTCGGTTAGGGGCCAATGCCTAAAGCCAATACCTCTCTTACCTGTAATCAATAAAGTTGTGGCCATTTTCGCCCATTAACCCAAATACTTGTGTCCAGTGTCTTTATTTGCCTCTCTAGTGGGGGGGAGGGTATAGCCGCGCAATGCCCCTTCCGATTATCAGGAGGAGGGGGGGTTGCGGGCTCCCGACCCCGCCTACACTCCCGCGGGGCTGGCTCCAGCCTCGCGGGACGCGGGGATTCCCTTGATTAGCATACCCCGCAGCGCCAGCCAATCGGCTGGCGACGGGGGCGGGCCTTCAAGAGGCCACTTAAGGTCGGGGCAGCCCTTGGCTCGCCCCTTTTCTCCTTCGCACCCAGCGAGGTTTCCCACCCACCCACCCCTTTAGGTTTCACCATCGACTTTGCTATGGGCTTCGGCTGGTCGCCGCAAGGGGCCTGGTAGGAGTTTTTCCATTTGGCTAATTGGCTGGTTTGGAAGCCACTTGGTTTTTTCGCCTACCTCGTAGCAAATCGTCACAACTCCCTCGGTTTGGCGGTAGGCATTGGCCGGGGTATTGTTATGCAAATGAGGTTGGGGGGGAGGAACGCCATCACCTCCCCCAATGCTTGAAGGGTAGTTCGTTAAAGGACTCCGAGGGGCGACGCCTCGTCCGAAACCTACGGAGGCTAGGGCCTAAAGCGCGCCCCCGAGCGGTAACCCCTCGGGGAGCGCCTAGGGATATGCATCTCGGGTTAGCTCCCCCTGTCGGTGTTTAACCCTTCCCGGTTAGACCGGATAGTCGGTTAGGGGCCAATGCCTAAAGCCAATACCTCTCTTACCTGTAATCAATAAAGTTGTGGCCATTTTCGCCCATTAACCCAAATACTTGTGTCCAGTGTCTTTATTTGCCTCTCTAGTGGGGGGGAGGGTATAGCCGCGCAATCAATTATGTATTTTCATCTTATCCTTATCTATCTTCATTAAAATATTTGTTAAAAGACTTCCACCGTTTGCTTCACGCGTTTTTAGTAGTCCATTCGTCAAATCCTCTGTTCTTCATATTTTCCCTTTGGATTTCCTTAATGTCTCACTTTGTATTTTTTATATTACGCACAAGATTATTCTAAACACAACCAGATTTTAGTAGCCGAGCCCTGGTTTTGTAAGTAACCATTTAAGCACTCCCAGTGTGGTGTAGTGGTTAAGAGCAGTAGTCTAGTAATCTGGGGAACCAGGTTCGCGTCTCCGCTCCTCCACATGCAGCTGCTGGGTGACCTTGGGCCAGTCACACTTCTTTGAAGTCTCTCAGCCTCACTCACCTCACAGAGTGTTTGTTGTGGGGGAGAAAGGGAAAGGAGAATGTTAGCCGCTTTGAGACTCCTTGAAGGGAGTGAAAGGCGGGATATCAAATCCAAACTCCTCCTCCTCCTCCTCCTCCTCCTCCTCCTCCTCCTCCTCCTCCTCCTCCTCCTCCTCTTCTTCTTCTTCTTCTTCTTCTTCTTCTTCATTGCTTCATGACCATAATTTTGGGTTTTCTCCTTATTAAATCTGTCAATTTTGCTAGCTCCAGGTACTCGCAAAGTTTCCCCAACCATTCTCTTTTTGTTGGAATGCTATTCTCTTTCCAATAGCTAGCAATCAAAATTCTTGCCGCTGTTGTCGTGTATAAGAATATGTTACCGTATTTTTCGCCCTGTAGGATGCACTTTTTCCCCTCCAAAAATGAAGGGGAAATCTGGGTGCGTCCTATGGGGCGAATGCAGGCTTTCGCTGAAGCTTGGAGAGCGAGAGGGGTCAGTGCGCACCGACCCCTCTCGCTCTCCAGGCTTCAGGAAGACACCCGCAGCCTAGGCAGCCCTGCAGGAGTTCCCCGCAGGGCTCCCCATGCTGCAGATGGCAGCCTGCCGCCCGGCGCACAGGGCACCCTGAAGCAGAGCGCCCCGCACGCCGGACAGACATCCACAGCGTGGAGAGCCCTGCAGGAGTTCCCCGCAGGGCTCCCCACGCTGCAGATAGCAGCCTGCCGCCCGGCGGGCAGGGCGCCCTGAAGCAGAGCGCCCCTCATGCCGGGCAGACATCGGTCAGCCCCACAAGCTCGGGGGACAGCAGGGAGGCGCAGCGCCGCCATCCCGCTGTTCCTCAACCTGGTTCGGTTTCCCTGACCTGCTTTTGGGGGGGGGGGGAAATAAAGGAAAACATTTTTTCCCTTTATTTCCCCCCAAAAAACTAGGTGCGTCCTATGGGACGAAAAATACGGTAATTTTATCCTTTGGGATATCTTTATCTAGAATTCCTAATAGATATGCCTCTGCCTTTTTATTATGTGATGTGCTTATCATTTTTTTATCTCGTCGTGGATCATGTCCCCAAAGCTTTTAATCTTTGGGCAAATCCACCACATGTGGTATAACGTGCCTTTTGTCCTGTTACATTTCCAGCATTTATTGTTGTTCATTTTATTCATTTTTGACAATCTGTCAGGAGACAGATACCATCTATGATGAATTTTCCTGTAATTCTCCCTTAATAGATCACACTCTGTAAAATTTATGTTTTTCTCCCAAAAGGTTTTCCAACTTTCCAGATCTATCTCATGGCCCAAATCGTGTTCCCATTTTAACATATTTTCCCCTTTCATCTCTTGTTCTAAGGAAGTTTTCCCTACACTGTTCAACAACAAATTTGTTGTCTGCATTTTTTCAGATGATTTAGGACTAATCTGACGCGCTGAATCCAAAAATCACATTGGTTTTGTTCAATCAGGTCAAGTTTTTGAGCTATGGCCACATGTCATTTTTTTACGTTTTTGTTCACATGTATGCTTGTGTGGAGCATTTTAGAAGACGTTGGTGACGGTAAAATGCCATGTTAAATAATTGTTTTGATTGGAAATGATTATTTTAATGACAAGAAGTATTCAGGTCCGATAGTTCTGGGTGATTATGTCGAAAAGGGATCAGTTTGAAGTCATAAAACCTCAAAATCGTCCATAAATTGGTGCGGCAAAGCATAAAGTTATTTTGGTATTAAACTTGGTGTTGGTTTCTGCTTTCTTCTCTGTGCAGCGAAGTGCTTGTCACGAGACAGGTTGTTTACATTCCACAGAGTCTGTACTGTTGGGTTCCCACGGGAACGGGAGACTGGATATGACGTACACTGGTTTCCTGTTTTTCACTGTTCTTTGCAGTTTCAGTTCGTGATTCTCTCCGTGCCTTAGAGGAGAGATGACGCTTTCTCTGCTCTGGCAGAGGGAAGATGTTTTTCTGTAACTTACCAGCTTTGAACTGTAAATAAAGTAGTATAGAGCATGTTGGCTCATACTTCTCATCATTCCGCTGTGCACTGGACACTGCTTATCAACAACATTTGGTTTCGGGCCCAGAAAAATGCAGTGTTTTGAGATTGGTCTTCAGAAGTCGGGCTCCTGGCAAAGGAATAAAGGAGCAAGAGACAAAGTGCCGGCAAAGGATCGGAACAGCGGCAGAGGCACGGATCGCAAGGTATCTGCTCTGCGCGTCAAAATGATTGATGAAGGTATGTGCTACTGCTCCGGGCAGCCTGCCAGCTTCTAATTAATGGCTTTATGGCTGGACTTTGAACTTTTAAAGCCGTTTTCCACGGCACAAGCGTAGTGGCTTGGATGGCTGGGAAAGTGAAAGTGACTTTTGGAAGTGCTGTTGTTTCACAGCAGCAGCAGACATGACGCAGCAAAAATTAAAGGGCAACATTGAGAAAGCACTTGGGGACTTTCGCTTTTGAACTTGCTTTTGGAATGCAGTTTGAAACAGCTGCAGATAAGCAACGTAGCATACAGAAAGCGGCACAGGCTCACATGCAGAGGCTGTTTTGATTTTGCCTTTGGATTGAAGCAGCTGTACACAAAAGCAGCATAGATGACGCAAGAGGCAAATGCCAAAGCAGTCATGATGGCTAGCTGCAGAAGGCTGGATGAGGCAAGTGGGGAATTTGATACCACTGATCAGCCATATGCTCAACTCACAGTAGCTTGTGATACTGCCATGATTCAGAATGAAGCAAATCGGCGGGGTGCTGGCTGCATGGGAAATGGGGAGGCTTCACAGATGTCATCCCATAGTGCAGTGGAACCACCAGATGGCGCCAAAGCTTTGAAGGCAGTGAAATGCTACTCATGTGGACGTCTAGGCCATATGAAGAGGGAATGCAAATATCCCAGGGTCAAGACAGAGCAGCGCAGCGAAAGCTCATCGCGTGGAAAAGGCCGAAGCAGAGGCAAAGGTCCGGTGTCCAGGACAACGCAGCACAAGGCAATGGTCTCACGCTACGCTCCAAAGGTTGCAGAAGTTGCAGAGGTTGCAGAGGTCCAGAAGACGTCTAGATCTTTCTTCGTTGTTGATTCAGCGGCAACGCATCACATGTGCAACGATAAGCGACTGTTCGTGTCTTTTACACCGCAGGAAGGTGCGATTCACCAGGCGGATGGCCACACGATCCCCAGTAAAGGCTACGGAACTGTTGTTCTTCACAGTTTGGACTTATCGATACAGGACGTGCTTTATGTGCCGGACGCGAAACATAATCTGCTTAGCGTTGGACAGCTGATGGAGCGGAAAATAGACGTTTCCTTTAAGAACAATAAGTGCATCATCACAAAGAAAAATGATTATCAATTGTATGCTGAATTTGTTGATCGTTTGTTTCTTTTGTATTATGATGATGTTGTGCAGGATGACACTTGTTGCATTGCAGGTTCTAACAAAAGTTTGCATGCAGAATGTATTCACGATTTTCACAGGAGATATGGTCATTTGCATTTTGAGGCAGTATCTAAAATGCCTGCCTTGGTTGAAGGTATGACTATTAAACCCTGCAGGTACCACATGAAGTGCAAGGCATGCGCAGCAAACAAGGTGAAAATGGCTGCGAAAGGTAAGGTGTCTAGTAGGCAAGCTACAGAACCATACCAAATTATTCATGCTGATTTGGTTGGACCACTAGCGCCCTCTTTGGGTGGAAATAGGTACTTCATGGTTCTTGTTGATGCATTTTCCAGGTATATTTTTGTGTATAATCTCAAGCAGAAATCAGAGGCTTTTCCTAGGTTCAAGGAATTCTGTGCTTGGTTGGGAAATGTGCATGGTAAGAAGATACAGATTCTTTTCACCGACCGGGGGGGAGAGTTCACTTCTCAGCAGTTTGAAGCTTTTCTGGCTGAGAAAGGAATTCAACATGATTTGTCTAGTCCTCGCTCGCCATGGCAGAATGGACTTGCGGAACGAGCAAATCAGACATTGCTTCAAGGGTTAAAAACCTTGCTGCATGATGCAAATCTTCCAGAGAGTTATTGGGCCGAAGCTCTCTCATGTTTCACTTACAGTTATAATCGCAGGTTATCTTCAGCGATTGGTTGTACCCCCTATGAGAAGATGTTTGGCAAGAAGCCATACATCAAACACATGAAAATTTTTGGTTCGGACATGTGGGTTCACTCACCACAAAACTCCAAGTTAGACAAGCGTGGATTGCATGGTATCTTTCTAGGTTATCAGAAAGGGTCTTACAGAATAATGATGACTGACTCTAAGGAAATTAAGCTCACAAGAAGTGTTGAGTACAATGCCAAGTGGGGGGAGAATGTGGGAATTTTCCAATGTTATCCTGATGACAGTGATGAGACTGAGGATAGTCAAAAGCAACCGCAACAACCCACACCCACTGATGAAGGTTCTGATTCTGAGTCTGAAACTGAATCGAGTGATTCAGAGGATTTCAAGAGTGCGAAAGCCTCTATGCGACCCTCTGAAAGCTCTGATCAGGAATTGGAGGAACCATTGTTCACAATAGGTCACTTTTCTCCTAAGAAGGAAGAGGAGAGTGTTGAAGACTTAAGGCTAATTCGCAGGTCACAGAGAGCCACAAAAGGCAGACCTCCAAAGAGATTTGCTGATGAATTTGCTAAGATAGCAGTGACAGCTGTTAAAAGCTCCAAGAAGGTTTTTGAACCTTCAAGTTTCCAAGAAATCCAGGATTTGGATTCAAAGGAAGCTGAGCCATGGTTAAATGCCATGAAGGCTGAGCTTGATTCCTTGGAAAGGAACAAAACATGGGAACTTGTTCCAGTGGTTCCAGGAATGAAACTGCTTGGAAGCAAATGGGTCTTCAAAGCGAAGACTGATCAAAATGGCAAGATAGTCAGACACAAAGCCAGGTTGGTAGCCAGAGGTTTTGCTCAGGTACCAGGTGAAGACTATCACGAGACCTACTCACCCACAGTGAGGTATGAGAGCATTAGGCTTATGCTCAAGCTAGCTGCAGAGGAGAATCTACACATTAGTCACCATGATGTCAATACAGCTTTTCTCTACGGATCTCTAAATGAATCACTTTATATGCTTCCACCTGATGGCGTACAGGTAAAACAGGGATTTGTTTGTGCTCTGAAAAAATCCCTTTATGGTCTCAAACAAAGTGCACGGTGTTGGCACACAAAACTCACTGAAGTATTGTTTTCTCTAGGTTTTAAGCAAGGGAAATCTGATCCATGTGTATTTGTCAAAGAGGAGGGGCAAAAGAAACTGTATTGTTTGTTTTATGTTGATGATCTTTTATTCTTATGGAAAGATGTCACAATGTACAATAACGCCCTAGCTCAACTGAAGGAGCACTTTGACATGAAAGATCTTGGTGAGGTAAACAACTACCTATCTCTGGAAATAGAGAGAGATCAAGATGGTAACATTCTAGTACACCAGTCACGGAAAATTGCTGATGTGTTAAGCAAGCTAAACCTGATGGATGCTAACCCTGTAGACACACCGATGACAACAGGTTATCAGGTAGATGACACTGAAGAAGCATTTTCTGACACTACACTGTACAGAAGTGTACTAGGCAAACTAAACTTTATTGCCAGATGTTCAAGACCAGACATTGCTGTAAGCTGTAATTTGCTAAGCAGACAAGTCAACAATCCTACTGTTAAGGATTGGAAAGCTCTGAAACGCATAGCGCGGTATTTGAAAGGCACTATGCATTACAGACTGAGATTTAACAATCAGAAGTCTGGTGGTCTTGAGATATTTGCAGATGCAAGTTTTGGAAGTGACACTACAGACAGGAAAAGTACGTCTGGAGTTTGCTATAAGTACAATCAGGGTCTATTTGATTGGTCATGCAAGAAGCAAACAACAGTTAGCTTAAGTACTTGTGAAGCTGAACTGAATGCACTGTCTTATTCACTTAAAGATTGTGAATGGTTGTTACAATTGTGCAAAGACATGAAAATTCCTGTCAAATGTCCAATCCAGGTTTACCAGGACAACAAAGCATGTTTGGCTTTGCTGAATTCTGAAGGTTGTAAGCAAAGCACGAAGCACTTGCAATTGAAGGTGCAACATGCTAGGGAACGTATTCAGAAGGGACTCGTAACGGTGTCCTATATGCCAGGTAATGAAATTCCTGCTGATTTATTGTCCAAGATTGTATCAAGGGATCAACACTGTACCTATGTGCAGAAGTTGGGTTTGTACTGATATTGTACGAACACGCTGCCCAGAGATGTTCACAGAAAGGGGGAGGATGTTGGTTTCTGCTTTCTTCTCTGTGCAGCGAAGTGCTTGTCACGAGACAGGTTGTTTACATTCCACTGAGTCTGTACTGTTGGGTTCCCACGGGAACGGGAGACTGGATATGACGTACACTGGTTTCCTGTTTTTCACTGTTCTTTGCAGTTTCAGTTCGTGATTCTCTCCGTGCCTTAGAGGAGAGATGACGCTTTCTCTGCTCTGGCAGAGGGAAGATGTTTTTCTGTAACTTACCAGCTTTGAACTGTAAATAAAGTAGTATAGAGCATGTTGGCTCATACTTCTCATCATTCCGCTGTGCACTGGACACTGCTTATCAACAACAATTTTGGTATTAAACTTGGTGACCAGGATAAAGCTTGGGCGCCACACATGGTGTGCAAAGCATGCACCGAGACTCTACGTGGGTGGACCAATGGCAAGAGGAGTCTGAACTTTGGAATTCCCATGGTTTGGAGGGAGCCGACAAACCATGTCACTGACTGCTACTTCTGCGCTGTTGATGTGACTGGGATCAACAGAAAGAACCGGAGCAGCCTCAAGTATCCTGTTCTTTAATCAGCACGTCGTCCTGTAGCTCATTGTGATGAAATTCCAGTGCCTATCTTCGGAGAACTTCCTGACATTAGTGACAAAGATGCCTCCAGTGTTGAAGGACATGAAGAAGAAGAAGTGGTTCTTGAAGATGATGCTCCACATCCATTTTCCCAAAAGGAGTTGAATGATCTAGTTCGCGACCTCAGCTTGTCAAAGGATTCTGCTGAACTGTTGGCATCCAGATTGAAGGAAAAAACCTCCTCTCTGACAGTGCTTGCATCAGCTTCTTCCACAACAGGCATCAAGAGTACCTCCGTTTTTTCTCGGAAGAGAAGGACTTGGTGTACTGTGCAGATATTGCGCAGCTTCTGCTCAAGCTTGGAGTGCCACAGTATGAACCCAAAGATTGGAGACTGTTCATTGACAGCAGCAAGCGATCACTGAAATGTGTTCTGCTACACAACGGCAACCAGTTTGCCTCTATACCCCTGGCTCACTCGAGTACACTGAAGGAGAACTATGAAGCGAAGTACTGTATGTGCTGGAGAAAATTGGTTATGATCAGCATAAGTGGTTTATTTGTGTTGACTTGAAGATGGTGAACTTTTTGTTGGGACAACAGTCTGGCTTCACCAAGTACCCTTGTTTTCTGTGCATGTGGGATAGTAGGGACCGTGCTCAGCATTACACGAAGGACTGGCCTGTGCGGGAGGAATTGGTGCCTTGCAAAGAAAGGAATGTCATCAATGACCCTCTGGTAGACAGAGACAGAATACTCTTCCCACCGCTGCACATCAAGCTCGGCTTAATCAAGCAGTTCACCAAGGCTCTGGACAAGGATGGTGACTGCTTCACTTAATTGTGCCAGGCTTTTCCAGGATTGACCATGGAGAAGTTGAAAGCTGGCATCTTTGACGGTCCTCAGATCCGTCAGCTCATCAGAGATCTAGAGTTCGGAAACTCAATGAATGAAGTGGAATTGGAAGTGTGGAAGGCATTTGTTCTGGTAGTGAAGAACTTTCTTGGCAACAATAAGGCCAGAAACTACGCAGAACATGTCAACAACATGCTGACTGCTTTCAGAAACCTGGGCTGCAACATGAGCGTCAAGATGCACTACCTATTTTCACATATGGACCAGTTTCCTGAGAACCTGGGTTCAATGAGTGACGAGCAAGGGGAGAGATTCCATCAGGACATGAAAAAGATGGAGACCAGGTATCAGGGTCGCTGGGACGCAGTCATGATGGCTGACTACTGTTGGACTCTGAAGAGAGACCTCCCTGCCGCTGAGCATTCCAGGAGTTCCAAGAAACGGAAGTTCAAGCCCTGACGTTTGAAAAATGGTGAAGCAACATGCAATTTACGTGTACTTACCTTTATCAATGCCCACCATTCAGTTTACATTAATCGATGTTTCTATCAGGTAATCAATATATGTTGTTGGGAAAACATTTTTTTCTCTTAAAAACATATTTAGGATGATATGTGTTGACAAAAATCAGCTGATAATGCCACAAAAATGTAATTGATTTTGTCACAAGATTGATTTTTTTCAAATCAACATAGCACAAAAGCCTGACCTGATGGAGAGAAACGGATGCCATTTCCTGATTCAGCAGTGCAAAAATACCCTAACTCAATTGTAGAAATCTAGACAACATTCAAAAAGTAAAAAATTGTTGCCCAGTGACATTTTTGCAAGTATTTTTTGATCACTTTGCAATACTTCCTTTTCTAGTTTTGAGGTTTTATTTTCAAATCCCCTCATTTATATATATTTTTCGTATGTTGCTTTCAATTGATAATATTGTAGTCAATTTATTCCAAATGTTTGTAATTCTTCGTAAGTTTTAAATTTGATATTTCCGTCTATATCTTCTAATTGTTCCCTATATGTTGGCCAAATCTCTTTTACATTACTCTTTAATGTTGTGGTTGCCTCCACAGGGGAAACCCACTGTGGAGTTTTCTCGATAATTTTTTTCTTTTGTTCTTTCCTGTAATGGTTATAGGGGTTGCTCGTGCGTAAGTTGCTGCCACTCTTGGCTAGGTTACCTGGTTGAACCCTTTCTGTCTGGACAGCCCTTCACTTCGTGGCTGTTTCAGTCGCTGGCAGAATCCGTCAGTGGGCGTTTCCTGAACTTCTTCCAGCAAAGAAGTTCTTTGACGCCAAGTCTCCTCCTACTCTCCCTGCGCGGAAGTCTTCTGTGCAGGGAGGGTGTGGGCAGCGGAGGACCCGTGCTCTCCCCGCTGGTCTCCGGGGAAGAGTCCTGGAGCCTCCTCTCCGATTCCCCCATCTGCCCCCCTTCTCCACTGGTGTTACACTGATTTCCTTCCCCAGCAGATGGGCTGCCTCTCTGCCTGCTGGGACCCTCTCCGGCATCCCTCTGGAGCCTTCCCTCTGCCTCTGGCTCCGATGGCAGTTCCCTGACATTTCCCAAACATCAAAAAGGGCCTTTCTTACTATGTGATTTTTAAATCTTTTGTGTTGTTCTTTTTTGCCGTAAAATAAGTAACCATGCCAGCCGTATATTTTATCCCAACACTCTAATGTCAGGACTTCATTATCTTTTAATAATATCCATTTTTTTATTCAACACCAGCATTCTGCTTCAAAGTACTTTCTTAAATCTGGCACTGCGAATCCCTCCGCTTTCCTTTGGGCCTGTCATTACTTCTGATTTTATTTTTGCCTTTTCCCCCTGCCATGTAAAATTTTCAAGATCTCTTTGCCAGCTTATAAAATATTTGGTTCTTATTACAATTGGGATCATTTGGAATCAAAATAAATTTTTTGGAAGTATCATCATTTTAATCATAGATATTCTTCCTCCTAATGATAATTTTAGTTTTTTCCATTTATCCATACTTCCTTTAATTTCTTTCCATTTTTAATGTAATTATCCTCGAATAAATTTGTATTTTTATTTGTAATCCATATCCCTAGATAGTTCATTTTATTTTCTATTTTTAATCCTGTTGTTTCCTCTAATTCCTTTTTTCTCTTTCTCACCTATATTTTTTGTTATTAATTTCAATTTGTCTTTGTTCAGTTTGAATCCTGCTACTTCGCCAAATTCTTTCATTCTTTCTAATGCTTTTTTAATACTTTCTTTTGGTGTTTCCGTTGTAATAATCACATCGTCTGCAAACGCTCATACTTTATAACACTGTGTGCCAAGATATATGCCTTTTATTTCTTCATCCTTTCTCAGAGCTATTAGTAGAGTTTCTAATACTGTTAATAAATAGGAGTGGAGATAAAGGGCATCCCTGTCATGTCCCTCTCTCGATGTCAAATTCTTCTGTGATTTCGTTGTTTAGGATTAATTTAGCTCTTTGTTTTTTATAAATTGCTTGAATTCCATTCATAATTCTTTTACCTAATTTTAAACTTTCACAGGTTTTAATCATAAATTTCCAAGAGACACTATCAAATGCCTTTTCAGCATCTATCAATAGCATTGAGAATTTTTTACTTGGATTCATGTCGGCATATTCTAATAAATCTATAATTATTCTAGTATTGTCCTTTATTTGTCTGGCTGGCAAAAATCCTGCCTGGTCTTTTTTAATTATCCTTTTTAGCAGAGTTTTCATTCTATTTGCAAGAGCTCCTGTAAATATTTTATAGTCTATATTTAATAAAGATAGTGGCCTGTAGTTTTTTATAAGTCTCAGATCTGTACCTTGCTTTGGGATAAGAGTTATTAATGCCTCTTGCCACAAGTTGGGTATTTCTCCTTTATCTAGAATTTAATTCATGATTGATTGTAATTTGGGTGTTATTATTTCCTCTAGTTTTTTATAATATGTTACTGAGATTCCGTCTGGTCCCGGCGATTTCCCATCCTTCATATATTTAATCACTTTTTCAATCTCTTCAAGTTCAATATTTGAATTTAAAATTGCATATTCTTCTTCTTCTATGTCTGGTAATCTATTTTCAAATAGGTATTTTTGGATTTTCTTCTTTCAATTCTACTTTATATAATTTTTTGCAATATTTTATAAATCGTTCTTTAATTTGTTTTGGGTCTATAATTTCTTTTTCTTCGTCTATAATTCTATTTATTTGTCTTTCCTTAGTAAACCATGCCAGCATCCTACCCGGTTTGTTTGCCTGTTCAAAATATCTTTGCTTTGTCCATATAATTTTTTTCTCAACTTCTCTGTTTATTAAATTCGATAGGTGGGCTTGTAAGTTCTTTATTTGTTGGAGGATATCTTCGGTTTTTTTGGTTTCCACTAATTCTTTTTCTTCTCTCTTATTTGTTTGTTTATTTCCATAATATTATTTTCTTTATTTCTCCTTATCCTGAAGGAGAGGCGCTGCGCAGAGAGAGAGAGAAGGCGCAGCGCCCCTTGAGCAACGCGCCTATCAAGCGAAGCCAGAGGAGGAACAGAAGGGTCTCCTGTTCCTCCTCCCGCTTCGCAGTGACGCGCCTGTCCAGCGAAGCCCGAGGAGGAACAGAAGGGTCTTCTTCTGTTCCTTCACCAGCTTCACTGAAGGGCGCTGCACCTTCTCCCTCTCTGTGCAGCACCTCTCCTGTGAAGAGAGAGAGAAGGCGTAGCGCCCCTTGAGCGACGCGCCTGTCATGCGAAGCCGGAGGAGGAACAGAAGGGTCTTCTTCTGTTCCTTCTCCAGCTTCGCTGAAGGGCGCTGCGCCTTCTCCCTCTCTGCGCAGCACCTTTCCTGTGAAGGAGGGGCGCTGCTCAGAGAGAGAGAAGTCGCAGTGCCCCTTCAGCGACGCGTCTGTCCTGGCTTCTGCTTTAGCGCTGCGCAGCCTCTTTGGGCAGGGGGAGCCTTCATCCCGCTGCCCTGAAAAGGCTTGGCGCGGTTATCCCAGAAGCCAGAACAGCCACACGGTATCCCAGAAGCCAGATCCCTCTTGCTGTTCTGGCTTCTGGGGTTCAGAATATTTTTTTCTTGTTTTCCGCCTCCCAAAACTAAGTGCGCCTGTCAGGGAACTGCCATCAGAGCAAGAAATGGAGGCAGGGCTCCCGAGCGATGCCAGAGAGGGGACTAGCAGGGGGGAAGGATTTCAGCGTAACACCCATAGAGAAGAGAGGGAGATGGAGGAATTGGTGACAGGGCTCCAAGACCCTTCACCCGAAACTAGTGGAGAGAGCGCTGGGACGCCCCTGCCTTCCCCTTACTTGTGCAGACGTGTTCCGTGCAGAGAACATAGGAGGAGACTCGGGGTCAAACAGCTTTTATGCTGGAAGAGGTTCAAGAGACGCCCACTCTCGGATTCTGCAAGTGACTAACAGGTCACGGAGGGCGAGCACTGACCCTAAGCATGGTTGGGCAAGCAAACTAACTAAACTGAAGGCAATTTACGCACAAGTAACCCCTCACAACCATTACAGCAATCCGAGAGTCATTTACGTTACTTGTGCGCAAGCAGTGGAAACATGAGCCAGACTGGAGGCGCCGGGGCAGCGGAGCCAGCTGCGGGGGCGCAGGACCTAATGAAGAGGAACCAGGAGCTGGAATGGCATGTAGCACTGCTGATGGCGCGGCTGGACGAGAGGCGCACCCAGGACGCGCAGGTTAGACCCACCCCAGTGGCAAAGAAGGTGCCCGGACTAGTACACAAATTTGGGGGGGAGCCCCAGGAATATTATGGATTCCGAAGGGAAATAGAGTACGCCTTGCAGCTGGAGCATGATGACTTTGCTGACGAGGCAGCACAGGTGGCGTATATCGTGGGGCACCTTGAGGGCAACGCGAGGGAATGGGTTAGACCCCTGGTGGCCGCGCAGAACCCCGCCATGAAGGACGTTCGGAAGTTTTTTCAGTCAATGGACGCTATGTATTCTAGCCAATTGGGGAAGAGTGTGAACCAAAGGGAGCTGATGAGATGCAAGCAGGGGGACCTTTCCGTTAGAGACTACTGGTCCCACTTTGCGATGCTAATACACCGGCTCGAATGGGATCTGGATAGCCCTCCCATACGGATGCTGTTTGAGGAGGGGTTGTCCCCAACCGTTAAAGATGAGCTCTCCCGCGCGCCCCGCCCGGAGACTATGGATCAGCTGACGAAAGCTGCGCTGGCGATAGGCGCTCGCCAGGAAGCGCGCGCTTTGGAAAGGCGGGAAGGGAGAGGAGAGCGTTGCCCTGACTACCGCATTCCTGAGATGCCAAAGCACTCTCCCGGTGACATGGTGCCAATGGAAATTGATGGGGCGCGCGCCCGCGAGGCTCCGAGCGCCCACCAAGGAGTCAAAAGGGAGGGAAAGGCTGGGAGAAACACCAAGAACTGTTTCCTCTGCCAACGGCCAGGACACTTTGCCAGGGTCTGTCCACAAAGAAAGGCTTGGCAAGGGATGGTGGGAGTCGCTGGAAGCGAGGAGGAGGGGGCAGAGGAAAAGGTGCAGGGAAACGCCAGCGCTTGACTGCCCACAGGGGGGCGCAGCAGCCAAGCGAACAGATAACAGAAGTGCCCCAACCAGACCCACCCAAGGCTTCCATAGCGATAGAGGTGGTGCTAGAACTCCCAAATGGACACCCACTCAAGGTGAAGGCAATGCTGGACTCAGGCAGCTCCTGTAATTTTTTTAGTAAGGAGTTTGCACTGGAGCACCAACTCCACCTGCTGCCACTTGATTTCCCACTCCAAGTGACCACGATAGATGGCAGGGAGCTGCTAGGAGGGGAGGTAACACATCAAACCCCACCCATGAGAGTGAGTGTGTCCAGGCACACCGAAACCATTGCCTTTCATGTGGCCACACTGGCGGGACCTCTGATAATACTGGGCATGAGCTGGCTGGTGCTACATGATCCAGTGGTGGCTTGGCATCAACGGACAGTCACCTTCGGGTCAGCGCACTGTTTGGAACACTGTCTAGGGGGGGGGGGAGAAGCCCAGGGTGAGGTTGGCCAGAGTGGCAGCAACTACACTGAAGCAGAGAGCAGAGGTGCCGCCACAGTACGCAGACTTACAGGAAGTCTTCAGCGAGAGGGAAGCAGACAGGCTGCCGCCACATAGGCCCTTCGACTGCCAAATCAACCTACTCCCTGGGGCGCAGCTGCCGGTGGGTAAGCTGTATGCCATGTCGGACCAAGAGATGCAGGAGTTGCGGGACTTTATTGACAAAAACCTAAAAAGGGGGTTTATAAGGGAATCTAAGGCAGTAGGGGGGAGCCCTGTGTTTTTTGTAGACAAGAAAAACACGGATCAGCTTAGGCTGGTTGTGGACTATCGAAAATTAAACCTCGTATCGGAACCCGTGACCTTCCCAATGCCCAGAATTGATGATATTCTGACTAGGGTGAGGAAGGGTAAGATCTTCACCAAGCTGTACCTCCGGGGAGCATACAATCTGATTAGAATGAGGAAGGGGGACGAATGGAAAACCACCATGTTCACCCCCCTAGGGGCCTTTGAGTACCTAGTCATGCCATTTGGATTACAATCGGGCTCAGCCTGTTTTCAAAGCTTCATGCACCATGTGCTGGGCCCCCTGCTGTACAAAAACTGCGTAGCATTTCTGGACGACGTCCTGATCTATTCGGAAAATGAAAAGCAGCATGTCCAGGACGTCAGGGAAGTGCTGAAGAGGCTACAGCAGCACCAGTTGTGGGTCAAGCTGGAAAAGTGCCAATTTCACGCCAGAGAAGTGGAATTTCTGGGATACAAGTTGTCGGACAGAGGACTAGCCATGGACCCCGGCAAGGTGCAGGCGGTGCTGGAATGGAAGGCCCCCAAAACCCGGAAGGATGTGCAGAGGTTCCTTGGGTTCAGCAACTTCTACCGGAAGTTCATCAAGAACTTCGCCCACTTGACCGCACCCATCACGGATTGTCTCAGTAGCAAGAAGAAGTTCATCTGGACGGAAAGTGCCCAACGATCCTTTGAAAGGCTAAAGAAGGCGTTCGCCTCAGAGGAACAGCTCCTGCACGTGGATCTGCAGAAGCCGATGAGGCTGGAGACCGACGCATCAGACAGAGCCATTGGAGCGGTGTTGCTGCAGCCGGGACGGAGCCAACACACCTGGAGGCCGTGCGCCTTCTTCTCACGGAAACTGAACAAATCGGAACAGAACTACACGGTGTATGATCGCGAACTGTTAGCTATTTATGCAGCGTTTCGGCAGTGGAGACATCTCCTAATAGGGGCTCAGCACAAGATTCAGGTTTGCACTGATCACAAGAACTTGGAATATTGGAGAACAGCTCGAGTCCTCAACCAGAGACAGATTCGATGGGCACAGGAGTTCTCCAAGTTCTTCTTTGAGATCAAGTACGTGCCGGGGGAAGAGAACGTGAGGGCAGACGCGCTTTCCCAGAAGCCGGAGTATACGGAAGGAGAAGGACCGCCGGAAGCTCGACACGTGTTCCCTGAGGAACGATGGGTTTGTGGGGGAGCGTTGGTTGGGAAACGAGAACTAACCGAGCTGATTCGCCAGGACGAATTCGCCCAAACCAGAATCAGGGAACTCAGGGGAACTGGGGGAGACCAGGGAGGCTTTGAGGAAAGGGAAGGACTGCTGTATTACAAGGGAGCAATGTATGTGCCCGGGGAAGCCCTGCGGGAAAGGGTGCTCAAACAGCTTCACGACAACCCAACTGCGGGGCACTTTGGGCAACACAAAACTATGTTACTGGTTACTAGGCAGCTCTGGTGGCCAAGGGTGAGGGAAGATTTACGAGCGTATGTAAGGGGGTGTGACCGCTGCCAACGGGCCAAGGGGGAGAGGGCGGCCCCGGCAGGGTTACTGGAACCCTTACCCACACCGGGGAGACCATGGGAGGTTGTGTCGATTGATTTCATGACAGATTTACCCAAATCCAGAGGGAAGACAGCAGTCATGGTAGTAGTAGATCTACTAACCAAAATGTGCCATTTTATAGCGTGTTCACATGCAGTAACGGCCGAGGAAACCGCCCGGTTGTTTGTGGATCACATCTTCAGGTTGCATGGGGCTCCTTCGAGGGTTATCTCCAACCGAGGGAAACAATTTACCTCGAGGTTCTGGAGGAGACTCATGAACTTATTGCAGGTGGAAGTGGGATTCTCGACGGCGCGACACCCGGAGACCAACGGGCAAGCAGAGAGGGCGAACAGCATTTTACAGCAATACCTGCGCTGCTACGTCAACGAGAGACAGAACGATTGGGTAGAGAAGCTAGCACTAGCAGAGTTTGCGTATAACAACGCTGAGCATGTGTCCACGGGGATGAGCCCGTTCATGGCTAATTATGGGTGTCACCCCAGGGCTTTTCCCGGGAGAGGGGAGGAAGGGTGGAGCGTGCCCGCCGCAGAGCAGTTCGTGGAAGAAATGGAAGCCCTGCACCAGCAGCTTAAGATGAACCTGGATAGGGCCAAGGAGGTGTACAAGAGACAAGCAGACAAACATCGCCGGGAAGGGGAGACCATTAGGGTGGGGGACCGGGTGTGGTTATCCACACAAGGCTTACCCTTCTTTTTTTAAAAAAAAATGATATTTATTGAAGTTTCCATTAACAACATATAAAAACAAACAACAATAAAAACAAACATAAACAAAAACAACAAGTATAGTTTCAGACCTTATTTTCTCAGCCTACTTTCCCCGACTCCCTCATACCTCCCCGTTCTGTATTCTAATTTCATTATCCAGTCAGTAAATCCATTCCCTTATTTCCCAAAGTTTTTTGACAATTCCATTCCTTTTCTTAATTAACATCTCTGAACACCGTATTATTTTCCAACCCATGTCTTTCTAGCCTTCATTAATTTTATAATACTTGTCAAGATAATCTTTAAATTTCTTCCAATCTTCTTCCACTGTCTCTTTCTCCTGGTCTCGGATTCTTCCCCCTCATCTCTGCCAGTCCCATGTAGTCTGTCATTTTCATCTGCCATTCTTTCAAGGTGGGTAGCTCTGGTGTCTTCCAATACTTTGCAATAAGAATCCTTGCTGCTGTTGTGGCATACATAAACAAAGTTCTATCCTTCTTTAACACCACATGGCTAACCATGCCCAGGAGAAAGGCCTCTGGTTTCTTCAAGAAGGTATATTTAAATACCTTTTTCATTTCATTATATATCATTTCCCAGAAAGCCTTAATCCTTGGGCACGTCCACCAAAGGTGAAAGAATGTTCCTTCAGTTTCTTTGCATTTCCAACATTTATTATCGGGCAAATGGTAGATTTTTGCCAGTTTGGCTGGGGTCATGTACCACCTGTAAATCATTTTCATAATATTTTCTCTTAAGGCATTACATGCCGTAAATTTCATCCCGGTGGTCCATAACTTTTCCCAGTCAACAAACAAAATGTTGTGACCAATATCCTGTGCCCACTTAATCATTGCAGATTTAACAGTTTCATCTTGTGTATTCCATTTCAACAGCAAATTATACATTCTTGACAAGTTCTTAGTATTGGGTTCTAACAGTTCAGTCTCTAACTTTGATTTTTCCACCTGGAAGCCAATTTTCCTATCCATCTTATAGACTTCCAGCATTTGATAATAGTGAAGCCAATCTCGGACCTTACCTTTTAATTTCTCAAAACTCTGCAATTTCAGTTTATCACCCTCCTGTTCCAAAATTTCCCAATATTTCAGCCATGTACATTCCATATTAAGCTTTTTTACTGCTTTAGCCTCCATAGGCGAAAGCCACCTTGGGGTTTTATTTTCCAGCAGATCTTTATATCTAATCCAAACATTGTACAGTGCTTTTCTGACAATATGATTTTTAAAACCTTTATGAGCCTTAACCTTGTCATACCATAGATATGCATGCCGCCCAAAAACATTATTAAAACCTTCCAAATCCAAAATATCTGTGTTCTCAAGACGCAGCCATTCCTTCAACCAGCAGAAAGCTGCTGATTCATAATGAAGTTTCAAGTCTGGCAGGGCAAATCCCCCTCTTTCCTTTGCATCAGTTAAAATCTTAAATTTTATTCTGGGTTTTTTGCCCTGCCAAATAAATTTAGAAATATCACGCTGCCATCCCTTGAAACACTCCATCTTATCAATAATTTGCAGTGTTTGGAATAAGAATAACATTCTAGGCAATACATTCATCTTAATAGCTGCAATTCGACCTGACAAGGAAAGCTTCAAGTTTGACCAAATTTCCAAATCTTTTTTTCCTTGGTTCCAACATTTCTCATAGTTATCTTTAAATAAATTCATGTTTTTAGCTGTCATATTGATCCCCAAATATTTTACACTCTTAACCACAGTTAAACCAGTTTCATTCTGGAACTTCTCCTTCTCCATTACTGTTAGATTTTTCTCTAATACCTTAGTCTTTAATTTATTTAATTTAAATCCTGCCACTTGACCAAACTCTTGAATTAGTTCCAAGATCCTTCTAGTACTAGCTCCTGGCTCTTGTAATGTGAGTACCACATCATCTGCAAATGCTCTCAACTTATATTGTTTCGCTCCGACCTGAACCCCTTTGACCAGCTGGTCTTTCCTTATCATATTCAGCAAAACCTCCAGGACCGAAATAAATAGTAATGGGGAAATTGGGCACCCCTGACGTGTCCCTTTTTCTATCTTAAGTTCTTCTGTAACCACGTTATTTACAATTAACTTCGCTTTTTGTTCAGAGTATATTGCGCCTATACCGTTTTCAAACCCTTGGCCTACCCCCATCCCATGGAGATTCTTCTTCATAAAGGTCCAGGATATATTGTCAAAGGCTTTCTCCGCATCCACAAAAATCAAAACAGCTTTTGTGTTTAAATTCACTCCTAGCATTTCCAAAATGTCTATTATGTTCCTTACGTTGTCTGACAAATGTCTTCTCGGGAGAAAGCCCGCTTGATCCCTATGAATCTCCTCCATCAAAACATTTTTCAGTCTCTTAGCCAAAATGTCAGCAAAAATTTTGTAATCCACATTTAGTAACGAAATTGGGCGGTAGTTCTTAAATTGAGTCTTTTCAGTCTCTGTCTTCGGTATAAGCGTGATATAAGCCTCTTTCCACGTTTCAGGTGCTTCTTTCCCCTCAAGAATTTCATTACAGACTTCTTTCAAATGTTGTATTAACCATTCTTTTAAAATTTTATAGTATTTGGAAGTCAGTCCATCAGGCCCCGGAGATTTGCCCAGTTGCATATTTTGAATGGCACCTTCTATTTCTTGTTCAGTTATTTTCTGATTCAAAAGTGCTTTCCCTTCTCTCGAAATTTCCTTCATCCCATTTTTCTCCAAGAATTGTTCTATGTCCATATCTTTTTGTGGCCCTTGTGCATATAATTGTTTAAAATATCTCTGGAAGCAACTTCTAATCTCAGTTGGATTTATAATGTTCTTTCCATCCACTTCTAAACTTGTCACTGTATTTAATTTTTGTCTTTTCTTCAGTTGCCAAGCCAAAAATTTACCACATTTGTCTGCAGATTCAAAAGTTTTCTGTCTCATTTGTTTAATTTTCCATTCTATTTCTTGATTCATCAGTTCCATGTATTGAGTTTGATATAGTTTAATTTCTCTCAAGATCTCCTGAGATTTTGGTTTGGATCTTAATTTCTTTTCTCCTTCCTTTATTTTTTCCAAAATCTTATCTTTTTTCGCATTTTGGCTTCTCTTTTTTATTGCATTTTGTTGTATCAAGAAACCTCTCATGACCGCTTTGCTTGCGTCCCAGATTACTCTTTTTTCCACATTTGTCCTCATATTAATCTCGAAAGAGTCTCTTAATGTTTTTTGGGCCTTTTTGCAGAATTCTTTATCTCTGAATAAGGTGTCATTCATCCTCCATCTAAAGGTGCCAGCTGTTGTTTGATTCATCTCCATCTTCACGGCGTTATGGTCGGAGCAAGTTTTTGGGCAAATTTCCACTTTCTTTATCTTTGGTGCCAGTCCTCTAGTAACCCATATTTGGTCAATTCTAGTCCAGGTCATTTTAGCTTCAGAAAAGAAGGTTCCCTCTCTTTCAAGAGGATTTTTTGTTCTCCAAATGTCAACCAAGTCCATATTATCTGTCATTTCAAAGAAGGTTTTTGGTAATGTTCCATCTTTGGAAATCACTTGTCTCTGTGCTTTATCCATGTTTGTGGAGACTACTCCATTCATATCTCCCATCATGATTACGTTAAATTCCAGATAGTCCAGCAATATCTCATGCAGCTTCTTAAAGAATTCAGATTTACCTTCATTTGGTGCATAGATTCCTACGATCAAAAATTTCTGCCCTTGAACTTGTATTTCTATTGCCAAATATCTTCCTTGTTCATCTTTAAAAATCAATTTCGGCATCAAACTTTCCTTTGCATATATAACCACGCCTCTTTTCTTGACTTTATCCGATGAAATGAATTCTTGTCCTAATTTTTTATTGGTAAGTAATTTTCTATGTGATCTCATCACATGTGTCTCTTGTAAACAAATCAGGTCCAATTGTTGTTTCTTTAATATATAGAAGACGTTCTTCCTCTTTCGAGGCATGTTCAAGCCATTGCAGTTCCACCTTAATAGTCGTAAAGCCATGATGGGGTTATTTACTTACTCATCCTACTGCTCCCAGTTGTTGCTCTTCGTCCGTTGGTGGCAGTAATCCAAATGACAGATTTGCTATGTCCAGTATTCCTTTTCCCAATGGTGGTGGTTCCTCACCGGTTTCCGCTTCCTTCACCAAGTCTTCTTCGTGTACTCTCAAAAAGTTGTCTTTATCACTCACTGTCTTTATTCTAATTATTTTCCCTCTGTATTTAAAAGATAGGCCTTGGGGGAATTCCCACCTGAAGAAGATTCTACTTTTTTTCAATAATAAGACCAGGTCTTTATAGTCCCCTCTCGCATCTAGAATGGGCTTAGGTATATCTTTGAAGATCTCGACGAAAGAATCTCCAATTTGCAGTGTATTTTGGTAGTGCAAGTTTAAGATCTTGTCTCTTTCTTCCTTTGAACCCAATGTAATCAAACAGTCTCTTACCTTGTTCTTTTTTTGTCTTATTCCAAGTCTGAATGCACTCACAATCTTGATCTCCCCCCCCCCCCTCAAGGCCCTCTTGCCAAAATTCAGTAAACTCTTTTATGAGAAAGTCCACCAAGTTATCCTGTTCACTTTCTGGTACGAATCTCTGTCTTAGGTTGCGTTCCCTCCTTTGTAGATCTATCATAGCAAAGGACAAATCAAAGTCCGCCAATTTCTTTTCAACCGGTGGTATTTTTTCCTGGGTTTCAATTGCAATCTCCTTTGCCTCCTCTGCAATCTTTCGAGTAGTAGCTGATTCTTCTAAAAGTTTCCCAATGTTCTGAGCATTAACATTCACTTGTGTTCCCAATTCTTTTAAAGTTGAGGTATTCAAGTCAAGTTTTTTTGAGATCTCAGCTACTTGTTTGCTTGTATCATTTCCTTGTCTCGTTAGAAGCTCCAAAGATTCATTTATTTTTCCAAGGGCTTTAGACAAAGCATCCTCTGAGGTCATTGTTTTAGATTTTATTTGCGAGGCCGCAGCTGCCCCTGTCAATGAGGCCCTTCTTTGTTGTATAGTATCAACCTTGTACGTTTTGCCGGATCTGAGGTTTCTCTCCTGAGCCGACTCTATCTTTTTTTTGCCATCTGCCATGCCACTATCATGCCAAGCCAAGGTCAGTCTCACACTTGACAGCTTGTTTTTACTAGTAAAATTCCACTGGCTCAGCTCTAGTAGCCTAGCTGTTTCCAACAAAGTAACAAAGTCTCCTCTAGAGGGGGGAATTCCCAACTTAGTTTTAGATCAGTTATATTGTTTCAAGATCCCCCCCCCCTCCTGCTTTTCAAAAGGAGGAAACCCCAGTACCGGCTCTTTTTCTGAGATAGTTGCAAATATGTAACAGTCTGGAAAATAATCCTTAAATTGAGTTCACAAAGTTACTTTCAGGCTCACGCTATTTAGTACTTCACAAATTTCTTTCTTTCCCTTGCATGGCAGTCCGACCCCAGGACATAAAAGACAGTGGATAGAATTTCCTCCTCTCCTTTCATGCAGGCTGCATAGTTCAGTGACAGTTCTCCCTCCACCGCTCCTGCCCGCTAAGTGGGGGGATTAAATCTTTCTTTTGAACAATGGATTTACTCTTATTCAGGTACTATCTTCAAAGGTTTCAGTTTAGCAGTCTCTTTACTTTGTTCTATTTACAAACACGGGAAGGCAGACGTCCTTTTTTTACCTTTCCCGTGGCGGTGAATCTTTAAAATTTGTAATCCAATTTAAGCTTTTATTCCTACTCACGAGTAGTTGCTTTCCGTTCCAATTTGCCGGAAGAAATCAGTGCTCTCCGATAATGGCGATGCGGCTTCACTCCACAGGCTGGGTTGCAGCTCTCAGTGTCGCGCTCCCCCCGACACCGTTCCGGAGCCTTTAAAAAGGCTCTTTAGCAATTCGGGGAGACCGCACTGGCACCCGCCGAGCCTCCTTGTTTACAGGCTTCACCTCCTGTAATTTTTGAGGGTCCCCGCTTCGCCGTAGAGGCAGGACCCGAACCCGTGGAGCAGACTTCTCTCGGAGCTCCGGGAGAAGTCAGCCATTAATCGCTGGCGCCGACTGGAAGCCCCCACACAAGGCTTACCCTTCAAGGGCGGGTGTAAGAAACTGAGGCCAAGACGGCTGGGACCATTTGAGGTGACACACCAAGTGAACCCGGTGGCGTTCCGGCTCAAGTTGCCAGACAGCATGAAAATCCACCCGGTATTTCATAGGTCGCTGCTCTCACTGTACAGAGGGGAGCGGAGGGTCCGGGAGGCAGGAGGGGAAGGGCTCACACACCCGCTAATGGAAGAGAGGGAACGCCACCACGAGGTAATGGAGATCCTGGATTCGCGCTGGCGAGGGCGGCAGGTGGAGTACCTAGTGGCTTGGGAGGGGGAACCTGAGTCAGAAAACACGTGGGTTCCTGCGGGGGAAATAGATGATGGATATCTGGTGGAAGAGTTCCACAACAGGTATCCGAGGAAGCCCAAACCCCTTGAGAGATTCTGGGAGGAGCAATTTGCCACCACCGATGATGAGGAGGAGGATTTTGTGGGTTTTCCGGCTTCCCAGGAGGAAGGAGGAGAATCGTCAGGAGAGGAGGAATCAGATTGGGAAGCCCCGCCCGTGAGAAATTGGAGCAGGTGGGAAGTGGGGTTTGAGTCCACGGACGACGACAGCAGCTCCTTTCGGGGGTTCCCGGCATCGTCGGCTGAAGAAGGGGACAAGGTCCCGTCACAGGGTCAGGCCAGGGGTGGAGGGGGTCCTGGGGAGGAGGTGGATGTCAGGGAAGTGCCATCAGAGCAAGAAACGGAGGCAGGGCTCCCGAGCGATGCCGGAGAGGGGACTAGCAGGGGGGAAGGATTTCAGCGTAACACCCATAGAGAAGAGAGGGAGATGGAGGAATTGGTGACAGGGCTCCAAGACCCTTCACCCGAAACTAGTGGAGAGAGCGCTGGGACGCCCCTGCCTTCTCCTTACTTGCGCAGACATGTTCCGCGCAGAGAACATAGGAGGAGACTTGGGGTCAAACAGCTTTTATGCTGGAAGAGGTTCAAGAGACTCCCACTCTCGGATTCTGCAAGTGACTAACAGGTCACGGAGGGCGAGCTCTGACCCTAAGCATGGTTGGGCAAGCAAACTAACTAAACTGAAGGCAATTTACGCACAAGTAACCCCTCACAAACATTACAGCGCCCTATGGTCCGGTGCGTCCTATGGTGCGAAAAATACGGTACATTTCAACCTCATATTCCTTTATTTACTTAAAATACTCATACTAATATTGTACGATTAAATTCAAAAGTAAACCAGTGTCCGTAAGTCGCGTTGAAAAGAGAATAAAAGTTTCAGTCTTGCCCTTCTTACTTCACTCTTACCAGTTTTTCTCCTCCCAATTTTTCCCAGTACTTCCTCCAGAAGATTTTTGTATCTTCCACTGATCTGAAGGATCTCCTCCTGTCTTTATATGTAAATGACAGTCCCTCTGGGAATTCCCATTTAAACCTAATTTTATTTTTCTTTAACGCTGATGTCATGAATGTATAATTGTCCCTCTTCCTGAACAGGCGTGTTGGGATCTCTCTCATAAATTCTACATAATTCCCTTCTATACAGAGTGGGTCCGTCCTGCCTTTCAGTAGTAGTTTGTCTCTAAGCAGTCTCAAATTTAAAAACACCAAGTAGTCTCCAGGTCTTTTCCTTATTTTAGTTTTGTTCATTTTTATTCTAAATATTTTTTCAGTATCCAGTAATAATAATAATAATATTTTTTTATTTATACCCCGACCATCTGGCTGGGCCTCCCCAGCCACTCTGGGCGGCTTCCATAAAAACCAAAAATACAGTAAAATCACACGTTAAAAACTTCCCTGAACAGGGCTGCCTTAAGATGTCTTCTGAATGTCAGGTAGTTGTTTATTGCTTTGACATCTGCTGGAAGGGTGTTCCACAGGGTGGGCGCCACTACCGAGAAGGCCCTCTGCCTGGTTCCCTGTAGCTTTGCTTCTCGCAATGAGGGAACCGCCAGAAGGCCCTCGGCGCTGGACCTCAGCGTCCGGGCAAAATGATGGGGGTGGAGACGCTCCTTCAGGTATACTGGACCGAGGCCGTTTAGGGCTTTAAAGGTCAGCACCAACACTTTGAATTGTGCTCGGAAACATACTGGGAGCCAATGTAGGTCTTTCAAGACCGGTGTTATATGGTCTCGGCGGCCGCTCCCATTCACCAGTCTAGCTGCCGCATTCTGGATTAGTTGTAGTTTCCGGGTCACCTTCAAAGGTAGCCCCACGTAGAGTGCATTGCAGTAGTCCAAGCGGGAGATAACCAGAGCATGCACCACTCTGGCGAGACAGTCCGCAGGCAGATAGGGTCTCAGCCTACGTACCAGATGGAGCTGGTAAACAGCTGCCCTGGACACAGATTTGACCTGTGCCTCCATGGACAGCTGTGAGTCCAAAATGACTCCCAGGCTGCGCACCTGGTCCTCCAGGGGCACAGTTACCCCATTCAGGACCAGGGAATCCTCCACACCTGCCCGCCTCCTGTCCCCCAGAAACAGTACTTCTGTCTTGTCAGGATTCAACCTCAATCTGTTAGCCGCCATCCATCCTCCAACCGCCTCCAGACACTCACACAGGACCTTCACTGCCCTCACTGGTTCTGATTTAAAAGAGAGGTAGAGCTGGGTATCATCTGCATACTGATGAACACCCAGCCCAAACCTCCTGATGATCTCTCCCAGCGGCTGCATGTAGATGTTGAAAAGCATGGGGGAGAGGACAGAACCCTGAGGCACCCCACAAGTGAGAGCCCAGGGGTCTGAACACTCATCCCCCACCACCACTTTCTGAACACGGCCCAGGAGGAAGGAGCGGAACCACTGTAGGACAGTGCCCCCAGCTCCCAGCCCCTCAAGACGGTCCAGAAGGATGTTATGGTCGATGGTATCAAACGCCGCTGAGAGATCCAGCAGAACTAGGAAACAGCTCTCACCTTTGTCCCAAGCCTGCCGGAGATCATCAACCAGTGCGACCAAGGCAGTTTCAGTCCCATGATGAGGCCTGAATCCCGACTGGAAGGGATCCAAATGGTCCGCTTCTTCCAGGCGTGCCTGGAGTTGTTCGGCAACCGCTCGCTCTATCACCTTGCCCAAGAATGGAAGATTTGAGACTGGGCGATAGTTGGCCATTGTGGCCGCATCTAAAGATGGTTTTTTAAGAAGCGGTTTAATAACCGCCTCTTTCAGTGGGTCTGGGAAGGCTCCCTCACGGAGGGAAGCATTCACCACACCACGAAGCCCATCGCCCAGTCCTTCCCGGCTAGCTTTTATAAGCCAGGATGGGCACGGATCCAGGAGACAGGTGGTTGGTTTCACTCGTCCAAGCAGCCTGTCCACATCCTCGGAGGTAACAGATTGGAATTGATCCCACTCAACTTGACTAGACAGAACTCTAGCACTCTCCCGCCCTGGCCCTGCTCCCACGGTGGAGTCTACTTCTTCCCGAATCTGAGCGATTTTATCTGCAAAAAACTTTGCAAAATCATTGCAGGAGAATATGTGGCCCGTACTGGGCCCCGATGTTACAGGTGGTTCCGCTAAATTGTGAACCACCTGAAAAAGTCTCCTGCTGCTGTTTTCTGCAGATGCAATAGAGGCGGTGAAGAAATTCTTCTTCGCCGTCGCTATCGCCACTTGGTAGGCTCGACGTTGAGCTCTAACCTGTGTCCGGTCAGATTCGGAATGAGTTATCCGCCACCGGCGCTCTAGCCGTCTCAACGATTGTTTCATTGCCCTCAGATCCGTGGAAAACCACGGGGCTCTCCGGGCTCCATGCAATCAGAGAGGGCGCTTCAGAGCCAAACAGTCAATAGCCCTGGTTAACTCCGCATTCCAGTGGGCCACCAGGGAATCAGCTGAAAGGCCATCAACATGGGATAAAGCATCCCCTACCACTCTCTGGAAACCATTTGGATCCATTAAGTGGCGGGGGCGGACCATCCGAATTGGTCCCACCTCCCTGCAGAGGGGATGGGTCGCAGAGAAGTCCAGTTGCACCAGGAAGTGATCTGACCATGGCACTTCTTTTGTTTCACTTTTACTTAGTGTCAGATCACCAACATCCATAGAGGTAAACACCAGGTCCAAGGCATGTCCGCGGCTATAGGTTGGGCCAGACTTATTCAGGGACAGCCCCATGGAGGCCATGCTTTCCACGAAGTCCCGAGCTGCCGCTTGTAAGGTCGTGTCGGCATGGATGTTAAAATCCCCTAGGACGACCAAGCTAGGTGTCTCCAGGAGAACATCCGCCACGACCTGAAGCAGCTCGGGCAGGGAATCCTTGGTGCAGCGGGGAGGTCGGTACACCAAAAGGAATCCTGTACTGCCCCTATTGCCCAACTTCCAGAACATGCACTCAGAAAACTGGGTCTTCCCAATATGACGCCTGGTGCAAACTAATGACTTTCTAAAAATCACTGCAACCCCCCCTCCCCACCCACATGACCTGGGTTGCTGTGCGTAAGAGAAACCTGGTGGACAAGCAGCGGCAAGGTCAGGCCCATCTGCTTCATCCAACCAAGTCTCTGTTACACATGCCAGGTCGAGTCCTCCATCCATGATCAAGTCATGGATGGCAGTGGTCTTATGAATCATTGACCTGGCATTGCACAGCAGCACCTTCAGGTCATGTGGGTATCCCTTGCTGATTCTAGTATCCATCCGGTCAGGACCAGACCCGGAGGCAGGAATAGTCCTCAGACAACGACTAAACCTGCCTCCTCTGTAATGACATGGTCTGGTCTTAGCGTAACTCCTCCTCCTACCCGTGATCACTGAGATCGGTTGTCCCAGTGCATTCCCCCCTGTGGAACATGCCCCAGCCATTTTGTGGGCTGGGGACCACTCCCCGGCAGCCCTGACCCCTCCCCCTAAGAACAAAATAACAACTTATACAAACAAACAAAACCAATAAAACAATACAAACAAAAAAATGTAAAAATTACAAAAACATCAAAATAAAAAAAAAATAACCCAAACCCAACCAAACATCCATCCCACCCCCACCCCCCACATACAAAAAATTCAAAAGAATTTTTTAAAAAACATTTTAAAAACACTCTGTGCCCCTCCTGCAGTAACACTGTCCTAGTGAGGCCTGTCAGGCCCCGCCCTGGGCCAGGTGGTAAGTGGCAAGAGCAGGGCCCTCAGGCACTCACTCAGGGGAGTCCTCCTGGGCAGCAGGCAGCAAGCAGCATGCAGTCCTTATGAGGCTTCAGGCCCCGCCCCAGGCCAGATGGTAAGTGGCAGGAAGGAGCAGGGCCCTCAAGCACTCACTCAGGGGAGTCCTCCTGGGCAGCAGGCAGCAAGCACCAAGCAGTCCTTGTGAGGCTTCAGGCCCCGCCCCAGGCCAGATGGTAAGTGGCAAGAGCAGGGCCCTCAAGCACTCACTCAGGGGAGTCCTCCTGGGCAGCAGGCAGCAGGCAGCAAGCAGCACACAGTCCTTATGAGGCTTCAGGCCCCGCCCCAGGCCAGATGGTAAGTGGCAAGAGCAGGGCCCTCAGGCACTCACTCAGGGGAGTCCTCCTGGGCAGCAGGCAGCAAGCAGCACGCAGTCCTTATGAGGCTTCAGGCCCCGCCCCAGGCCAGATGGTAAGTGGCAAGAGCAGGGCCCTCAGGCACTCACTCAGGGGAGTCCTCCTGGGCAGCAGGCAGCAAGCAGCAGGCAGTCCTTATGAGGCTTCAGGCCCCGCCCCAGGCCAGATGGTAAGTGGCAGGAAGGAGCAGGGCCCTCAAGCACTCACTCAGGGGAGTCCTCCTGGGCAGCAGGCAGCAAGCACCAAGCAGTCCTTGTGAGGCTTCAGGCCCCGCCCCAGGCCAGATGGTAAGTGGCAAGAGCAGGGCCCTCAAGCACTCACTCAGGGGAGTCCTCCTGGGCAGCAGGCAGCAAGCACCAAGCAGTCCTTGTGAGGCTTCAGGCCCCACCCCAGGCCAGATGGTAAGTGGCAAGAGCAGGGCCCTCAAGCACTCACTCAGGGGAGTCCTCCTGGGCAGCAGGCAGCAGGCAGCAAGCAGCACGCAGTCCTTATGAGGCTTCAGGCCCCGCCCCAGGCCAGATGGTAAGTGGCAAGAGCAGGGCCCTCAGGCACTCACTCAGGGGAGTCCTCCTGGGCAGCAGGCAGCAAGCAGCACGCAGTCCTTATGAGGCTTCAGGCCCCGCCCCAGGCCAGATGGTAAGTGGCAAGAGCAGGGCCCTCAAGCACTCACTCAGGGGAGTCCTCCTGGGCAGCAGGCAGCAAGCACCATGCAGTCCTTATGAGGCTTCAGGCCCCGCCCCAGGCCAGATGGTAAGTGGCAGAAAGGAGCAGGGCCCTCGGCACTCACTCAGGGGAGTCCTCCTGGGCAGCAGGCAGCAAGCACCACGCAGTCCTTATGAGGCTTCAGGCCCCGCCCCAGGCCAGATGGTAAGTGGCAAGAGCAGGGCCCTCAGGCACTCACTCAGGGGAGTCATCTCTTGTTCTTGTACTCCCAGCCATTCTGCTATTGCCTTCGTCAATTTTGTTGATATGTCTTCATCTTGATTTTCCTTGACACCGCGCACGTGAAGAACCATCTCTGTTTCATCTCTAAGATGGCCAGGGAATCCCAAGTATCTTCCTGTATCTTCCTCAATTAGTCCATTTCTTCTTTATTCTTTTCTTGGTATTTCATTTCTCTTTGTTCTTGTAGATTCTTTTTCATACTTTCACCCTGCTTCTGTACTTTTATTTTGGTCTCCTGGACTGTTTGGTCTAGATTTTGGTGTTTCACTGTCAATTGATTCACTTGTGTTGAGAGGTCCATTATCACCTTTGAGTTCTTTTCTATTTTCACCCCCATACTTCCCATCAAGCATTCTTATATTTCCGTCCAGAGCTGTTATTTTTTCCCCTAGATTTTTCTCCATTCTTTCCATCGCTTCTAGTATTTCTTTCATATTGTTTTCACTTTCTGCTAGTGATATTCTCCTTTGGTAGTTTTGCGATGTGCTGGCACCACTCAAATTTGATATTTTCTTTGATCCCATCAGGCTGTTGTATTTTCTGTTCTTTCTTTATATCCCCCCCCCCTTTTCCCAGCATTTTCTTTTCTGGGAATTCCCTTAATTTTATATTTATGCGTCCATTTTGTTATATGTCCCTTTGGTTATAAAATAAATTGGTAGTTTCCTTCGAATTAACTGGGGGCAAGAGAGAAAAATAGATTGTCGCGGGACTTCACTAGCCTTAAAACCTTTCTTTCAAATTTTCAATTCTTTATTGTGGATGTTTTCAGAACTCACAGGGTTAAAGAGTTCTGTGTGTGACGTCCCTCAATTCCTGACGTGTGATTTGGAAGGAGGGAGGAGTTTTTCTCACTGCCTCTTTGTCTCTGAAAGAGACGGCAGCCATGAATGCTAGCAGCCCAGGAGAATCTGAGAAATGCTGTTTTGTTGTTTTTCTGCTGTAATAAAGGACTGATAAATAAACACACTAAAGTCTGGGTGTGTTTGCATCTTATACACCGGGACGCAACAGCTCCGCTGTGTTTTACTCTGCACTTAGTGGCGTACGGAAGGATCGGCGCAGCTGAGAAGGAAACGTGCCGGACCAGAGATCGCTGTAAGCAGCTGGGGCTAATTGGGTTTGTAAAGCAATTAGCCACGTCACGCCAAATTTCACAGGTTGTGGACGCTGATTACTGCTATAAAGCTGTTGCAAAGTGTGCCGGTGTGCTTTAAAGCCAGGAGGCCAAGACGCTATGGAATGCTGAGGCAGAGCAGCTGGCTGAAAGGAGCTGAGAGCAGCTGAGAGACGGGTGCCGGAAAGCTGTTACGTGAGTAAGCGTGGGCACCGGGGAGAGATGGCTCAGTCCCAGAAGCATGGCTTTGAGCTTAAGCTGCCATGCGAGAAGCTGACGTGCGAAAGCTGGTTAGAGTGGAGCTTTCACGCGGAATTTGTCCTCATCGGGACAAACCTTTGGGAGGCAGTCCAGCCCCCACAGAAGGTGGCTGAAGCAGCTATAAAGGCTGCAGAGCTGAGTGAAGCTGAGAAGCGTGTGCTTACTTTTCTGGCAGAGAATGTGAGTGCTGATCTGATGCATGTTATCCTGGATGCTAAAAGGCCTGAGGCTGCTTGGCTGGCACTCCGTGAGGCTTGTGAGGCGGGAGTGGAAAGCAAGAGCCAAGACGTGGCCGCATCCGAAGGAGAGAAGCAAGATGGCGCTGGGCACATTCTTGAGAGCCGACACACAGCTGAGGGGAGCTGTGAGCCCCCACGGGGGGAAGAAGGGACTGTTGCAGGCAGCTGTATAAGTGCTGCACCGTACCTGTGTGAGGAGCCTGGAGAGAGGCCAAGCGTTGGGAGCCCTTTACCCACCAGAGGGGGTGCAGGAAAACGTCCTGGGAGCCCTGAGAGCAGTGGGGGGGGGCAGTGAGCAGTGAAAGCTCAGAAACGGCTTGTTTTCCAAAGGCAGCCAAGAGTTGTTTTCGTCGTGGGCCGAGGTCTGGGAAGCTGCGGAGAGTTAGACGCTTCAAGGCCAGCCACCTGCACAAAGTGCAGATAAGCCCTACAGAGTTGTGTGAGAACGCAGAGGCCAGTCCGGTCTCCAAGGCAACGGAAGCAGTTGCGTCTACGGAAGCTGCCAAGGTCCTGAGCAAGTCTTCCTGCAAGGGGGAGTTTGTTGCCGTGGCAACCAGAGAGAACAGCTGCAGAAGCCCCAAGGGAGGGGGCAGCGAGACGTTTGTTGCTATGGCAATGGTTGAGAACAGCTCTGAGAGAGACAATGAACTGTGCTTTGTCATCGACTCAGGAGCTAACCGAAACCTGATTCCTGAGACCCCTGCTGTTGAGATGTGGAATCGCAAGGCAATTCCAGCCGGAAAAACTGTTCAGTTTGCTAATGGGGAAAGAAAAAATGTAACTAACGTTGCAAATGTCTATTTTTCTGTTTTGCAGGAGCAGGTGGAGCTTTGCATTGTACCTGGGATGCAACACTGTCTTCTATCTGTCCCTTATTTGTTGCAGAAGGGGTTTAAGGTTTACTTTGAACATGATGTTTGCACAATCTCCAAAGGAGGGAAGCAGCTGGTCAGAGTTGAAAAGGGGCAGAATGATCTCTTTGTTCTTAAAACGCCTCTGAAGGGTGAGGGGAAGGTTAAGAGGGCACAAGCTATGCATGTTACAGTTCCCACTCATGTTTCATGTGCGTGTGCTTGGCACAAGAAGACAGCTCATAGTTCCCTTGAAGAACTTCAGATGTTACAAGAGTGCACCAAGGGTTGTAAAATTCGGGAATGTGGAAAAACCCTGAGTTGTAAGGCTTGCAGAAGGGCAAAGGTAAGAGGGTGCAGTTACCCCAGGGTGGACAGGGTAACCACAAAACTTTTTGAGCTTGTTCACATAGATCTGTTTGATCCCATGGCAGAGCCAAGTCTGGGAGGGGCCAGGCATCTGCTGACGATGCAGGATGATTTTAGCCAGGTTTTGTGGTGTTTTGCTCTCAAATCCAAGGAAGATGCAGCGCAACTGATTAAAAATTGGATTGAGGAGGTGGAACTAAGGTTCTCCACCAAGGTGCAAGCAGTCACTAGTGACCGAGGTGCAGAGTTTACTGGGTCTGCTTTGCAGAAGTTCTTTCATCAGAAAGGGATACGTCACAAGGTGTCTTCTCCTCAAAAGAGTGGGGTGGCAGATCTCAGAAGTGAAGCTCTGGTTAAAGCTACACAGGTGTTGCTGTCAGACTCTGGTTTGCCTCCAAGCTTTTGGGGGGAGGGAATTCGGTATGTGGCATTTACGATGAATAGGTCCTACAATTCAGTGGTAGGTGACACCCCGTTTTTCATGCTTCATGGAAGGAAACCTCAGATTCATTTCTTCCGTCCATTTGGGTCAACGGCATCTGTGCCAGTGCCAAAGGCTTTGCAAAAGCCAGGTGGACCCAAGTTCCAGAAAATGATTTTCTGTGGATATGAGCCAGCCACTAAAGGCTGGAGATTTGCATATCCGGAAGGTGACCAGACCAAGCTACTAGTCAGTAAACGCGCTGAATTCTATGAGCAGGATGGTTGGTCAAAGACTCCTGCAAGACGTGACGTTCTCTCAGAATGTCTGTCTGAGGATGAGGATGAGGGCGAGCCAGGGGCTGATCCTGTTGAAGACCAGGTCACGGACCAGGGTCAAGAACAGGGTGAGGCGTCTCCACAGGTTGCTAAGGGGGAGCCCAAGAGTGAGCCTGCGTCTCTTGTTAGCGTAATGCAGAGAATTCGAAGACGCTTTAAGTCAGAGGGGGAATCCTGTGATGAAGAGGATACACCTGCTGACCACAGTGAGTCAGAGGAAGTACCTGAGTTTGTGCCCAGGCGGTCCAGTCGCACAACGAAGGGCATTCCACCTGAGAGGTATCAGGCCACAGGTGTGTGGGTTGGTTTCGCACAGTGTGAAACTGGGAGTTGTGAGGAGGTTTCACTGGTACCTGGCAAGAATGCCAGGAAGGGGCACAAAAAGTCTGTGATTATAAATGCCCATGTCACCTCAGGAATGGAGGGAAAAGGGGGTGTGGATGTTTTCAGAACTCACAGGGTTAAAGAGTTCTGTGTGTGACGTCCCTCAATTCCTGACGTGTGATTTGGAAGGAGGGGGGAGTTTTTCTCACTGCCTCTTTGTCTCTGAAAGAGACGGCAGCCATGAATGCTAGCAGCCCAGGAGAATCTGAGAAATGCTGTTTTGTTGTTTTTCTGCTGTAATAAAGGACTGATAAATAAACACACTAAAGTCTGGGTGTGTTTGCATCTTATACACCGGGACGCAACAGCTCCGCTGTGTTTTACTCTGCACTTAGTGGCGTACGGAAGGAAACGTGCCGGACCAGCTGATCGCTGTAAGCAGCTGGGGCTAATTGGGTTCGTAAAGCAATTAGCCACGTCACGCCAAATTTCACATTTATTTCCTCTCTTTACTTTACAATTATTCTTGTCTTTCTATTTATATCCAATAGGTGGTGCTGTGGTCTCAACTAGTGCGTTCTTCCAATAGTAGTTCTTCTTAACAGCCACACGTGTCACTATTTCCTCCTTCAATGCCTTCCATTCCTGTGCTCCTTTCTCTAGAATCTCCTCTTTGGTTTCTTTATTTCTATCTTTGTTCCTGTAGTTTCCGTTAATGGTGGAGAGCCTTATGACTCCCGAACTGCCCTCCACACTTCTCTCTCACACAGGTATGTTGGTTTTCTCAAGTTATTTTTCCCAGCAGGTCTATTTTTAAGTCGTTTATTTTCGATACAGTTACCAGTCCTTTGTAAAGTCTGTGATAATTCAGAACTTAACAGGTTAAGTTGTTCTGGGTGTGCGTCACATTCTGACGTCAGCTTTAGAAGCTGGGAGGAGTCAACACACTTTCTCTGGGTCTTTGAGAGAGAAAGACGTGCCTTTGCTATGGCTGAAAGAAGTCCTGGATTATGTTGATGAAATGTTTCAATAAACAACTGTAAATGGACTTAAGTGCTCTCTGAGTTTATCTGAAGCTGGGCGACAGTCTTTTACCGCTGTGTTTTACTCTGCACGACGTGACCAGGAGGGTAGCAGAAGTGCGCAGAGGAAGCGTGCCGGACCGTGGAAAAGGCTAATTGGCGATCGTAAACCAATTAGACGGTCACGTCTCCAATAAATAAATCGCACAGGTTATGGGTGACGTCATAAATCGCTCGTAAAGCTGTCGCTGAAGCTGCCGGGTCGCTTTGAAGTCTGCGTTCAGAGGCAGAGAAGCTGGCCGGAGACGGAGGCTGCGTTTTGTGAGCTGAGAGAGCTGAAAGCAGCTGGAAAATCGTTTCTCCACAGACAAGTGCCGGAGAGCTGGTAACGTGAGTACAGCTTGGGGCCACTTTGGGAGAACGGAAGAGAATGGCAGCCAGCCAGGTCCATGAGGAAATCCCCTTGGAAAAGCTAACTTTAACAAGTTGGCAAACCTGGAGCAAAAGTGTACGGGGGTGGTTCCTGGTTACAGGGCTTTGGGAAGCAAGCCAGAGGGAGCCGGTGTACCCTACTCAAGAGGCTGCGGTGGCTGAGGATAGCCAGCAGAGAGAGCTTGATATGCTGAAGGCATGCGTACATGCATCGCTGAAACCCCATCTGGAGGGCGTAAAGTCAGCAAGGGCTGCCTGGGAGGTGCTGAGAAGTGTGTGTGAAACTTCAGCAGGAGGCCATAGCCCTGGAGAAGCTGGAGAAGCTGGTGAAGCAGCTGTGTTTCCCGATGAATCAGCCTCTAGGAGCGCTGTTGAGCAGGTCGGGGGGGGCGAAGAATTCCAAAGGCAAGTTTAAAGACTTTTCCTCTGAGAGTTCTGGAGTGGATGGCCGTTTCAGAGGGGGCGGATCTGGCAAGAGGCGCTTTTCCGGAAGAAGGAGGGCCAGGCCAGCAGAAAGGAGCCCCGGGCAGTGTTTTTCCACTGGAGCTGAACATCTGCATCGCTGTTGCAAAGAGCCGAAGCAGGATGTAGCCAAGGTCACTTCCCATGGGAACCAGCCGGGTTTCCATGGCAACCAGCCTGGCCAGGCAGGCAGGCGTGGAGGTGGACGTGCCAAACGCGAGGAAGAAGTTTATCAACTTACTGCCAGTATGGCTTTGTTTGAGAACAGCTGTGTGGGAAACTCAGAGCTTTGCTTTGTTATTGACTCAGCAGCTAACCGCAACATGGTTCCAGAGACACCTGCAGTTAAGATGTGGAATTGCAAGGCAGTTCCAGCTGGACAAACTGTTTTATTCGCAAATGGACAAAAAAGAAATGTAACTAACTGCTACATTGTTCCTTTCTGTTTTGCAGGAGCAGATCGAAGTGTGCACCATCCCGGAGATGCCTCACTGTCTTTTGTCTGTGCCTTATTTGTTAAATAAGGGGTTCAAAGTTTGTTTTGAAAATCAAATCTGCACAATCTCAAAGGAAGGGAGGGTACTTGCCAAGGTTGAGAAGGGGCAGAATGATCTTTTCATTCTTAAAACGTCTCTTGGGGGTGAGGGGAAGGTTGAGAAAGCACAAGCCCTGCGTGCTACAATTCCCGCTCATGTTACATGTGCTTGCGTATGGCATCAGAGAACAATTCATGGGTCTCTGGAAGAGCTGCAAGTACTGCCTGAGGTTGCCAAAGGCTGTAAGATTAGAGATTGTGGAAGTGCCATAAATTGTGACACTTGCAGACAGGCAAAGGTAAGAGGGTGCAGTTACCCAAAGGTGGAGAGGGTAACCACTAAACCTTTTGATCTTGTTCACATAGATCTGTTTGGTCCCGTAGAAAAAACTAGTCTGGGAGGGGCCAAGTTTCTGCTAACGATACAGGACAGTTTTTCGCAGAACACCTGGACTCACGGTCTCAGATCCAGGGAGGATGCAGCACAGCTGATCAAAAGCTGGATTGAAGCGGTGGAACTAAGGTTCTCCACCAGGGTGCAAGCGGTCACAAGTGACAGACACGCTGCGTTTACTGGTTCTGCTTTGCAGAAGTTCTTTCACAAGAAAGGTATACGTCACTCAGTGACAACTCCCCGGCAGAGGGGGGTGGCAGAGCTTAGGAGTAAGGCTCTGGTTAAGGCTGCACAGGTGATACTGACAGATGCTGGGTTACCTCCAAAGTTTTGGTTGGAGGCGGTCTGTTATGTGTCCTTCACCTGGAATCGTACCTACAATTCACTGGTAGGTGACACACCCTACTTCATGTTGCATGGCAGGAAACCCCAGGTTCACTTTCTGCGCAAGTTTGGATCACCTGCATCTGTGCCGGTGCCTGAGGCTTTGCGAGGGCCAGATGGATCCAAGTTCCAGAAAATGATCTTCTGTGGGTATGAGCCAGCAGCTTGTGCATGGAAGTTTGCATACCCGTCAGGTGATCAGAGTAAGTTGCTGATCAGTAAACACGCTGAGTTCTTTGAGCAGAATGAAAGGCCAAAGATTCCTGCACAGCGTGATGTTCTTTCAGAATGTCTTTCTGATGAAGAACAGGAAGGTTCAGATGAGGAGGAAGGAGAGGCTGAGTCTGCTGGTGATGACCAGGTCACGGACCAGGGTCAAGAGCAGGATGGGGCATCTCCACAAGTTGTTAAAAGAGAGCCCAAGAGTGAGCCTAGTTCTCCTGTGAGTGTAATGGAGAGGATTCGAAGACGCTTTAAGTCAGAGGGGGAATCCCGTGATGCTGAGGACACACCTGCTGACCACAGTGAGTCAGAGGAAACCCCTGAGTTTGTACCCAGGCGATCCAGTCGCACAACGAAGGGTATTCCACCTGAAAGGTACCAGGCCACAGGTGCGTGGGTAAGTTTCGCACAGTGCGATTCTGAGAGTTGTGAGGTGGTTCCACAGTTGCCTAACAGGAACGCCAGGAGAGGGCGCAAGGCATTGGGGAAGGGATTAATCTCACAGAGTTTTGCTGAGGATGTTCCACAGGTCCAGTCAGAATCCGACGCAAGAGGGGGTGTGATAATTCAGAACTTAACAGGTTAAGTTGTTCTGGGTGTGCGTCACATTCTGACGTCAGCTTTAGAAGCTGGGAGGAGTCAACACACTTTCTCTGGGTCTTTGAGAGAGAAAGACGTGCTTTTGCTATGGCTGAAAGAAGTCCTGGATTATGTTGATGAAATGTTTCAATAAACAACTGTAAATGGACTTAAGTGCTCTCTGAGTTTATCTGAAGCTGGGCGACAGTCTTTTACCGCTGTGTTTTACTCTGCACGACGTGACCAGGAGGGTAGCAGAAGTGCGCAGAGGAAGCGTGCCGGACCGTGGAAAAGGCTAATTGGCGATCGTAAACCAATTAGACGGTCACGTCTCCAATAAATAAATCGCACAAAGTCCTCCGTTAGTTTTACATTTCTGATTTGGTTCGTTTGTTTTTACTCAACCTGGTGTATCTAGTCACGCTTTCCTAAACACCCTGTGAAGTTATTAACGGAGAATTTCCATGTGGGAAATACGGTCCTCTTCTCTATTATCTGTTAGGTTCTGTAGTTTTCTTCCCGCCTCCCCTTTCCTCCACTAAACAGACAGAGGTTTTTAGATTGTTTTCTTTCAGTTTTATATTACAGGGGAGACGTTTGCTTTTAACAGTCTCCTTTTTTTAGGAGAGTTCAGCGTCGCCGTGCCGGGGTGTTGGGGCGTTTGTACCAGAGAGTGGTTTCACCTCTTTGCGCAAAGGTCCTCCCAACACCTTTTATGACAGTTTTCTTTGGTTTGGAATATTGGGAGACCTCTTTTTTGTGCTGCCTTAGGCTTCAGCCCTCAGGTTCCCCCCCTGAGGTCGAGGTGACTTCGCCTAGTCCCTTGTTTCTCTCTCTCCGGTACCAGGTCCACCTCGAGATTGCAGGAGTGTGGATCTCCACCTGTCTCTCTGGCGCGCTGCTCCGGAAGTCTAAGTGTGGCTTATTTAAATCGGGATTTGAACCCAGGATTTAAATGAAACATCAGTGCCAGTGAGGTTGAATCTTTTGGTAACAAAGGGGATTTAAATCAAGTCTGGCTTATTTAAATCGGGATTCAAACCGGGATTTAAATGAAAGATCAATGCCAGTGAGGTTAAATCTTTCTGTCACGGTCTGGTTCATGGGCGATGGAAGTCCCGGCTGGGGACGTCGGGACTGTTACCATAAAGCACCAAGGCTGCTGCAAGCAAAGGCTCTAGCAGCTCAGTCAGCAAAGCCAGCTGCTTGTGGCTGGAAAGCCACACAGGATGTTTGTGACTGTTGCCATGGGAACAAAGGGGCAGTCCATTCTGTACTGAGCACCGGATGTTAGCTCAGTGTGTGTGTCATATGACCCGTACTGGAAGTACATGGGCGGAGTTTCTTCTAACTGCTATGGAGTGCAGACATGTTTCTCTGTACTGATATAAGAGACAGGAATAAAAGATGTAAATAGATTTCTGTCTGCTTCTTTCCCCTCCCTGGGGGACACCAAAGGGGAGAGAGGAAGAACGGTGTGTTCCTCTCACACTTCTGAGAAGAATCGCCGAGACCTCGGCTGCTTATCAGCAGAGTGGAGCAGCGGGGAGGTCGCCAAGGAATATCTGCCGGTGCCTACGCTGAGAAGGGCACATTCCTCTGACTAGGCAGAAATTCCAACAGGGACCAGGGGCAAAATGGCAGGGTGGGAGCAGGAACGGGTCCAAAAACTAGGAGTCAGAAAGCCAAGAGTGCGAGGGTCAGAAGCCAAGGGTCATAGGATCAAGAAGCAAGGAGTGAAGGAGTCAAAACGCAGCAAGGCAGGGAACGTGTTGCTGTGGCAAAAAGCCAATGGGAAATGCTGACCTTATATCCCTTCCCGGCTCTTTCCACCAGGTGCTATGAGTTACCAATGGGCCTCACCTGTGTGACTGCACCTTGCCTCTTCAGAACAAACTTAGGAAGGCCCCAGTCCTGCAGAGTCCTATTGGTCACAGGGCCTGGCTCCTGCACGCACACCTGACAGTACTCCCCGCATGTACTTCTTAATGTCCGCCCAAAACCCCTGGCCACCAGAAAGCTCAGATCAGTAGCTGCAGTGTCTTTGTGTATCCCCCATATCCAGCGGTTCACGCGTCATGGCACTGCTCAAGGATCTGGGTCTGGAATGTAGAGCCAGCCGCGATGGTACACACACCCGTCCTGGACATCAAGTGGCGCACCCCCCAGTCCCAAAGGCACCGGGCCAGTATCCAACCAGTCCTTGGTGAACAGATCCTGTCGCACAGCCAGACGAACCTGTGCTTGAAAGTCCTGCTCCCAGGTTCCCTGAAGAAAATTGGTCGAGTTCAACATGGGCGCTGGCTCGGAACCGTCACCCCCAGAGTCCGAGTCCCTCCAGGAAAGAGCGTCGGCCTTTCCATTCTGGGTGCCAGGGTGATAGGCGATCTGGAAATTAAAATGTGTGAAGAACAAAGCCCACTGTGCTTGGCGCGGCTTAAGGCATTTCATGGCTTGGAAATGTTTGAGGTTCCAATGATCCGTGAGGACCTGAACCGGGTGCTGGGCCCCTTCCAGCAGGCGGCACCATTCCTTGAGCGCCACTTTAATGGCAAGGAGTCCACGATCTCAGATATCATAGTTCCACTCTGCAGAAGTAAGCTGGCGGTAAAAGAAGGCACAGGGATGAAGCAACTGCTGTGGCCCCTGTCTTTGAGACAGCACGGCCTCAATCGCGTGGTCCGAGGCGTCTGCCTCGAGTACAAAAGGGAGCTGTGAGTCCAGATGGGCCAGGATGGGGGCAGAGGTAAACGCCTCCTTCAGGAACTCAAATGCCTCTTGCACTGAAACGCAGCATCCTTCCGGACCAGGGCACAAATGGGGGCAACCACATGTGAAAATCCCCGAATGAAGCGCCAGTAGAAGTTGGCAAACCCAATGAACCGTTTCCCCCCCTTTACATCCCTGAAGGGGCTCCAATCCAGCACCACCTGCACCTTTCGGGGGTCCATCTGGAGACCTGCAGGGGAGATGATGTATCCCAGGAACTCCATGCGCTCCTGGTGAAAAGCACACTTTTCCAGCTTGGTGTACAGCCAGTGCTGCCGAAGACGCTGCAGGACCAGGCAAACATGCTGGCGATGCTCCTCTGGGGACGTGGAAAATATCAAGATGCCATCCAAATACGCGACCGTGAACTGGTCCAGTAAGTCACGCAGGACATCGTTCACAAAGTGCTGGAATGTGGCCGGTTCGTTACACAGTCAAAAAGGCATGACCCAGTACTTGAAATGGCTGTACCGGGTCCGGAACACTGTTTTCCATTCATCCCCCTCCCATATCCGAACCAGGTTGTACATCCCATGTAAGTCCAATTTAGTAAAGACCTTTGCATCCTGCAGCCTCTCGAACAATTCTGGAATTAGCAGTAGAGGGTAGATAGATAGATAATACTTTATTCGGCTATAAGCCCACGAGGTAAAACCTAACAATAAATAAAATAGCATTTTACGTTCTAAAATACCAGCTAAAATATTTCAACGCATAATCTCCTTCACATTACATACAATCTCTAGATGTACCGTATTGTGGCCTTGAATATAAAGATGGTGCATAGAGTTTACTAGATTTTTAATAGTCATGCAGCATTCCATGAAGTCTTTTATATGAAAGAACTGAAATCAGGAATCTGGCAACTTGTAATGTTCTATAAGAGTCAATGTCCTGGAGTAGATAGGCTAGATGGGACGCGGGTGGCGCTGTGGGCTAAAGCCTCAGCACCTAGGGCTTGCCGATCGAAAGGTCGGCGGTTCGAATCCCTGCGGCGGGGTGCGCTCCCATTGTTCGGTCCCAGCGCCTGCCAACCTAGCAGTTCGAAAGCACCCTCGGGTGCAAGTAGATAAATAGGGACCGCTTACTAGCGGGAAGGTAAACGGCGTTTCCGTGTGCAGCTCTGGCTCGCCAGAGCAGCGATGTCACGCTGGCCACGTGACCCAGAAGTGTCTTCGGACAGCGCTGGCCCCTGGCCTCTTGAGTGAGATGGGCACACAACCCCAGAGTCTGGCAAGACTGGCCCGTACGGGCAGGGGTACCTTTACCTTTACCTTTAGATAGGCTAGATGTAATTCAGGTGGTTTAGCAACAGTCTCCAAAATGATTGAACTCAGAATCCTTGATCGGGGAACAATATATAAAGGACAATTAAACAAGATATGATAAAGGGATTCTATTGATTTGTTGTCACATGCGCATAAAACAGAGGTTTTACCGTTAGAAAATCTATTGCTCAGCACATTTGAGGGGAACACATTAAATCTGGCTCTAACAAATGCAAATCTATGTGACGCAACCGATAAGGTAGACAGATATTGAGGTATCTGGGACATAGATGTAATGCCCTGATTTATCGGGGAACATGTACCTCCACCTGTAGTAAGATTTTGTTGCAAATCAACCTCCTCCAATCTTTGTTTGATGACCTTTTTAGCCGTAATTAGATCTAAATTTAGTATATCGGAAGGAGAGATTCCATAAGACAACAGCGGTAGAGGGTAGCGATTCTTGATGGTCACCTGGTTCAGCTTTCAGTAATCAATACATGGACGTAGACCACCATCCTCCTTCTTAACAAAAAAGATGGTGGCCCCAGCAGGGGAAGTAGAGGGGTGAATGAACCCCCTGGCAAGGTTGTCATTTAAGTACTCTCAGAGGGCCCCAAGTTCAGGGGCTGACAAGGCATAAATGTGGCCGAAAGGAATCTCTGCTCCTGGCTGTAAGTCAATAGGACAATCGTAAGTCCAATGGGAAAGCAAAGTCTCAGCCCCCTTTTTCTCTAATACCTCCGCTAAATCACGGTAGGGCTCCGGGATTAGGCCAACATCCAGAGACCCTGCCCCATCTGGGGCTGTCCCCTGCAAAGTGGAAGAACTGAGGGCCAGCTGGTGGGGCATTACAGCTGCCGGCGGCAACGGAGGCAACACAGGAGGTTGAGCATAGACGTCTTGGCAGAAAGATGATGAGAAAGACAGTGTCCGCTGCACCCAAGAAATGGTGGGGTCATGTCGGACCAACCAGAGGCTACCGAGGACCACAGGGAAATGTGGCGTCTGGACCAGTTCAAATGTTAACAGTTCCTGGTGCTGGGGTGCTGCTAGCATGGCCAGTGGACAGGTCTCACGGGTAATGGGTCCTGATGCGAGGGGGGGGGGTCCCGTCCAGACCCACCACTGAAACTGGCGAGGCTTTCACCACCGATGGTACCCGGTACTTTTCGGCGAAACTGATGTCCATGAAGATGCCAGAGCCCCCAGAGTCAATCATTGCCTCCAGGGTCAGCATGCCCCTCCTGGGGAAGGATAATACAGATGGGGAGCAGGAAATGGGGTGCGCAGTAATTGGGCCCCGGCTGAGCCCCTCCTTTTTTTTTAACAATCAGTTTTTATTAATTTTCATTCTTACACATACACATATTACACATCTACTCATAATACATTTATCCATCCACCTAAACCTTAAGCTCTGCCGAGCTTTGGACTTCCCTCCGTCTCTTCAGTAAGTATCACATAGTTATAACATCGCGTATTCTATTTAATACTATTTTATCTTATGCTGTTAGAGATACTCCAACCCTGCCAGTGTCTTTAAAGTTTTACAGTTTTCTCTTACATACACCAAATATTTACTCCAATTTTCAACAAACTTCTTTTCATCTTGGTCCCGTATTTTTCCCGACAATCTAGCCAGTTCTGTGTAATTCATCATTTTAATCTGCCATTCCATGATTGTAGGTATAGTATCAGTTTTCCAGTTCTGGGCCAACATAGTTCTAGCTGCTGTCGTGGCGCACAGGAAAAGATTTTTATCCTTTTTAATTTCCTTCCCTGTCAATCCCAATAAAAAGGCTTCAGGTTTTTTTTAGAAAAGTGTACTTAAAGATTTTTTTAAGCTCATTATATATTGATTCCCAAAAACCCTTCACTTTCCCACAAACCCACCACGTATGATATAAATCTCCTTCTGCCTCACCACACTTCCAGCACTTTCTATTTTTTATTCTATACATCTTTGCCAATTTCACCGGTGTGAGATGCCACCTATATATCATTTTCCACATATTTTCCTGTAAAGCTGTACACACCGTAAATTTCATGTTTACATTCCATAATTCACGCCACGCTTCTAATTCTATATTATATCCAAAATCCATGGCCCACTTAATCATGGCTTCTTTTACCTCCTCATCTTTAGTAAACCATTCCAGTAATAAGTCATACATTTTGGACAAAAGTTTGTTGTTACCTTCTATAATATCGGTTTGAAATTTTGATTTCTTTTTCTCAAATCCCAACCTTTTTTTATCCTCTTTTAGAATCTCATTAACTTGATGGTGTTGTAACCACCCTGTCAGTAGGTTCATTATTTCTTCATACATCTTTAACTTAATCCCCTGCTCCGTTTTCATAACTACTACTACTACTTCATAAGTAGCTCTCTTTCCTTCCATATTATTTTTGTTTGTAATTAATACATCAGTTGGTGAAATCCACCAGGGGGTTTTCTTTTCTAACAAGTTTTTATTTCTTTCCCAGGCATCATATATAGGTCCTCTAATTATATGATTTAAGAAACCCCTGTGGACTTTTACTTTACCATACCACAGGTACGAGTACCACCCGTACCTGTTGTCAAGTCCTTCTAAATCTAGAAGGTCCATATTCTCTAGTTTTATCCAATCTCTTATCCATATTAAGCAAGCTGCTTCATAATAGGGACCTATGTCTGGCAAGGAAAAGCCACCTCTTTCTTTTTTATCCCGACATATCTTGCCAATATTTTCTGTCATTCTTTACATTGTTTCAACCCTTTAATCACTGGTACTGTTTGGAATAAAAATAGCATTCTAGGTAAAACGTTCATTTTAATCACTGATATTCTCCCTTAAAAAGAGAGTCTCAGTCTATTCCAAATATCTGTGTCTTTCTTAATTTCTCTCCATGTGGTCTCATAGTTATCTTTATATAGATTTATATTTTTTGCTGTCAACCATATTCCCAGATATTTGACTTTCTTAGCCGCTGTGATTTCTGTCTCTTGTTACAGTTCTTCTGTCTCTTCTTTGCTTATGTTTTTCACTAACATTTTAGTCTTATTTTTATTAAGTTTAAACCCCGCTACTTTGCCAAATTCTTCTATTTTTTGTAATGCCTCTTTTAAGCTTCTCTTTGGATCTTCCAAAGTTAATACTATATCGTCTGCAAACGCTTTTATTTTAAATTCTTTATGTCCAACCTTAATCCCTTTAATTTCTGGATTTTCTCTCATGGTCTTGTTAAGTACCTCTAGTACGGTTATAAACAACAGGGGGGATAGAGGACACCCCTTTCTCGTCCCTTTTGAGATATCAAAGGTCTCCAAAACATTATTATTTAGGATAAGTTTGGCTGTTTGATTGTGATATATGGCTTCTACACCCTTCATAAATTCCTCTCCTATTCCCATTATTTTTAGATTCTTTTTCATAAATCGCCAGGGGACATTATCAAATGCTTTCTCTGCGTCAATAAAAATCAACGCTGCTTGTTTATCAATTCTATTTTCTAAATATTTGATAATATCTACTACAATTCTTACATTATCTTTCAGCTGTCTCCCCGGTAAAAAGCCAGCTTGATCTTTATGGATTACTTTGTTTAGGAGCCTATAGACTTCCGGTCAGCGCCAACGATCAAAGGCGGATTCCCTCTGAGCTCCGGAGGGAATCGGCTCTGCGGGTTCGGGTCTTGCCACTGCTGCGAAGTGGGGACCCCAAAAATTCACAGGCGGTGAAACCTGTGAGCGAGGAGACTCGGCGGGCACCATTTGCGCCCCCCCAAGCCGTGAAGGAGCCTTTATTAAAGGCTTCGGATCGGGAGCGGGAGAGCGGCGCGGTGCTGAGAGTTGTCTACCCAGTCCGTGGAGTGAAGCCGCATGGCCATTATCGGAGAGCGCTGATTTCTTCCTGAAAATTGGACTCAAAAGCAACTACTCATGAGTAGGCTTAAATGATTTAATTAGAACAAAATTAGAAGACTTTTGGCACCGATACGGGAAAGGTATAAACAGGAAGTCTGCCTTTCCTGCCTGTAAATAGTTTAAAGCAAAGAGACTGTAAAGCTGTAACTTTGGAAGATTTTTTTCGAAAAAGAGTAAATCCATCATCAAAAAAAGCAGCCCCCCTCCTGTTTGCAGGAGCGGAGGGGGAGGAATTTGTGCATTATATACCTGCAAGAAAAGGAGAGAACAAAGATACATCTGCTGCCTTAAAACCCTGGGAACGGGCTGCTTTTGACAGGGAAGCCGATCAGTGGGCTGTCAGCACGTTAAGGTAAAGACTTTTGAAGTAACTTTTGAAGTAACTCTGCGAAAGATACAGTGTCTCTGGACTGTTTTGACTACAAAATAACCCTTACGGTAATTGAAACTGCGGCTTTTTAGGGGATATGGGGGACTTTTAAAGACCATATTTGTTTCAAAAAATTGCAAAGTGAAGTTGGAAGTTTGTCCCCCTAGAGGAGACTTTGTTGCAATAACAACAACTAAGCCGCTAAGCCACTGGAAATTTCTTTTTCAAAACAAATCTACAGGCGTGAGACTAACCTTGGCTTTGCATGAGAGTGTTATGGCAAATGGTAAAGGGAAAATAGAGCTGGTACAGGAAAAAACCACCAGGTCTGGCAGACAATACAAGATTGACATTCCACACCAGCAAAGGGCTTCAACATCTGGAGGCACAGGAGCAGCTGCCGCCTCGCAAATAAAATCAAAAGCTATGTTATCTGAAGACGCTTTGGCACAGGCACTTGGCAAAATTAATGAATCTTTGGAAAATTTAACGAAACAGGTAGCAGAGACAAATAAACAAGTTGCAGAAACCAACAAACAAGTAGCTGAGGCCTCAGCAAAAATTGATTTGAATACTACAAGTATCAACGAATTGGGAAAGAAGGTGAATTCTAACACACAGTCCATCGAAAAACTTCTAGAGGAATCGGCCACAACTCGAAAGATTGCAGAGGAGGCAAAGGAAATTGCAATTGCTACCAAGGAGAAGATACCACCGGTCTATAAGAAATTAGAGGACCACGATTTGACACTGTCTATGATTGAACTACAAGGAAAAGAGAGAAATTTAAGAATTAGAGCAGTACCTGAAAGTGAGAAGGATAATCTGGCGGACTTCCTTACAAAGGAATTTCTGGATTTGTGGCAACAGGGCCTGGAGAAGGAAGAATTCAAGATAGTGAGTGCATTTAGACTCGGTAGAAGACAAAGAAAGAATAAGGCAAGAGACTGTTTGATAACTTTAAGATCAAAAGAAGAAAGAGATAAAATTTTGAATTTGCACTACCAAAAAACTTTGGAAATTGAAGATTCATTTGTGGAGATCTTTAAGGATATACCGAAGCATATTTTGGATGTAAGAACCTACTATAGAGATCTGGTTGTTTTACTGAGAAGAAACAACATACTCTTCAGGTGGGAATTCCCCCAAGGCCTATCCTTTAAATACAAAGGAAGGAAAATAAGAATAAGAACAGTGAATGATAAAGACAAGTTTCTGAGAGACCACGAAGAGGATCTTCAGAAAGAAGCGGAATCTGGAGAGGAGCCAATCCCACCAGGAAAAGGAATACTAGGCATAGCAAACTTATCATTTGGACTGAAACCACCGACAGAATAAGAACAACTACTTGGAGCAGTAGGGGGGGAAGTAAGTAACTCCATCATAGCTCTGCAACTTCTAAGCTGGAATTGTAATGGTTTGAACTCGCCCCGGAAGAGAAAAAGTGTTTTTCACATATTAAAAAAAGAATAATTGGACTTGATCTGTTTACAAGAAACACATGTGATGAGGTTACATAGAAAAATACTTATTAATAAGAGATTGGGACAAGAATTTATTTCATCTGATAAAGTTAAAAAAAGAGGAGCTGTGATATATGCAAAGGAAAAATTGTTACCGAAATTAATTTTTAAAGATGAAAAAGGAAGATTTTTGGCAATTGAAATTCAAGTTCAAGGAGAGAAATTCTTGATTGTATGAATTTATGCACCGAATGAGGGGAAATCTGAATTCTTTAAGAAGTTGCACGAGACTTTATTGGACTATTTGGACTATAACTTAATTCTGATGGGAGATATGAATGGAGTAGTATCTACAAATATGGACAAGACACATAGACAGGTAGTTACTAAAGATGGAAGACTACCAAAAACTTTCTTTGAATTGACTGACAATATGGACTTGATTGACATCTGGAGAACAAAGAATCCTCTTGAGAGAGAGGGAACCTTTTTCTCTGAAGCCAAGATGACATGAACTAGAATTGACCAAATATGGATTACTAGAGGAATGGCACCAAAGATAAAGAAAGTGGAAATCTGCCCAAAAACTTGCTCCGACCATAATGCTGTAAGGATGGAGATGAAGCAAATAACAACTGGTTCCTTCAGATGGAGGATGAATGACACCTTATTTAGAGATGAAGAAGTGTATAAAAAGGCCCAAAAAACTCTGAGAGATTACTTTGAAATAAACATGAAGACCAATGTTGAAAAAAGAGTAATCTGGGACGCAAGTAAAGCTGTTATGAGAGGATTTCTGATACAACAAAATGCAATAAAGAAGAGAAGCCAAAATGAGAAAAAAGATAAGATTTTGGAGAAGATAAAAGAAGGGGAAAAGAAATTAAGATCAAAACCAAAGTCCCAAGAGATTTTGAGAGAAATTAAGTTATATCAAACACAATATATGGAACTGATGAACCAAGAAATAGAATGGAAAATTAAACAAATGAGACAAAAGACATTTGAATCAGCAGACAAATGTGGTAAACTATTGGCTTGGCAAATGAGGAAAAGACAAAAATTAAATACGGTTACAAATTTAGAAGTGGAAGGAAATAACATCTACAACCCAACTGAGATCAGAAATTGCTTCCAGAGGTATTTCAAACAATTATACTCACAAGGGCCACAGAAAGAAATAGACATAGACCGATTTCTTGAGACAAATGGTTTACAAAAAATTTCCCATGAAAGTAAAATAGTGTTGAACCATAAAATAACTGAACAGGAAATAGAAGGTGCCATTCAAAATATGCTATTGGGTAAATCTCCGGGACCGGATGGGCTGACTTCCAGATACTATAAAGCTTTGAAGGAGTGGTTATTACAACCTTTGAAGGAAGTCTGCAATGAAATTTTGGAGGGGAAAAGGGCACCAGAATCGTGGAAAGAGACTTATATTACACTTATACCGAAGACACAGACTGAAAAGACTCAACTTAAGAACTACCGCCCTATTTTTAAAAATATATATATATATTTATTAGGTTTTTACAAAAGGAAAAACACATAACAGCCACAAAAGTGAAAAAAAAAAACATAATCAAAGATATAAAACAGATCAGAACAACAAAATACAAAAAAATAAGATTCCACCCAACAAATTGAAAAATAAAAATTCCAGCTTTTAAAATCATACTTAATTAACTTTCTTTCTTGACTTCCTCGCGCCTCCCTTTTTTGTGTTCCTCTTTGCCCAATCAGATACAGCAAATCCTTGCCCTCTTTCAAAGCTCATTTCTAATTGTTAGATTCATTCTGTTATGTCTCCAATCTTTCCTCCTTATACTTAAACTCCTTTAAACTATTATTTACTTTCGACATAATATAACTTTAGTCTTTCACCCTTTTTGCATACCTTTTTAAACTGTATCGCTAATGCCAAATTATTTTCAATCCAACATCGTTTTAACATTCATAAACTTTGCAGTATTTCTGCAAATAGACTTTAAACTTCTTCCAGTCCTCTTCCACTGATTCTTCTCCCAGGTCTCGGATTCTGCCAGTCATTTCTGCCAACTCCATATAGTCTATTACATGCGTCTGCCATTCTTCCAAGGTGGGCAAATCTTGTGTCTTCCAATACTTTGCGATAAGTATTCTTGCTGCTGTTGTCGCATACATAAAAAACGTTCTATCTTTCTTTATCACCAATTGGCCGACTATGCCCAAGAGAAAGGCCTCTGGTTTCTTAAGAAAGGTATATTTAAATACCTTTTTCAGTTCATTATATATCATCTCCCAGAAAGCCTTAATCTTTGGGCACGTCCACCAGAGGTGAAATAATGTACCCTCTGAGTCTTTACATTTCCAACACTTGTTATCAGGCAGGTGATAATTTTTTGCAAGCTTGACTGGGGTCATGTACCACCTATAAATCATTTTCATAATATTCTCTCTTAAGGCATTACATGCCGTAAATTTCATACCGGTGGTCCACAACTTTTCCCAGTCAGCAAACATAATGTTATGACCTATGTCCTGTGCCCATTTAATCATAGCTGATTTGACTGTTTCATCCTGTTTCATTTTAACAGCAAGTTATACATTCTTGAAAGAATCTTAGTTTTACGTTCTAACAGTTCTGTTTCCAATTTCGATTTTTCCACCTGGAAACCCAATTTCTTATCCAAATTATAGGCCTCTCTTATTTGATAATAATGAAGCCAATCTCGCACTTTGTCTTTTAATTTCTCAAAACTCTGCAGTTTCAGTTTATCTCCTTCTTGTTCTAGTATCTCCCAATATTTCGGCCATTTGGCCTCCATATTGAGTCTTTTCAGAGCCTTTGCTTCCATGGGTGACAGCCACCTTGGGGTCTTATTTTCCAATAAGTCTTTGTACCTTATCCAGACATTAAATAATGCTTTCCTGACAATATGGTGTTTAAAGGTTTTGTGCGCTTTAACCTTGTCGTACCACAAATATGCATGCCATCCAAAAGCATTGTTAAAGCCTTCCAAATCCAAGATGTCAATGTTCTCAAGAAGCAGCCAGTCTTTCAACCAGCAGAATGCTGCTGATTCATAGTAAAGTTTAAAGTCCGGCAGGGCAAACCCCCCTCTTTCCTTCGCATCAGTTAATATTTTAAATTTTATTCTGGGCTTTTTGCCCTGCCAGACAAACCTAGAAATATCTTTCTGCCACTTCTTGAAGCAATCCATCTTGTCCACAATCTGTAAAGTTTGGAACAAAAATAACATTTTTGGCAATACATTCATTTTTATAACTGCAATTCGACCCAACAAGGAAAGCTTCAATTTAGACCATATTTCTAGATCTTTTTTAACTTCTGACCAACATTTCTCATAGTTGTCCTTAAATAGGTTCAAGTTTTTAGCTGTCATATTAATCCCCAGATATTTCACTTTCTTAACTAGGGTCAAACCAGTCTCATTCTGAAACCTTTCTTTTTCAATCTGTGTTAAATTTTTCTCTAAAACCTTAGTTTTTGACTTGTTCAATTTAAATCCTGCCACATGACCAAATTCTTGAATCAGTTCTAAAACCCTTTTCGTACTAGATTCTGGCTCCTGTAATGTCAAAACTAAGTCATCTGCAAAAGCCTTCAATTTATATTGTTTGGCTCCGACCTGAATTCCTTTGATTAGACGGTCCCTTCTAATCATATTCAAGAGCACCTCCAGGACTGAAATAAATTATAATGGAGAGATAGGGCAACCCTGTCGTATTCCTTTTTCTATCTTAAATTCTTCAGTCACCACATTGTTAACTATCAATTTAGCTTTTTGTTCTGAATAAATTGCACTTATACCATTTTCAAACCCTTGCCCCACCCCCATTCCCTTGAGATTTTTCTTCATAAAATTCCAAGAAATATTATCAAAGGCCTTCTCCGCATCAATAAAAATTAAGACAGCTTTTGTGTTAATATTCACTTGTAATAACTCCAAAATATCAATTATATTCCTTGTATTATCAGACAAGTGTCTGCCCGGGAGAAAGCCTGCCTGATCCTTGTGAATCTCTTCTACTAATACTTTTTTTAATCTGTTAGCTAAAATATCAGCAAAAATTTTATAATCCACATTTAAAAGGGATATGGGACGGTAGTTCTTGAGTTGTGTCTTTTCAGACTCTAATTTCGGTATAAGTGTAATAAAAGCTTCTTTCCATGACTCCGGCGCCTTCTTCCCCTCCATGATTTCATTGCAAACCTCCTTTAATGGTTGAATTAAGTAGTCTTTCAATGTTTTATAATACTTGGAGGTTAGCCCGTCCGGCCCTGGAGACTTGCCCAGCTGCATGTTCTGAATGGCACCTTCAATCTCCTGTTCTGTAATTGCGTGATTCAGCATTATCTTTTTTTCTTGAGATATTTTTTGTAGTCCATTGGATCTTAAAAATTGGTCTATATCAGTCTCTTTCTGAGGCCCTTGTGTATAAAGTTGTTTAAAGTATCTCTGAAAACTCCTTCTAATCTCCACAGGATTCTGAATGTTTTTCCCTTCTATCTCAAGATTTGTAATGGTGTTTAACTTCTGTCTTTTTTTCAACTGCCAAGCTAGCAGCTTCCCGCATTTATTAGCCGATTCAAATGTCTTTTGCCTCATCTGTTTTATTTTCCATTCTACTTCTTGATTTATCAACTTCATATATTGTACTTGGTAAAGTTTAATTTCTCTCAGAATCTCCTGTGAATTTGGTTTCAACCTTAATTTCTTCTCTTCCTTTTATTTTTTCCAAAATTTTATCTTTTTTCTCATTTTGGGTCCTCTTTTTTATAGCATTCTGTTGGATTAGAAATCCCCTCATGACCGCTTTACTTGCGTCCCAGATTACTCTTTTTTCCACCGTAGTTTTCAGGTTTACTTCAAAATAGTCTCTCAATGTCTTTTGGGCCTTTTTGATAATCTCTTGATCCCGTAATAAGGTGTCATTCATCTTCCATCTAAAGGAACCGCTTGGTGTTAGTTTCATTTCCATCTTTACAGCGTTATGGTCGGAGCAAGTTCTTGGGCAGATTTCCACCTATTTTATCTTAGGTGCCAGTGCTCTAGTTGTCCATATTTGGTCAATTCTAGTCCATGTCAATTTGGCTTCAGAAAAGAATGTACCTTCTCTTTCTAGGGGATTTTTGGTTCTCCATATGTCAATTAAATCCATGTTGTCAGTTAATTCAAGAAAAGTTTTCGGTAGTCTGCCTTCTTTAGTTAAAGTCTGTTTCTGTGCTTTGTCCATGTTCGTAGATACCACTCCGTTCATATCTCCCATCATAATGATGTCATTATAGTCCATGTAATCCAGCATTGTCTCATGCAACTTCTTATAAAACTCTGCTTTCCCATCGTTAGGTGCATAAACTCCTAATATCAAAAAAATTTCTCCTTGAGCTTGAATTTCAATTGCCAAAATTCTACCTTGCTCATCTTTAAATAAGAATTTTGGTGATAGGCTTTCTTTTGCATAGATGACCTCTCCTCTCTTTTTAACCTTGTCCGATACAATAAATTCTTGGCCCAATCTTTTATTAATCAATACTTTTCTATATAGCCTAATCACATGTGTTTCTTGCAAACAAATTAGATCTAATTGTTCCTTTTTTAATAAATGAAATACTTTCCTCCTCTTCTCTGGGGAATTTAGACCATGAATGTTCCAGCTCAACAGTTGCAGAGACATGATGCAATAGTTTTATTTCCCTCCTACTGCTCCCAACAGTTCTTCCTCTTTTGATGGTGGTACCACTTTCTCAGATTTTTCAAGTCCCAAAGGTGGTAATATTGAACCCAATGGTCCAGATCTTAAGGCTCTTAGTTCTTCCTCAATTCCTTTTTCGTTACTAAATGTGGATTACAAAATTTTTGCTGACATTTTGGCTAAGAGATTGAAAAAAGTTTTGATGGAGGAGATTCATAGAGACCAAGCGGGCTTTCTCCCGGGAAGACATTTGTCAGATAACATGAGGGACATAATTGACATTTTGGAAAAGCTAGAAGTGAATATAAATACTAAAGCTGTTTTGATATTTGTAGACGCGGAGAAAGCCTTCGACAATATTTCTTGGAGCTTTATGAGGAAGAATCTTCAGGGGATGGGGGTAGGCCAAGGGTTTGAAAACGGTATAGGTGCAATATATTCTGAGCAAAAAGCTAAACTAATTGTAAACAATGTGGTTATGGAAGAATTTAAGATAGAAAAAGGGACACGTCAAGGGTGCCCAATCTCCCCACTACTTTTTATATCAGTCCTGGAGGTTTTGTTGAACATGATCAGAAGAGACCGGTTGGTTAAAGGTATACAGGTCGGAGCCAAACAGTACAAACTGAGAGCATTTGCAGATGATCTAGTACTTACATTACAAGAGCCAGAATCTAGTACTAAAAGGGTTTTAGAATTAATTCAAGAGTTTGGTCAAGTAGCAGGATTTAAACTGAATAAGTAAAAAACTAAGGTATTAGAGAAAAATTTAACAGCTATTGAAAAAGAGAGGTTTCAGAATGAGACAGGTCTAACTGTGGTTAAGAAAGTGAAATATTTGGGGATTAACATGTGTCAGGGTTTCAGGGAGAGAAGAGCAGATGGGGGAGGAGACAGAGAGCGAGGGGGAAGAATCCCAGAGAGATGAGGAGGAGGATGACGATGACCAAAGGTCGTCCATGAGTCTGTCCAGTGAGTCAGAGGACTCCCAAAAGGGAGCCCCCCTGGTCAGACCAAAGGGAGGCCAAGGGGGAGGCAGTGAGGAGCAGGGGAGCGAAGGGAGAAGCCCCAGTGGGAGTTGGACACCGGAGCCGGCTTCTCAGCCGGAACGGAGTGAAGGGGGTGGAGTTACCAGTGTGTCAGAGGGAGCAGAGCAAGAAGGAGACAGGGGAAGGAGATCGGAGCAGGACGCTCAGCCGGAGGGGGTGGAGAGTAGCACCGGGAGCAGTGTAGCGGTCGAGAGAAAGGTCAGAAGCAACGTACGCGCGCCAAGTTCAAATGTAGAGGCGCGCGGAAGTGAGGAGAGCCCTGGGGAGGAGCCCGGCCCCAAAGCGAGAAGGAGGGGGGCAGAGGCATCAGAGGATTCAGCCTCGGGCGAGTCCCGGCGAGGGGGAACCCAGGGGGGCAGAAAGACCCTGCGGAAAAGGAAGGAGAGGAAGAGGTGGTCCAGCACAAGCCTCTTAAATTGGTGCCGAGGCGGTACGGATTCAGAGGGGACTTCAGCGGTCTAACGTTACAGACGTAGAGTCACAAAGATGGAATGTAAACGGAACCATGATCTTCAATAAAGACTTTCTGTAAATAAACCGGATTGGAGTTGGGTCTCTTGTGAGCTGGGACCAGACGGGTGGCTCTGACAACATGACAGCTAAAAATGTGAATTTATTTAAAGATAATTATGAGAAATGTTGGACAGAAGTGAAAAAAGACTTAGAAATCTGGTCAAATTTGAAGCTTTCCTTGTCTGGTCGAATTGCAGCTATAAAGATGAATGTATTGCCTAGAATGTTGTTTTTGTTTCAAACATTGCAAATTGTGGACAAGATGGACTGTTTCAAGAAGTGGCAGAAAGATATTTCTAAATTTGTCTGGCAGGGCAAGAAACCCAGAATAAAATTTAAGATTTTAACTGATGCAAAGGAAAGGGGGGGATTTGCCCTGCCAGACTTTAAACTTTGCTATGAATCAGCAGCTTTCTGCTGGTTGAAAGACTGGCTGCTTCTTGAGAACACAGACATTTTGGATTTAGAAGGTTTTAACAATATTTTTGGGTGGCATGCATATTTGTGGTATGACAAGGTTAAAGCTCATAAAGCTTTTAAAAATCATATTGTCAGGAAAGCATTGTATAATGTTTGGATTAAATATAAAGATTTGCTGGAAAATAAAACCCCAAGGTGGTTGTCGCCAATGGAGGCAAAGGCTGTGAAAAGACTTAATATGGAGCCCAAATGGCCGAAATATTGGGAAATTCTGGAACAAGAAGGGGACAAACTGAAATTGCAGAGTTTTGAGAAATTAAAAGATAAAGTGCGAGACTGGCTTCATTATTATCAAATAATGGAGGCTTACAAGTTGGACAGGAAAATTGGCTTCCAGGTGGAAAAATCAAAATTGGAAACAGAATTGTTAGAACCCAAAATTAAGAATTTGTCAAAAATGTATAACTTGCTGTTGAAATGGAATACGCAGGATGAAACGGTTAAATCAGCCATGATTAAGTGGGCACAAGATATTGGTCATAACATTATGTTTGTTGACTGGGAACAGTTGTGGACCACCGGTATGAAATTTATGGCATGTAATGCCTTAAGAGAGAATATTATGAAAATGATTTATAGGTGGTACATGACCCCAGTCAAGCTTGCAAAAATTTACCACTTGCCTGATAATAAATGTTGGAAATGTAAAGAAAATGAAGGTACATTCTTTCACCTTTGGTGGACGTGCCCAAGGATTAAGGCTTTCTGGGAAATGATATATAATGAAATGAAAAAGGTATTTAAATATACCTTCCTGAAGAAACCAGAGGCCTTTCTCCTGGGCATGGTCGGCCAATTGGTGCCAAAGAAGGATAGAACATTCTTTATGTATGCTACAACAGCAGCAAGAATACTCATCGCAAAGTATTGGAAAACACAAGATCTACCCACCTTGGAAGAATGGCAGATGAAGGTGATAGACTATATGGGACTGGCAGAAATGACTAGCAGAATCCGAGACCAGGGAAGAGAGACGGCGGAAGAAGATTGGAAGAAATTTAAGGACTATCTTGGGAAATATTGCAAGATTAATGAATGTTAGAATGATGATGGTTTAGAAAATTAAGGGGTTTTTCAGCTGTAATGATTAAGTAAAAAGAAAAGAAAGGTTGAAAATTAAATGAAAATTAAGGGAGAGGATTTGCTGAATTAATAATTAGAAATTGAAATACAAAAAGGGGAGGTATGAGGAGGTCGGGGAAGTAAGTTATAAGAAAATAAGGGAATGAAACTTTACTTGTTTTTAAATAGTTTTTAGTTTTGTATTTTGTTTTTGTTTTTTTGGTGTTTGTGTTTTGTTTTTATTACTTTTTTTTTGTATAACCTTTGAAATTTCAATAAATATCTTTAAAAAAAAACTTTGTTAGACATCTGCAAATAATTTATAGTCATTATTCAGTAATGAAATGGGTCTATAATTCCTAACCTCTAGGCCATCAGTATCTTTTTTTTGGAATTAGGGTTATATAGGCTTTTTTCCACGTATTTGGGATTTTGCCTTTTTTCAAGATATTGTTCATAACCTCACATAATACTGGTGTTATTTGATCACATAATGTTTTGTAGTATTTAGCCGATATTCCGTCTGTGCCTGAAGATTTCCCAATCTTCATCTTCTTTATTGCCTTTCTGACTTCTTGTTCTGTGATTAACTGGTTCAGTTGTTCTCTTTCTTCTTTTGTAATTTGTTGTATTTGATGTTTTTGTAGATAGTCCTCTATTCTGTAATCGTCTTCTTTCTCTTTCTTATATAGCTCTTTATAATATTTCTGAAAAGCCCTTCTTATCTCTTTGGGATCTTCTATTATCTTTTCTCCCTCTCTTATTTTACATATTATATTTTGTTTTTGTCTTGCCTTTAATTGCCATGCCAGATATTTTCCTATTTTGTTAGCAGACTTGAAGTTCTTTTGTCTCATCATTTTAATTCTCCACTCTACTTTCTGATTCACCACCATGGAAAACTGAGCTTGCAACATCTTTATATTTTGTTATATTTTTTCATCTTTTGGTTTAATTGTTAGCAGTCTCATTTTCCACAAGCTGTGCTAAGATTTCCTCTTTTTTCTTTTCTCTCCCCCTTCTTTGCTGACTGTTTTTTTGAATCAAAAAGCCTCTCATAACGGCTTTGCTTACAACCCATACTATTTCTATGGGTGTTTCTTTATTTAGGTTCCAGTTAAAATATTCTGTAATTGTTTCTTTCGCTTTATCTAGTATCTTCTGGTCATTAAACAGGCTTTCATTCATTCTCCATCTAAATGAAGAAGGGTCTTTTCCTCTCACCTCCAAATACACTGGGTTATGGGCATGCATATTTGTGGTATGACAAGGTTAAAGTTCACAAATTGTTTAAAAACCATATTGTCAGAAGAGCAATTTTTATGGTCTGGACAAAATATAAAGACTTATTGGAGAGTAAGACTCCGAGGTGGCTCTCACCGATGGAGGCCAAGGCACGTAAAAGACTTAACATGGAGGCCTACTGGCCTAAATATTGGGAAATAATTGAAAAAATTGGAGACAATTGGAGGTTGCAGAGCATGGAAAAGCTAAAAAACAAGGTGCGAGATTGGTTGCACTATGCTCAAATTCAGGAAGTTTTTAAAGCGGATAAAAAGGTTGGATTCCAGGTGGAAAAATCGAAATTAGAGACAGAGCTGTTAGAGCCAAAATCTAAGTTACTTTCGAGAATGTATAACTTGCTGCTTAAATGGAATACACAGGATGAGACAGTTAAATCCGCCATGATAAAGTGGGCGCAGGATCTGGGGCATAACATTATGTTTGAAGACTGGGAAAGGTTATGGAACACCGGAATGAAATTTACGGCATGTAGTGCCTTGAAGGAAAATATTATGAAAATGGTATACCGGTGGTACATGACCCCAGTCAAGCTTGCAAAGATATACCACCTGTCTGACAACAAATGTTGGAAATGTAAGGAGGAGGAAGGGACATTCCTTCACCTCTGGTGGACCTGCCCGAAAGTGAAGGCCTTTTGGGAGATGATTCATAATGAATTAAAAAAGGTACTTAGATTTACCTTACCTAAGAAACCGGAGGCCTTCCTCCTGGGCATGGTAGACCAGAGAGTGGTTAAGAAAGACAGAATTTTCTTTATGTATGCTACCACAGCAGCAAGGATCCTGATTGCAAAGCATTGGAAGACACAAGATCTACCCACGCTGGAAGAATGGCAGACGCAGTTGATGGACTATATGGAATTGGCCTAAATGACTGGCAGAATTCGAGACTTGGGAGAAGAAACAACGGAGGAAGTCTGGAAAAAATTTAAGGACTATTTGAAAAAACACTACAAGCTGTATGAATGCTAAAAAATGCTCTCTTTAGGAAACTATAGCCTCAGCAATTGTAAATTAATGAAATGGAAAGTAAGGTACAAGAAGCCAGAGGTGGTGCAATGAAACAACTTTATTGTGTTGAAATTAAAATTTTTAAGACTTGGGTTACAACATTTTTGAGATTAGGTAACACGATAAAACGAAAGATACATCAAGTTTTGAAATAAGTTAACAAATTGCTGATGTTTTGTATATACAGAGAATGCAGGGTTTGGAAGATGTGGGGAAGTCCATCAGATTCGCTGAAATTTGTAATTTGGTTTTTGTTTTTGTATTCTATAAATTTAATAAAAACATTATAAAAAAAACAAACAAATACACTGGGTTATGGTCAGATAGAGTCCGTGGCAAAATTTCTGGTTTAAATTACCTCGGGACTAATTCTTTTGATATCCAGATATAATCTAATCTTCCCCAACTTTGATTTGGAATCGAGAAAAAGGTGGGTTGTTTCATTGTGGGGTTTTTAAGCCTCCATATATCTATTAGTCCCATAGTATCCACCAGGTCAAAAAAGGACCTGGGTAGTTTGCCCTCATTTGTATCTTTTTTTCTTATAGATCTGTCCAAATCTGGGATGACCACACCATTAAGATTTCCCATTAATATCAAATGTTGATCTAGAAGGTCAAGCAATGTGTCTGTTAATTTCAGATAAAAGTCTGCTTTTTTGTCATTAGGAGCATAAACTCCAACTAGGTTTATACTCTCCCCTTGGAAAGTTATTTGCACTATTATCACTCTTCCTTCTTCATCTTTATAGATTAATTTTGGGTCATATTTTTCTTTTATATAGAACACAACTCCTCTTTTTTATTTTTGTCAGAGGCAATAAAGTCTTCCCCTAATCTTTTGTTACTTAAAATCCTCTTATGTTTTCTTGCAACTTGGGTTTCTTGCAGGCAGATTATGTCAAGATTCCGTTTAATCAGCACATGTTCAATTTGAATTCTTTTATTTTTATTGTTAAGTCCATTCACATTCCATGACAATATTTTTAAAGCCATTTTTATTTAATTACCAACCCAAAATTAAGTCTTGTTTTAACCTTGGTGTTCTTTGCTGTCTGTTTCTTCCTCCTCCTCCTCTCCCTCTCCTCTCTGTTTCTCCTGTTGTTCTTCCTCTGTTTTTTCTTTTCCACCTTCCCCAACTCCTTTTCATATCTTCTGGCAAATTTCTCGAGGTCCTGGGGGTTAGATAGCTTAAATCTCTTTTTCCCCCCCATCATTATATAAATTTTTATTAAGGTTTTTCAATACAATTGCATATTTAATAAAACAGCATTGATTGTTTAACATCTTTTCATTACTACTTTGGACTCCCTCACATCTCCCGCTCCCACTTGCATCATTGTGAAATTGTTTCCAAGCAAATTATCATTTTCTTCACAGTCTTAAATTCAATCATTAAAATACAGTCTCTTCCTTTCTCTTAAAAGAAATATATACTTTCCTTATTTCCCTTATAATTAAACTCATATCTAGTTTAGTGGTAGACAATTATTTCTACTCTGACATCCTTGTTAACATTGGTTGGTTTGTGCTTTCTTCTCTGTGCAGCGAAGTGCTTGTCACGAGACAGGTTGTTTACATTCCACAGTAAATGCACTGTTGGGTTTCTCACGGGAACGGAGACTGGATGTGACGTACACTGGTTTCCTGTTTATCACTGTTCTTTGCAGTTTCAGTTTGAGATTCTCTCCGTGCTTTAGAGGAGAGAGGATGTCTTTCTCTGCTCCGGCAGAGGCAACATGTTTTTCTGTAACTTACCAGCTTTGAAATGTAAATAAAGCAATATAGAGCATGTTGGCACGTACTTTTCATCATTCCGCTGTGCACTGGACACTGCTTATCTCCAATATTTGGTTCCGGGCCCAGAAAAACGCAGTGTTTTGAGAATGGACTCCAGAAGTCGGGCTCCTGGCAAAGGAACAAAGGAGCAAAGAAACGGAGTGCCGGCAAAGGATCGGAACAGCGGCAGAGGGACGGATCGCACGGTATCTGCTCTGCGCGTCAAAATGATTGATGTGAGGTATGTGCTACTGCTCCGGGCAGCCTGCCAGATTCTAATTAATGGCTTTATGGCTGGACTTTGAACTTTTATAGCCGGTTTTGCCGAGGCACAGGCAAATGGCTAAAAGCAACACTTTCCTATGCTGGGGGAAATCGAAAGTAACTTTTAGAAATGCTATTGGAGTAAAGCAGCTGCAGAGAGTAGTGACGCAGCGGAATTAAGGCAGCATAGACAAAGCACTTGAGAACTTTCGCTTATGAACTTGCCTTTGGAATGAGGTTTCAAGCAGCTGCAGATAAGCAAGTAGCTCAGGCTCACAAGCAGAGGCTGTTTTGAATTTGCCTTTGCATTGAAGCAGCTGTACACAGACGCAGCTTGTTTAAAGCAGCAGAGATGATGCAGGAGGCTAATGCCAGAGTCATGATGGCTAGCTGCAGAAGGCTGGATGAGGCAAGTGGGGAATTTGATACCACTGATCAGCCAAATGCTCAACTCACAGTAGCCTGTGATACTGCCATGATTCAGAATGAAGCAGATCGCCGGGGTGCTGGCTGCATGGGCAAGTGGGAGACCCCACAGACGTCATCCCATAGTGCAGTGGAACCACCAGATGGCGCCAAAGCTTTGAAGGCAGTGAAATGCTACTCGTGTGGACGTCTAGGCCATATGAAGAGGGAATGCAGAAATCCCAGGGCCAAGACAGAGCAGCGCAGCGAAAGCTCATCGCGTGGGAAAGGCCAGAGCAAAGGCAAAGGTCCGGTGTCCAGGACAACGCAGCACAAGGCAATGGTCTCACGCTTCACTCCAAAGGTTGCAGAGGTCCAGAAGACGTCTAGATCTTTCTTCGTTGTTGATTCAGCGGCAACGCATCACATGTGCAACGATAAGAGACTGTTTGTGTCTTTTACACCGCAGGAAGGTGCGATTCACCAGGCGGATGACCACACAATCCCCAGTAAAGGCTACGGAACTGTTGTTCTTCACAGTTTGGACTTATCGATACAGGATGTGCTTTATGTGCCGGATGCCAAACATAATCTGCTTAGCGTTGGACAGCTGAATGAGCGGAAAATTGACGTTTCCTTTAAGAACAAAAGGTGCATCATCACAAAGAAAAATGATTATGTGTTGTATGCTGAATTTGTTGGTCGTTTGTATGTTTTGTATTATGATGATGTTGTGCAGGATGACACTTGTTGCATTGCAGGTTCTAACAAAAGTTTGCATGCAGAATGTATTCATGATTTTCATCGAAAATTTGGTCATTTGCATTTTGAGGCAGTATCTAAAATGCCTGCCTTGGTTGAAGGTATGACTATTAAACCCTGCAGGTACCACATGAAGTGCAAGGCATGCGCAGCAAACAAGGTGAAAATGGCTGCGAAAGGTAAGGTGTCTAGTAGGCAAGCTACAGAACCATACCAAGTTATGCATGCTGATTTGGTTGGACCACTAGCGCCCTCTTTGGGTGGAAATAGGTACTTCATGGTTCTCATTGATGCATTTTCCAGGTATATTTATGTGTACAATCTCAAGCAGAAATCAGAGGCTTTTCCAAGGTTCAAGGAATTCTGTGCTTGGTTGGAAAATGTGCATGGTAAGAAGATAAACACTCTTTTCTCTGATCGCGGGGGAGAATTCACTTCTCAGCAGTTTGAAGCTTTTCTGACTGAGAAAGGAATTCAACACGATTTGTCTAGTCCTCGCTCGCCATGGCAGAATGGACTTGCGGAACGGGCAAATCAGACATTGCTTCAAGGGTTAAAAACCTTGCTGCATGATGCAAATCTTCCAGAGAGTTATTGGGCCGAAGCTCTCTCATGTTTCACTTACAGTTATAATCGCAGGTTATCTTCAGCGATTGGTTGTACCCCCTATGAGAAGATGTTTGGCAAGAAGCCATACATCAAACACATGAAAATTTTTGGTTCTGACATGTGGGTTCACTCACCACAAAGCTCCAAGTTAGACAAGCGTGGATTGCATGGTATCTTTCTAGGTTATCAGAAAGGGTCTTACAGAATAATGATGACTGACTCTAAGACAATTAAGCTCACAAGAAGTGTTGAGTACAATGCAAAGTGGGGGGAGAATGTGGGAATTTTCCAATGTTATCCTGATGACAGTGATGAGACTGAGGATAGTCAAAAGCAACCGCAACAACCCACACCCACTGATGAAGGTTCTGATTCTGAGTCTGAAACTGAATCGGGTGATTCAGAGGATTTCAAGAGTGCGAAAGCCTCTATGCGACCCTCTGAAAGCTCTGATCAAGAATTGGAGGAACCATTGTTCACAATAGGTCACTTTTCTCCTAAAAAGGAAGAGGAGAGTGTTGAAGACTTAAGGCTAATTCGTAGGTCACAGAGAGCCACAAAAGGCAGACCTCCAAAGAGATTTGCTGATGAGTTTGCTAAGATAGCAGTAACAGCTGTTAAAAGCTCCAAGAAGGTATTTGAACCTTCAAGTTTCCAAGAAATCCAGGATTTGGATTCAAAGGAAGCTGAGCCATGGTTAAATGCCATGAAGGCTGAGCTTGATTCCTTAGAAAGGAACAAAACATGGGAGCTTGTTCCAGTAGTTCCAGGAATGAAACTGCTTGGAAGCAAATGGGTCTTCAAAGCGAAGACTGATCAAAATGGCAAGATAGTCAGACACAAAGCCAGATTGGTAGCCAGAGGTTTTGCACAGGTACCAGGTGAAGACTATCACGAGACCTACTCACCCACAGTGAGGTATGAGAGCATTAGGCTTATGCTCAAGCTAGCTGCAGAGGAAAATCTACACATTAGTCACCATGATGTGAATACAGCTTTTCTGTACGGATCTCTAAATGAATCACTTTATATGCTTCCACCTGATGGCATACAGGTAAAACAGGGATTTGTTTGTGCTCTGAAGAAGTCCCTTTATGGTCTCAAACAAAGTGCACGGTGTTGGCACACAAAACTCACTGAAGTATTGTTTTCTCTAGGTTTTCAGCAAGGGAAAGCTGATCCATGTGTGTTTGTCAAAGAGGAGGGGCAAAAGAAACTGTATTGTTTGTTTTATGTTGATGATCTTTTATTCTTTTGGAAAGATGTCACAGTGTACAATAACGCCCTAGCTCAACTGAAAGAGCACTTTGACATGAAAGATCTTGGTGAGGTAAACAACTACCTATCTCTGGAAATAGAGAGAGATCAAGATGGTAACATTCTAGTACACCAGTCACGAAAAATTGCTGATGTGTTAAGCAAACTAAACCTGATGGATGCTAACCCTGTAGACACACCGATGACAACAGGTTATCAGGTAGATGACACTGAAGAAGCATTTTCTGACACTACACTGTACAGAAGTGTGCTAGGCAAGCTAAACTTCATTGCCAGATGTTCAAGACCAGACATTGCTGTTAGCTGTAATTTGCTAAGCAGACAAGTCAACAATCCTACTGTTAAGGATTGGAAAGCTCTGAAACGCATAGCGCGGTATTTGAAAGGCACTATGCATTACAGACTGAGATTTAACAATCAGAAGTCTGGTGGTCTTGAGATATTTGCAGATGCAAGTTTTGGAAGTGACACTACAGACAGGAAAAGTACGTCTGGAGTTTGCTATACGTACAATCAGGGTCTATTTGATTGGTCATGCAAGAAGCAAACAACAGTTAGCTTAAGTACTTGTGAAGCTGAACTGAATGCACTGTCTTATTCACTTAAAAATTGTGAATGGTTGTTACAATTGTGCAAAGATATGAAAATTCCTGTCAAATGTCCAATCCAGGTTTACCAGGACAACAAAGCATGTTTGGCTTTGCTGAATTCTGAAGGTTGTAAGCAAAGCACGAAGCACTTGCAATTGAAGTTGCAACATGCTAGGGAACGTATTCAGAAGGGACTAGTAACGGTGTCCTATATGCCAGGTAATGAAATTCCTGCTGATGTATTGTCCAAGATTGTATCAAGGGATCAACACTGTACCTATGTGCAGAAGTTGGGTTTGTACTGATATTGTACGAACACGCTGCCCAGAGATGTTCACAGAAAGGGGGAGGATGTTGGTTTCTGCTTTCTTCTCTGTGCAGCGAAGTGCTTGTCACGAGACAGGTTGTTTACATTCCACAGTAAATGCACTGTTGGGTTTCTCACGGGAACGGAGACTGGATGTGACGTACACTGGTTTCCTGTTTATCACTGTTCTTTGCAGTTTCAGTTTGAGATTCTCTCCGTGCTTTAGAGGAGAGAGGATGTCTTTCTCTGCTCCGGCAGAGGCAACATGTTTTTCTGTAACTTACCAGCTTTGAAATGTAAATAAAGCAATATAGAGCATATTGGCACGTACTTTTCATCATTCCGCTGTGCACTGGACACTGCTTATCTCCAATAGTTTAGTGGTAGACAATTATTTCTACTCTGACATCCTTGTTAACATTCAGCCAAATTACAATACTTTTGTAAATAAATCTTGAATTTCTTCCAGTCTTCTTCAACCCTCTCCTCTCCCAGGTCTCGGATTCTGCCAGTCATCTCAGCTAGTTGCATATAGTCCATCAGCTGCATCTGCCATTCTTCCAGAGTGGGTAAATCTTGAGTTTTCCAATTCTTGGCGATCAGTATCCTTGCTGCCGTTGTTGCATACATAAAAAATGTTCTGTCCTTCTTTAACACATTCTGGCCGACAATGCCCAAGAGGAAGGCCTCTGGTTTCTTGGTAAAGGTATACTTAAACACCTTTTTCAGCTCGTTATATATCATCTCCCAGAAGGCCTTCACTCTAGGGCAAGTCCACCAGAGGTGAAAGAATGTTCCTTCATTTTCCTTACATTTCCAACATTTATTATCAGACGAATGGTATATTTTGGCCAATTTGACTGGGGTCATGTACCATCTATATATCATTTTCATTACATTTTCCTTCAGAGCATTACATGCAGTGAAGTTCAGCCCAGTGGTCCACAACCTTTCCCAGTCTTCAAACATAATATTATGCCCAATGTCCTGTGCCCACTTTATCATAGCCGATTTAACCATTTCGTCTTGTGTATTCCATTTCAGCAGCAAATTATACATTTTTGAAAGTACTTTAGTCTTAGGTTCTAACAGTTCTGTTTCCAACTTCGATTTCTCCACCTGGAATCCTAACTTTTTATCATTCTTAAACACTTCTTTAATCTGAGCATAGTGTAACCAGTCTCGCACTTTATCTTTCATTTTCTCTAAACTCTGCAATTTCCAATTGTCTCCATCTCTTTCTAATATTTCCCAATACTTTGGCCAATTGGCCTCCATATTGGGTCTTTTTCGGGCCTTGGCCTCCAAGGGTGACAGCCACCTCGGAGTTTTATTCTCCAGTAAGTCTTTGTATTTTGTCCAGACATTAAATACTGCTTTCCTGACAATATGGTTCTTAAAGGCCTTATTAATCTTAACCTTATCTTCCATAAGTATGCATGCCATCCAAATGCATTGTTAAAACCTTCCAGATCCAGTACATCCGTGTCTTCAAGAAGTAGCCAATCTTTTAGCCAGCAGAAAGCTGCGGCTTCATAATACAACTTTAAGTCTGGCAGGGCAAAGCTCCCTCTTTCTTTCGCGTCCGTTAGTATCTTAAACTTAATTCTGGGCTTTTTGCCCTGCCAGACAAATTTAGAGATGTCTTTCTGCCACTTCCGGAAGCACTTCGTTTTGTCTACAATTTGCAATGTTTGAAACAAAAACAACATTTTTGGCAGTACATTCATCTTAATGGCAGCTATTCGGCCTAACAATGAAAGTTTTAATTTTGACCAACTATCCAAGTCTCTCTTAATTTCAGACCAACATTTTTCATAATTATCTTTGAATAAACTCAGATTTTTTGCTGTTATGTTTACCCCTAGGTATTTCACTTTCTTAACCACAGTTAATTCTGTCTCTCTCTGAAACCGTTCCGACTCAGTATCTGTCATGTTTTTTCCCAACACCTTAGTTTTTTGTTTATTTAATTTAAATCCCGCCACCCGACCAAAATCTTGAATCAGTTGTAATACTCTTTTCGTACTAGATTCTGGCTCCTGTAATGTCAAAACTAGGTCATCTGCAAACGCTTTAAGTTTGTATTGTTTCGCTCCGACCTGGATCCCTTCCACCAGCCGGTCCCCTCTAATCATATTCAGGAGCACTTCCAGGACCGAAATAAATAGTAACGGGGAAATCGGGCAGCCTTGTCGTGTTCCTTTTTCAATTTTAAACTCTTCTGTAACCACATTGTTAACTATCAATTTAGCCTTTTGTTCTGAATATATTGCATCAATCCCATTCTCGAACCCCCGACCCACTCCCATTTCTTTTAGATTCCCCTTCATAAACTTCCAGGATATGTTGTCAAAGGCCTTCTCCGCATCTATAAAAATTAAAACTGCTTTAGTGTTTATGTCTGTTTGTAAAAGTTCCAATATATCAATAATGTTCCTTGTATTAGCAGACATATGTCTACCTGGGAGAAAGCCTGCCTGGTCTCTGTGAATTACTTCGTTTAAAACCCTCTTGAATCTACTTGCCAAAACGTCTGCAAATATTTTGTAATCCACATTTAAAAGGGAGATGGGACGGTAGTTCTTAAGTTGTGTCTTTTCAGTTTCCGATTTTGGTATCAATGTGATAAAAGCTTCCTTCCACGATTCCGGCGCCTTCTTCCCCTCCATAATTTCATTGCTGACCTCCATCAATGGTTGTATCAGATAGTCTTTCAGTGTCTTATAATACTTGGAGGTCAACCCGTCTGGCCCTGGCGATTTGCCCTGTTTCATGTTCTGGATAGCCTGCTCAATCTCTTGTCGTGTTATTTTGCCATTCAGGATTGTTCTGTTTTCTTCTGACAGTTTTGCTAGTCCATTTTTCTCCAAGAATTGTTTAATCTCAATTTCATCTTGTGGCCCTTGAGTATATAATTTTTTGAAATATCTCTGGAAACACTTTCTAATCTCTCCGGGGTTCTGAATACTTCTTCCTTCAATCTCTAAATTTGTCACTGTATTTAATTTTTGTCTCCTCTTCAACTGCCAGGCTAGCAGTTTTCCACATTTATTAGCCGATTCAAAAGTTTTTTGTTTCATTAATTTAATCTTCCATTCTATTTCCTGGTTTATCAGTTTAGAATATTGTGCTTGGTGGAGTTTGATTTCTCTCAGAATCGGCTGAGACTTCGGATTGGATCTTAGCTTCTTCTCTAGCTCTTTGATTTTTTCCAGAATTTTGTCCTTCCTTTCATTTTGTTTCCTTTTCTTTACGGTATTCTGTTGTATCAAGAACCCCCTCATCACGGCCTTGCTTGCGTCCCAGATAGTTCTTTTTTCCACCGTAGTGTTCATGTTAATCTCAAAATAGTCCTTTAGAGCTTTTGGGGCCTTCTTGGCAATCTCCTGATCTCTAAACAGGCCATCATTCATCTTCCATCTGAAGGAACCGGTTGGGATCAATGTCATGTCCATTCTCAGTGCGTTATGGTCGGAGCATGTCTTTGGGCAGATTTCCACCTTTCTAATCTTGGGTGCCAGACCTCTAGTTATCCATATTTGGTCGATTCTTGTCCAAGTCAGTTGGGCTTCAGAGAAGAATGTTCCTTCCCTTCCCAAGGGGTTTCTCACTCTCCAAATATCAATCCAATCCATATTGTCTGTCATTTCAAAAAAGGTCTTTGGTAGTCTCCCATCTTTAGTAACATTTTGGTTCTGTGACTTATCCATGTTAGTTGATACGAATCCATTCATATCTCCCATCATGATGATGTTGTTGTAGTCCAGATAATCCAGCATAGTCTCATGCAACTTCTTGTAAAATTCCGATTTTCCTTCATTTGGAGCATAAATTCCTAATATCAATTTTTTTTCTCCTTGATATTGTATTTCTATTGCCAAAATTCTTCCATGTTCGTCTTTAAACAGAAATTTAGGTGAAAGGCTCTCTTTTGCATAAATCACCACACCTCTCTTTTTTACTGTGTCCGAAGATATAAATTCCTGACTGAGTCTTTTATTTATTAACACTTTTCTGTGGAGCCTGATCACATGTGTTTCTTGTAAACAGATAATGTCCAATTGTTCCTTTTTTAATATGTGAAAGATTTTTCTCCTTTTTTCTGGAATGTTACAGCCATTTATGTTCCAACTCAAAAGTTGCAGAGACATCCTGAATAAATCTGGTTATTCTTGCTGGGGTGGTACCTTGTTCTCCGGTTCTTGTGGATCCGGGGGTGCAGGCTCCCCTGGAAGTTCAGGCCCAGGAGGTAATCCAAGTCCTTTGTGAAGATCTTCTCCGTGTGCCGCCAAAAACTTATCTCTGTCCTCCGGCGTTCTAATTTTGATCTTCCTCCCTCTGAAGGTAAAAGATAATCCTTGGGGAAACTCCCACCTGAAGATAATTGAGTTGCTCCTCAGCAATTTTACTAGTTCTGAATAGTCAGATCTAAGGTCCAACAGTTGTTTGGGAATGTCCTTGTAAATTTCAATTCTTTTATCCAAAATGTCCAGTGACTTTCCGTAGTGCAGGCCCAAAATCTTGTCCCTTTCCTCCTTTGATCTCAATATTATCAAGCAGTCTCTGGGCTTCTCTTTCCTTATAAGTCTTCCAAGCCTGAAAGCAGATACTATTTTGAAGTCTTTTTCCTCTAGGTTCCAGAACTTGGAAAATTCTTTAGTCAGAAACTCAGTTAAGTTGCCTTCTTCCACTTCTGGTATTGACCGTATCCTCAAGTTGGCCTCCCTGTTCCGCAGTTCTGTAATAGAAAAATAGATCTGATGTTCTCCTACTTGTTTACTGAGTGGTCTTACTTCTTTTTCAAGCTCTCCCAGTCTTTGGCTAGTATCCTCAGCCAATTTCCGATTTTCACCTACAGCCTCCTTCAATTCTCCAATAGATTGAACATTCTGTACAACTTGTCCAGTTAATCTATTCAAGCTTTCTGTATTTTGATCAATTTTAGCTGTTTGCTGGTCAACCTTTCTGTCCAAAGCCTCCAATTTTTCAAAAATTTTCTCTAAAATAGAGCCACTTGCTCCTGAGGCCATATCTTCCAATTGTAATTCCTCAGTTTCTCCCTCCCCTGCCCGTGACAGGGAAGCTGCTTCTACCTCAGGAGGCAAAGTGGAAGGCAAAGCAGGCACAGATGATCTACGCTGTGAGGCTGCAGATAAAGTTAAAGTTGTTTGTCTGGTTCTTCCCCTTTTTCTTGTTCCACTCATTCCAGAGTTATCTAAAGACCAAGGTCAAACTGAGTTGTTCCCATGAGAAAGCAACAGCCCAGATAGCAACATTCAAACAGGAGGCCGGGAAAAGGAAAGTAAAACAGTGTCACTGCTGTAGGTCCAAAGTCCTCTAGGGGGAGCTTAAAATGTCTTTAGGGAGGAAGTCAAATCCAATTCAAATTAGTGAATCTAATTCAGTGTCCAGAGACCTCCACAAAGATAAATTTTAGCAGAGTTAATATTTAAATCAGGACAATGTTTCTAACAGTGCTTAGACAGCAGATGTTTCAAAATAGCAAGTTCAAACTCAGAGTATTTCAAAGTTTAGATTCAAAGTATCCAAGTTTGCAGACTGACTGCTCAGTTGCTCAGGCAGCTCCAGCACCTGGGTTTCTTGCTTAATTTATAATCCAATAGTTCAACAGAAGAAAGATATCCTTGTCTCAATATAAATCCAAAAATCAGCCACTTAAAGTCCTTAATCCACCCAAAAAAACAGTTTAAATAGGTGCCAGATCGATTGGTTAAAACGTTACTCTTGGTCTCCACTCCTCCTGCTCTTTACTTTTCAAGTTCAGTGTCAGCGGAAGACGGACTTCCTGTTTATTGTCACTCCGCTTTCAGCCAAATTCAAGGTCTTAAAAGTCTTAAAATTTGTAAGGTCCAAATTACTCACGGGTTGTTGCTTTCCGAATTTAGAGGTTTCAAGAAGAAAGGTCAGCGCTCACCGGCAACAGCAATGCGGCTTCGCTCCGTTGATTGCGAAACGACCCACAGCGCCGCTACCCCCTCTGCGATCCGGAGCCCCTTACGGGGTCCCTTCAGCGTTTTGGGGGCTGCTTCTGGCACCCGCCGGGTCTCAAGACCACAGGCTTCTGCCACCTGTGGTTTTCCTGAGTGGGTCTCCGCTTCGCCGCAGCGGACGACCCGTTTCAGCGGAGCTTCCCTCTCCCTGTTAGGAGCGGGCAGCCATTACCGTTCGCGCCGCCTCCGGAAGTCTCGATAGCTTAAATCTCTTACCTTTATAGTAAAATGAGATCCCCTCCGGGAATTCCCACCTGTATTGAATTCCATATTTTTTTTAACTGACCCACTCGTTGTTTATAGATGACTCTATGTCGAAGAAATCTGGCTGGAACCTCCTTGAATACAATAATTGCCCTCCCGTCAATGCGTAAGTTTTTGTTATAATTTAATCTCAATATCTCATTCCTCATGTCCATAGAATTAAACATAACCAGTACGTCCCCCGGCAATTTCTTCCCTCTCGCTCTAGCAGATTTTACCTTTATTCAAAATGCATTTGCTATTTGTAATCTTTTTCGTATGTTGCTTTCAATTGATAATATTGTAGTCAATTTATTCCAAATGTTTGTAATTCTTCGTAAGTTTTAAATTTGATATTTCCGTCTATATCTTCTAATTGTTCCCTATATGTTGGCCAAATCTCTTTTACATTACTCTTTAATGTTGTGGTTGCCTCCACAGGGGAAACCCACTGTGGAGTTTTCTCGATATTTTTTTTCTTTTGTTCTTTCCTGTAATGTTTATAGGGGTTGCTCGTGCATACGTTGCCGCCACTCCTGGCTAGGTTACCTGGTTGAACCCTTTCTGTCTGGACAGCCCTTCACTTCGTGGCTGTTTCAGTCGCTGGCAGAATCCGTCAGTGGGCGTTTCTTGAACTTCTTCCAGCAAAGAAGTTCTTTGACGCCAAGTCTCCTCCTACTCTCCCTGCGCGGAAGTCTTCTGCGCAGGGAGGGTGTGGGCAGTGGAGTACCCATGCTCTCCCCACTGGTCTCCGGGGAAGAGTCCTGGAGCCTTCTCTCCGATTCCCCCATCTGCCCCCCTTCACCCCTGGTGTTAAGCTGATTTCCTTCCCCAGCAGATGGGCTGCCTCTCTCCCTGCCAGGCCCCTCTCCAGCATCGCTCTGGAGCCTTGCCTCCGCCTCTGGCTCCGATGGCAGTTCCCTGACATCCACCTCCCCCCCAGGACCCACTCCACCCCGGCCCGACCTTCTGATCCAACCTTGTCCCTTTCCTCGGCCGACGATGCGGGGAATCCCCGGAAGGAGCTGTCGCCATCCTCTGAGGATTCAAAACCCGCTTCCCACCCGCTCCAATCTCTTCCCGCGGGGTGGGCCTCCCAGTCTGATTCTTCTCCCTCTGACGCCTCCCCTCCCTCCTCTTCGGAGGCAGGAAAACCCACAAAGTCCTCTTAGTCGTCTGTGGTTCCAAATTCTTTCTCCCAGAATCTCGCTAGTGGTTTTGGTTTATCTGGGAACAGGCTGTGGAACTCCTCCACAAGATACCCGTCATTGATTGCCTCCGCGGGAACCCACGTGTTTTCTGACCTGGGTTCTCCCTCCCAAGCTACCAAGTACTCCACCTGGCGCCCTCGCCACCTTGAATCGAGTATTTCCGTGGCTTGGTTGTGGTGTTCCCTCTCCTCTACCCGTGGGTGGGTGGTGACTCCTCCCTCCCGCCCCGGAAATTCCCGCCCCTCCCTGTACGGTGAGAGTAGGGACCTATGGAACACCGGATGTATCTTCATGCTGTCAGGCAACTTGAGTTTGAATGCCACGGGGTTCACCTGCTGTGTTACCTCAAAAGGTCCCAGCCGCCTCGGCTGCAACTTCTTGCACCCTCCCTTAAAGGGTAACCCTTGGGTTGACAACCACACTCGGTCTCCCACCCGTATGGCCTCCCCCTCCCGATGGTGCTTGTCTGCCTGCCTCTTGTAAACTTCCTTGGCCCGCTCCAAGTTCATCTTGAGTTGCTGGTGCAAGGCCTCCATTTCTTCCACAAACTGCTCTGCCGCAGGTACACTCCATCCTTCCTCCCCCCTCCCCGGGAAGGCCCTGGGGTGACACCCATAATTGGCCACGAACGGGCTCATTCCCGTGGACACATGTTCAGCGTTATTGTATGCAAATTCAGCCAGTGCTAGTTTCTCTACCCAATCGTTCTGTCTCTCGCTGACGTAGCAGCGTAGGTATTGCTGGAGTATACTGTCCGCTCTTTCTGCTTGCCCGTTGGTTTCCGGGTGTCTCGCCGTCGAGAAGCCCACCTTGACCTGCAGCAAGCTCATGAGCTTCCTCCAGAACCGGGAAGTAAATTGTTTCCCGCGATCTGAGATGACCCTCGAGGGAGCCCCATGCAGCTTGAAGATGTGATCCACAAACAACCTGGCTGTTTCCTCTGCCGTCACCGCATGTGAGCAAGCTATGAAATGGCCCATTTTCATCATTAGATAGACTACTACCATGACTGCTGTCTTCCCCCTTGACTTGGGCAAATCTGTCATAAAATCGATGGACACCACCTCCCAGGTTCTTCCCGGCGTGGGTAAGGGTTCCAGTAACCCTGCGGGGGCAGCCCTCTCCCCCTTTGCCCTCTGGCAGTGGTCGCACCCCCGTACATATTCCTGTACATCTTCCCTCACCCTTGGCCACCAGAACTGCCTGGTGACAAGCAGCATGGTTTTGTGCTGTCCAAAGTGCCCCGCTGTTGGGTTGTCGTGCAGTTGTTTGAGTACCTTTCCCCTCAAGGTCTCCCCCATTATAGTACAGTAGCCCTTTCTTGAACTTCTTCCAGCAAAGAAATTCTTTGACGCCAAGTCTCCTCCTACTCTCCCTGCGTGGAAGTCTTCTGCGCAGGGAGGGTGTGGGCAGCGGAGTACCCGTGCTCTCCCCACTGGTCTCCGGGGAAGAGTCCTGGAGCCTTCTCTCCAATTCCCCCATCTGCCCCCCTTCACCCCTGGTGTTACGCTGATTTCCTTCCCCAGCAGATGGACTGCCTCTCTCCCTGCTGGGCCCCTCTCCAGCATCGCTCTGGAGCCTTGCCTCCGCCTCTGGCTCCGATGGCAGTTCCCTGACACTATTGTATAGCCTATCTCCTCTTCCCTCATGTCCAGCCAGTTTGCTAATTCTTTGATTAATTTAGCTCTTATAGTTTTGTTTATCACCTCAGGAATCCCTCTAAACTTCAAATTCAACTGTTTCTGCCGCATCTCTAACATTGACGTATTATCCAATAGTTCTTTCGTTTTACTTATCTCCTTTATTTCTCCTCTGATCCTATCTGTCTCCTTTTTACTTTCCTTTAGATATTTCTGAGCCCTTTTCATTGACTCTTCCAACACTTTAGATCTTACTGTTAAGTCCTTTACTTTACCTGTCAGTTCTCCCACCACCCCCGCCAGTTTCTTATCTAGTTTATCCTGCACTTCTAACTATTATTTCTCAATATATTGTTCATTTTGTTTAAACTCCTTTCTTATTTCAACCATCAACACATCATAGTCCTTTATCTCTTTCACATTCTTGCCATTCTCCTGTCTAGATGGTCTTCTTTCTCCTGGTGTTCCCATTCTTTTCTTCATTCTGTCACAATTGCTTAGTCAAATATTTACTAATGTTATTCTAATTTCCACCCCTAGGGGTCGCAAGTTAATGTATTTTTCAAATTTTTCAAATTTTCCAATTGCAGTTCCCCTCTTTCCCCACACAGCGGCAGCAGTTCCCATAAATTAAATAAAGATCCTTCCTTAAGTAAAATTACTTCCCGTTTCTTTGTTCTTCAAATGGGGTTTCCCCTTTCACGTGGCTGGAAGACCAGACAAGGAAACTGCCAGAGTGTCAGGAAGAAGGGCACAAAAAGTAAAGAAGGGAGCTACACCTCCAAAACACGGAGAAAACAGAAAGAGAGGGAGAGCAGATAAAAAGGAAGGAGGAGGGAAAGAAATAGGGGTGAGGGAAGGGGATACACGAGGGACGAAAGAGTAAGGGAGGGGAGAAAAAAAGACCAGGAAAGGAAAAGAGGGGGGAGAAAACAAAAATAAATTAGGAGTAAGAAGTAAAGGTAAAATAACAATCAAGGACTTATTCTTCGTGTTGTACTCCAAATAGAGAATCTTCTTTTTCCGGTTACTTATTAGCTTAATCCATAAATTCTCCACTCAGGACCGATAATCAAGCATTATAGAGCGAACCATTTATCTCCCCCACGTAGAGGGCGAAGAAAGCAAAGGAGAGACTCAGACAGGGCTTAAGCAGATATTCACAGCAATCCCCAAGTCTCTTCTTTCTTGCTCCTGCGAACGTACCAACTGTTTCTCCAACATATACTTCTGCCCAACCTCTTTACAAACAGCAGAGGAAAAAAGCAGAGTTCACTGGTGGGTACTTTAAGCTCACTCTCCGACCACTGGTACAGGACGCTTCAACCAAGACGATATAGAGACGTTTTTCCTCCCCTTCTATGCCTCTGTGTTGTTTCCCCACAAATCTTTACCTCGGAACATAGTAACCAAGGATTTTCTGCAAAACTCACTTGGCGGCTACTTTCTTGCTTTCAGTCCTCTCTCAGTCTTCCGCCATACGCCATTTTCTCCTTACCGCTGGGACGGACTCCCTTTTTTCGCCCTCAGCGCTCCAAATCTTGTTAATTTTCTTTTTTTTATAAAATCCGCAGATAATAACTGCTTTGATTTTAGTCCAGATGTGTTTTCTTTATTTGGAAGTTGGCCGCTTTCAGTCAAACCTTGAGACTGCACAGAGCGGGGTCTGCCGCTTCCCCTCCGTGCCTGCAGCTCAATCCCGTCCCCGAGCTCAAGTTCAGCTTTGAAGCCCGTGAAACATGAGAGCACGTCCAGCCTCCGCTGGGTACTCTGTCCCCCAAGATATTCCTCTCAGGGTTTTGAGGTCCACATAGCCTTTGTAGCCCCTCTAAAGCCCCCGCACTGCTCGAGACCCCCCGGAGGGTTGCCTCGCGCTTCTTTCTCTGATCGCGGCTCAACTGGAAGCCGGCTGAGCCCCTCCTAGCACACCTGGGGCTTGGCGTTTCCCGATGCGAGCCACTTCGCCCGACACTGCTGCGAAATGGCCCCCCTCTCCACAATACAACCACAGTCCCAGGGCCCGCCTCTGGCTCTTCTCATGGCTAGAGAGGGAACGGCGGGCCGCACCTACTTGCATGGGCTCCTCTTCCAACCCCACTGCAGCACTGGACCCCAGGGACTCCCTCAATCTGTGCTCGGAATCTCTCTCAGACAGGTACATGTCAGTGTTAACACACAACGTGATAAAAGTCTGTCAGGGCTGCTAGGGGGGGGTCACCCACGCCAGTTCATCCTTAATGCGGGGATGAAGTCCCTGATGGAAGTGGAACCGGCAGGCAGCTTCATTCCACAGGGTGTCCGCAGCCCACCGACAGAACTCTGAGGCGTACTCGGTAACCAGGTGAGCCCCCTGACGGAGGTTCTGCAGGGCCATTTCATCCGTCTGGGCGCGATTCGGCTCCCCGAACATGCCCTCCAGGGCAGCAGTGAAGTCGTCCAAATTCCCCAGCAGAGGGTCATCGGCCTCAAGGTACGGAGTGACCTAAGAAAGTGCTGGGCCTGCGAGTAGGCTGACCATGAAGCACACCTGGCTCCGTGGGGTGGGAAAGTCTGCTGCACAGGTGGTGAACATCAGCCGACACTGGCTTACAAAGCCTTGAAGGGCCCCATGCTCCCCCCGAACCCCCCTGTGATGGGACGGGGGAGCACGGGCCGCTCGAAGGGCTTGAACTTCCCCCTGGAGTGTAGCTACCTGCGTGTGGAGGTTCTGCAGCACTGTGACGAGATCAACAGGCCGGGCTCCGGTTCCCATCTTGCACCCTGGCCGGGACGTAGGTTGGCCACAGCAAACTATCATGGTCTGGTTCATGGGTGATGAAAGTCCCAGCTGGGGATGTCGGGACCAGGGGCAAGATGGCGGGGTGGGAGCAGCAACAGGAGTCAGAAAGCCAAGAGTCCGACGGTCAGAGAGTCGGGAGTCAAGAAGCCAAGGGTCCAAGGGTCAGGAAGCAAGGAGTCACGAAGTCAGGGTTCCAAGGATCAAGAAGCAAGGGGTCACAAAGTAAAGGGTCTGAGGATCGAGGATCAAGAAGCAAGGAGTCAAACACAGCAAGGCAGGGAATGTGTTGCTGTGGAAAAGAGCCAAAGGGAAAATGCTGACCTTATATCCATTCCCTGCTCTTTCCACCAAGTGCTATGAGTTACCAATGGGCCACACCTGTGTGGCTGCGCCTTGCCTCTTCAGAACAAATTTAGGAAGGCCCCAGTCCTGCAGAGTCCTATTGGTCACAGGGCCTGGCTCCTGTGTGCACACGTAACACTTTCCATAATCAGCTAGACTTGATTTAAATCCTTTTTTATGGAAAGGTTCAACCCCACTGGCATCCTCTTCATATTGAGTTTTTAGTTACATCCCGGTTTGAATTCCGATTCGAATGAGCCAGACTTGATTTAAATCCTTCCTTTTTTACAGGAAGGCTCAGCCTCGGTGGCCTCCTCTTCATGTTGACAACCGGAGGGAAGTTTTCTTATTAGAACAATAAAATCATTTTTTATGGAAAAAAATCAGCCTTGCTGGCATCCCCTTCCATGACATTTCTCTGCCCAGAAGCTTTGGGAAACGGGTTCGAATTTGAAAGGTTTTTGGAAGGTTATTTTTTATCTTTATTGTCCCAATTTTTCCCAATATTGGCCAATCTAATCCCATTTCTTTCCTCGCCCAGATCACCAACCAGAGCAAAGAGTCGACTTGCACCCTCATCTACAACATCAGCTACACCTTTTCGGGGTGGCTCCTCATGCTCCTCATCGGACTCTCGGCAGGTGAGAAAACGACAAACAAAAAAGAATAAAAATAATAATAATATTAATTATTAATGTTATTAATACTATTTAATTTCAATAATAATAATAATAATAATAATAATAGGATATAATCATATTTTTACAGCAATTCGATACGTATAAAAACACTATGTTCTTGATGTTTTAAATGGGATAAATTGGTGGGGTGAATGTAGCAGCAGTGAAGCATGAGTGATCGTAGTTCATTAAAAGGTTGGTTTTATTCCAAAAAGCTTAAAGATTGCCAAGAGTTCCACTCCCGGGAGTCAGTCTCCATTATAAGATGATGACTTGACGGAGTGCGAAGCTTCGCGTTTCTTTCGATGAAAGCAGCATGGGAGGAACCTTCTCTTAGCACGTTGTGACGTAGTTCGCCCCCTATCCTGTACCCCCCCATTTCTACACTCGGGAATACTCAAAGGCTGACCTGCCATCTCTGAAAGGCTATCTGTAGATTCCTCTAGCTTGGGAGAGGACCCTTCGCCTACTTCCTGGGAGTGAGTTTCCATGGCCACCTCTCTTATCTGCATTTAGCTCTCTGCCTGGGCTGGCAGCTGCTCAGGAAGAGAGGTTTCTGTGGCCCTGACAGTGAAATGATTATTTTAAATATTATTATTAGATATAATCATATTTTTACTGCAACTCTATACGTATAAAAACACTGTGTTATTGATGTTTTGAATGGGATAAATTGGGTGAAATTATTATTATTATTATTATTTATTAGATACAGGGACATCTTTTCCATTTGGCTTAGTGGCGCCCTGCACCATGGCACCTACCCATCAGGGGCACCGGGCTCAGTAGTGGAAGTCCAGGAACAGCTGCACCGTGCGCTGCTCATGTTCGGGGCCGTGAGTGAGGCACTGCCGCTGAGGCAGCCTTGCTCTGCCGCTGCCCCTCCTCCATCGCACTTGCAGGGGGTGGTCAACTTCACCCTCTGCCACTGTCCCTACTGCCCTCAAGCGGCGCCGTCAGCAAACTGCCCAGGGGCACATGTGCTGTGGCGCGGCAACACTTGAGCCCCATACAGAGGCCGCATGATGCCTCCGCCCCCGCTGTTGCCAGGAGCGGAGAATCCCTCTGCTCGCTACAAAGCGCTCCCTGTCTGTCTTCCTCCACAGCTCGGCTCCACAGCCTTGGGAAGGCGCTGCAGAGGCGCTGGCAACTCCATCCTCAACCACATGGCTGGCTCCAGCAATTGGGCTCAGCTCCCTGCGCGCTCCCATTTAAAAAGACACAAGCTCAACACCTCCCCAACCCCTCAAAAAAACCCTCCCACCCAAACCCACAACACAGCAGCAACCTCCTTCCTTCTCCTCCACTCCCAAATCCTGTGCATCAGGGCTGTGTCTCCCCCTTGTAAGAGATGGAGGTGCTGTGCAGAGAATGGATTAAAAAGTAATAACCACAAAAACTACATCACTATTTATTTTATTTTATTTATTTTTTAAAAAATATTAGTTTTCCAAAGTTATAACAAACAAAAAACATCAAGAACAAACAAACAAACATTTATACTTACTATAATAATTCCACTTTTGTTAACATTGTTGAATGACTTCCTCAGATCCCCCAGCTGAGTTTTCATCTAATCCATTGTAGCAGTTTTCCAAAACTATTTTCACATAAAATTTACTTAGTCAATTTACATCTTTCTTTCTTTTTATTTTAACTTGAACATAGTATTTGACAACATCACATATTTAAATCCTAGGCCTATCTGGTACTCACAAGTAATTCTATTTATGTTATCTTAACATATTTAGCTAAATAATCTTTGAATTTCTTCCATTCCTCTTGGTACTCCTCCTCCCTCTGGTCATGGACTCTTCCACTCAGGTCGGCTAGCTCCCCAAAATACATCATCTTCATCTGCCATTCCTCCACTGTTGGTACTTCTTGTAGTTTCCAATTTTTGACCAAAACAAAATTCTAGCTGCAGTTGTGGCATACAAAAACAATCTAACACCTTTCTTGGGCAGTTCCAAACCTATTATTCCAAGTAGAAAGGCTTCTGGTTTCTTAATAAATGTATATTTCAACATTTTTTTCAATTAATTCATTATAAATATTTTCCCAGAAGTCTTTCACCTTGGGACATGTCAACCACATGTAAAAGGTACCTTCTTTTTCTTTACATTTGGGACATGTCAACCACATGTAAAAGGTACCTTCTTTTTCTTTACATTTCCAACATAAATTATCACTTTTATGGTAAATCTTCGCTAGTTTTACAGGGGTTAAGTACCACCTATACATCATTTTCATAACATTTTCCTTTAACATCGTACATGCAGTGAACTTGACCCCTTTCCTCCACAACCTTTCCCAGTCTTCAAACATTATGTTATGTGCAACATTACATACATTATCATCACAAATTTAACTTGTTCATCCTTTGTATGCCACTCTAATAATAAATTATACATTTTAGACAAGTTTTTAACATTGTTGTTGTTTAGTCGTTTAGTCGTGTCCGACTCTTCATGACCCTCTGGACCAGAGCACGCCAGGCACTCCTGCCTTCCACTGCCTCCCGCAGTTTGGTCAAACTCATGCTGGTAGCTTCGAGAACACTGTCCAACCAATTTGTCCGCTGTTGTCCCCTTCTCCTTGTGCCCTCAATCTTTCCCAACGTCAGGGTCTTCTCCAGGGAGTTTTCTCTTCTCATGAGGTGGCCAAAGTATTGGAGCCTCAGCTTCATGCTCTGTCCTTCCAGTGAGCACTCAGGGCTGATTTCCTTAAGAATGGAGAGGTTTAATTTTCTTGCAGTCCATGGGACTCTCAAGAGTCTCCTCCAGCACCAGAATTCAAAAGCATCAATTCTTCGGCGATCAGCCTTCTTTGTGGTCCAGCTCTCACTTCCATACATCACTACTGGGAAAACCATTGCTTTAACTATACACACCTTTGTTGGCAAGGTGACGTCTCTGCTTTTAAATATGCTGTCTAGGTTTGTCATTGCTTTTCTCCCAAGAAGCAGGCAACTTTTAATTTCATGACTGCTGTCACCATCTGCAGTGATCATGGAGTTCAAGAAAGTAAAATCTCTCACTGCCTCCATTTCCTCCCCTTCTATTTGCCAGGAGGTGATGGAACCAGTGGCCATGATCTTCCTTTTTTTGATGTTGAGCTTCAGACCATATTTTGCGCTCTCCTCTTTCACCCTCATTAAAAGGTTATTTAATTCCTCCTCATTTTCTGCCATCAAGGTTGTGTCATCTGCATATCTGAGGTTGTTGATATTTCTTCCGGCAATCTTAATTCGGGTTTGGGATTCATCCAGCCCAGCCTTTCGCATGATGAATTCTGCATATAAGTTAAATAAGCAGGGAGACAATATACAGCCTTGTCGTACTCCTTTCCCAATTTTGAACCAATCAGTTGTTCCATATCCAGTTCTAACTGTAGCTTCTTGTCCCCCATAGAGATTTCTCAGGAGACAGATGAAGTGATCAGGCACTCCCATTTCTTTAAGAACTTGCCATAATTTGCTGTGGTCGACACAGTCAAAGGCTTTTGCATAGTCAATGAGCAGAAGTAGATGTCTTTCTGGAACTCTCTAGCTTTCTCCATAATCCAGCGCATGTTTGCAATTTGGTCTATGGTTCCTCTGCCCCTTCGAAATCCAGGTTGCACTTCTGGGAGTTCTCGGTCCACATACTGCTTAAGCCTGCCTTGTAGAATTTTAAGCATAACCTTGCTAGCGTGTGAAATGAGTGCAATTGTGCGGTAGTTGGAGCATTCTTTGGCACTGCCCTTCTTTCGGATTGGGATGTAGACTGATCTTCTCCAATCCTCTGGCCACTGCTGAGTTTTCCAAATTTGCTGGCATATTGAGTGTAGCACCTTAACAGCATCATCTTTAAAAAATTTAAATAGTTCAGTTGGAATATTATCACTTCCACTGGCCTTCTTATTAGCAGTGCTTTCTAAGGCCCATTTGACTTCACTCTCCAGGATGTCTGGCTCAAGGACAGCAACCACACTACCGGGGGTGTACGAGCCATCCATATCTTTCTGGTATAATTCCGCTGTGTATTCTTGCCACCTCTTCTTGATGTCTTCTGCTTCTGTTAGGTCCTTACCACTTTTGTCCTTTATTATGGTAATCTTTGTACGAAATGTTCCTTTCATGTCTCCAATTTTCTTGAACAGATCTCTGGTTCTTCCCATTCTGTTGTTTTCCTCTATTTCTTTGCATTGCTTGTTTAAGAAGGCCTTCTTGTCTCTCCTTGCTATTCTTTGGAAATCTGCATTCAATTTCCTGTATCTTTCACTATCTCCCTCGCATTTTGCTTGCCTTCTCTCCCCCGCTATTTGTAAGGCCTCATTGGACAGCCACTTTGGTTTCTTGCATTTCCTTTTCATTGGGATGGTTTTCATTGCTGCCTCCTGTATAATGTTGCGAGCCGCCATCCATAGTTCTTCAGGCACTCTGTCCACCAAATCTAAATCCTTAAACCTGTTCCTCACTTCCACTGTGTATTCATAAGGGATTTGATTTAGATTGTATCTTTTTTTTTGAAAGTGCATTATTTCTCCCCCCCAATATTTATTGAGTTTCATAAGTATAACATAATAAAGAAAGAAAAAACAATAGTAAAAAAAAGAAAAAAGATAAAAGAAAATGAAGAAAGTAAAATGCTACAAACCCCACATATATCACCACATACATAAAAAAGATTTAATTAATTAAACTCCAGTTTCATAAACATATTACTTGACTTCCTCTAACCTCTTCCAACTGAATTTCCTTGTAATAGAATGTAGCAGTTTTCAGTATCATTATTCCATATAACAATATTCCAGTTATAATCAAATTTTCTAACTTTTCTTCTCCTACTATTTCTTATTTCTTTATTTAATCCTAATTTAATCCTAGGCCTAATTAGTTCTTTCAAGTAATTACAAATCTTTAATATTACAATATTTATTCAAATAGTCTTTAAATTTCTTCCAGTCTTCTTGATATTCTTCTTCTTTTTGGTCGCGGATTCTCCCGGTGAGATCAGCCAGCTCCATAAAGTCCATCATCTTCAGCTGCCATTCTTCTACCGTTGGTAATTCTTGTGTTTTCCATTTTTTGGCTATTAAAATCTGTGCAGCAGTTGTGGCATACAGAAATACTTTTACATTTTTGGGGGGCAATTCAGAACCTGTTATTCCAAGGAGAAAGGCCTTTGGTTTCTTCTTAAATGTATATTTCATCCTTTTTTTATTTCATTATAAGTTTTTTCCGAGAATTCTTTTGCTTTGGGACAAGTCCACCACATATGATAAAAAGTACCTTCTTTTTCTTTACATTTCCAACATATATTATCACAGTTATGATAAATCTTAGCCAGTTTAACAGGGCTCAAGTACCATCTATACATCATTTTCATAATATTTTCCTTTAACATCGTACATGCAGTAAACTTACCGTATTTTTCGCACCATAGGGCGCACCGGACCATAGGGCGCACCCATTTTGGGGGGGGGAAATAAAGGGGAAAAAATTATTTCCCCCCCCCAGGCGCGGGGCTGGGGCGGGGGAAGCTCGAGCTTCCCCCGACCCCAGCCCGCAAACAGGCAGCTCTCTGCAAGCCGTGGGAGCACTCCCGCTGCTTGTGGAGAGGTCCGCGAAGCCTGGGCGCGCTGAGCTCAGCACGCGCAGGCTTCGGCATGCTGGCAACTCTCGCAAGGAGCCGGAGCGCTCCGGCTCCTTGCGGAGAGGTCCGCGAAGCCTGGGCGCGCTGAGCTCAGCGCGCGCAGGCTTCGGCATGCTGGCAACTCCCCGCAAGGAGCCGGAGCGCTCTGGCTCCTTGCGGAGAGGTCCGCGAAGCCTGGGCGCGCTGAGCTCAGCGCGCGCAGGCTTCGGCATGCTGGCAACTCCCCGCAAGGAGCCGGAGCGCTCCGGCTCCTTGCGGAGAGGTCCGCGAAGCCTGGGCGCGCTGAGCTCAGCGCGCGCAGGCTTCGGCATGCTGGCAACTCCCCGCAAGGAGCCGGAGCGCTCCGGCTCCTTGCGGAGAGGTCCGCGAAGCCTGGGCGCGCTGAGCTCAGCGCGCGCAGGCTTCGGCATGCTGGCAACTCCCCGCAAGGAGCCGGAGCGCTCCGGCTCCTTGCGGAGAGGTCCGCGAAGCCTGGGCGCGCTGAGCTCAGCGCGCGCAGGCTTCGGCATGCTGGCAACTCTCCGCAAGGAGCCGGAGTGCTACCGCTCCTTGCGAAGAGGTCCGCGAAGCCTGGAGAGCGTGAGGGGTCGGTGCGCACCGACCCCTCTCACTCTCCAGGCTTCAGCGAAAGCCTGCATTCGCACCATAGGACGCACACACATTTCCCCTTCATTTTTGGAGGGGAAAAAGTGCGTCCTATGGTGCGAAAAATACGGTAACCCTTTTCTTCCAAAGTCTCTCCCAATCTTCCATCATTATTTTATGTCCCACATCTTGTGCCCAATCAATCATAACTGATTTTACTTGTTCATCTTTTGTGTGCCACTCCAATAACAAACTGTACATTTTAGACACGTTCTTAACATTTGTATCTAACAACTCCGTTTCCAATTTGTTTTTTTCAGTTGCAAAACCATTTTTCTTATCAATCTTAAATAATTCATTAATCTTATAATATTGAAGCCAATTCAGTTTGTCCTTTATTTGTTTGAATGGTTTTAATTTGAATCCCTCACTGTCTTCTAGTAATGGATCTGAATATCTTAACCACTTATTTTCCATATTTAACTTTTTTGTGGCTGTTCTTCCATTGGTGAAATTCATTTGGGTGTTTTTCTTACCAGAAGATCCTGATATCTACTCCATACGTTATAAAGCGCTTTCCTAATTATATGATTCTTAAAACCATTACGGCCCTTTATTTTGTCATACCAGAGATATGCATGCCAACCAATCCCTCCAAATCCAAAATATCTTCATTTTCTAATTTAATCCAGTCTTTAATTCAGCAGAAGGCCGCAGCTTCAAAATATATCTTCAAATTAGGCAGGGAAAAAACCCCTCTTTCTTTTATATCCGTAAGTAGTTTATACTTAATTCTTAGTTTTTTCCCTTGTCAGATAAATGTAGACAGGGCTTTTTGCCAGTTTTTAAAATATTTAACATTATCAATAATGGGTAAGGTTTGAAACAAAAACAACATTTTCGTCAATACATTCATCTTTACCACCGATATCCGAGCCATAAGTGAAAATTTTAAGTTTGACCATATCTCTAAATCTCTTTTTACTACATTCCATAGTTTCTCATAGTTATCCTTATATAAATTCAAATTCTTCGCTGTTAAATTCACACCCAGATATTTGACCTTCTTCGTAAAAACCAGGCCTGTTTTTTCTATAAGGATTTTTCTTTCATCTTTACCTAAATTTTTATCCAATACTTTGGTTTTGCTCTTATTTAGTTTTAAACCAGCCAGCTGCCCGTACTCCTGAATCATCTCCAGTGCTTTAGGTGCACTGGTCTCTGGAACCTGTAAAGTTAAAACCAAATCATCAGCAAAGGCTTTTAGTTTATACTGCTTAGACCCTACTACAATGCCTTTTACTTTCTCTTCTTTCCTGAACATACTCAGCAATACCTCCAGGACCAAAATAAATAATAGAGGGGAAAGTGGGCACCCTTGACTGGTTCCTTTCTCAATTTTAATTTCCTCTAATACCACATTATTAACAATGATTTTAGCTTTTTGTTCATGGCAGATCCCATTAATACCATTTAAAAACTCCTGACCAACCCCAATACTTTCTAAATTTTGTGTCATGAAACTCCAAGATACATTGTCAAAGGCATTCTCCGCATCAATAAACTTTAGTAATGCTTTACAATTTCTTTTAGCCTCTAATCTTTCTAAAATATATTTCTGATATTATCTTTCATATGTGTCAGGGGCTCAGGAGCAGAGGCACAGGAGAGGGAGGAAATGGAGAGCGAGGGGGAGGAATCCGAAGGGAGCGTAAGCGATGACAGTGGTCCGAGGAATTCCCTGAGTCTATCCAGCGAATCGAAAGATTCACAGAAGGGGGCGCCCATGGTCAGAGCAAGGGGGGTGCCTAGGGGGACACCCCAGGAAGAAAGGGCCAGAGGGGACTCAGAGAGCAGCAGTTGGAAATCAGGACCAGCTTCCCCACCAGAGCGCAGTGGGGGGGAGGAGTCCCAGGTATCGGGATCAGGCTGCTCACCACCAGCGGGAGGAGATGAGTCAGGATTGACCACGCCTCCATCGGAGAGCGCGGAAACGGTCGAGAGGAAAGTTGGAGGCTGGGCGCGCGCGCCAAGTTCAAATGTACAGGCGAGCGGCACAGCAGGTAGCCCGGATAGGGAGCCAGGTCCTAAAGCCCGCCGGAAGGAGGGACAAGAGTCAGGGGGGTCAGCGTCAGAAGAGTCCAGAAAGGAGGAGACCCCGGGGGGCAGAAGGACCCAGAGGAGGAAAGAACAACGGAAGAGGTGGAGTAAGGCTAGAGTCTTAAACTGGTGTACAGGGGGCGGAGACTCAGACGGAGCTTCGCCGGTCTAGGTTCTAAGACGTAGAGCTGCACGCTGCGGCTTGTAAATGGAAACTGAACTTCAATAAAGACTTTTGTACATTACAACCGGCTAGCGTTGGTCCTCTGTGAGCTGGGACCTGGAGGCAGCTCTGACAATATGTCTTCCAGGCAGAAAACCTGCCTGGTCTTTATGTATATAATCTGTTACGACCTTTTTCATTCTATTAGCTAAAATATTTGCAAATATTTTATAGTCCACATTAAGTAATGAGATCGGTCTGTAATTCTTTACATCTGATCTATCTTGCTCAGGTTTCGGTATCAGGGTTATGTAAGCATCACTTCAGGTTTCAGGTGCCCTCTCCCCTCTCATTATCTTATTACAAACCTCTGCCAAAGGTTGAATTAGCCAGTCTTTAAAGGTTTTATAATATTTGGCAGATAATCCATCCGGTCCTGGGGCTTTGCCTAATTGCATCTGGTTTATTGCTATCTCAACCTCCTGTCTTGTAATCATGTCATTGAGTAGGGATCTTTTATCTCCAGGAATTTTCTGCAGTTCATCTGCCCTAAGAAATTGCTCAATTTTATCTTTATCTTCTTTACCTTTTTTATACAGTTATTTGAAATATTTCTGAAAACATTTTCTAATATCTCCAGGGTTTTCCACAGATTTTCCCTCCGATACAATATTTGTGTTCCAGCGAGTCTTTGGCTATTGGCTGTCCAGCTGGCATAGGCTTCCCGACCATTACCTCTTTCAGTGCCTCTGGCGGGATGACTTTGTTAACCCGTGGGTAGGAAAAATCCATGCCAAACTTTTGAGCATCGGAATTTCCCCAGCGGACTCCTTAAAGATGAACCTACGCTCAGCCAAAAGCCTTATCGAGCAAAGATTAGCAGACATTGAAAATCAACACAACCTCTCCAGGGGTGGGGATGTCTGCTCTCCCAGGTATCATGGAATAACCCCACCACTTGGCCTTCCATCATACATGTCATCTCTTTTATCTGCACCACACCGACTTGCATTTATTCATGCAAGGTTCAATGTTTTTCCATCGAACCTGTTGAGCTACAGATTTTCCAAGGGTTTGGTGTCTCCGCTATGCGAGTGTGACGGGAAAACAGTTGAATCTCTTCCTCATATAATGTTCAACTGTCCCTTACATAGCATAGCTAGGACTAAATTCCTGGGTCCTGCTTTACTGCGCTTGGTTGGCAGACCTGTTGAGTCACATGCCGCACTGCTCTTGCAGGATACAGATCCTTCTGTAACTCTGCAGGTGGCGAGATTCCTGAATGCGGTTATCTCACACACAAAAACCACCAAAAAATTACAACAACAACAAAAACTAATCGGACAGTCATGATGAGAGTGCATGACGGATCTCGTCTCCAGTTCTCCTTTTTCTGTGAACCGTCCCTTGGATCTTTCCGGGCCCCAAGCCGTTACTGTCACTGTTCAATGACCACACTTGCATCGTGGTGTTCCCCTTCTGCTGTTAGATGTACCGGTTTTTATGCTTCTGTGTTTTTATGTTTGTACATATCTTATGGGCTAATAGCCGTAAATAAATAAATTGAATTGAATTGTGTTCGTGTTTTGTTTCTGTCTCTTTTTTAATTGCCAGGCCAACAATTTTCCACACTTATTTGCAGATTCAAAATTTCTGTTTCAATAATTTTATTTTCCATTCTGTTTCTTGATTTATGATTTTAGAAAATTGAGTCTGCAAAGCTTTAATGTCTTTTTGTATCTGTTGGCTTTTAGGCTTTGATCTTAAATTTTTTTCTTTCTCTTTTATTTGAGCTAGAATTTTTTCCTTTTTATCATTTTGTATCTTTTTCTTTATGGCATTCTGTTGTATGAGGAAACCTCTCACAACAGCTTTACTAGCATCCCAAATGACGTTAGTGGTAGCTCTATTCTGTGCTCCGCGTTGATAATATAGATTTATCAGTATTTATCAGCACTTTTAAAGCTTTTTTTTTCCTTTTTCTTTTTTTTAACCGAGCTTAGCAGTTTTAAACTATCACTCTTTTTTTATTAACTGCCAAAGGCCTATTTTTATCCAAAAGAGGCTCAGCAAGCCGCCCTATCTTCACGAAGCTGGTAATTAGCAGACGGGGAGGCCAGCTACTCCTTCGGAAGGACGCCGAGCTTTTTATCTATAAAAAAAAGGAAGGAATTGAAGGAATTGAAGCAGCTATAACCCCAAGAAACACAAGGCAAGTTCAACCCGATAATTATTCCAAGGGACTTTTGGTTTTTTTTTCTGCTTTGTTATACTGCCTAGCTACTTTACTGGTTACGTCGTGAGGCTGTTGAATGAGGGAGAAAGACCTAGTTGAATTTTAAACGAAACAAGGCATAGTATGAAAGCTCAAGACCAGTAATATTTTCTAACATTTTAAATGACTGATACCTCACAAGCCCCGATGTAAATTGCTGGAGAAACTAACAAGTTGGAGAGGTTGGAGAGGTTTAGGAGGCAACTTCCACAAATCGGCATTTCTGCTATTGTTTACTCCAGCTTAGAACAAAAGATAAGCCGCCGTTAAGCAAGCACCCCCTACCATATATCCATATATACCCATATACCCACTATGGTCCTCACCAGGAAAAAATACAAGGACCAAGGAATTTTGCCTAATTCACCACAGAGCCCGATGGAGCGCCGAAGGAGACAAAGTAAAATTACCAGCTACTTTCCTCAAAAAGACTCGAGCAAGAGAACTCAGAATGAGAGTATCCTAGATGTAGCTATGCCTTTGCCACTCACAGTGTTGGATTGGTCAACACAGCTAAAGGACTTGCAAACAAACAACAAGAGGACAAACCATCCAACAAATTTGGCCCAAGAACTTGCCATAGCAGAGAATGCTACAAAGGCTAATACAGCCAACACACCTGATGCCAATCCTCATTTGTCACCGCTGGAACTTGGAGGTAATCTTTCAACCCATTGGTTGAAAGCCAATGACAGCGGAACAGAAATGTGGGGTGATTATCTTCAGGAGCAGATATACCAGATTTCTAAGGATCTCCTTAACGTTAAAAATTTTTTAGCGATAACAAACGGGCTGCTCCTGACCCTAGTGGATAATTTCAAACAACATGTGAGCGCTTCAGACCAGAATACAAATCCCCTAGCCAGCCCGGATCCACCACTCCCCAGCAAACCCCGGAGGAAAAAAGCTGAGCCTAAGATGAAGAAAAGCAAAAATATGAAAAACCTAAGGCGGCTTAAGACAACTCACCGTACCTGTAAAAAATATTGGCAGAAGCTCTTTAACCTTCTTCCATCCCCTTCTACAAGTGGAACAAACAAATCCAACTCGAGTGCCATCAAAGAGACACGTAAAGTAGATACACCCATAAAAGAATCTAAATCAAGTTTTGAAGAATCAACACCGAGCTGGGACAAAGGAACTAATCCATCTACAGTCATACCGCCCCAGAGTCCTCCTATGGCCAGCGCAGAATCTGTAGACAGAGGTGAGCAGGCGACCCAAACTATTGAGGGGAACCACTCCTCCCAAGCTCGACAGATGTTGTGTCCCAAAAGAGAATGGAGTTTAGTCCTAATCCCACAAAAGCTTGTCTTTGCTAATTACCCTAAACCGCCTAGATTTTATGCAGGGTTGGACCGTATAGACCACTTTTTGTCCATTATAAGTGGCATTTTACCGGGGGTAGTAAAAGCAACTGACATAGCCGCTATTGAGTATCTACATCAAGATGATTGCTCGGTACGAGCATTGATTACTTTTTTAGATCATAATCTGGCCAGTTTCATTTTTAGAGCTAAAAACCTATTCAAAAAAGAAAGAATAGTCCTATTAAGAATATTTGAAAATAGAGCACCTGCAACCTCTCTGATGGGGCCCAAGGGCATAGGAATGGAAGTTCACAAAAGGGAAAAAACCAACCACCAAAACCATCGAAATAGAAAGCATAAGTTCCAGCAGGATCATCTCCATCAAACAGTACCAAATGAAAAAAAGGAAGCCCCACATCCAACTGGCGTCTGGCCTCTCACGTGTGATAGTGAGGACTCCGCTTTGGAGGAAGAACTCTCGCTGATAAAGCGATTCTGGTCACTGCATTCTCCAGCTCAAACTGAGATCCTGAAAAGACTTGATTTACTTCGAAGCAGACTAGAAAAAAAGGATGATCAAGGTGAGACAATGAAGGACCCTTATGTGCAGCCCATATCTCCCAAATGTCTGGTGGATAAGAAGACAGTGGGAGGCACTTTTAAATGTGTAGACGTGGAATTACAATCTGAGCCCCCTGTGATGTACAATAAAGTAAGACCAAATCAAGGTGTGAAACCTCAAAGCTCCTGGCACAGCTATCTTAAATTGTCTCCGAATGAATTAGCTTCCCCCCCAACTCCAAAATCTAGCCCCAAATCACCAAGAAAAGAGGATCACTACACTCTCTCCAAGCAGTCATCCTCGAAAAGAGCCAACGGGTGTGTTTTTTTAGACACCAAAGAATCGCTGGACGTGGTGGTGACATAGATCCAGCTCCCCGAAGGGCCCGGGGCCTAAAAGTGCTGTCTTGGAATATCGCGGGTTGGCACGCCAAGAAAAATAATCAACAATTTTTGTGCTACCTTAAGCAATTTGACATCATCTTCTTTCAGGAGACATGGCAGAATGACCCTATATTTCTTAATGGGTATAACTGCCACTACCTGCCTGCCTCTCCATCTCTAAGGGGCGGCAGATCTAGTGGTGGCCTAGCTTGCTTCATTTCCACGGAGCTGGCGCATTCTCTAACAGCCCTACCCAGCTGCAATTCTTTAGCAACAGCCGCTCTACTTAGCTTCAAGAGAACTACTCTCTTGCTGGTCAATGTCTATATTCCCCCAGGCCAAAAAAACCCCGTTGTCAAGGCTACATGGGCTGAGCTAGAGGCGTTTTTAGAGCCTCTCGAATCTACTTACCCGTCTGCCCTGACTATTGTGTGTGGAGACTTCAACGCTCGTATAGGAACAGATGACAACAGTCTATACACTCATTTCAACCTATTTATGGACCCTGAAGAACAGACGGATATTGGTGCGACACGACTGTCCAAAGATAGTAGAAGTAATTTCCCAGGTCTCTGCTTAGTGCAGGCTGCCAGACGGAGGGAACTGCTGATATTAAACGGCAATATAGAGGGGGACCGCCCCGGGGAATATACTCATTTCTCCAAGGTTGGGGGAAGCGTTATAGATTATATCTTAATCTCAAGATTTGCTCACAGCTTTGTAAGGAAGTTCCAAGTGGGCCACAATACTCTGAGTGATCACCTACCTCTAATTTTAGAGCTTGCAGGTCGGCCTTTTGACTATTCTATTGCCGAGCCACAATATATACCTTCTGTAAATTTGGATATACCTGCCCCCAAAAGACTCAAATGGTCCCCAATACTGAATGAAAATCTAACCCTCCTTCTTCAGTCAGTGGAGTTAAAGCTTATTCGCTCCGCTATTGTATCAGGCAATTCAGTAGATGCGATTATGGAACGCTTTAAATTACTTTTGGAAAGATTGAAACCCCATTTAACAACAGTGATACATAGCTCCGCTACAAAGAGGGCAAAGGACGGAGCTAGCTGGTTTGACCTGGAGTGCAGGCAAACAAGGAGACAAACGAGAACAGCCTACCAGAGATACAGGAAATCAGGGACTGCCCTCCTACTTAATGCTTATATTTATCTGAGACGGTCTTACAAACAATTACTAAGGAGAAAGAAACTGGAAGCTAAAAGAGCCGCATGGCACAGTTTGGTTAAGGCATCGCACGAGAAAGATACTACTTGCTTTTGGCGAACCATATCTGGTCTACTGGACCAGGAGCGTACTAATTCCATCTGTACAGTGGAACCAATGGAGTGGTTGCGCCATTTTCAATCTTTGTTCTATGACCAGGAAGCCCAACATTACAAACTATGCATTCAATTGGAGGACCTACCTCATTGGCCACCAGTAACTGCAAAGGAAGTTGAGAATTTAATCGCACAATTAAAGAACAACAAGGCCCCAGGGAATGATTACATCCCTGCCGAACTTCTGAAGTCCAACATTGGCTGGTGGGCCCCCCTGCTGGCGTCTTTATTTTCTTGGATCGACTCAACGGGTTTACTCCCAGATGGTTGGACTGAGGCAATAATTATCCCAATCTATAAAAAAGGACCCATGACAGACCCGGCGAGTTATAGACCAATCAGCCTTCTGCCTATACCCAGCAAACTATATGCCAAACATCTTTATATCAAGCTAACTAGCTGGCTGGAAACTGAAGCTATTCTAGCGGAAGAGCAAGCGGGTTTCAGGCAAGGCAGATCCACCATAGACCATTGCTTCACCCTAGCCTATTTAATTGACAAATATGCCAAAAAATCCCGTGGGGTGTTATATGCAGCCTTTATCGATCTAAAGGCTGCTTTCGATTCAATTCCACGTGTAAGACTCTGGGATAAATTGAGCACATCAAGTATTGACAAAAGACTATTATTTCTGATCAGCTGTTTATATAAAGACACGGTGCTGCATGTAAGAACTTCGTTAAATGGCCATCTTATAGGACCAGTTCCTGTCAGTAAGGGGGTCAAGCAAGGTTGCATCCTGGCCCCAGTTCTATTCAACATCTACATCAATGATATGGTTAACTGTTTGCCATCTCCGGACTTCCACGCCCCCAAACTGGCTGACAAATCAATATCAGTGCTTTTGTATGCTGATGATGCGATACTCCTATCTCGAACAAGAATAGGCTTAAATAGGCTCATAGGTGAATTTTCAGCATACTGTAGGAGAGAGCAACTTGCAATAAACTATCAGAAAACCAAAATTATGGTTTTTGCAAGGAAACACAGACAGTACAGCTGGAGGATGGATAACCAGACAATTGAACAGGTTAAAGCCTTCAAATATCTGGGTATCGTTTTCCAGTCGACCGGGTCCTGGGATGTCCATCAAAAATGTGCCAAAGAAAAAGCAGCTCAAAGTATCAAGATGCTGTCCCGCTTCTTTTACACGAAGGGGGGCAGATACATCCCAGCAGCCCTTGAAGTTTTTCAAGCAAAACCTCTGGCGCAGTTACTGTACCGGGCACAAATCTGGACGGGGAACCACTGCTCCAGTCTTGAAACTGTTCAGTCTAAATTTCTAAGGCAGATATTCGGCGTCCCCTCCTGTGTTCCAAACGCAGCATTACGACTCGAGGCCTGCCTTCCATCTGTAGAAACTCAGACCTGGCAGAGAACATTCAACTATTGGCTTCGTCTTAATCTAAATCCACCTGGTCTACTGCCTCTAGTAATGCAAGACCCTCACAAAAGCAAGTGGTTCAAAACTGTGCATCAAAAACTCCTTACATGCGGTCTGCATTCACAGTCCCTACTATCAATGGGCCTCATTAAAGCAAAGAGTCTAATAGGCCAGCGCCTGAAAGACATTGAACGACAAAACAACCTGATTATCTTAAAGAAACTGTGCCCATGGTATACCTACTTTCCCCCTTCTCATTTTGACTCTCCAGCTTCATATTTGTTTAAACTAACCATCCCAAAATACAGACGTGCCTTTACATTGGCTAGATGGGATGTTCTTCCCTCTGCTGTACTCGAAGGTCGTTACCAAAAGACTCCATTTGAAAAACGACTTTGCCCATGTGGAGATGGTAACACGGAAACAGTGTCCCACGTCCTTCTATCTTGCCCCCTTTACAAAGACCTAAGGAACGAGATTATTACTCCACTCATTCTCTCCAACCCCGGCCGTTCACCAGACATTACACTGTATTTTCTATTATCTGATACGGATAGTCAAATAACAGAGAAGGTCGCGAGGTACATCGAGAGAGCTGCGAAATTGAGGGCCACCATCTGAGTGACAGACTTGTTCATCTGACGGACCTCCTTTTGCTTGTTCTTTTCTTCCTTTTATCCCTATTTTCACTTTTAACTCTTGTATAGCTGTGGCCTGTTGGCTTTGCTAATAAAGTTTTGATTCTTGATCCCAAATGACTCTTGCTTCTACCTCTGTATTTATGTTTACTTCAAAGTAATCTTTTAGAGTCTTTTGGGCCTTTTCAACCACCTGTTCATTCCTCAACAACCCATCATTCATCCTCCATCTGAAGGAGCCCTGCAGATACGATTTCATTTCCAAAAACACTGCATTATGATCAGAGCATGTCTTAGGGCATATTTGAGTTTTAGACACCCTGGGGGCTAAATCTCTAGTAATCCATAAATTATCGATTCTTGAAAATGTTTGGCTCGAATTTGGGAAAAAAGTAAAGTCTTTCTCTGTAGGATTTCATAGTCTCCATATGTCTGACAGGTCATATTTATCCACCATGTCAAAAAACACTTTTGGAAGTCTACCTGCATTTTGAAATTTTTGCTCTTGTGATTTATCCATAAGTGTAGAGACTACTCCATTCAAATCTCCCATTAGGATTATTTTATAGTCCAAATATTCATTAAGCTTTAAATCCAAATTCTTTTAAAAAATCCACTTTTCCATCATTTGGTGCATAAATTCCCAGTAAAAGATATTGTAATGGTTCTAGGGGTTGCTCGTGCGTAAGTCGCCGCCACACCTGGCTGGGTGAACCCTTTCTGTCTGGACAGCCACCCATCCGTGGCTGTCTCAATCGCTGGCAGAATCCGTCAGTGGCCGTTTCTTGAACTTCTTCCAGCAAAGAAGTTATTTGACGCCTAGTCTCCTCCTACTCTCCCTGCGCGGAAGTCTTCTGCGCAGGGAGGGTGTGGGCAGCGGAGGACCCGTGCTCTCCCCGGTGGTCTCCAGCGAGGAGTCCTGGAGCCCCCTCGCCGATTTCCCCATCTGCCCCCCTTCTCCACTGGTGCAACGCTGATTTCCTTCCCCAGCAGATGGGCTGCCTCTCTCCCTACTGGGACCCTCTCCGGCATCCCTCTGGAGCCTTCCCTCCGCCTCTGGCTCCGATGGCAGTTCCCTGACAGATATTTATCGCCTTGTGCTGTAATTTCTACAGCAATGTATCTCCCTTCCTCATCCTCAAACAACAACTTGGGATTCCATTTTTCTTTGATATAGAAAACCACACCTCTTTTTTTTTTTACCTTGTCTGATGAAATAAAATCCTGTCCAAGTTTTTTATTCTGTAAGATTTTTCTATGCAGTCTAGTCACATGTCTTTCTTGTAAACAAATTATATCCAAATTGTGTGACTTCCGGGGTGGCGCCTTCGGCAATGGCTGCCTCCCTCTGAACTGGAGGGACCAGCTCCGTGCGAAACGGGTCGTATCCGCTACGGCGAAGCGGGGACCCTCTCAAAAATCACAGGCGGATGAAGCCTGTGACCATGGGACTCGGCGGGCACCTTTAGTGCCCCCCCAACCCGCTAAGGAACCCACCAAAGGGCTCCAAAGTGAAGAGGGGGAAGTGGCGCGGTGCTGAGAGTCACTGGCTATTTCCGTGGAGCGAAGCCGCATAGCTGTTGCCAGAGAGCGCTGCCTTTTTCCTGGAACAATTGGGACTTTAAAACAACAACCCGTGAGTAGTACGGAAATTGGATTCTTTAAATATCTTTAAATTCGGCACTGATCGGGGAAGGTAAAAACAGAAAGTCTGCCTCCCCTTTCTGTAAATAATCTAAAGCAAAGAACCTCCAACTAAGGTCGTGGAGAGCTTTATTTTTTGTAAAAGATTTTAATTCTACTGATTGAGATTACAAGAAAATTTATTTGGAAGCAGGGGAACCTGCGGGAGAAGAACTAGATTTAAAAATTGATGTGCCACACACACCCCCCCCCCGGACCCGGGAGTGGGCTGTGAGAGCCGGTTGATGAGCAATTGAACAATTTGACAGCTGTCAAGTTAGCTGTCAAGATACAAAAAGAGGAGTTTGTCTCTGCTGCTTATATTGGTTACAAGTTTATGTTTTTAAAAGAGGGAAGGACTGTTACAATTTAACATATGGAACTTTTGGTTTTGTGCTGAAAGGAGTAAAAAGAAACTTAAATCCCCCTAGAGGGAGTCTTGGGACATTGCATTAAGAACCAGCTGAGAAATTGTTTTTTGACCTTGATATGCTTAAGAATAGCAGCTGGTAAGGAAATCCAGTCTGAACTGAACAGGACTTTCTTTCTCTTGGGAAAGTTGCAAGGTCAAATAGGTGTTTTGACTACAAACGTTACAACTTTGGGCACAAGAGCTAGTACTAGCAATGAACTTGATAAGAACTTGGTACAGGAATTCTACTTAACTGAACAAACAGAGAAAATTGAGAAGGAGAATAATGTTGCTTTTGAAGAGAAAAAAGGGGGGGACTCAACCCTGCAGATGCAAAAGGTGAGCTGCAACTTGAGGCTTGACATGATGGTAACAAGAAGAAACAAATTTCTGAAGATGGAAGCCTGGCCTGAATTGGGAAATGAAAGATGGAGAGACCTCCTTATCTGGAGATCATATGACCCTTGGATTATAAATTTGATACAGTTGGAAGTTGGAGCTATGGGGACATTTGGAATTCAAAGGAGAATGAAACCAGATGTGGAATACCCTATAGGCCTTATCTTCAAGTACGTAGGCCTGGCTGGAAGAAACGTGGATGCTGCAGGGCGGGAGCCTCCCCGAGAGTCGGTCTTGAATATCAAAGACTATCAAAAAGACTGGCAGAGGCGTTATGAGAGAGATTTAAGAGCCTCGGACATAAGATCACTGGGTTGATGGTCTTATTTTGAGATTTGTTGGGGACTGAAACCGGGAAGGGGGATGGGTGGAACAAAAAATGGGAATTTAAAGTGTACATAATATAAGTTGATTTTTTGTTTTACTTTTTTTGTCTTACTTTTAGGAGAATTGGAAATTCGTGGAAGGGAATTTTCTTTCGACCTTAGGGACATGTTTTAAGAACAAGTACCGGTATATAGGTTTGGATGAGAGTTAAGTTTGGACAAAGCAAAAAAGTGGTTTTTAAAAATATATATATATGGTAAAATTAAGGTTTTTGTTGATAAGATGTTTGAGAAAGGAATTGGATAAGGATTTGCTGAACCAACAATTTGAATTAGAATACAAAAAAGGGAGGTATGAGGAGGTCTGGGAAATAAGTTAATGGAAAATAAGTTATGGAAACTTTGTGTGTTTTTAATTATTTTTATTTTTGTATTTTTGTTATTTTTTCTTTTTGATTTTTGATTTTTATTGTATTAATAATAAACTTCAATAAATATATTTTTAAAAAATATATATATCCAAATTGTGTTTTGCCAAAACATGAAAAACTTGGTGTCTCTTTTTTTTTTTTGAGAATTTAAACCATTTACATTCCAGGAGTAAGTTTTTAAGGACATCTTACTTTTTTAGGGGCCTACTGCCCCTGCATTCAAAGGGTTCCAAGCCGAGTTCCTTTGCATTTTTGTCCAGAAATTTCTCTTTCTCTCCCACAGTTCTAATTCTTTGTTTTCTCCCTTGAAATTTGAAGGAGAGACCCTCTGGGAATTCCCACCTGCAAAAAAAAAATGTATTTTTTCCTTAGAGCAGTTGCCAAATCTGTATAGTAATTTCTCAGGGCTAGAAAGTGTTTTGGGACTTCTTTAAACAGAATCACAGCCTTTCCGTCTATCTTTAAGCTTTTTTTATAGTGATGCCCTAATATGGTATCTCTTTGCGCTTTTGTTTTAAAAATCACCATACAATCATGTGTGATCTTAGAATCCTTTTTAGGGCTGAATCTATATGCTTTGTCAATCCACAAATTTAATACTTCTTTTGAAATCTCCCAATAAGTTGAAAATTCTTCAATAAGCCAACCCCTTAAATTATCCTGCTCCTTCTGGACTACTCCTCTCAATCTCAAATGGGTCTCCCGCTCTTTCATTTCCAGAAATGCAATTGAATTTTGCGTTTCCTGCTGAATTGTCTCTAAATCCCGAACTCTTACAGTTTCCAATTGTGCATTTTTTGCTTCATGTGTAGTTACATCTGATTTCAGGTCTGGTATATGCATACAGGCTCTGCTCACTGCTCCCTTTAAAGAATACTTCTTTTCTTGCATTCCCCCTCTAAAAACGAGGTGTGTATTATCGTCCGGTGCGTTCAATAGAGCGAAAAATACAGTATTTGGGGGCGCGGGGTGTGTGTGTTGTTGGGCGATAACGGCAAGGCCTTGTGCCTTCCCCCAATGCAGCGTCGCCCAGGATTCTTCACTCCGGTCTCCCGTCACACTGATGCGACCCATGCCCTCTCTGGGACATGAGTACATGACCAGCAGAGTCCAAAATAGAAGCGTTAGTGTGATGGGACGATGAGCTGCTTGTGCGTAAAATGCAAGTCCCTCAGAGTTTGATCAGGTTTTCAAACCTCTGCCTGTGACGGAGCCCCTCCAGCATGGCTGCGTCAATCACTAGTAGAATCCGAAAGTGGCTGCTTTCGGAAACGTTTCCAACATAAAAGCTCCTTAACGGAAACACGTCGTCTGGCCTCTCGGCGTGACAGTTTCCGTCGAGGTGTGGGTGTCCCTATAGGAGGTCCTGAGACCTCCCCACTGGTTTCGCTTGAAGCGTCTCTGAGCCATCCCTCCGACTCACTTTCCCTTGGAGTTCTTGCTCGCCCTCTACTGGTTCCCTCTTCCGCTGCTACTGCTCTCTCAACCTCAGGGAGCCTTTGCACCTGCGGCGCTTTAGATGTCAGTTCCCTGACATCCACCTCCCCTCCAGGGCCCCCTTCACCCCCTCCCGTCTCCTCTCCTACTGGCGGTGAGGAGGTAAAACCCCTGAAAGAACCTCCCTCATCTTCCGACGTCGCGAACACTTCCTTCCACTTGTTGCTGTTCCTACTCTCTAGGTACTCTTCGTCATCAGAGTCCACTCCATCTTCCAACTCCGACTCCGCGAACCCTTCCATTTCCTCTTCCTCATCGGTGGTGCCGAAATACTCCCTCCTAAACCTTGCTATAGGCTGAGGTTTCCTCGGGAACCTTTGGTGGAACGTTTCTGTTAAAACCTCGTCATTGACTTCCTCTGCACTTACCCAGGTGTTTTCTGACTCCGGTTCCCCTTCCCACGCCACCAAATACTCCACCTGATTACCCTTCCACCTGGAATCGAGGATTTCCGCTACATGGTTGCGGCGTCCCCTCTCTTCCAAGACTGGTCCCCTGACGTGCTCCCCTTCACGTCCCCCCCTGTATGGTGACAGTAACGACCTGTGGAACACTGGGTGCAATTTCATGTGGTTGGGTAATCGGAGTTTGAAAGCTACCGGGTTGACCTGCTGAATCACCTCAAAGGGTCCCAATCTTCTGGGCCTCAGTTTCTTACAACCCCCTTTGAACGGCAACCCTTGGGTTGACAACCACACTTGATCCCCCACCCTTATGGTTTCACCTTCCCTTCTGTTCTTGTCTGCCTGCTTCTTATATTGTGCCTTGGCCCTTTCTAAGTTGAGCTGGAGCTGCTGATGGATGGCTTCCATCTCTTCTACAAAATGTTCAGCCGCTGGAACGCTCCATCTCTCCCCTCCTTCCCCTGGAAATGCCCTGGGGTGACACCCGTAATTAGCCAAAAAGGGACTCATCCCTGTGGACACATTCTCCGCATTATTGTAGGCAAATTCTGCCAACGCCAACTTTTCGACCCAATCGTTCTCTCTGTCATTGACATAACACCTAAGATATTGTTGAAGAATGCCATTTGCCCTTTCCGCCTGCCCGTTGGTTTCAGGGTGCCGGGCAGTTGAAAAATTAACTTCCACGTGTAGCAAGCTCATGAGCTTCCTCCAGAACCTGGAAGTAAATTGTTTGCCTCGATCTGAGATCACCCTCGAGGGAGCCCCGTGCAACCTAAAGATATGTTCCACAAACAACTTCGCCGTTTCTTCCGCTGTGACTGCATGTGAGCATGCTACAAAATGGCACATCTTAGTTAACAGGTCTACTACTACCATGATGGCTGTTTTCCCCTTGGACCTTGGCAGATCCGTCATAAAATCTATTGATATCGCTTCCCAAGGCCGTTCTGGTGTGGGTAAAGGTTCTAATAACCCTGCCGGCGCCCTTCTTTCCCCTTTGGCTCGCTGACATTGGTCACACCCTCTTACATACTCCCTTACATCTTCCCTCACCTTAGGCCACCAAAATTCCCTGGTAACCAACCACATGGTTTTGTGTTGCCCAAAATGTCCCACCGTGGGGCTATCATGCAACTGCTTGAGTACTTTCCCCCTCAATTCACCTTCGGGTATATACAGTGCCCCTTTGTAATACAATGCCCCATTTCTTTCCTCAAAACCTCCGGGGCTCTCGCCCTCCCCCCTGAGACCTCTGAGCTTATCCTGGGCATATTCATCATTTTCCGTTTCCTCCACCAGTTCCCGTTGCCCCACCAGCGCCGCCCCACACACCCAGCGGTCCTCCGGGATGACATGTCTCTCTTCGATCACCTCCTCCCCTTCCCAATATTCTGGTTTGCGTGAGAGCGCATCCGCCCTGACGTTTTCTGGGCCTGGCACATAACAAATCTCAAAGTTAAATTTGGAGAATTCCTGTGCCCATCTCACTTGTCGTTGGTTGAGCACTCGAGCTGTTCTCCAATACTCTAAATTTTTGTGGTCGGTGCACACTTGCACCTTGTGTTGTGCCCCAATTAATAAATGTCTCCACCTCCGGAATGCTTCGTGAATGGCAAGTAGTTCCCTGTCATACACCGTGTAATTCCTCTCGGACTTATTCAGTTTCCGCGAGAAGAATGCACACGGTCTCCACTCCGACGCACTCCTCCCTGGTTGAAGAAGGACCGCCCCTATAGCCCGGTCGGATGCATCTGTTTCCACTCTCATGGGTTTTTGTAAATCCACATGCAGAAGTTGTTCTTCCGAGGCGAAAGCCCTTTTCAGTTCTTCAAAGGCTCGATCCGCCTCCACCGTCCAAACAAATTTCTTCTTGCTGCTGAGGCAGTCGGTGATGGGCGCCGTCAAGTGGGCAAAGTTCTTGATGAACTTCCGATAAAAGTTCCCAAACCCCAAGAATCTTTGCACGTCCTTCTTGGTCTTCGGTGTCTTCCATTCCAGTACCGCTTGAACCTTGCCTGGATCCATGGCCAATCCCTTGTCTGACAAGCGGTACCCCAGGAATTCCACCTCCTTGGTATGAAACTGGCACTTCTCCAGTTTCACCCACAGCTGGTTGGCTTGCAGCCTGCCCAACACTTCTCGAACGTCCCTCACATGCTGTTCCTCATCTTCCGAATACACCAACACGTCGTCTAAAAAGGCCACACAGTTCTTGTAGAGCAAAGGTCCCAGAACGTGGTTTATAAAAGCTTGAAAACAGGCGGAGCCCCCTTGTAGACCGAAGGGCATAACGAGGTATTCAAAGGCTCCCAAAGGGGTAAACATGGTGGTCTTCCATTCATCTCCCTTCCTTATGCGTATCAGATTGTACGCCCCCCGCAGGTCCAGTTTTGTAAAAATCTTTCCCTTCCTTACTCTGGTCAAAATGTCGTCAATTCGGGGCATAGGGAAAGCCAGGGGCTCCGACACTGCATTGAGGGCCCTGAAGTCACACACCAGTCTCGGTTTGTCTGTGTTCTTTTTGTCCACAAAAAACACTGGGCTGCCCCCCACCGCTCGGGACTCTCTGATGAAACCTCGCTTCAAGTTTTTGTCAATGAACTCCCTCAGCTCCTGCATCTCCCTGTCTGACATGGCGTACAGCTTGCCTACTGGGAGTTGGGCCCCTGGGAGTAGGTTGATTTGACAGTCAAAGGGTCTATGCGGTGGCAGTTTGTCTGCTTCCCTTTCGCTGAATACGTTGCTCAGATCTGCGTATTGCGGGGGCACCTTCCCTTTGCCCATCACTTCCATCCCCGCTAGGGTGACTCTGTCTCGTCCCGAGACCTTCCCCTCCTTGCAGTGTTCTAGGCAATGCGCTGACCCAAAGGAGACCACCCTCTGATGCCAGCCCACTAGCGGATCGTGTAGCGCCAGCCAGCTCATCCCCAAAATGATGGGCGCTCCTCCCAGGATGGCCACATTAAACGCTATCTGTTCGGTGTGCCTTGCCACTCTCATTATCATCGGGACAGTCTGTTGGCTAACTTCTCCCCCCAACAGCTCTCTGCCGTCAATCGTAGTCACCTGCAAGGGGTTACTTAAAGGGATGGTCTGTATCTGGTGCTCAGCTGCAAACTCCTTACTCATGAAATTACAGGAGCTGCCTGAATCCAAAAGCGCCTTGACCTTTAGTGGGTGTCCGTTTGGCAGTTCTAGTAACACCTCTATCACTAAAGCAGGTCTGGGAGGTTCTGGCATGGGCACTTTCATTGCTCTTTGGCCTGGCTGCTGTGCCCCGACGGTGGCAGCCAGGCGTTGGCTTTTACTTGCTCCTTGCTTTCCTCTTCCTTTCCCCCAACAGCTCCTGCCATCCCTTGCCATTCCTTTCTTTGTGGGCAGACTCTGGCAAAGTGCCCTGGCTGTTGGCAGAGATAACATCTCTTGGCGCTCTTTCCCTCCTTCTTCCGCCCTTCACTGGGATTTGAAACTGCGCGCGCCCGCGCTGTTCCAACTTCCATCGGCTCTGCCGGCGGGAAAGATGGCTCTGGAATGTCTGGAATGCGGAACTCCCTCCAACGGTCTCCTTTCCCTTCCCGCCTTTCCAAAGCCCTCGCCTCCTGGCGCGCTCCTATGGCCAGCGCAGATTTGGTTAATTGGTCCATAGACTCCGCCCTGGGCCCCCGGGAAAGCTCATCTTTGACGGTTGAAGAAAGCCCCTCTTCGAAAAGCATTTGGATGGGCTCCGCCGATAGGTCCCACCCCAATTTATGAATCAGCATAGTAAATTCAGTCCAGTACTCACGGACAGATCTGCTTCCTTGCTGGCAAGCCATTAACTGCCTTCGCACCACCCCCTGCTCAATATCGCTGGAAAACATCAGGTCCATGGCACGAAAAAACTTCCTCGTGTCCTTTAAGATCTCATTATTCGCTGCCATCAGGGGTCTAACCCAATCTTTCGCCCCGGATTCGAGATGGCCAATCACATACGCCACTCGCGATTCCTCGTCGGGGAAGTCATCAAACTGCAAGTTTAGAGCGTATTGCATCTCTGTTCTAAAGGCATGATAGTTCCTGGGATCCCCCCCGAATTTCTGCACCAATCCTGGTACCTTTCTGGCGAGCGGGGTGGTTTTCTCCTTTCCCTTTTCTGCATCCTGAGCCCTCCTCTCCTCAAGCCTCGCCGTTTGCAGCGCCAACTGGATCTCCAACGCTCTGTACCTTTCTTCCAGGCTTGGACCCCCTCCAGCTGCTCCTGCACCCCCGGTTCCGGCTGGGTTGCTCATGATGCTTCTCTCTGCACAAGCTGGCTTTCGGTGACTTTCGGATTGCTGTGATGGGACGATGAGCTGCTTGTGCGTAAAATGCAAGTCCCTCAGAGTTTGATCAGGTTTTCAAACCTCTGCCTGTGACGGAGCCCCTCCAGCATGGCTGCGTCAATCACTAGTAGAATCCGAAAGTGGCTGCTTTCGGAAACGTTTCCAACATAAAAGCTCCTTAACGGAAACACGTCGTCTGGCCTCTCGGCGTGACAGTTTCCGTCGAGGTGTGGGTGTCCCTATAGGAGGTCCTGAGACCTCCCCACTGGTTTCGCTTGAAGCGTCTCTGAGCCATCCCTCCGACTCACTTTCCCTTGGAGTTCTTGCTCGCCCTCTACTGGTTCCCTCTTCCGCTGCTACTGCTCTCTCAACCTCAGGGAGCCTTTGCACCTGCGGCGCTTTAGATGTCAGTTCCCTGACAGTTAGCCTTGAGGTGTAACATCTAATTCTTATGTATTGTAGCAAAATCAAACATAACATTACAACATAAACATGGCTCCTCTTTCTCTCTCTTCCTGGGAGAGAACGCTGAAACAAAACATCACTGTGAGAGAACAGTGGGAGGAAGGGAGCAAACAGCGTATCTCCCTTTCCGCTTATATAGCTCTAACAATCAGCAGCTGAAATGCATTACATACAGACACATGATCCAACAATCTTATATCTGCAATGTAGGGAGGGGTGAAATCCTAACATCCTTCCCCATTTCAAGTAACCCGTAGCTGCAGTGTTTCAGCTTAATATAAATACAGCCTAACTGTATAATAATAATAATAATAATAATAATAATAATAATAATAATAATAATAATTTATTTATACCCCGCCCATCCGGCTGGGCCTCCCCAGCCACTCTGGGCGGCTTCCATAGAAACCAAAAGTACAGTAAAATATCACACGTTAAAAACTTCCCTGAACAGGGCTGCCTTAAGATGTCTTCTGAATGTCAGGTAGTTGTTTATCGCTTTGACATCTGCTGGAAGGGCGTTCCACAGGGCGGGCGCGACTACCGAGAAGGCCCTCTGCCTGGTTCCCTGTAGCTTTGCTTCTCGCAATGAGGGAACCGCCAGAAGGCCCTCGGCGCTGGACCTCAGCGTCTGGGCAGAATGATGGGGGTGGAGACGCTCCTTCAGGTATACTGAACCGAGGCCGTTTAGGGCTTTAAAGGTCAGCACCAACACTTTGAATTGTGCTCGGAAACGTACTGGGAGCCAATGTAGGTCTTTCAAGACCGGTGTTATATGGTCTCGGCGGCCGCCCCCAGTCACCAGTCTAGCTGCTGCATTCTGGATTAGTTGTAGTTTCTGAGTCACCTTCAAAGGTAGCCCCACGAAGAGTGCATTGCAGTAGTCCAAGCGGGAGATAACCAGAGCATGCACCACTCTGGCGAGACAGTCTGCAGGCAGATAGGGTCTCAGCCTACGTACCAGATGGAGCTGGTAAACAGCTGCCCTGGATACAGATTTGACCTGTGCCTCCATGGACAGCTGTGAGTCCAAAACGACTCCCAGGCTGTGCACCTGGTCCTTCAGGGGCACAGTTACCCCATTTAGGACCAGGGAATCTTCCACACCTGCCCACCTCCTGTCCCCCAAAAACAGTACTTCTGTCTTGTCAGGATTCAACCTCAATCTGTTAGCCGCCATCCATCCTCCAACTGCTTCCAGACACTCACACAGGACCTTCACCGCCCTCACTGCTTCTGATTTAAAAGAGAGGTAGAGCTGGGTATCATCCGCATACTGATGAACACCCAGCCCAAACCTCCTGATGATCTCTCCCAGCGGCTGCATGTAAATGTTGAAAAGCATGGGGGAGAGGACAGAACCCTGAGGCACCCCACAAGTGAGAGCCCAGGGGTCTGAACACTCATCCCCCACCACCACTTTCTGAACACGGCCCAGGAGGAAGGAGCAGAACCACTGTATGACAGTGCCCCCAGCTCCCAGCCCCTCCAGACGGTCCAGAAGGATGTTATGGTTGATGGTATCAAACGCCGCTGAGAGATCCAGCAGAACTAGGAAACAGCTCTCACCTTTGTCCCTAGCCCACCGGAGATCATCAACCAGTCTCAAACCTTCCATTCTTGGGCAAGGTGATTGAGCGAGTGGTTGCTGAACAACTCCAGGCACGCCTGGAAGAAGTGGACCATTTGGATCCCTTCCAGTCGGGATTCAGGCCTCATCATGGGACTGAAACTGCCTTGGTCGCACTGGTTGATTTCAGTGCCTTCCAGTCTTTAATTGCCTTCCAGTCTTCCAGTCTTTAATTGTAGGATTGTTAGTGTGTCTGCTCAGCAAATTAGTGCTGACAGCTATATCAGGCCTCGAACACCGGCCAATAAAATTTAGCTTGCCTAGAATACATCTGTACAGAGCAACATCAGAAAATGATTTGTCAATGTCATCTAACTGATTGTCGGAAATCAAGCCTTTATCAGGAGAAACTGGCAACTCTCCCAGGCACCCGGCATGATTCCCTGTTGACCTCCCTGGCTGCATTCCCCAGCAAGATCCAGGCGAGGTCTCGATAGGCGATTCTTCTCAAACGTGAGAATAACACCCCCCCTCTTTCCTGCCCCCCCCCCTGGCAGGGGAAAGAGACAGACAGAAACATATTTACATGCCTTTATTTCTGTCTTTGCAGCATTACAGAAAAAATGACTGCTCTCTTCAAACTCCAGCAGTGTAGTGACAAACACTTCCTGCACTTCCTGGACAGGAATAAACGGAAGAGTTCATATTACACTCTGAGCTAATTCCGGTGCTTCGCACTGTGAATTGACTGTCCCTCTGTTTCCCACGGACGGGCCCAACATTCGCATTATGTTTTGCTTTCAAGCTAGCAGTTTGCAGCTGCATTGCTTCTATATCGTAACATACTCCCCCATATGAATCAATGTGCGCTGCGAACATAGCTTGATCCAGAGAAGAAAATAAACAGTTGTTATACATATAACAATCCCCTGTTGTTTCAGTTCCACCCTTGGAACTACCCGCCACTGGTTTCCCCAGTGTACCTCTCTGGTTGTCTGACTTCCAAGGAATGAGTGCATCTGCATTACCTTGGCTAGGGGATGTAGTGTTACGCTTAGCAACTCCCTGTTGTGTCTTTGTCTCTGACTTAGACACAGCTTCAACCTGTCTTGAGTTGTCAATAATAGTAACACATGCGACAGCTGAGTTAGCAAACTATTTGCAATACCTCTTGGGTGGTACGCCCTTTGTAACTCTCTCGGACCTGCGTATGAGGTGCTGATCCTCTCTGCTTACTGGTTCAGTCTCAGGACTCTTTGGAGAACCAGTTCCAATAGTAAACAGTGGTTCATCCTTCACCTGTGAAGGTCTAGCCGTTGTGTGAGATTTCCTCTCAATGACTGTGTCAACTGAGCTCTTTGAGCTATCACTGTCACTCTCAGTACCACTGTAATCAGTAAAATCATAATCATCATCTGAATTGTCCTCAGTGGGAAATGTGTGAACAATTACTCCCTCCTGTTCAGGAGCACTCTCTAGAAATTTTGTGAGAATCACCTGACCAGATTCAGACAAAATTACTCTGTAGAGACCTTTTTCATAACCCACAAAAATGCCTCTGGCATTCTTTACTCCACCTGGAGCTTCAGTCAAAACATGAGACCCAAAAACCTTAAAATGGGCTACAGAAAGTTTTCTATGAAATAGCTTTTCAAAAGGAGAACATCCCAAAACTTTTGTTTTTATTTAATATTTTATTGTATTTTTTCAAAATAAAAATAAAAAATACAATAAAACAATAGGTATCAAAACCCCAACAAACACCAACATTCAAACAACAAAAAAGAAAAATCAAAACTCCGCCAAAAAGAAGGAAAAAAGAAAAAAAATTACAAACCTAAAAAAAATTAAGATAAAAAGGGAAAAAGAGCTCTTTTCAAATTCATATCATTCATAACCTTATTTTCTTGACTTCCACCCGCCCTCCTTTCTTGTATTCCACTTTAAAATTAATTTAGCAAGTTCATTCATATTTAATTTTATCCTTTAAAAATTCCTTCACATATTATATTATTCCAATTTTCATCCAATATCTATACCTTCTTTCATACTCTTATTTATCTTATTCACTAGAACCCCTTCGTTTCATTTCAATGTCCTCAACATTCGAAAATTTTACAATGTTTTTGTAGATAGTTTTTAAACTTCTTCCAATCTTCTTCCACCTGCTCTTCTCCTTGATCTCGTATTCTGCCAGTCATTTCTGCCATTTCCATATAGTCCATTACTTGGATCTGCCATTCTTCCAAGGTGGGTAGATCTTGTGTCTTCCAGTGCTTTGCGATGAGAATTCTTGCTGCTGCTGTAGCATACAAAAAGAAAGTTCTATCCTTCTTTAACACCAATTGGCCAACCATGCCCAGGAGAAAGGCCTCTGGTTTCTTCAGGAAGGTATATTTAAATACCTTTTTCAATTCATTATAGTTCATCTCCCAGAAGACCTTAATCTTTGGGCACGTCCACCAAAGGTGAAAGAATATACCTTCAGTTTTTTAACATTTCCAACATTTGTTATCAGGCAAATGGTAAATTTTGGCAAGCTTGACTGGGGTCATGTACCACCTATACATCATTTTCATAATATTCTCATAATATATTCATAATATGAAGGTGCCATGGTCTGATCACTACGCACTGAAAGCCAGGATTGGTTTTCCACCCCCACCCTGCTTAGGTGGCGAGCCAATTTGGGCTCGCCCGCAGAGGCTGATGGATCCTGATAGATTCCGTCAAGCCTTGCGGGACCTTGCTCCCCCTGGCAACTCATTGACTGAGCGTGTTGAGGGCTGGAATATACAGCTCCTAGCAGCCATCGATGAGATCGCACCTAGGCGCCCTCTGCGACCCCGCAGAAACTGGGCTCCCTGGTTTACCGAGGAGCTTCGGAAAATGAAGCGGGACCTCAGACGGCTAGAGCGAGTATGGCGGGGTGCCCGTGATGGAGCCTCAAGAACATCTTATAGGGTTTTTATGAAAACCTACGAGATGGCAGTGAAGGCCGCTAAGAAGTCCTAATTCTCGGCCTCCATTGCCTCCGCTAGCTCTCGCCCGGCACAATTATTTAGTATAATTAGGTCTTTAACGTCCCTTGAAGGACAGCCAAATTTAAATAACAATTTGACACACAGCTGTGAGGCCTTTGCGAGCTTTTTTGCGGAGAAGGTCCTGTTGCTCCGCCATGACCTCCCTGCCAATTTGGATACAATAAAGGAACTGGAGGCCCCTCGACTGTCCTCGGGTCCAGTATTGGACCACTTTGACTGGATATCCCCAGCCGATGTGGACAGACTCCTCCAAGCTGGAAAGCCCACCACCTGTCCTCTTGACCCGTGCCCGTCTTGGCTGATTAGAGCGTGTCCAGACGAGGTGCGGGCCCCCCTGGGTGATATCATCAATTTGTCCCTTGGCACCGGGATATTCCCAGGGGAACTGAAGGAGGCAGTGGTGCGTCCGCTCTTAAAGAAAACATCATTAGATCCTTTAGATCTATCCAATTACCGCCCGGTTTCGAATCTTCCATTCCTGGGTAAGGTGATTGAGAGAGCGGTTGCTGAACAGCTTGGTAGGTTTCTGGATGAAACATCGGCTCTCGATCCATTCCAGTCCGGCTTCCGCGCTGGTCATGGGACCGAGACGGCTCTGGTCGCCCTAACAGATGATCTCCGCAGGCAGCTGGATCGAGGCGGGTCGGGGCTGCTGATTCTTCTAGACCTGTCAGCAGCCTTCGACATGGTCGACCACGAACTCCTAGACCGCCGCCTTGCCGACGTGGGGATCCAGGGCACAGTCCTTCAATGGCTGCGCTCGTTTCTCTCTGGTCGGGGACAGAGGGTGGCGCTTGGGGGGGAATTGTCATCGCACCACTCCTTGGTGTGTGGAGTGCCTCAGGGTGCGATTCTCTCCCCGATGCTTTTTAATATATTTATGCGCCCCCTCGCCCAGCTTGTCCGGAGTTCTGGGCTGGGTTGCCATCAGTATGCCGATGACACCCAGCTCTATCTGTTGATGGACGGCCATCCTGACTCGGCCCCAGATACACTGACCAGATGTCTGGAAGCTGTGGCTGGATGGTTACGTGGGAGCCGGTTGAAGTTAAATCCTTCGAAGACAGAGGTCCTCTGGCTGGGACGGAGCAATATGGGATTGAGGGGGCAACTCCCATCTCTTGCGGGGGTGCAGTTAGTGCCAGCATCGTCCGTTAAGAGTTTGGGTGTAATCTTCGATACCTCCCTCTCTATGGAGGCGCAGATTACAGCTATAACAAAGGCGGCATTTTTTCATCTCCGCCAAGCTAAGCAGTTGGCTCCTTATCTCTCCCGCCCTGACCTAGCCACTGTGATCCACGCGATGGTCACCTCCAGACTGGATTATTGTAACTCGCTCTACGTGGGGCTGCCCTTGAGACTGACCCAGAAACTCCAGCGGGTGCAAAATGCCGCGGCGAGACTCCTTATGGGGTCTTCGCTGCGAGATCATATTCATCCAGTACTATACAAGCTGCACTGGCTCCCGGTGGAGTACAGGATCAGGTTCAAGGTGCTGGTTTTAACCTTTAAAGCCCTATACGGCCTAGGATCCTCGTACCTACGGGACCGCCTCTCCTGGTATGTCCCACAGAGAAATTTACGGTCTGCAAATAAAAACATCCTAAAGATCCCAGGCCACAGAGAGGTTAGGCTGGCCTCAACTAGAGCCAGGGCTTTCTCGGCCGCGGCTCCAATCTGGTGGAACGCTCTGTCACAAGAGACTAGGGCTCTGCGGGACCTGACATCTTTCCGCAGGGCCTGCAAGACAGAGCTGTTCCACCAGGCCTTTGGTCAGGGCGCAGCCTGACCCCCTCCTCTGGCAACCTGCACAGGATTTTGCTTGATGGTTGCCATTAATTTGATTTTAATTAATTTTATAATGAATGTTTTTAGAATGTTGAACTATTTTGACTGTTGTTAGCCGCCCTGAGCCCAGCTTCAGCTGGGGAGGGCGGGATATAAATAAAATTTATTATTTATTATTATTATTATTTAGACCTGAGTTTCTTCTCTCCTCTAATTTTCTCCAAAATCTTTTCTTTTTTCTCCTCTTGGACTCTCCTTTTTATAGCATTTTGTTGAATCAGAAAACCTCTCATTACAGCTTTACTTGCGTCCCAGATTACTCTTTTTTCCACTGTGGTCTTCAGATTTATTTCAAAATAGTCTTTCATAATTTTTTGGGCCTTCTTGGTAATTTCTGGATCTCTAAACAGGGTGTCGTTCATCCTCCATCTAAAGGAACCAATCGGTATTAGTTTCATTTCCATTTTGATGGGATTATGGTCGGAACAAGTTTTGGGGCAGATTTCCACTTTTCGAATCTTAGGGGCCATTCCAAAATTGTTGAAACCTTTCTCAACCAAGAGTAACAAAAACACAATAATGATTCCGCCCAAAACTCATGTGGCAAATGTGAACTCAGCAATTGCACCTTCATCCCATTTTGCAATTCTTTGTTCACTTGCACACAGACACTTTTGTTCCATGCTCCTGCAGAAACAGCAGTCTTGTGCCTTATCCCTTTTCTTATCCAGAAAATCCTGTAAAAGAAAAACTGGCTTTTCATCTGTGAAAAGACAATCAATGTTAGCATCATGAACAGTTTTAACCTTGTCACAAAACTCTTTAAACCTTTCTAAGGCTTCTTGTGGTTTCTGCAATACGTATATCCACACATAATGAGTGAAATAATCCACACACACAAGATAATATCTTGTTTTGCCTCTAGATGGTGCTAGAGCACCAATCACATCAGCATACACTCGCTGAAATGCACTGTTAACTTTGGTCGCCTTCTGGACGTCCTTCGTCATACCTGCAAGGGAAATCATGTTAGACTCAGATGCATTACAATTTATGCAATCACTTTGATCAAAAGTCAAGAAATACAGTCCATCTTTCTCTCTGGCGGAAAGATACAGCTCTCCATCTTTGAAGATTTTGCAGCTTTCTCTATCATAGTACAAAGTCAGTCCTTTCTTTGTGATCTGCGAAACACTCAGCAGATTGAACTTTAAATCAGGAACCAAATACACATTGTTAATAGTCAAGTTCAGACTTTCAAGATATACAGTTCCAAACCCGATCGCTTCAAGCTCCTGGCCATTGGCCTGTTTCACAGTGAAGCTTTGCATCTCAAATGTAGAAAACAGTTCTCTGCGCGACGTCATGTGTTGCGTTGCTCCAGTGTCTAAAACAAAAGCGTTCTCCATTGAAAATGCGGCTTTTGTTGACAGCAATGCCTTTGCAGGTTTCATCTGGGACTTGGTACGACTTTTGCCTGACGCCTCAGGCTTTTCAGAGCTCCCCTTAGCTCCTTTCTGTTGACGTGGCTTCTTACAATTCCGCTGAAGATGCCCAGTCTGTCCACAATTGAAACAAGGGACAACGTTCAAAGCAACAGCCTGTTCTTCACTTGCAGTAGCAGTGGGGGTGTCAGAACTCCGAGCTTCTCTCCCCCTGTTTTTGACATCTATTGCAGCAAGAACAGGAACAGCAACAGCAGCAACAGTTCCTTCACTCCCCTTTTGGGGTCAAAGCTCTCCTCAGCTTTCGATAAGCTTTCAGGAATTTGGCCAGCGTCATCTTGGCTCTCCCCTTCTGGGGTAGTCAACCTTCGGCTCTTGCTTCTCACTCTAGCTTCACAAGCTTTTCGGAGCTTCTGAGAGAACAAAGCCATCTCAATCTCAAGCCTCAGCTCTCACTCTTGAGCCTGTAAAATCCAATAGCTGGCTGTTTACTCCTTGCACCTGGCAGCTAAACGCAGGCTGCTTTGGAAGTCCCTCCAAGAGCAGTGAGATAGGAGACAAAACAAACGTTGTTTTTCTAGCTTCTAACACTGTCAGCCTCACTTCTGTGTTGGCTAGTAACTTTCCACTTTCTTTTCAAGCTAACTATATCCGCAGTAGCTGAAAAGACTGACGTCTCGTTGCTTAGCAACTGGACATTCCAGGCTTGAGCAGCAAACCTTATCAGTCCCAGGAATGCGAAGAATGTGGCTCCCTCTCAGTGCTGTTTCTTTATCCAAAAAGCAGCTTTTGTGAACCAGAGAAGAATCAATCTGCGTTCACTCTTTTAGCCCATAAATCAGCATACCTTAGGGGTTCCGTTGCTCCTGGCTTATCAGCAAAAACGTCTGCTTCGGTGTTCAGCCGTTTGTTGTAGCCTCCATCCGCACGCTACCACAACTTCCTTTATCTCCTTGCAGATACGATCAAATACGATCCATCAACCTCATTTGCCGCTTTCATGGATCGATGCCATCGGCTCCGTGCTACCAGATGTTGGAAATCAAGCCTTTATCAGGAGAAACTGGCAACTCTCCCAGGTACCCAGCATGATTCCTTGTTGACCTCCCTGGCTGCATTCCCCAGCAAGATCCAGGCGAGGTCTCGATAGGCGATTCTTCTCAAACGTGAGAAGAACACCCCCCCTCTTTCCTGCCCCCCCCCCCGGCAGGGGAAAGAGATAGACAGAAACGTATTTACATGCCTTTATTTCTGTCTTTGCAGCATTACAAAAAACATGACTGCTCTCTTCAAACTCCAGCAGTGTAGTAGCAAACACCTCCTGCACTTCCTGGACAGGAACAAACGGAAGCGCTCATATTACACTCTGAGCTAATTCCGGTGCTTCGCACTGTGAATTGACTGTCCCTCTGTTTCCCACGGACAGTCCCAACATTCCCATTATGTTTACTTTTCAAGCTAGCAGTTTGCAGCTGCATTGCTTCTATATCGTAACACTGATAGCCTGTCACCATTGGTGTATCTACAGGGTTTGCGCCAACCAAATTCAGTTTGGTCAATACATTAGCAATTTTTTGTGACTGTTGTACCAAGATATCACCTCCCTGGTTTCTTTCTACCTCCAGAGAAAGATAGTTTGTTACATTGCCAAGATCTTTCATATTTCCCAGGATGCACTAATTGAAAGACTATCAACCATAAGGAAGTCCCTTCCACCTCTAGCCCCGCCTCCTCCCATGGAATTTAATTACATCAATTGCAAATCAAAGCCTTTAACCAACAAGGAATGGACAACTTGTCGATATCTGTCTCCAGAAGAAACGGGCTTTCCTACACCCCCACCAACAGCCCAGTCCAAATCGCAACAAGTCAAACTAGTGGTGCCAGCGCCAGGAATTGGCTCAATCTTCATGGACCGCCTGGGAATCCTAGAAGCTATTCATGCAGAGGAATGAAATAAGGTCTTAGCGGGTGACTGCCTGGACGGACAAATTAATACCCCCAAATTAGTCTTTCCCTCAAATGCCTCCCCCATTCCTCTGCATCGTGGCTCAATCAAGCCAAACTCAAAGGACCTGAGGAATCAGCGGCAGAAAACAGCTATGAGTGCCTGGAATCTAAAAACCCAAGAATCAACTACTGCCCTAAACATCATCTCCTGGAATGTTGCCAGGTGGTCCAGATGCCTCTCCCATTCTACAGACATTCCCTTCTACCGTCAAAACTTTAATATCATTGCTCTCCAGGAGACGTGGGCGGCTGAAAATCCATCACTGGAAGGATACTATACATATGCAAGGAGAGCAGTTGGAGGCAGAGGACCAGGGAGGCTCAAGGGTGGTTATGCATCCTAATTTCACTCTGCCTAAATGCCACTTGTAAGGAACTGTCCCCCCTAGATCATCTAGCAATGGCCCTACTCATATCCTGGGGAAACTGCAGTTTACTAATTATCAGCGCTTATATCCCCCAACAAGCAAAAAAACTGATATTGAGGGCATCTGGAATACACTGGATTCTTATGTCAGGTTACTGCTAACAGACTATCCGGGAGCAAAGGTCCTGCTGGTGGGCGACCTAAACGCAAGGTTAGGTCCTGATGACCCCAGTTTAGAAACCAAATACAGGCAAAAAATAGGGTACCCTGACGACTTTGGCCCGGAGGCAGTCAAAGGATCAACATTCAAATTTTGCTGGAGCCTGCCTCCTCAAATTCTCTAGTCTTCATATCCTAAATGGTCGCACCAGGGGCGACATCCCCGGGGAATATACATTCATGTTTAGGGTAAGATCCAGCATAATTGATTGTATGTTGGCGGACAGCGAATTGCTAACAAAAATAGTGAATTTAAAAGTGCTCCCATTCATAGAAGGGGACCATTTCCCTTTGCACCTCCAGGTGTCTCCGTTAAATGAGTCACCCTTCCTGAGAACAGTATACCCTGTAGAGATCACCGCATTAGAGTGACCTGGTTGTTGAGTCAAATGGACCCCTGCACTTGACTCCAAACTGAAGAAGATTCTAACCTCTGAAAAACTCCATACAATTTTAACTGGCTTTGGGAATAATCCTAGGCCTGAGGACCCAGTTTCCAAGTATGAGAGCCTGCTCCAACAATTAAAACACCATCATTTTAATACCACAGAGAAAAGGCCAACTAAACCAATAACATCAAACAAACCCTGGTTTGATCACACCTGCTTTGAGGCAAAGAAAGCCCTGCAAAATGCTTACAAAGCCGCCCTAACAGCCGAAAATTCTGTCAGACACCAAGCCTATCTTGCCGTCCGTGCCCTAAAAAAAAGTATAAAGATCTAATACGCCACCAAAAGAATGCCTATACCAGAAAATGCTGGCTAGAATTAATTAGTGCGGCAAAAGGACACTATTCTGGAAACTGGTAACTTCTGGCACTCATAAAGCTATTTCCCCCTTAACCTCACAAATTCCCCCTAGCCTGTGGGTCTCATTCTTCCAATCTTTGTACGAGGATGCTGAACCTCCACTACGGAATTATAATATAGAACAACTGGCTAAATGGCCGCCTGTTTCAGTAACTGAAGTGAAATCATATATAAACCAACTGAAAACGGCCAAAGCCCCAGGCTCAGACGGCATTACGCCAGAAATGATAAAAGCACAGGTGGATTGGTGGGCACCTTTCTTAGCCACCCTCTTTACTTACATAGATGACACTGGCCGCATCCCAAGGGAATGGGGAACAGCCATAATAGTCCCAATCTATAAAAGGCAACAGAGGGGACCCAGCGAATTATAGGCCAATTAGCTTATTAAGTGTGATTAGTAAACTCTACTCAAAGCACCTCCTTAATAAGTTTACAGAACGGCTAGAGAGTGAAGATATCCTGGCAATAGAACAAGAGGGCTTCAGACCCGGAAGGTCCACGATAGATCACTGTCTAACGTTACAACATCTCATTGACAAATACAAATCAGGAGGGCAGGCCTCACTATACGCTGCCTTCGTTGACCTAAAAGCAGCCTTTGATACAGTCTCCAGAAACAGACTCTGGGACAGACTACAGGGTACCAATATAGATAGAAGGCTACTGCTCTTAATTCAGGCGCTGCACGCAAACACGGGACTTAGAGTCAGGTGCAGCTGCCTAGGACACCTAACGGAACCTATTAAAACTTTCAAAGGAGTCAGGCAAGGGTGCCTATTGGCCCCTCTACTATTTAATTTCTATCTAAATAACTTAGTATCTGCACTCAATGACTCAGAACTCCACCCGCTGAAGCTTGCAAATCGGCATATTTCAGTCCTGCTATATACCGATGATGCGTTAATTCTATCTAGAACCCCTATTGGACTCAAAAGAGCACTAAGAAAGCTCGCAGCATACTGTGAATCTGAATGTCTCAAAATCAACTATCAAAAGACCAAGATACTCGCTTTGGGGGAAAAACCAAAGCTTAGAAGCTGGGAACTCCAAGGCCATAAATTAGAACAAGTCACAAACTACAAGTATCTAGGAATGGTGGTACAGGCCTCAGGAACCAACAAACTACACATAAACTCCATCGGGAGTTCAGCGAAAAAAAACGCAAATTGTATCCTTAAATTCTTCAGAACACAAGGGGGCTTCTTCATCCCCACAGCTCTAAAATTATACAAGGCCAAAACTTTGGCACAACTCCTGTATGGTTCCTTTTTGGGTCCGCCTCCCTCTGCTTTCTCCCCCCTTGAGAGAGTTCAATCTAGGCTTCTTAGAGCTCTCCTCCAAGTCCTCAGATGTGTCTCAAACGCATGGGTTAGATTGCAAACGGGGATGATGAGAGTGGAGGCTAGCATCTGCCTAACACCAATCTACAAATGGCTGACATTGAATCTGCTCCCCCGAGGGATAGCCCCATTGATTCTCTGTGACCAATTCCAGTCGGGCTCGCAGACTGCAGTCCTGAACACCCTTCGGAAACTGGGTTTTGCCCCTCAAGCCCTTCTAAGTCTGGGCTTGGGCCAGGCAAAAGCTATGGTCAGGCGAAGAATTTTAGACACCGAGAGACAGCAGGACTGTGCAAGGTGTCCCGACTATAGAATTGGAGAAATCGAGAGAGATATAGCCGCACCGGCAGCATAACTCTTCTTTCTCGTAGCTAGGGATGCAAGAAGGGCCTTTATACTCACCAGAAGCTCGGCTCTTCCCTCGCTGGTCCTGGATGGAGCCTTTAGAAGGGTCCCATATGCTCAGAGACTTTGCACCTGTCCATTGGGAGAGATAGGAAGCCCAGAACACTTGTTCTTTAGATGTCCCTTTTAAGAAGAGGCACGTAGTAAGATCTTGGACCCCCTACTGGTGAGGCTTGCTGACCTCCCGCAAAAGCAAAAATTTGACCTTTTGCTGTTAGGCAAAGATCAGAAGATGACCTGGATGGTCGCCAGATTCTGTGTACAGATCTGTAGGCACAGACCATCACCCAACTCAAAATGGTCCGGCATGAAAAGCCCTAAGCACGGTTCCATGGGTCATTCTGAGTCAACTCCCTGGGATAGTTCATTGTTGTTCATTGTTTCTAAATTTATTGTTGTACATTGTTTTAATTGTCTGTTTTAACCATATTTGCACAGCAGTTTCTAACGTTGTGAGTGTCCTCTATTTCAGAGGCTTCTACTCTGCAGCCTCTTATAGTTGTTTTAACTGTGAGTCTTTTAGTTCTTATGCTCTTACAGTTGTTTTAACTGCGTGTTTTTGTTTGTTTTTAGTTCTTATCTGTTTTAATTATCAGTTTTTATCCATCCATTATCCGTGTTTAATCTTGTATTTTATTCAGATGTTTTATCCTATGCCTGTTTCTTTGTCCTTATTTGCTCTAACAATTATCGGTTAAAAAACCCTCCTAACTGCTATTTTATTTATATGCTATTATTATTATTATTATTATTATTATTATTATTATTATTATTATTATCCTGGTCTGTGACCGTAATAAAGTTCATTCATTGCCAAGATCTTTCATATCAAAATGCTCCTTCAGTTGAGCTAGGGTTTTTTTTGTACAAATCCTGATCTTTCCAAAATAAAAGATCATCAACAAAGCATACACAATACAGTTTGTTTTGCCCTTCCTCTTTGATAAACACACATGGATCTGCTTTGCCTTGATGAAAGTCTAGAGAAAACAATGTCTCTGTTAATTTAGTATTCCAACACCAGGCACTTTGTTTGAGACCATACATGGATTTTTTTAGAAAACAAACCAATCCTTTCTTTACCTGTATTCTGTCAGGTGGATGCATATAAATCTGTTCACCCAGGTTCCCGTACAGAAATACAGTGACGACATCATGATGAGAAATGTTTACCGTATTTTTTGCACCATAACACTCACTTTTTTCCTCCTAGAAAGTAAGGGGGAATGTCTGTGTGTGTTATGGAGCGAATGCCTGCGGGTGGCGGGGGGAATCTGCTGCAGTCATGAGCAGAGGATCCACGGTTCGCCTTCCTTCCCTCCTCCGTGGTTACAAAGCAACACATGGATCCTCAGGATTTTTGCATATTTTTTTCCTTGTTTTCCTCCTCTAAAAACTATGTGCGTGTTATGGTCTGGTGCATGTTATAGAGCGAAAAATACAGTAGTTTCTCCTCTGCAGCAATTTTGAGCATAAGCCTAATGCAGCCTAATGCTGCTCTGGTGAGTGCTGGGTGGACCGCTCCCTTTCCTGCCAACTCCATCCGGCCTAGGGGGTGGGGCCTGCACTCACCGCCACAGCTTAAGAGGCCTGAGCAGCTCCCTGCAGCAAGTGACAAAATGGTTTAAAATGTTTTGAGTGCTTTTAATTTGCCGCACCTTAAATGGTGGTTGTTGTTTTCATAATATTTTATAATTTTATTAGTTTATTTCTGCTTGGGGTTGGATAAGTATATAGTCAGGGTGGGGAGTAGTTTAATTTTAGCACTATTGTTTCTTGCTTTGCTTCTATTTTTATTATTCTGTTAAGTTATTATATAGTTTTTATTTTGCCTTTTAAGGGGAAGGGTCAGGGCTGCCTGGGAGTGGGCCTCAGCCAATAGAATGGCTGGGGCAGGTTCCACGGGGGGGAATGTATTGGGACACACAATCACAGTGATCACGGGCAGGAGGAGGAGTTACGCTAAGACCAGACCATGTCATTACCAAGGAGGCAGGGTTAGTCATTGTTTGAGGACTATCCCTGCCTTCAGGTCTGGCCCTGACCAGAAGGATACTGGAATCAGCAAGGGAAACCCACATGACCTGAAAGTGTTGCTGTGCAATGCCAGGTCAATGATGAATAAAACCACTGCCATCCAGGACCTGATTGTGGATGGAGGATTTGACCTGGCATGTGTGACAGAGACCTGGTTGGATGAAGCAGATGGGCCTGTCCTTGCCACTGCTTGCCCACCAGGTTTCTCTTACGCACAGCAACCCAGGTCTTGTGGGTGGGGAGGGGGGGTTGCGGTGATTTTTAGGAAGTCATTAGTCTGCACCAGGCATCCTATTGGGAAGACCCAGTTCTCTGAGTGCGTGTTCTGGAAGTTGGGCAATAGGGGTAGTACAGGATTCCTATTGGTGTACCAACCTCCCCGCTGCACCAAGGATTCCCTACCCGAGCTGCTTCAGGTCGTGGCGGATATGCTCCTGGAGACACCTAGCTTGGTTGTCCTGGGGGATTTTAACATCCATGCTGACACAACCTTACAAGGGGCCGCTTGGGACTTCGTGGAAAGCATGGCCTCTATGGGACTGTCCCTGAATTAAGTTTGGCCCAACTCATAGCCACGGACATGCCTTAGACTTGGTGTTTACCTCTACGGATGTTGGTAATCTGACACTAACTAAAAGTGAAACAAAAGAAGTGCCATGGTCAGATCACTTCCTGGTGCAATTGGACTTCTCCGCAATCCTTCCCGTCTGCAGGGAGGTGGGACCGATTCGGATGGTCCGCCCCCGCTACTTAATGGATCCAACTGGTTTCCAGAGAGTGGTAGGGGATGTTTTATCCCAAGTTGATGGCCTCTCAGCTGATTCCCTGGTGGCCCGCTGGAATGCGGAGTTAACCAGTGCTATTGACTGTCTGGGTCCGAAGCGCCCTCTCCGATTGCATGGAGCCCGGACAGCCCTGTGGTTTTCCACGGAGCTGAGGGCGATGAAACAATCGTTGAGACGGCTAGAGTGCCGGTGGCAGAAAACTCACTCTGAATCAGACCGGACACGGGCTAGAGCTCAATGTCGAGCCTACCAAGTGGTGGTTGCAACGGCAAAAAAGACTTTCTTCGCCACCTCCATTGCATCTGCAGAAAACAGCAGCAGGAGACTCTTTCAGGTGGTTTGCAATCTATCGGAACCACCTGCACCACCGGGGCCTGGTAGGGACTCCAAGATCTCTTGCAATGCTTTTGCAAAGTTTTTTTGCAGATAAAGTCACTCAGATTCAGAAGGAGGTGGAGTCCACCGTGGGAGCAGGGCCAGGGCGGGAGAGTGCTAGAATTCTGTCTAATCCTGTTACATGGGATCAATTCCAATCTGTTACCTCCGAGGATGTGGACAGGCTGCTTGGACAAGTGAAACCGACCATCTGTCTCCTTGATCCTTGCCCATCCTGGCTGATAAAAGCGAGCCGGGAAGGGCTGGGAGATGGGCTCTGCGGGGGTGGTGAATGCTTCCCTCTGTGAGGGAGTCTTCCCACACCCGCTGAAAGAGGCGGTCATTAAACCGCTTCTTTAAAAAACATCTTTAGAACCAGCCAATTTGGCCAACTATCGCCCAGTGTCAAATTTACCATTCTTGGGCAAGGTGATTGAGGGGGTGGTTGCCGAACAACTCCAAGCATGCTTGGAGGATGCGAACCATTTGGATCCCTTCCAATCGGGATTCAGGCCTCACCATGGGACTGAAACTGCCTTAGTCGCGCTGCTTGATGATCTCCAGCGAGCTAGGGACAAAGGTGAGAGCTGTTTCCTAGTTCTGCTGGATCTCTCAGCAGCCTTTGACACCATCAACCATAACATCCTTCTGGACCCTCTAGAGGGGCTGGGAGCTGGGGGCACTGTTATACAGTGGTTCCGCTCCTTTCTCCTGGGCTGTGTCCAGAAAGTGGTGTTGGGGGACGAGTGTTTGGGCCCCTGGACTCTCACTTGTGGGGTGCCTCAGGGTTCCGTCCTCTCCCCCATGCTTTTTAATATATATATGAAACCGCTGGGAGACATCATTAGGGGGTTTGGGCTGGGTATTCATCAGTATGCAGATGACACCCAGCTCTACCTCTCCTTTAAATCAGAACCAGTGAAGGCGGTGAAGGTCCTGTGTGAGTGTCTGGAAGTGGTTGGAGGATGGATTGAGATTGAGGTTGAATCCTGACAAGACAGGAGTACTGTTTTGGGGGGACAGGGGGTGGGCGGGGGTGGGGGATTCCCTGGTCCTGAATGGGGTAACTGTGCCCCTGAAGGACCAGGTGCGCAGCCTGGGAGTCATTTTGGACTCACAGCTGTCCATGGAGGCGCAGGTTAATTCTGTGTCCAGGGCAGCTGTCTACCAGCTCCACCTGGTACGCAGGCTAAGACCCTACCTGCCGTGGACTGTCTCACCAGAGTGGTGCATGCTCTAGTTATCTCCCGCTTGGACTAATGCAACACACTCTACGTGGGCCTACATTTGAAGGTGACCCGGAAACTGCAATTAATCCAGAATGCGGCAGCTAGACTGGTGACTGGGAGTGGCCGATGGGACCACATAACACCGGTTCTGAGAGATCTGCATTGGCTCCCAGTACGTTTCCGAGCACAATTCAAAGTGTTGGTGCTGACCTTTAAAGCCCTAAACGGCCTCGGTCCAGAATACCTGAAGGAGCGTCTCCACCCCCATCGTTCAGCCCGGACACTGAGATCCAGCGCCGAGGGCCTTCTGGCGGTTCCCTCATTGCGAGAAGTAAGGTTACAGGGAACCATACAGAGGGCCTTCTCGGTAGTGGCGCCCACCCTGTGGAACACCCTCCCTTCGGATGTGAAGGAAATAAGTAGCTATCCTATCTTTAAAAGACATCTTAAGGCAGCCCTGTTCAGGGAAGTTTTTAACGTTTAATGCTGTATTGTTTTTAATACTTGATTGGGAGCCGCCCAGAGTGGCTGGGGAAACTCAGCCAGATGGGTGGGGTATAAATAAATTATTATTATTATTATTATTATTATTATTATTATTATTATTATTATTATTATTATTATTATTATTTTATACATCATGGTGGGAGAGTAGATCTCGTGATAATCTTGACCTGGTATCTGTGAAAATCCTCTCGCGACCAACCTGGCCTTATATCTCACTACCTTGCCACTCTGGTCTGTCTTGGCCTTAAAGACCCATTTGCTGTCAATTAGCTTCATTCCTGGTACCATTGGAACTAGTTCCCATGTTTTGTTTCTCTCTAAGAAATTTAGCTCAGCCAGCATGGCATTTAACCATGGTTCAGCATCCTTCGAGGTAAACTCTTTGACCTCTTGGAAGCTTGAAGGCTCTTGAATCTTCCCTGAGTTACTTATAACAGTTGTAGCTGTCTTTGCAAACCCATCAGCAAATCTTTTAGGTAGTCTGCCCTTTGTGGCTCTTTCAGATCTGCGAATTATGTGCAAGTCTTCAGGACTAATCTCCTATTTCTTAGGAGAATCGTGGCCAATAGTAAGTAGTGGCTCCAGATCCCAATCAGTGTCAGACTCCTCAGATGGTCTGATTGAGGCTTTTGCACTCTTGTAGTCTGCCGTGTCATCACTGTCATCAGCAGCACTACCACCTCTCACTGAACTGGTGTCTGAACCCGTGTCATCATCAGATTTCTCATCATTATTAGTATCAGGATAACATTGGAAAAGCCCCACATTTTCTCCCCACTTTGCATTATATTCAACACTCCTAGTGAATCTCACTGTCTTCGTGTCAGACATTAATACTCGGTAAGCACCTTTTTCGTACCCCACGAATATTCCATGCATACCACATTTGCTCAGCTTGGTGCTCTGAGGTGTGTGAACCCACATGTCAGAACCAAAAATTCTCAAGTGTTTAACAAATGGTTTCCTGCCAAACATCTTTTCATAAGTTGTGCAACCTATTGGTGAAGAAATTCTTCTGTTTTGCACATGAGTAAATCAATTCAAAGCTTCAGCCCCATATGAATCAGGCAAATTAGCATCAGTCAAGTGAGATTTCATTCCCTGCTGGAGTGTTTGATTTGCCCTTTCACAGACACCATTTTGCCATGGAGCTCTGGGATTGGCAACATTATGTTGGATTTCTTTCTCAGCTAGAAAAGCTTCAAATCGCTGAGAAGAGAATTCTCCTCCCCTGTCAGTGAAAAGACAACCCACTTGTCTCTTGTGGACATTCTGCAGCCAAGCACAGAATTCCTTGAACTTAGGAAATGCTTCTCACTTCCGCTTGAGCAAGAAAACAAATATATATTGAAACCTGATCTATCAATACCATGAAATATTGTGCTTTACCTAAAGATGGCTTTAATGGACCAACAAACTCTGTGTGCACAATTTGGTAGGGCTCTTTGGCTTCCCTGCTAGATATTTTACCCTTTGGAGCAACCTTGACCTTGTGCTCTGCACATGATTTACATTTCATGTGAAACCTGCAGGGCTTAATGGTCATCCCCTTTACCAGATCAGGCATCTTGGCAATGTCCTGAAAATTTAGATGACCAAGCCTCCTGTGATGGTCACGGATACAATTTGCATGCAAAATTTTGTTAGTAGACATTCCACAACACATCTCATTACTTTGCATATTGAAATCATCATAGGATAATAAGAATAAGCTGTTCACACAGTCAGCATGTAGAAGGTCTCTTCTGTTCTTCCTGATGATGCATTTATTCCTGCTGAAGGAAATGTTCAAGCCTTGCGATGTGAGCTGGGAAATGTTCAGCAAGTTGTCCGCCAAACCTGGAACAAAAAGAACATTACAAATCCAGTTATGATTGATTGGGCCAAAGATATAGGGCATAATATACAAATGGAGGATTGGGAAAGACTCTGGAAAGAAGGTTTAAGATTCACTGTGTGTACAGTCATAAAAGAAAATGTTATGAAAATGATGTATCGATGGTATGTAACACCTGTGAAGTTAGCAAAAATGTATAAGACAAGTAACAAATGCTGGAAATGTAAAGAAAAAGAAGGTACCTTTTACCATATGTGGTGGGAATGTCAGAAGGTAAAATGCTTTGGGGAGATGATTTATAATGAATTGAAGAAAATGTTGAAATATACATTTGTTAAGAAACCAGAAGCATTTTTACTAAGCATTACAGGTAATGAGATAAATAAGAAAGAAAATAAGTTATTTTTATATGCAGTGACAGCAGCAAGAATATTGATGGCCCAGAAATGGAAACAGGAAGAATTACGATAGAAGAATGGAAAACTAAAATGATGGACTATGCAGAACTGGATAGAATGACAGGAAGGATCCGGAATCGACGAGATCAAAGATTAACAGAAGAATGGGAAAAGTTTACCCAATATATGCAAAAACTGAGTGATAATCAAATTACGTTTGTAAGTTTTAAGGAAGCTCTATGAGGGGAAATGGTTAAAACGGCAGAAATGTGTAAAAAGTAACAAAGGGAAGGAATTTCAGACAAAGTGAGTGACGTCAAAAAAGAGAAGTAAGATGTAATTAAGATGTATGGAATGTATAAATTTGTTTTTGTATTAGAAAACCAATAAAAATATATTATATTGAAGCAAGGATCGCAAGTGGGTACTCGCTTGGTGTCAAAGTAAGGATCAGGCAGACTCAGTAACGGAGAATAAGAAGGTGAAGTTTATTGCCAGGCAATAAGGACCCAGTTTGGAATCTCTTCCAAAAGGAACTGGGACCCCGATTGACAGAAATCCAGAGGTCTTATACCTGAGCAGATCACAGCAAATCATAGATCATGAGACAATCATGAGGGACTCACAATATTGTCAGCGAGAATCAGCCAATCAGCAAGCTCTTGTCACGCTACCCGACCCTGGTCAAGCACTGGCCAAGCACAGGGTTCTAGTTCTGCTTTCCAATGCTTCCAGTGACGCTCTGTCTAACCTTTCCCCTAGTTATGACAGGACAGGGAGCTTGGACATTTTGCGGTTTTGCTCTTCCTGTTCTGTGGATTAATTTAGCCTGTATGAGGGGATTTTGTACCAGAATCTCTGATTCACGTCTTCCCCTTGTCCAGGGTACACAGATGTTTGTGGGGGAAAGGTCGGCTCCTAACTTTGCTGTTTCAAGCAGTTTGCAATTAGCTAAGGCACAGCTTCCCTTTGATTCAAAATGGATTATAAAATACTGTAAGCCCTGATTATGTGCAAACATATATGGATATATAATGAATATATTGATTACTGATAACTGATTATATGGATAGCATAGGGGTAGCCCTTCTTCCTTGCCTCATTCCCCCCTTTTCAAGCTCAGAGAGAAGATTCATCTGACTCCTGAGCTTGAACACCACTCAGGACATCAGAATAAACCATTGTTTCCTGCGAGGGGACCTGTTCCTGCACTGGGACTGGTTCCCTACGCATTCGCTCGTAACCATCGTCTTCTTCTGGCTCCTCTGGCACTGTGGGCAGAGCTCGGTATATTGCCAGAATCTGAGGGTCAGTGAGATGCTTAACATTGCGGGCTATCATTCCCCTAAGCAAAGACAGACAACAAGGAATTACAGAAAGAAGCAACAGAAAAATAAATCCTCCTATAGCCAAGGCAATCAGAAGGCTATGCACCCACCCCTCTCCTGGGATCCATGACCACATCTTTTCCCAGGGATTTCGAGCGGGTGTGTTGTCAACTACCAGAGACTGCAGTTTTTGCAGTTCGTCTTCGATTGTCTTGTTAGGGTCGTGGAATTTAACCCGGCATTGACCTTTTGGGACAATTTTACAAAAACCGCCTGATCGTGCAAGGAGGTACTCCAAAACCAATCTATGGGTCATAATCAGTTGGTTCAGATCCTCAACCTCTGCCTGCAGGGAGCGCAAGATACGGGTGGTGGCATTGATAGTTTTCTCCAGCCTGCATGTGAGAGCAAACAGCGCCTCTCTATTTTGCTCAGAAACTATTCCTGGGTAAACTCCCATTGAGTGGAAACCTATAAATCCTCCCCCAACGCTCCCTACAGAATTTGACAGAAAAATTTCATCTTCACAGTGTTCGCCTAGGGCTGCCCTTTTCCGTCTGCTTGCAAGGTGGGGTACCTGGCAATTGACCTCCACCGTAACCGGAAAGGTAAATGCTCCCACGCCGACACACTGGAAATTTCCTGGGTGGAAATTTGTTGCCAATCCATCATATAGAAACCAAAGGTTAGGATCTTTAATCATCCAGCCAGAACAAATGGACCCATCTTTAATCATCCAGCCAGAACAAATGGACCCATGTCCAGTGAAATTAACCGAATACTGAGGAAAGTATGGGTACAAATCTGAAGAGGTAGTATTGCCCTGGTAGGAGGCATTGTGGGAACCCCAAAGCCAAAATTTATCAGTGCATTGGGTATAGTTTCCCAGCCATCCTTTGTCAATGTGGTACTTAACTTGGGGCCAATACTTCCATTTGGAATTCCATACTCCAGTGGAATGACAACAAAAACATAAACCTTTTGTGGTTCTGGTATATCTGATATATCGGTAGGGGATGTCATTCATTTCAGAAGGTGGGGCTGCAAAGAGGCCACTCTGATTGTAAAGCAGGCCTGCCAAAACAACATCAGGATCCTTGATTAATCCTGGTATAAGGGACATGTCTGCTACCTTCCTTGGGTGTTCATAATATAGGGTAGCATTCTCCCCATATATTTGGAACATGTGTTCAGCATGCTCTATAAAGGCATTACCCACTACCATTGGGCCTCTCTGGAGCCACAAGCACATCAAGATCAACAGAATCTTCATTTTCATTCCCCGCCCCCCCCTAAGCCCTCAAGGTTGAACCTTATCAGTTCTGGCTCTAGGTTGATGTCAATACTGTGATCCTTCTTGTATATACAGAACAGAATGATCAGGAGCAGCAGGAGTGAAGTTGCAACAATTATATAAGGTAGCAGGTACCAGAACATACCCTTTGGTGAGATATAGCCTCCCGCTCGGCCGCACGCAGTGGATTTTTTAGTGGTCCCCAGGTTCTGGTCGAGCTGGTGAGGTCAACTCACACTGTATACACTCTGCAACTGCTACCTTGTAGGGACCTGTGGGTGGTGGAGGGAAAACAGCTACAGTGACCAATATAGCACAGGGAAATGCCCTTTGGGGAGGTGGGTAGGACAAGCTGCGTATGGCTCTCCTTGGCTCCCCTGGCATGTACTCTTCCCCTTCTATGTGAACTATTGTCTTGGACCTGCTTGTGCCCAATCCGGTATGTAGAATTCCCAAATAAAGAAAGGGATGTAACAACCGTATGCAGTTACCCAATCCACCCACTTGTCACGAATGTCCCTCCTTTTGTCTACCCTTGTTATTGTTATTTGTACCAAGGGTTTATATGCAAAGTCTGGCTGAAATCTGGGATTGACTGAAATTTTAACTGGTAGGGGTCCTCCCATATGCTGGTGCAGCTCCCCAATCTTCTGGTGTGCGTAGACTCACTGGCTTCCAGGTGCAGTGAGAGCAGACCTGTAGTCCCGTTGCCCGTGCTCCTGCCCGCTTCCGGAGGGGCTAGGTGCAGGGGTTCCTGGTGAGCTTCAACTTCAGAGGGTCTGACGGGTTCAGCTCACAGTTCCAATGACCCTCAAACCGCTTCAGACGAGAATGATGAATCCCCGGGGTTACTTCCGCTACCTTTACCACTGTAGGCGTGGCCAGCAGAACTGTGTAGGGACCTCTCCACCGAGCCGTCAGTGGTTCGCTTTTCCACTCTCACACCCAAACTCGGTCTCCTGGCTGGAAAGGATGGACTGGATCGGCTAAGCTGATGGGAGTGCGTTCGAGACACCACCTGTTTAAATCAAGAGAAATACGACAAAGAGCCTGGATTTGTTCTGCTGTTATTCCCCCCCCCCCCACCTGAGTTAAGTCCGCTGTTTTTCCCCTGGCTATTGGAGGAGGTCTCCCATACAAAAGTTTGAAAGGGGAAAGTTTCAGTCTCTTTGTTGGCGAACATCTGATCCTGAACAAAGCTATAGGCAACAAGTCTACCCATTTACAATGAGTTTCCTGGCACAATTCTGCTAACTGTGTTTTGAGAGTCCGATTCATCCTCTCTGTTTTCCCTGAGCTTTGAGGTCTATAGGCCGCATGTAGTTTCCATTGTATTTGCAAGGCTTTGCATACACCATCCACTATTGATGCAATGAAAGCTGGACCATTGCCACTGCCTATACATCTTGGTAGACCAAACCTTGGAATGATTTCTGTTAGGAGGCGTTTTACAACTTCCTGGGCTTTTTCTGTTCTAGCGGGATAAATTTCAGGCCAGCCCGTGAGAGAGCATGTGAAGACCAAAAGCGCCTTAAACCCTTTTGCCTTTGGCATTTCTGTGAAATCCACTATTAAATTCTCCATTGGCATTAAGCCTGTTTGCTGTATTCCTGGTGGAGGTACTGGGCCTTGCTTGGGGTTGTTTTTTGCACACAGGAGACATGCACGTGACACTGCTTCAGCCAGCTGGGATATCCTAGTTATGTAAAATTGTCTGTTTAGGCTTTCCTGCAATGCTGTGGCCCCATAGTGAGTGGACTCATGATATTGTTTTACTATGTCCCTGCCCAAGGCTTCTGGGACAAATACTCGCTGGTCTGGAAGAATAAACCATCCATCCTGTGGTGGCATTCTGTACCCCCCTTCCTGTCGAGCCCATTCCTTTTCTGCTTCTGTGTAGATGGGCTTTATTTGCTCTATATCAACTGCTGTAGGAAAAAGAGATGCTGTTATAGAGGCAGGTGGCGGTGGTAGTAAAGCAGCCCGTTTTGCAGCTAAATCTGCAAATTGATTTCCCTTTGCTATTTTTGTGGTTTCCTTGCTGTGGCCTCGGCAATGTATGACGGCAACCTTCCTTGGAGCCCATACAGCTTCCAGAAGCGCTTCTAATTCCGGGCCATATTTCAGCGCTTTCCCTTCTGCCCCAATGAGCCCCCTTTCTCTCCACAAGGCTCCGTGGGCATGTAAAGTTAAAAAAGCAAACTTTGAATCTGTGTAGATGTTTACGCTACAACCAGCTGCTAGCTGAAGAGCTCTGGTTAAAGCCACAAGTTCTGCTTTCTGCGCTGAGGATGAAATTGGCAGAGGCTGTGCTTCAATGACATCAGTTTGAGTAACCACAGAATAACCAGCTCTCCTTTGCCCTTCCTTTATGAAGCTGCTTCCATCTGTGAAATATTCCACATCTGGGTCTTTTAAAGGCTCATCCTGCAAATCTGGACGGCTAGAATAAACTGCGTCCATTACTTGAATGCAATCATGAGGTTCATGATCCACTGACTCGGGAAGGGGTAACAAAGAAGCCGGGTTCAGGGTGTTCACAACTTGCAAATGCACTTGTGGGTTACCACATAAAAGCCCTTGGTAATTTGCCATGCGCTCATTGAAAAGCCAATAACTTCCTTTGTATTCCATTAATGTTAAAACAGCATGAGGCACATTCACATAAATTTCCTGTCCAAAGGTGAATTTAAATGCCTTTTTGACCAATAGGGCTGTTGCAGCTACTGATCTCATACAAGGTGGCCATCCTTTTGCCACTGCGTCCAGTTGTTCTGACAAATAAGCTACTGGTCTTTTCCAACTTCCCAATACTTGAGTCAAAACCCCTGCTGCAACTCCAGATCTCTCATGAACGAAAAGATGGAAAGCTCTATTTGGATTTGGCAAAGCCAAGGCTGGTGCCTGCATCAGTTTTGACTTTAACGTATTGAAAGCTTTCCTTTGTTCTGCATGCCATTTGTGCTTTCATATAGAGGCTTTGCTAGGGTGCTAAAATCAGGGATCCAAATACGGCAAAAGCTTGCTGCCCCCAAAAACCCTCACAATTGCCTGCGGCTTGTGGGTTCCTTAATGACACATATGGCTTCCTTCCTTTCGGATCCCAACGCCCTCTGCTGGTGAGAAATGTGAAAACCCAAATATTTCACTGTCTCTTGGCAAATTTGAGCCTTTTTCCGAGACACCTTGTATCCCGCTTCCCAAAGGAGATAAAGCAAATCCTCTGTGGCTTTTTTACAAGTCTCATAGCTATCACACCCAAGCAATAAATCATCCAGAAATTGTAGAAGAATCGTTTTCCCAGGCACTGAAGGAAATTTAGACAAATCCTGGGCTAGGGCTGTTCCAAAAAGTGTTGGCGAATTCTTGAAACCCTGAGGCAACCTTGTCCACGTTAATTGAGTTTTTGTCCCCTTGTAAGGATCCTCCCATTGAAATGCAAATATTGGCTGGCTCTGAGATGCAACACGGCAACAGAAAAATGCATCCTTTAAGTCCAACACTGTAAACACAGTTGCCTCTGATGGAATCAATCCTAGGAGATTATAAGGATTGGGCAAACAGGGATGCAATGTCTGTATTAAATTATTAATCCTTTTCAGATCTTGGACTGGGCGAAACTGATCAGAATTAGGCTTACGTACTGGAAAAAGTGGAGAATTCCAGCTGGACTGGCACTTTACCAAAAGTCCATATTGCAAAAACTTGTCACCTCCACTGTAACAATCCCTGTAGCAGCCTGGGGTAATTTCATTTCTGCCCCTTTTGGTGTGAAGGTAATTTGGGCTTGTACCTTTGACAGAAAGTCACGTCCCAGCAAGGGAATGGGGCATTCAGGCACATACAGAAATTGATGTGTAAGGGTTTTCCCTCCAATCTGGCATTCTTGAGGTTGCATGAAACGGTTTAAGGACCCTGTTGCCCGTGGCCCCCACAATTGTCACTGCTTGGTTGCTTTTTGCTTTTAACGGCTTTGTGAGCACCGAAAACTGTGCTCCCGTGTCTATCATGAAATTTACTAAGCGGCTCCCCAGTTTGACCGAGACCATGGGCTCTTGGGAGCCTAAAGAAAGAGTTGAGCCCGGTCTGTCCTATGCATTCTCATTCTCATATTCCTCCAATTGCGCTAATCCAACAAAATCTCTGCTACTTCCTCTGTTTCTCACATATCTTCCTGCTTGCATCCTTCCTCGCTGCGATCCCCATCCACGTCCACGTTCCCTCTGTTCCCTGAATCCACCTTCTCCCTCTGTTTCCCTTGCTTCAGGGCACTCCTGTTTCCAATGACCTTCCTTCCTGCAAATTGCACACTGATTCCTTCCCAACGGCAGTCCCCTGCCTCTTCCTCTTCCACGTGCCCTACCGGAACCTCTCCCTTGGGCACCTGTATCAAATGCTGAGCCTTGGCTGATGGCTGCAGCCAAAAACACTGCCTTTTGCTTCATTTCCCGAACTCTGTCCTTCTTAACCTCATTTTCCCTGTTCAAGAAAACCTTTTGAGCGATTGCTAGGAGCTGGTCCATTTGCAATGTTTCAAAGGCGTCTAACTTTTGTAATTTCCTCTTTATGTCCGAAGCACTCTGAGCCACAAACGCCGCATTTACCATTTGCTTACTTTCTGGGGCTTCTGGATCAAAGGGGGTATAAATCCTATATGCCTCCATTAGGCGTTCCAAAAAATTGGAGGGGGATTCATCACCAAGTTGAACAATTTCAGCGACCTTAGAAATATTTGTAGGCTTCCTAGCAGCACCCTTTATTGCTTTAAAAACTTCCTGCCGATAATTGTCCAAAGCGTCCTTATCCCTTTCAGGGTCCCACCCTGGATCTGAAAGTGGATATCTGGCATGAACTCAAACATCCGGATTATTTTCAGAATTCGGCACCTGGGCTTTGAGATTATTGTCTGCAGTAGTATCTATTCTTCTCCTTTCCTCAGAGGTGAAGAGGGTCATCAAAAGATGCCTGCAATCTTGCCATGTAGGCAGATGGGTTACCATAATGGAAGCAACTAAATCCAGCATGGCCTAGAGGTTTTTCAGAAAAGGGTACCATATGTGTTTTCCAATTCAATAAATCTGTTGTTGTAAAAGGGACATATTGGAGTGTGACTGCTCTCACAGGCCACGGCCCAGTCGGTCTCCCATTTGCATCTGTCGGGCGAGGCTCTTGGGGCCCTAAGACTGCCCTCAGGGGAAGCATTGGCGCTGGTGCTCCCTTGTTATTTCGTAAATAATAGCCTCCCTTTGAAAACCTAGGCGAGGTCGGGCTTTGAGATGTGCTGGGCAAATCAGTTTCTCTCATTTTCAGGACCAATTTCTGTCCAGAATCTGTAATAGCATCCATCAATTCCCACAATTTTGAACTGTCACGGCTTTCTGGGGTTTTCAATGAATTAAATTGTTCTCCCCGTGCTCCAGACATTTGAAATGTGCTGGTTCCTCCTTCCGCTCCCTCTGTCTGTGTCTGCCAGGCTGACATGTCCTGGTTGAATTTTTCCTCGGGAGGGGAGGGTAACGTGCTTTGATCTAAAGCTGCAGTTTGTTTTGGCTGGGAAGGTAACTCCAGAAGGCTAGGCACAACCAGCGATGCTTGAGAAGGTGGGGCTGCCTGTAAAGCACCATTTGTGGCTTGCAGAGAATTATTTATAGCCGGCTGAGATCGGCTGGGCATAGGGATCTGTTGGGTTTGTCCTGCCCGTATATTTTGACTTGGCATTACTTGCCCTGAAGGCGGTTGTATCGCTTGATTTCTGTTGCTATAATTATATGGCGGGGGAAGGATTCCCTCCTCCTCTGTAGGTTCATCGTAAATTTTCCTGTCAGTTGCAGAAGAATTTGTGGGTTTCCTGGCTTCCTGCCTTACAGCGAAAATCTCACAGCTGCTATTACTTCCTTTTTTTATCCTGAGCCAGTCCGGATTTTTTAAACATATGGCAGTCTATCTATTGATATAATAATACTGCTCCTTACATAAATCCGGTCTCTGCATTATTGAGTCCATAACTGCTCGACATAATTCGATTTTGAAGGTTCCCTCTCGTGGCCAAGTTTTAACCTGCGAGGGCCAAATCTCTTGACAATATTTCTTTAAAATCTCCTTACTTGGTCTGACCTCTCCTGGTTCTTCTGGAAAAACTCTTTTAAAATTCTCTATCATACATTCTAGGGGTGTACAGGCTTGTACGTTTTTTGAACATTTCCCCCCCATTGTTCTTTGCAACAAGTTTTTCCCTTTTTACTAGGCAAAACTCTTTCAGCTAGGCAGCTTTCAAAAATAGGACAAGAGAAACCACAGCATTACTTCCCCTTCACTTTCCTAAAGCCCTTCTCCGCTTACTCACAATCCTTCTTTTTTTCTCTTTTTCAAACACTCTTCCTTTTTAACACAGTCCTTACTCATTCAACCACAAGTCCCGGGACACTCTTTCATTCGATCATACACACACCCCGCCTTTTTCGCCCCCCTTTGCCTGCGGTGAAACAACTTTGGCAGAGAAACACACACACACACAGCTGTTTTGTTTTTTTTTCCTTAACCTTTTCCTGCAGAACCTTTTTTTCCCTCCCTTTGGCTCACCCAGCTTCTCCTCCCTTTCCCTTTTGGGAATCCTTTTCCCTTTAACGGGAGGTTACTAGTGGGTCGCCCGAGTGGTGATCAAGCACTCATTATTATCTCAACTCACCGTGAGTTCCTTTCGTGGCGCGCCTTTCCTGTTGGCTCACGTTCAGATTCTCCCTCGGTCCTTGCCTCCATCTTGCCGGGAGTCCGCGCCGAAGGCGATTGCCCCCCTCCTTCAGAAATGATGTCCGATTGGCGCCTGGAGCGAAACAAGGTTCTTGACGCGTTCCCCCACCCAAGAACTGGGCCGGCTCTTTTTGGGTAAAAATACCCTACTGGCCTGTATGATCCGAGTCACCGAGCACCAAATGAAGCAAGGATCGCAAGTGGGTACTTGCTTGGTGTCAAAGTAAGGATCAGGCAGACTCAGTAATGGAGAATAAGAAGGTGAAGTTTATTGCCAGGCAATAAGGACCCAGTTTGGAATCTCTTCCAAAAGGAACTGGGACCCCGATTGACAGAAATCCAGAGGTCTTATACCTGAGCAGATCACAGCAAATCATAGATCATGAGACAATCATGAGGGACTCACAATATTGTCAGCGAGAATCAGCCAATCAGCAAGCTCTTGTCACGCTACCCGACCCTGGTCAAGCACTGGCCAAGCACAGGGTTCTAGTTCTGCTTTCCAATGCTTCCAGTGACGCTCTGTCTAACCTTTCCCCTAGTTATGACAGGACAGGGAGCTTGGACATTTTGCGGTTTTGCTCTTCTTGTTCTGTGGATTAATTTAGCCTGTATCTGAGGGGATTTTGTACCAGAATCTCTGATTCACGTCTTCCCCTTGCCCAGGGTACACAGATGTTTGTGGGGGAAAGGTCGGCTCCTAACTTTGCTGTTTCAAGCAGTTTGCAATTAGCTAAGGCACAGCTTCCCTTTGATTCAAAATGGATTATAAAATACTGTAAGCCCTGATTATGTGCAAACATATATGGATATATAATGAATATATTGATTACTGATAACTGATTATATGGATAGCATAGGGGTAGCCCTTCTTCCTTGCCTCAATATAAAAAAAGAACATTACAAATCGTGGTCTGCCGACTCGGAAGCAATACAGTCCCAACGCCTTCCGATTCCAACGATTGACCGTCCACTTGGTGCACAGTTCCCTTCTGTGGCGTAAACGTGGTAAACAAATGTCAGTCTCAGTCAGTTTTATTGCACATAGCCAAAGGCTGCCGCAATGTACACAGAATTATTTGACAATTAAAAGAAAATATACTGAATTGATAAAAAAGACTTAAAACATTTATATTATTAAAACATTACGTACTCTAAACAGAGCTATAAAAGTACCCCAATGTGCAAATAAAAACATTAAACAATAAAATTCATAAGCTAAAATCATCACATGGTCACTAATGTTAAAAACAAAATTAATACAGTGTGCAATTTATACTCAGAGTCTGGTGACAAAGATAGAGCATAGCCTGAGGTAGATAGATAGGATCAAATAAATTCATCTCCTTTACAGTTAATGGCTACCTTGGCTATATAATTTGCTCTAATTTTCCTAGCAGCAGTTGCAAAAAGTGCTACCCGCCAGGTCACATACTTATCTGTGTCTGCAAGGAGATATAAAATCATGACAAGGGGGTTCTGGCCAGGGGACCCTGTCATTATAGGTACCAAAAAATCTTTTTCTTGCATCATTATATAACGGACAGTGCAAGATATCATGCATAAGGTCCTCTACTTCAGAACATCCCCTAATGCAAACACGTTCGTTTTTTGGTATGCCTCTGTGTCTCCCAACTCTATAAGCAGAGTTTATTGTATTTAGTCGTAGCTCTGTAAAAGCTTTTCAAAGTTGTGCAAAGGTCAATTCATTAAAATAAGATATGTGTTCATTGGCCTCTCTAAGTTTAAAATACAATGGGGTGCATGTAGATGTGCACATAGAGTTTAGATCGTTTTTAGTTGCCACTGCCCTTATGGTTCGTTTAAAGATATTTTTCTGGGAATATAAGGGAAGTTCTTTAATCTTAGTCACTGAGAGGTCATATTTGCCCATCAGTTGGGCAGCATGATGTACCCAATTTTTAAGGGGTAATCCATTCGAGAAGAAGAAGAAGAAGAAGAGTTTGGATTTGATATCCCGCCTTTCACTCCCTTTAAGGAGTCTCAAAGCAGCTAACATTCTCCTTTCCCTTCCTCCCCCACAACAAACACTCTGTGAGGTGAGTGGGGCTGAGAGACTTCAAAGAAGTATGACTGGCCCAAGGTCACCCAGCAGCTGCATGTGGAGGAGCAGAGACACGAACCCGGTTACCCAGATCACGAGTCTACCGCTCTTAACCACTACACCACACTGGCTCTCTATCAGGCATTTTTTTGGTAGCCTAGTGTTGTCCATCTGTTGAACTCTAAACCAGTAACAGAGAATTCTTTTATCTATTTGGCTCTCTATGCTCAACATGCGAGTTTCCAACCTGACCATGGCAGATTGCACGTCTTTGGGTAAACCTAAAAGAACTCTTAAAAAATAATTCTGTGGGGGTTCCAAACCCGAGACCTTTGAGGTACCCCAAACCTCTGCACCATATAAAATCTGGGCCATTGTTTTTGCTTTATACACAGATAGAGCTGGGTTGACCAAATTTCCACCTTTACAGGCAGCGAATTTCAGAATAGCTTTTGCTGATTTAAAGGCTTGCAATTGAATATTGGATAGCTGTGTATTCTAATATGCCGTTTCTGAATAAATCAATCCCAGATATTTAAACGTATTTACTTGGTTTATGATGTGTTCATCCAAGTGCCAAACATGCTTTTTAGAATGCTTCCCAAATACAATGACCTGCGTCTTATCATAGTTTATAGATAAAGCATTCCTCGTGCAATATGAACTTAATTTTGCAAGCAGCCGTCTCAGGCCCACCTGGGTTCTAGATGCAAGTACTAGGTCATCAGCATACATTAAAACTGAGAGTTTTTGGTCGAGAATTGTGACAGGGGCAAACTGTAGGCCCTCCAGTTCTTTAACCATGTCATTAATATAAAAAATAAACAGGAAAGGTGCCAAAATGCATCCCTGTTTGACTCCAGTAATGGTCTTAATTCTAGTGGTGAGATGGCCAGCCAGATCCACCTTTACTTGTATTGATGTGTCAGTATATAATGTTTTGATGAGAAATAATAGATGGAGGTCTATATTTGTCTTTTCCAATTTTTGCCACAATGCATGTCTTGGGACCGTATCAAAAGCTGACTTTAGATCGATAAAAGCAACATATAATTTTTGCTTCAAATTATGGATGTATTTACATAGCAGAAAGTTCATCACAAAGCACTGGTCCAATGTGGATTTCCCTCTTTGGAAACCTGCCTGAACTTCAGATATCACCTTATTTGTATCTGCCCATTCTTCTAGTCTCCCAAGAAGGAGCCTGGCATATAGTTTGGAGGCTACATCTAACAAACTAATGGGTCTATAATTGGCAGGGTTTTTCTTATCACCCTTTTTATATATTGGGGCAATTATACTCAACTTCCACCCTTCAGGTATGCAACCTGAGCTGTTAATGTGTGAAAACAATTTTGCAAAAATGGGAGACCAGAAATCAGGTCTTATCTTATAGATCTCCATTGGGATCATGTCTTCTCCTGGAGCTTAATTAGCTAGTTGGCTTGCGATTAGCCTCTTAATCTGATTGGGCGTGACGTCTGGCCATTCTGGCAGTTCTGATAACTGAGTGTAGTAAACTTGTGCGGGTGGGTCAGGACAGGGGCCATATATTCCTGTAAAATATGTCACCCAATCCTTTCCTTGGACAGATGCTTCTAACGAGTAGCCCAGCCCATTTGTGCCTTGGGCAACCAGATGCCAAAATTTCCGTGAGTCCTTTTGAAGTGCTGCATCTCCCAATGCTTTCCACTGTTGTTCATAATATATTTGTTTCTTGCTTTTAAGTAATAATTTATAATTGTATCGTAATTGGGCTATCTCAGCTTGTAGAGCAAGATTGTGCTTATCATGTTTTGACTTCAATTTTCTAAGTTCCCTAGCTAGGCATTTTTTGCTATTCTGACATTCCTTATCAAACCAAGTCTGTCTCTTAAACTTTTTGTTTTTTATCACACTAGTAGTGGTCATCAGTGGGCGCATTTGGTTGATTATGTTCTCATAAAGTCCGATTATGTTTTCTGTTTCTAACAACATTTCCCCCTTTAATAAAGCAAATTCATGGGAGTCCAGGATCTGAATCATTTTTTCTTGGGCCTGTGCATTCCATTTTAACCTTCTATTTCCAAGTATCAGATATTCTGTTTCATCCAATAATTTAGGAAAGGCAGGAGAAACGAATGATGTCAGAGATAACTCAAGTGGAAAGTGATCACTTTCAGCTCTGGGAATTATCCTGAAGGTATCTCGGTTAACTGGCACCTTATTAGATGTTAGGATATAATCTATGGTACTAGTAAATCCTCTGGGGGAGATAAAAGTAAAATAACCCTCTTGATCCCCTTGACTGTGCCCATTGCATAACAAAAGGTTATGCTTAATTATAAGTTCACAAAGATATTTCCCAGCCCGATTAGAGGTGGTGTCCATTGCTGCCCTCTGACAGATTTCGGGTTCATCCTCCAAGTTTAGTCCAGATAATATTGTATTTTGTGGGGAAACAAGGCCGATCCGGGCATTGAAGTCACCTCCCAAGACAAGCCGAGGGTTAGGTGACAGAGAGTCTATACTTACGAGCAGTTGGTCAAGTTTTTTGCAATATGATCTCAGTTCCCCACAAGACTTTACTGGAGGTATGTACACACAGATGAAATAAGTATTTCTCAGGAGACTATCAGAAAGGGACAACACTAAAAAATTAGGGGTGGTCAACGAGGGACACTGTTGAATTGATACATTAAGAGAGGTTGACACCAGCACCGCCAGCCCCCCACTAGGCCTTCCATACTTTACAGTTTTAAGAGCTGGTTGAGTGTAACTTGTAAAACCCTGTAATTCAACCATAGTGCCCTCTTTTGCCCAGGTTTCTTGAAGAAAGATGATATCGTGTTTGTAGATAAGAACAGAAATCACTGTCTTGGATCTTGTTCGTCCACCCTGTTACATTCCATGAGAGAAGTTTAATTGTTTTACAGTGATTTACTCTTAGTCAGTTGTTGGCCAATGTACTCTTGGAGTTTACCAGATTTTGAGGCAACAGAGTATTGCTAATGCTAGTGGAATAATCCAGATGTTCTATTATTTCAGTCGCCGTACATAAAGTACTCACATTTGTAATCACTGGGCCTTTTCTTTGCAAATTGCTTGCCAATGGGGATTCCTTGGGTGTATTTCCTGACTCCTCCTCTTCTAAATATCTCATCTTTGTCCAATACTCCAGTGGTTCTATAGTTATCATTCTGTTGTGGCCATTGGGTCTATTATCAGCCTCTGCCTCCGGTTCTTTAATCTCTTTCAATGTCTGGCTCATAAGATCAAGCCTCTTGATAACTGTTTGTTGCTCTTCCTGAGGGAGATTCCTAAAGGAGCTGAGAAAATCCTCTTCCAAAGGATTTACAGAGTGCTCAGATTCCTGAAGATGATTGTCTAGAGGAATCGGCTGTTCCTTTTCGCTCACCTGGTTATTTTGATGTGGGGCATGATCCTGCAAATTCAACTCAGGCATGTCTGTTTCCTCCCCACCTGCCAAGTTTTTTTGTGATGTCATTACTTCCATTGGGGATCCAGGCCTTGGTTTTGTGAGCCCCTCTGAAGCACCAGTCCTCATCTTACATAAGGGTGCAACAATAGAATTGTGAAATACCCGGGTTGGAAAAACTCCTCTGCTTGACAATCTGAATTTCAGCTTGTGAATCAGTGAGGGCAGTCTAGTAGAGGAAAAAGTTAACATAATTTTTTGGATTTGATTTGTGGTATTCAAGAGTTCAGTCCTAACAAGGTCGATCTCTGTAAGTCCAATGCCAAGTAAGTCTGATAAATGCCGTTTGGAACGCTGGGCACCTTTCCTGCTAGGAGATTGATCTGGCCTTCCACAAATTGTCATGCAGATCTTTTTTGGTTGGAAGATTAAATAAGAAGAGTTTGTTTTAAGAGCCTCTGCGCGTTCTATGTTGAGCTTAGGGGTCTGCTCTTGTCGCCAATTCCCTTTGGTACTATGGTGTTCTGTTGATGCCTGCTTGTTATTAACTGATAAACTGTGGACCTCTTTGGATAATTGGGTTATTTGAGAGGCAATACCTCTAATTTGTTGGAAGATATGCTCAACCGTTCTTGCAATTAGAGTTAATTGGGTGCTCTCCCTACTTGTTATTCCGTCCTCTCTGAGCGGCACAGGATCAACTTGCCCCATTGCTGGATCCAGTTCCACGCTCTCACCTTGAATACTCTCCCCACACTCACAATCATCCTCAAGAGGATAAAACCGGTTTTTTGTTGGAACTATAAAAGCAGATTTGTTAAAAAACTCCTGTATTTTAGATTGTTTGGGAACCGGTGAGAGAGCTACATCCTCTGGGTCCCTGTGGGGTTTACTAGCAGGCATAGCGTCACCGTGGGGAGTAAACAAAGAGTGGTTTCCCCAACCAAAAAAAGAGAGAAAAAATAGAAAGTGCTCAGTTTGTTCAATTTAAGAGCTTCTCTGTGTGGAGACTGCCAGGAGTTCCAGGAACAAAGTATAAAAGGGAGTTGGCGGTTAATAGCTAGCAGCTGGCGGCCTGCCCAGGATGCTTCACAGAGCTTGCCCAAGATGTTTCTCATAGCATAGACAAGAAGGTTGGTAAGTTTAAAAGCAGAGAAGTAAAAAAGGAAAAATTACTTCCCTGGGTGGCAGTCAATGCTAATTACAGTCCTGTTATCTGCGGAGCTCCGAAGCCTGCTTGCTAAGCCATCGCCATCTTGGAGTCCATCTATCTCGGCAAAGATGGCGGGTCGCCCCAGAATCTATAGCAAAAGACTTCTGGGTTCCTGGACTGTAACAGCGTGTGTGTCGACATGCAGAGGGTCGGGAGGCCAGCTGGCAAGCCCCAGTTGTGCCGTCTCCATCCATCGGCCCGTGCTCTGACGTAAATCAGCAACCTGGACTTCAAAGGCCAGGGCACGCTATTAGCAGAGTGCACTGCGCACACAGAATAGGCATGAGGCTTGTGAAGTCATACTACAGCTACAGATTTATTAAACATAAATCAAGACAAAGAAACATGTCTGTCTCTCACGTCATCTCAGAGAGAACGGGAAAAGCAAAAGCTATACACACAATGGAAGTTCCCAGCATACTGCGCTGGAATGTAAACAGACATGTGACACGTAACAATCCCATGCCTGTTCCTTAAGGTGGAACGGAATTCTCAACATCCGCCCCATTTCCATGTAACCTGTGGTGCAGTATTTCAACCCAACTGCAACCGCTGCACATAAACCTTAAGATGTTCTTTGTTAACAACCTTAGACAACAGATCTGCAGGAATTTTGTTTCCTGACATGTAGGACACCTGAATGAGTCCTTTCTGGATATACTCCCTTGCACGATGTAACTTTATCTGCAAGTATTTGGTTATTTGCTTGCAACTCTCTGAGGCTAGCAAAGCCAAACAGGACCTGTTGTCTTGATAAACCTGTATAGGACATTTAACAGTAACCCTGACATCCTTAAACAGTTGCAACAACCATTCACAATCCATAAGAGAATATGACAGTGCATTGAGTTCAGCTTCACAAGAGCTTAGGCTTACTGTGGTTTGCCTTTTGCACAGCCAATCAAACAGACACTGGTTGTACGTGTAGCACACCCCGGACGTGCTTGTGCCATCTGTGGTGTCACTGCCAAAACTTGCATCTGCAAAGATTTCAAGACCTCCAGACTTCTGATTAGTGAATCTGAGTCTGTAGTGCATAGTACCTTTTAGATAGCGTGCTATGTGCTTGAGAGCTTTCCAGTCCTGAACAGTAGGATTGTTAGTATGTCTGCTTACAGCTATATCAGGTCTTGAACATCTGGCAATGAAGTTCAGTTTGCCTAGAATGCATCTGTACAATGTAGTGTCAGAAAATGCTTCACCAGTATCATCTACCTGGAAACCTGATACCATCAGTGTGTCCACAGGATTTGCATCAACCAAATTCAGCCTGGTTAACACATCAGCAATTTTTTGTGTTTGGTGTACCAAAAAATCACCTGCCTAGTTTTTCTCTACTTCCAGAGAAAGATAGTTGGATACCTCACCAAGTTCCTTCATGTCAGAGTGCTCTTTCAGCTGAGCACCTTAAAAGGAACAGGCATGACTGTTGTGTGTCACATGCCTGTTTACATTCCAGCACAGCTTGATGGGAACTTCTGTTTGTATATTGCTTTTGCTATACTGTTTGCTTGGACATGAAGGGAAGCAGACATGTTTTTCCTTTGTTCCTGAACTATGCTGAATAAACGCCTGTAAATAATGCTTACACATGTCCGCCACTTCCATTGTGAAGATTTATTCACTCTGCTGATAAAAGCGTACTCAGTCTCTAAAGGTTTCTGAGGCTCAAGTCACTGATTGATGCTGTTCCGAGAACCGGAGTTCGCCCGGGTGCCGGCTGGTGGCTGGAGCCAGCTGGAGGCCTGCCAAATGCCCCGTCTCCCTGGCAGCATCCCAACAACAGGGTTTTGGGCCAAGATCCACGGCGCTTGCAGGAGAGTAAGGCTGCTGATGGCTGCTGCGAGACCCAGCAGAGACAGAGGTATGTGAAGCCGATTGTCCCGGCTGAGGCTTGAGGGCTTTTGAAGTCCGTGCCAAGAAGCAATTAGGCCAGAGGGAAGCAGGCCTCATAATTTACGACCTGCTAGAGATAAGGCGCCTGTGAAGAGACTACTGTTTCCTGGCTGCAGGAATGGATCTCTTACAGGCAACGTCCGATGGGGCTCCATGCCCACGTCTTAATGGCCACAATTATCAGAACTGGGCAAGGTACTGCAAGGGTCAGATGAGAAGGTTTGGGGTGTGGCACACTGTTTCTGAGGATCCCCCCCGCCCCTCTGACAGATGCATGCCCTCTGACAGATGCATGGGTTGCAGCAGATTCAAGAGCCATGGGAATAATTCTGCTCTCGGTAGCTCCAGAAGAGTTACGGTAATTACCCTGGCTGGAAAAGCCAGCTCGCTTGAGATGTGGCAGGGGCTGGAGGCCTCACATCTCCGACAAGAAGCTGGGTCTGTGTTGCTTTACTTCAGAAAGCTTCCGGAGGCGGCGCAAAACGGCAATGGCGGTCCTCTTTACTCAGTGAAGAGGGGCTCCGCGAAAAAGGGTCGTCCGCTACGGCGAAGCGGAGACCCATTCAGATAAACCGCAGGCAGAGCGAGCCTGTGGCCGTGGGACTCGGCGGGTGCCAGAAGCCCCCCCAGAAGCGAGGAAGGGACCTCGTAAGAGGCTCCGGATCGTGAACGGGGGAGCGGCGCTGTGAGTTCATCGCTCTTTTCGCGGAAGTGAAGCCGCGCTGCTGTTGCTGATGAGCGCCGACCTTTCTTCTTGAAAAACATCGAAATTGGCTGCAATCTACCCGTGAGTAAGGGGTACCAAAGAACTGATTAAGGATTAATTTAAATTTGTCTATTTCGGCTGAAAACGGGAGGCGAGTAACAGGAAGTCCGCCTTCCGGTCCTGCTAATCAGAGCAAAGCAAAAGAACCCGATGCGGGCTGAAGCGCTAAAAAGAGACTTTGAAAGAAGTAAGAAGGGGCATTAATAGACTGTGTGTTTCTAGAAATTGAAAAGAGTGAAGAAGTAAATTTTTTGGTTCATTGTTGTGATGGGACGATGAGCTGCTTGTGCGTAAAATGCAAGTCCCTCAGAGTTTGATCAGGTTTTCAAACCTCTGCCTGTGACGGAGCCCCTCCAGCATGGCTGCGTCAATCACTAGTAGAATCCGAAAGTGGCTGCTTTCGGAAACGTTTCCAACATAAAAGCTCCTTAACGGAAACACGTCGTCTGGCCTCTCGGCGTGACAGTTTCCGTCGAGGTGTGGGTGTCCCTATAGGAGGTCCTGAGACCTCCCCACTGGTTTCGCTTGAAGCGTCTCTGAGCCATCCCTCCGACTCACTTTCCCTTGGAGTTCTTGCTCGCCCTCTACTGGTTCCCTCTTCCGCTGCTACTGCTCTCTCAACCTCAGGGAGCCTTTGCACCTGCGGCGCTTTAGATGTCAGTTCCCTGACATCCACCTCCCCTCCAGGGCCCCCTTCACCCCCTCCCGTCTCCTCTCCTACTGGCGGTGAGGAGGTAAAACCCCTGAAAGAACCTCCCTCATCTTCCGACGTCGCGAACACTTCCTTCCACTTGTTGCTGTTCCTACTCTCTAGGTACTCTTCGTCATCAGAGTCCACTCCATCTTCCAACTCCGACTCCGCGAACCCTTCCATTTCCTCTTCCTCATCGGTGGTGCCGAAATACTCCCTCCTAAACCTTGCTATAGGCTGAGGTTTCCTCGGGAACCTTTGGTGGAACGTTTCTGTTAAAACCTCGTCATTGACTTCCTCTGCACTTACCCAGGTGTTTTCTGACTCCGGTTCCCCTTCCCACGCCACCAAATACTCCACCTGATTACCCTTCCACCTGGAATCGAGGATTTCCGCTACATGGTTGCGGCGTTCCCTCTCTTCCAAGGCTGGTCCCTTGACGTGCTCCCCTTCACGTCCCCCCCTGTATGGTGACAGTAACGACCTGTGGAACACTGGGTGCAATTTCATGTGGTTGGGTAATCGGAGTTTGAAAGCTACCGGGTTGACCTGCTGAATCACCTCAAAGGGTCCCAATCTTCTGGGCCTCAGTTTCTTACAACCCCCTTTGAACGGCAACCCTTGGGTTGACAACCACACTTGATCCCCCACCCTTATGGTTTCACCTTCCCTTCTGTTCTTGTCTGCCTGCTTCTTATATTGTGCCTTGGCCCTTTCTAAGTTGAGCTGGAGCTGCTGATGGATGGCTTCCATCTCTTCTACAAAATGTTCAGCCGCTGGAACGCTCCATCTCTCCCCTCCTTCCCCTGGAAATGCCCTGGGGTGACACCCGTAATTAGCCAAAAAGGGACTCATCCCTGTGGACACATTCTCCGCATTATTGTAGGCAAATTCTGCCAACGCCAACTTTTCGACCCAATCGTTCTCTCTGTCATTGACATAACACCTAAGATATTGTTGAAGAATGCCATTTGCCCTTTCCGCCTGCCCGTTGGTTTCAGGGTGCCGGGCAGTTGAAAAATTAACTTCCACGTGTAGCAAGCTCATGAGCTTCCTCCAGAACCTGGAAGTAAATTGTTTGCCTCGATCTGAGATCACCCTCGAGGGAGCCCCGTGCAACCTAAAGATATGTTCCACAAACAACTTCGCCGTTTCTTCCGCTGTGACTGCATGTGAACATGCTACAAAATGGCACATCTTAGTTAACAGGTCTACTACTACCATGATGGCTGTTTTCCCCTTGGACCTTGGCAGATCCGTCATAAAATCTATTGATATCGCTTCCCAAGGCCGTTCTGGTGTGGGTAAAGGTTCTAATAACCCTGCCGGCGCCCTTCTTTCCCCTTTGGCTCGCTGACATTGGTCACACCCTCTTACATACTCCCTTACATCTTCCCTCACCTTAGGCCACCAAAATTCCCTGGTAACCAACCACATGGTTTTGTGTTGCCCAAAATGTCCCGCCGTGGGGCTATCATGCAACTGCTTGAGTACTCTCCCCCTCAATTCACCTTCGGGTATATACAGTGCCCCTTTGTAATACAATGCCCCATTTCTTTCCTCAAAACCTCCGGGGCTCTCGCCCTCCCCCCTGAGACCTCTGAGCTTATCCTGGGCATATTCATCATTTTCCGTTTCCTCCACCAGTTCCCGTTGCCCCACCAGCGCCGCCCCACACACCCAGCGGTCCTCCGGGATGACATGTCTCTCTTCGATCACCTCCTCCCCTTCCCAATATTCTGGTTTGCGTGAGAGCGCATCCGCCCTGACGTTTTCTGGGCCTGGCACATAACAAATCTCAAAGTTAAATTTGGAGAATTCCTGTGCCCATCTCACTTGTCGTTGGTTGAGCACTCGAGCTGTTCTCCAATACTCTAAATTTTTGTGGTCGGTGCACACTTGCACCTTGTGTTGTGCCCCAATTAATAAATGTCTCCACCTCCGGAATGCTTCGTGAATGGCAAGTAGTTCCCTGTCATACACCGTGTAATTCCTCTCGGACTTATTCAGTTTCCGCGAGAAGAATGCACACGGTCTCCACTCCGACGCACTCCTCCCCGGTTGAAGAAGGACCGCCCCTATAGCCCGGTCGGATGCATCTGTTTCCACTCTCATGGGTTTTTGTAAATCCACATGCAGAAGTTGTTCTTCCGAGGCGAAAGCCCTTTTCAGTTCTTCAAAGGCTCGATCCGCCTCCACCGTCCAAACAAATTTCTTCTTGCTGCTGAGGCAGTCGGTGATGGGCGCCGTCAAGTGGGCAAAGTTCTTGATGAACTTCCGATAAAAGTTCCCAAACCCCAAGAATCTTTGCACGTCCTTCTTGGTCTTCGGTGTCTTCCATTCCAGTACCGCTTGAACCTTGCCTGGATCCATGGCCAATCCCTTGTCTGACAAGCGGTACCCCAGGAATTCCACCTCCTTGGTATGAAACTGGCACTTCTCCAGTTTCACCCACAGCTGGTTGGCTTGCAGCCTGCCCAACACTTCTCGAACGTCCCTCACATGCTGTTCCTCATCTTCCGAATACACCAACACGTCGTCTAAAAAGGCCACACAGTTCTTGTAGAGCAAAGGTCCCAGAACGTGGTTTATAAAAGCTTGAAAACAGGCGGAGCCCCCTTGTAGACCGAAGGGCATAACGAGGTATTCAAAGGCTCCCAAAGGGGTAAACATGGTGGTCTTCCATTCATCTCCCTTCCTTATGCGTATCAGATTGTACGCCCCCCGCAGGTCCAGTTTTGTAAAAATCTTTCCCTTCCTTACTCTGGTCAAAATGTCGTCAATTCGGGGCATAGGGAAAGCCAGGGGCTCCGACACTGCATTGAGGGCCCTGAAGTCACACACCAGTCTCGGTTTGTCTGTGTTCTTTTTGTCCACAAAGAACACTGGGCTGCCCCCCACCGCTCGGGACTCTCTGATGAAACCTCGCTTCAAGTTTTTGTCAATGAACTCCCTCAGCTCCTGCATCTCCCTGTCTGACATGGCGTACAGCTTGCCTACTGGGAGTTGGGCCCCTGGGAGTAGGTTGATTTGACAGTCAAAGGGTCTATGCGGTGGCAGTTTGTCTGCTTCCCTTTCGCTGAATACGTTGCTCAGATCTGCGTATTGCGGGGGCACCTTCCCTTTGCCCATCACTTCCATCCCCGCTAGGGTGACTCTGTCTCCTCCCGAGACCTTCCCCTCCTTGCAGTGTTCTAGGCAATGCGCTGACCCAAAGGAGACCACCCTCTGATGCCAGCCCACTAGCGGATCGTGTAGCGCCAGCCAGCTCATCCCCAAAATGATGGGCGCTCCTCCCAGGATGGCCACATTAAACGCTATCTGTTCGGTGTGCCTTGCCACTCTCATTATCATCGGGACAGTCTGTTGGCTAACTTCTCCCCCCAACAGCTCTCTGCCGTCAATCGTAGTCACCTGCAAGGGGTTACTTAAAGGGATGGTCTGTATCTGGTGCTCAGCTGCAAACTCCTTGCTCATGAAATTACAGGAGCTGCCTGAATCCAAAAGCGCCTTGACCTTTAGTGGGTGTCCGTTTGGCAGTTCTAGTAACACCTCTATCACTAAAGCAGGTCTGGGAGGTTCTGGCATGGGCACTTTCATTGCTCTTTGGCCTGGCTGCTGTGCCCCGACGGTGGCAGCCAGGCGTTGGCTTTTACTTGCTCCTTGCTTTCCTCTTCCTTTCCCCCAACAGCTCCTGCCATCCCTTGCCATTCCTTTCTTTGTGGGCAGACTCTGGCAAAGTGCCCTGGCTGTTGGCAGAGATAACATCTCTTGGCGCTCTTTCCCTCCTTCTTCCGCCCTTCACTGGGATTTGAAACTGCGCGCGCCCGCGCTGTTCCAACTTCCATCGGCTCTGCCGGCGGGAAAGATGGCTCTGGAATGTCTGGAATGCGGAACTCCCTCCAACGGTCTCCTTTCCCTTCCCGCCTTTCCAAAGCCCTCGCCTCCTGGCGCGCTCCTATGGCCAGCGCAGATTTGGTTAATTGGTCCATAGACTCCGCCCTGGGCCCCCGGGAAAGCTCATCTTTGACGGTTGAAGAAAGCCCCTCTTCGAAAAGCATTTGGATGGGCTCCGCCGATAGGTCCCACCCCAATTTATGAATCAGCATAGTAAATTCAGTCCAGTACTCACGGACAGATCTGCTTCCTTGCTGGCAAGCCATTAACTGCCTTCGCACCACCCCCTGCTCAATATCGCTGGAAAACATCAGGTCCATGGCACGAAAAAACTTCCTCGTGTCCTTTAAGATCTCATTATTCGCTGCCATCAGGGGTCTAACCCAATCTTTCGCCCCGGATTCGAGATGGCCAATCACATACGCCACTCGCGATTCCTCGTCGGGGAAGTCATCAAACTGCAAGTTTAGAGCGTATTGCATCTCTGTTCTAAAGGCATGATAGTTCCTGGGATCCCCCCCGAATTTCTGCACCAATCCTGGTACCTTTCTGGCGAGCGGGGTGGTTTTCTCCTTTCCCTTTTCTGCATCCTGAGCCCTCCTCTCCTCAAGCCTCGCCGTTTGCAGCGCCAACTGGATCTCCAACGCTCTGTACCTTTCTTCCAGGCTTGGACCCCCTCCAGCTGCTCCTGCACCCCCGGTTCCGGCTGGGTTGCTCATGATGCTTCTCTCTGCACAAGCTGGCTTTCGGTGACTTTCGGATTGCTGTGATGGGACGATGAGCTGCTTGTGCGTAAAATGCAAGTCCCTCAGAGTTTGATCAGGTTTTCAAACCTCTGCCTGTGACGGAGCCCCTCCAGCATGGCTGCGTCAATCACTAGTAGAATCCGAAAGTGGCTGCTTTCGGAAACGTTTCCAACATAAAAGCTCCTTAACGGAAACACGTCGTCTGGCCTCTCGGCGTGACAGTTTCCGTCGAGGTGTGGGTGTCCCTATAGGAGGTCCTGAGACCTCCCCACTGGTTTCGCTTGAAGCGTCTCTGAGCCATCCCTCCGACTCACTTTCCCTTGGAGTTCTTGCTCGCCCTCTACTGGTTCCCTCTTCCGCTGCTACTGCTCTCTCAACCTCAGGGAGCCTTTGCACCTGCGGCGCTTTAGATGTCAGTTCCCTGACAATTGTGTTAGAGAATCCTCCTCCTACTGTGAAGAGATGTGGAATTGAAGGGGATAACCGAGTTATTGGACTGCCAGTGTTGTAAAGGAGTACTGTCAGGCTGCTGAAACTTTTTTCTTAACATAAACTGTTGCATTGATGGATACACTATCGCTTTAATACTGTCATTGAAACCTCTCCGTTACCTTGTGGCACTAATTTGAAACAGAACTTTCTGAAAGCCTCCTTTCTGAATTTGGGGACTTCAGTTGAAATAGGAGCTTTGATGGTGGAAAAGAAACTTTCTTTCCTATGAAAACCCCCCCTAGTGGATTTGCGGAGGCATTGAGGTCTGGGAACTGTATCCTATTGGGATTTTTTGTGGTTTAATTGTTTATACTCTGGGCTTGCCTTTCTCATGGATTGAAAGACTATTTGACCTTGAACAGCAGCTGGGGAATGAGTGGCCCAGCGAAAACAAGAGCAGCTAAAGCTAAGGAAGCTTTAGCTGAGGAAGCTAAAGAAAAGAAAAAAGATAAGAGAGCTGGGCAGCTTGTCCAAACAACCTTGATTCATCATCGTAGATCCTCGGTGCCAACTGTGCTGACGGCGCAGGAGGAAGAAGTTGAAACGCCTGCTACAGAAGAAATGGCAGCTGGAGGAACTGATCCAGTCTTGAAACAAATTTTGGAACAACTGGCACTTCTGAATAAGAAGGTGGACGATCAGTCATCTAAAATTGATAGAGCTACATCTACTATCAGCAAGTTAACAGATCAGGTTTCGCAGCACACTCAGGCTATTGAGAAACTGCAAGGAGCTACGGCGGAGAACTACAAACTAGCTGCGGAAGCCAATCAAAAAGCTGAGCAAGCGTGCAAGAAGGTGGAAGAGATCAAAGGGGAAGTAAGACCTTTGAAAAGACAGGTAGGAGAACAGCAAGCCTACCTGTCAATGGTGGAACTGAAAAGTAAGGAATGTAATCTTAGGCTGAGGGCTGTCCCAGAGTTGGAACAGGGCAACCTAGAGAAATTCTTGACGGAGTTGTTTTCTAAATTTTGGGGGGTTGAAGAAGATAAAGATTTCAGGATTGTGACGGCCTTCAGACTGGGAAGATCGGTTAAGAAAGATAAGTCCAGAGACTGTTTGGTTTGTTTGAGAACAAGAGAGGAAAGAGACAAGATATTAGGCCAACATTTTAAAAAATCCCTGGAAGTTGAAGGCAAAAGGGCAGAAATTTATAGAGACATTCCTAAATATTTGTTGGACCTTAGAGCCACATACACAGACTTGGCCAAATTGTTAAGATACAACGCAATCCCTTATAGGTGGGAATTTCCTCAAGGTCTGTCATTCACCTATAGAGGAAAGAAGGTAAGAATTAAAACACCAGAAGACCACCAGAAGTTCCTACACGACAACGAGGAGGACCTCCAAAAGAGAGCTGCAGATTCCTGGCCTCCACCACCGGGATTACCACCAGGATCCATACCATCTGGAGGCGGCCCGGCACCACAGCTTCCGGAAAAGGACGACAAATTAGATACCCAACTGTGATACCCAAGAAGTAGGCCGGGATGTCTCTACAGCTTCTTAGTTGGAATATAAATGGCGGGAATTCTCCAGAAAAACGCAGAAAAGTATTTCATATTTTGAAAAAAGAACAATTGGACATTATTTGCCTGCAAGAAACGCATGTGACAAGACTCCACAGAAAAGTGTTAATCAATAAAAGGTTAGGCCAAGAATTTATTTCATCGGATAAAGTTAAGAAAAGAGGAGTGGTGATTTATGCAAAGGAGAACTTGTCCCCAAAATTTGTATTTAAAGATGAACAGGGCAGAATTTTGGCAATTGAAATCCAGACACAAGGAGAAAAGTTTTTAATTCTAGGAATCTACGCCCCAAATGATGGAAAATCGGAATTTTTTAAGAAGCTGCACGAGATTATGCTGGACTATTTGGACTATAACAACATTATCATGTTGGGAGATATGAACGGTGTCGCCTCAGTGAATATGGATAAGTCACAAAGTGCTAATATAACGAAAGATGGCAGACTACCAAAAACCTTTTTTGAAATGACTGACAATTTGGATTTGATTGACATATGGAGGATCAAGAACCCTCTAGGGAAAGAAGGAACTTTTTTTTCTGAGGCCCATATGACATGGACGCGAATCGACCAAATATGGATAACTAGAGGGCTGGCACCTAAGACCAGAAAAGTGGAAATCTGCCCAAAAACCTGCTCCGACCACAACGCCTTGAGAATGGAATTGAGACTAAATACAACCGGATCGTTCAGATGGAGAATGAATGACGCTTTGTTAAGAGATCAGGAGATTGTTAAGAAGGCCCAAAAAGTTTTAAAGGACTATTTTGAAATAAACTTAAAGACAAATGTGGAAAAAAGAATAATCTGGGACGCAAGCAAAGCAGTTATAAGAGGGTTTCTAATACAACAGAACACGATTAAAAAAAGACTCTGGAATGAAAAGAAGGAGAAGATCTTGGAGAAAATAAGAGAAGGAGAGAGAAAACTGAGATCCAGGCCTAAATCAAAGGAAGTATTGAGAGAAGTGAAGTTTTTCCAGGCACAATATTCGAAACTGATAAATCAAGAGGTGGAATGGAAAATTAAACAAATGAAACAAAGATCCTTTGAATCTGCTAACAAATGTGGAAAATTGTTGGCTTGGCAGTTGAAAAAGAGACAAAAACTTAACACAGTTACAAATCTAGAGATTGAAGGGAGAATGGTTCAGAAACCCGACGAAATTAGAAAGTCCTTCCAGAGATATTTCAAAGAACTTTATTCTCAAAGGCCACAAAAAAGCTCAGAGGTGGACCAATTTGTTATAACTAATGGATTACAAAAAATACCCCAGGAAATGAGAGCAATCCTGAACTGTAATATTACAACTCAAGAAATTGAATGCGCCATTCAGAACCTTCAACTGGGCAAATCTCCGGGACCTGATGGGCTTACTTCCAAATATTATAAGGTACTGAAGGATTCATTGATACAACCATTGCTGGAAGTTTGCAACCAGATTATGGAGGGGAGGAAGGCACCGGAAACGTGGAAAGAAGCTTTCATCACGTTGATCCCAAAACTAGAATCTGAAAAAACTCAACTTAAAAACTACCGTCCTATCTCACTCCTAAATGTGGATTACAAAATTTTTGCAGACATTTTGGCAAGTAGGTTTAAGAAAGTCTTAAATGAAGTGATTCATAAGGACCAAGCAGGCTTTCTCCCTGGTAGGCATTTATTTGACAACACAAGAAACATCATTGACATTTTGGAGTTTTTACAGATTAATTCAAACACAAGAGCGGTGTTGATTTTTATTGATGCGGAGAAGGCCTTTGACAACATTTCTTGGCTGTTTATGAAGAAAAAATTGGAAAGGATGGGAGTAGGGCGGGGGTTTGAAAATGGAATAGAAGCAATTTATTCAGAACAAAAAGCTAAATTGATAGTAAACAACGTGGTGACAGAGGAGTTCAAAATTGAAAAAGGGACACGACAGGGGTGCCCTCTATCTCCTCTGTTGTTTATTTCAGTCCTGGAGGTGCTATTGAACATGATTAGAAATGACCGGTTGACACAGGGAATTGTGGTCGGAGAGAAACAATATAAACTGAAAGCTTTTGCAGATGACTTGGTATTAACATTACAGGAGCCAGCCTCTAGTACTAAAAGAGCGTTAGAATTAATTTCTGACTTTGGTCGGGTGGCGGGATTCAAGCTGAATAAACAAAAAACTAAAGTTTTAGCAAAAAACTTGACAACTACTGAAATAGAGGAGTTCAGAAAAGAAACAGAACTAAATGTGGTCAAAAAAGTAAAGTACCTAGGGGTCCATTTGACCTCCAAAAATTTGAATTTATTTAAGGACAACTATGAGAAATGTTGGTCAGAGATCAAAAGAGATCTGGAAATATGGTCAAGATTAAAACTTTCCTTGCTGGGCAGAATAGCTGCTATAAAGATGAATGTATTGCCGAAAATGCTATTTTTGTTTCAGGCCCTCCAGATCGTGGATAAGGTGGAATGTTTTGGAAAATGGCAGAGGGATTTATCTAAATTTGTCTGGCAGGGCAAAAAGCCCCGAATAAAGTTTAAAATACTAACAGATGCGAAAGAAAGAGGGGGGTTTGCCCTGCCGGACTTGAGGTTATATTATGAAGCTGCAGCCCTCTGCTGGTTGAAGGATTGGATTTTATTGGAGAACACCGATGTCCTTGACCTGGAGGGATTTGATAATGCTTTTGGGTGGCATGCATATTTGTGGTATGACAAGGTTAAAGTTCATAAATTGTTCAAAAACCATATTGTCAGAAGGGCAATTTTCATGGTCTGGTCAAAATATAAAGACTTATTGGAGAGTAAAACTCCGAGGTGGCTCTCACCGATGGAGGCCAAAGCACGTAAAAGACTCAATATGGAGGCCCACTGGCCTAAATATTGGGAAATAATTGAAAAAATTGGAGATAAATGGAGGTTACAGAGTATGGAAAAGTTAAAAAACAAGGTGCGAGATTGGTTGCATTATGCTCAAATCCAGGAAGTTTTTAAAGCAGACAAAAAAGTGGGTTTTCAGGAGGAAAAATCGAAACTAGAAACAGAGTTGCTTGAGCCAAAATCTAAGCTAATTTCGAGAATGTATAACTTGCTGCTTAAATGGAACACACAGGATGAGATTGTCAAATCCTCTATGATAAAGTGGGCACAGGACTTGGGGCATAACATTATGTTTGAAGACTGGGAAAGGTTATGGAACACCGGAATGAAATTCACGGCATGTACTGCCTTGAAGGAAAACATTATGAAAATGATATACCGGTGGTACATGACCCCAGTCAAGCTTGCAAAGATATATCACCTGTCCGATAATAAATGTTGGAAATGTAAGGAAGAGGAAGGGACATTTTTACACCTCTGGTGGACCTGCCCGAAAGTGAAGGCCTTCTGGGAAATGATACATAATGAACTAAAAAAGGTGCTGAGATTCACCTTACCTAAGAAACCGGAGGCCTTCCTTCTGGGCATGGTAGACCAGAGGATGGTCAAGAAAGATAGAACTTTCTTTATGTACGCTACTACAGCAGCGAGGATTTTGTTGGCAAAGCACTGGAAGACACAAAATCTACCCACATTGGAAGAATGGCAGACGCAGCTGATGGACTATATGGAGTTGGCTGAAATGACTGGCAGAATTCGAGACTCGGGAGAAGAAGAAACGGAGGAAGTTTGGGAAAATTTTAAGGACTATTTGAAAAAGCATTATAAGTTGTATGAATGTTAAAAAATGCTCCTTTCTAGGAAGGTATAGCTTCAGTATCGGCAAATTTCTGAATTGATAAATAAGACACTATAAGACAGAAGTGAGATAATGAAATATTTTTATTGTGTGGAAATTAAAAATTAATGCAATTGTACTGAAATGTTTACATCAGATAACACGATAAAATGGAAGATATATTGTTATGTATAAAATAAGTTAACAAATTGCTGAGGTTTTGGCTACACAGGGAATGCAGTGCTCGGGAGATGGGGGGAGTCCATTGGATCTATGGAAGTATGTATTTGAAAGTGGAAATTTGTCTATTAAAAACCTAATAAAATATTTATAAAAAAAAAAAAAAAAACAGAAAGCTGCACAAAAAGCGTTTGGGGCCAGAGGAAGACCTTAGAGCCTATGTCTTGCATTTGCAGCATCTGAGACAGGAATTAGTTCAAGGAGGTTTCACCATGCTGGAATCTCTGTTTGATATCTTGATATTGGATTCTGTAGACAATAGTTATCAAACTGTTGCAAGCCAGCTGGCAGCTTTACCTGCGCAGGAGCTCACTGCTTCAAAGGTTTTGGTGACCCTCCAAAATGAATATGATAGGAGGAACGCAGCGGAACCAGCTTGTTTGCTTCAGGGGGGAGCAGTGTGGGACAGCATTCCAGCCTCCAGGGGGAGCCAAGGTGTTGGCAGCTGTGAAGTGCTGGCACTGTGGAAACGAAGGCCACTTGCAGCGTCTTTGTCCAAAGGCTAAAGGGAAACAAAAGAAAAAGCCTGCAGATGGCCGGAAGCAGGGAGGGGGTGAGAAACCCAGGGCTGTGCAAAACAAGACTTTGTTTGCTAGCACTGCTGCTCCAAAGGCCAAAAGCCATTTTATTGTCAATTCTGGAGCCAAGAGGCACATCTGTGGAAATTGACACCTGTTTATTTCCTTCACTCCTCAGGATGGGGAAATTCAACAGGCTGATGGTAAGACTTTAATAATTGCAGGAGTCGGGACAGTGAAACTGGCAAGTCTGCACACCACCGTCAGCAAAGTACTTTTTGTTCCACATTCTGCAGACAATTTGCTCAGCGTCCCACAGCTGACTGAGCAAGACTTTGAGATTTTTCTTCAAGAAGGGAATCTGAGTTATTAAGAAGGGCAAAGAGGACATTTTGCATGCTAAGTTTGTAGATGGCTTGTTCTTGATAACTTATGATGACAAAGCTGTTGATGTGTCTAATGTTGAATCTTGTTGTGTTGCACAAACTAACAAAGTTCTTCATTCAGGTTGTATTCACGAACAGCACAGAAGATTTGGTCACATGTCATGGCAGGCACTGGCCAAGATGCCTGGGATGGTTCAGGGTTTGACCATAAAGCCCTGTAAGTTTCACATGAAATGTGTCTCTTGTGCAGAAAACAAAGTGAAGGTTGCTCCCAAAGGCAAAGTGTCTAACAGACAGGCTTCCAAGCCCTATCAGCTAGTCCACACAGACCTGGTAGGTCCACTTACACTCTCTTTGGGTGGAGCAAGGTACTTCATGGTTTTAATTGATTCTTTTTCCAGGTACATTCATGTGTTTGTGCGCAAGCAGAAGTCAGAAGCGTTTCCTAGGCTCAAGGCGTTCTGTGCTTGGTTGGAAAATGCCCACAATAAACGCATTGCTTGTTTATTTTCTGATCGAGCAGCATCCCAACAGTTTTGTGTGTGTTCTTTTTAATGTAGATATTTGTGTATATTGAATGTTAATTGGAAACTTGGATTTTATTTTAAATTGTATATGTGTAATGGGTAACCGGGCTGGAGGGAAAGTACAGGAAGTGGTGTTTGTTACGATATAGAAGCAATGCAGCTGTAAACTGCTAGCTTGAAAAGTAAACATGATGGGAATGTTGGGACTGCCCGTGGGAAACAGAGGGACAGTCAATTCACAGTGTGAAGCACTGGAATTAGCTCAGAGTGTAATATGAGCTCTTCCGTTTGTTCCTGTCCAGGAAGTGCAGGAAGTGTTTGCTACTACACTGCTGGAGTTTGAAGAGAGCAGTCATGTTTTCTGTAATGCTGCAAAGACAGAAATAAAGGCATGTAAATACGTTTCTGTCTATCTCTTTCCCCTGCCAGGGGGGGGGGCAGGAAAGAGGGTGTGTGTTCTTTTCACGTTTGAGAAGAATCGCCTATCGAGACCTCGCCTGGATCTTGCTGGGGAATGCAGCCAGGGAGGTCAACAGGGAATCATGCTGGGTGCCTGGGAGAGTTGCCAGTTTTTCCTGATAAAGGCTTGATTTCCGACAGTGTTTCCTGGGAAAGTGGCCTTGACAAATTGATAAGGTACTGTTGTAAAACTGACTGTTTTGAGAACCAGGGTAGGCAGAGTGAATTGCTTTAATTTCACTCGGTTCTGAGTATTTTGAGTAGTTTAAAACATGGCAAGGGACAAGGTTTGCTTGGAATTGAAGGGACTTTTCTCTGTGTGGAAAGAAGAATTGATCAAAGAGGTGAAGGAAATTTGGGATAAGTTATCAGACAAGATTTGTGCCGGAATGGATGAAAATATTGAAATGGTGTTAGAATCTACTACTAAGATAGAGCCATTGTTAACAGAAGCAGTGAATGTCTTGGAGCAAGGAAGGGAGGAAAAATTAGGAAAAATGGATGAGACTAATATGGAAAAAAATCAGGAGACATGTAGGGTAGATATGGATGGTAGGGGTGGAAAGCAGGCAACACTTGAGGATGCCTCGATGGTTGAAAAGAGGTTGAAAATACAGTCTCTGAGACAAAGAGCAGCCTGTGATGAAGGTGAGCACGATCTTAAACATGAGTCATCTGATAATCACCTTCTGGTGAAATAGAAGTATGCCAAAGTTAGGGGAAAGAATGGGAAATATTTGTTATACAGTGAGGGGGGAAAGTATTTGATCCCCTGCTAAATTTGCCCGTTTGCCCAATGTAGTGGAAATGCAGAAGACAATTGTATTTCAAGGAGTTAGGTGGCATGTCCCTTTCCCTTTAACATCCCCAGTTTAAGTCTTGTGTTTCACACACCTGTCGGGAGTTTCTTGGGTTCTTCTGTGTTGCAAGTGCTGGATGGATGCCGGCTGCAGGTAATAGGAGACTCTCAGCCGCTCTGTATTAATCCTGAGTAATGCCAGGTACACTTAATTACATCAAGGCAGGCTATAAAAGCCATAGGTGGGAGGGGCCTGGTGAGCTTCCGCCCAGATCAAAGGACCTGATGCTGGGAGACTGACGTCGGGTCTTTCTCCTGCTGCTCTACCTGGGGCTCTAGGCAGCTGAAGGGTAGCCCCTGTCGGGGATGTTTTAAGTTATGCTTTGTATGCCTGCTGTTTATCTGTTAATAAAACTCTTGTGGTTCCCCTTCCACCTCCTCATTCCTTTTGTCCTGATATCCTTGGAAAGAACTGCTGTATTTGGCAGCACACCCTCTGACAAAGAAATGACCAGTCCATAATTGTAATGGTAGGTGTATTGTAGCTGTGAGAGACAGAATAACAACAGGAAAATTTCCAGGCCTTCCCATGTCTATTATGCCCTTTATTCTCTCCTCCTCCCTAATCGTTCTTGCAATGACTTCCAATACCAAATTAAATAGTAATGGAGTTTAGGAATTAAAAAAAAAACACTCTAAAATTTAAAATGGAAATGGGGGGAAATGAGAATTTTGATTAAAAAAAAATTAAAATGCAATAATATTTTTTAAAAAAATCAAAATAAACAGGGGCTTTGGCTGGCTCAATTGTCCCATCAGCCCATTGGATGACAGACCTGAAGGAATTTAAAGGATTTTAAAAGTTCTAAAATTTAAAATTAAAATGGGGGAAAATGAGAATTTTTATTTAAAAAAAAAATTATGTGGTTTTTTTTTAAAAAAAAAACAACCAAAACACACAGGAGCCTTGGCTGGCTTGACTGACATCTCCGCCCATTGGCTGACGGACCTGAAGGAAGGAGTGTGCCTCAACGTGTTTTGGTACAACCATGAACATTGCTGCTGGAATTCCCTAAATATCACCTTCCAGGACCGGGACAAATGTCCGGAGTGGCGGTCATGGGCGGAGCTTCAGAACGGGAAGGAGGACGGGGTGAGTGGCCACCCCCGAACGTCCCCCAAAATAATTGCAAATTAAATCACGATTTCATTCACAATTTAATTCACGGTTTAAAGGTTTAAATCACGATCTCAGAGAGGATTCTGTTGAGCAATGGACAGAATAGGCAGAACAGAGGGCGGAGTGTAGCTAGGGAGAGCAGGGGCTCAGGGATGCTAGAGAGTCCTGCAACCACCCAGAGGCCTGGGAAGGAAGCTCAGACTCAGGAAGGGAGGTGGCTTTCAAATCAGTACAGATAAGGAGGAAAATGAAATGTAAGGATCAAAGGCGTATTGCGGGATTCCCAAGACTGCTTTGTTAGGAAGCCACTCAACGGGTTCAGACGCGTAATTCTGAACTGTAGCTGTTCTTGTATATATGTAATAAAGACTGTAAATCTCACGCTGATTGTGCTGGAGTGTTACCTTTACACCACCTTTACACAAGATTTAACTCACAATTTCATTGATTTAGTTCCCAGTTTAGTTCCCAGTTTAAGGATTTAAATCACTATTCCAACCACAATTTAATTCACGATTTAAAGATTTGAATCGTTCCAATTACGATTTCACTCACAATTTGTCATGATTTAATTCTCATTTTAATTCATGATTTAGAGATTTAAATCATGATCACGATTTAATTCAAGATTTTAATATTTAAATCATGATTTCTATCGCAATTTCTATCGCGATGGAAACCCGTCTTCCATCAGATTTGATTTAAATCCTTCCTTTACTGAAAGGTACAGCCTTGCTGTCATCCTCTTAATACAGACAGTATCATTTTCAGAGCAGGGTGAATTTTATTTAAATTTGTTTTATTTAATTCCTTTATAATATGTATTTTATAATATAATATTATATTATATTTTGTTTATTACATAGTATGAATATTCTATATTTTATTTTACAGTGGTGCCTCGCAAGACGAAATTAATTCGTTCCGCAAGTCTTTTCGTCTTGTGAGTTTTTCGTCTTGCGAAGCACGGTTTCCCATAGGAATGCATTGAAAATCAATCAATGCGTTCCTATGGAAACCGCCTTCAGACCAGGTCCGGGGACAGTCTGTCCCCCGACCTCTTCTGAAGGCCGGCGGGGGGGCAAAAGTCTTTGCTTTCCCCCCGCCTGCCTTCCCGGGACAGCGGAGACTCCCGGGACAGCGGAAGCCTTCACTGCCGCCCGCCAGCATTTTAAAAACCCCGGGACAGCGGACTTCTCTGCACGCGGGGCAGACATTCGCAGCTTGGGGAGCCCTGCAGGGCTCTCCAAGCTGCGGATAGCAGCCTGCTGCCCCGCACGAGGGGCAGACATTCGCAGCTTGGGGAACCCTGCAGGAGTTCCCCGCAAGGCTCTCCAAGCTGCGGATAGCAGCCTGCTGCCCCGCACGAGGGGCGCTCTGCTTCAGACATTCGTAGCTTGGGGCATTCACAGACATTCGCAGCTTGGGGAGCCCTGCGGGGCTCTCCAAGCTGCGCATAGCAGCCTGCTGCCCCGCGTGAGGGGCAGACATTCGCAGCTTGGGGAGCCCTGCAGGAGTTCCCCGCAGGGCTCTCCAAGCTGCAGATAGCAGCCTGCTGCCCCGCGCGAGGGGCAGACATTCGTAGCTTGGGGAGCCCTGCTGGACTTCCCCGCAGGGCTCTCCAAGCGGCTGATAGCAGCCTGCTGCCCCGCGCGAGGGGCAGACATTCGCAGCTTGGGGAGCCCTGCAGGAGTTCCCCGCAGGGCTCTCCAAGCTGCGGATAGCAGCCTGCTGCCCTGCGCGAGGGGCAGACATTCGCAGCTTGGGGAGCCCTGCAGGAGTTCCCCGCAGGGCTCTCCAAGCTGCGGATAGCAGCCTGCTGCCCCGCGTGAGGGGCGCTCTGCTTCTCCTCTGTTCCCGGACCTGTCCTGAAGGCTTGCGGTGGGAGGAGGGCTTTCCTCCCCACCGCCAACATTCAGAATGCTGTTCTGAATGTTGGCGGTGGGGAGGAAAAACCCTCCTCCCACCGCAAGACCCGGGAACAGAGGAGAAGCACTGCACGCCTTCTCCTGTGTTCCCGGACCTCCCACCGCAAGCCTTCAGGACAGGTCCGGGAACAGAGGAGAAGGCGCGCTGCGCTTCCCCGCTGTCCCCGGAGATTTCCCTATGGGCTTTCTTCTTGCGAAGCAAGCCCTTAGCGAAATTCGTCTTGCGAAGCCGCTAAAAATCGGAAAACCCTTTCGTCTTGCGGGTTTTTCGTTTAGCGAGGCATTCGTCTTGCGGGGCACCACTTTAATCAGTGCTTTTTCTGGGGGGATGCATACCAGGTATTTTCCAGGTATACAATCTCGAGGAGAAATCACAGGCTTTTCCAAGGTTCAAGGAATTCTGTGCTTGGTTGGAAAATGTGCATGGTAAGAAGATAAAGACTCTTTTCACTGATCACGGGGGGGGGGGGATTCACTTCTCAGCAGTTTGAAGCTTTTTGACTGAGAAAGGAATTCAGCACGATTTGTCTAGTCCTCGTTCGCCATGGCAGAATGGACTTTGCGAGAGGGTAAGTCAAACATTGCTTCAAGGGTTAAAAACCTTGCTGCATGATGCCAATCTTCCAGAGAGTTATTGGGCGGAATCTTGGGCTTGTTTTGTTTACAGTTATAATCGCAGGTTATCTTCAGCGATTGGTTGTACCCCCTATGAGAAGATGTTTGGCAAGAAACCATACATCAAACACATGAGAATTTTTGGTTCTGAAATGTGGGTTCACACACCACAAAGCTCCAAGTTAGGCAAGCGTGGATTACATGCTCACTAGCAGTGTTGAGTACAATGCCAAGTGGAGGGAGAATGTGGGAATTTTCCAATGTTATCCTGATGACAGTGATGAGACTGAGGATAGGCAACAGCTAAAGCAGCAGCAACAGCCACAGCTGCCACAACAACCCACTGATGAAGGTCCTGATTCTGAGTCTGAGACTGAATCGGGTGATTCAGAGGATTTCAAGAGTGCGAAAGCCTCTATGCGACCCTCTGAAAGCTCTGATCAAGAATTGGAGGGACCATTGTTCACTATAGGCCACTTTTCTCCTAAGAAGGAAGAGGAGAGTGTTGAAGACTTAAGGCTAATTCGCAGGTCTCAGAGAGCCACAAAAGGCAGACCTCCAAAGAGATTTGCTGATGAGTTTGCTAAAACAGCAGTAGCAACTGTTGAAAGCTCCAAGAAGGTATTTGAACCTTCAAGTTTCCAGGAAATCCAGGATTTGGATTCAAAGGATGCTGAGCCATGGTTAAATGCCATGAAGGCTGAGCTTGATTCCTTAGAGAGAAACAAAACATGGGAGCTAGTTCCAGTAGTTCCAGGAATGAAACTACTTGGAAGCAAATGGGTCTTCAAAGCGAAGACAGATCAAAATGGCAAGATAGTCAGACACAAAGCCAGATTGGTAGCCAGAGGTTTTTCACAGGTACCAGGTGAGGACTATCACGAGACCTACTCACCCACCGTGAGGTATGAGAGCATTAGGCTTATGCTCAAGCTTGCTGCAGAAGAGAATCTTCACGTTTTCCACCACAATGTGAATACAGCATTTTTGTACAGATCTTTAGGTGAATCTCTTTATATGCTTCCAGCTGATGGCGTACAGATAAAACAGGGATTTGTTTGTGCTCTGAAGAAGTCCCTTTATGGTCTCAAACAAAGTGCACGGTGTTGGCACACAAAACTCACTGAAGTATTGTTTTCTCTAGGTTTTCAGCAAGGGAAAGCTGATCCATGTATATTTGTCAAAGAGGAGGGGCAAAAGAAGCTGTATTGCTTGTTTTATGTTGATGATATTTTATTCTTTTGGGATGATGTCACAATGTACAATAACACCCTAGCTCAACTGAAAGAGCACTTTGACATGAAAGATCTTGGTGAGGTAAACAACTACCTATCTCTGGAAATAGAGAGAGATCAAGATGGTAACATTCTAGTACACCAGTCACTGTAGACACACCGATGACAATAGGTTATCAGGTAGATGACACTGAAGAAGCATTTTCTGACATTACACTGTACAGAAGTGTGCTAGGTAAACTGAACTTCATTGCCAGATGTTCAAGACCTGACATTGCTGTTAGCTGTAATTTGCTAAGCAGACAAGTCAACAATCCTACTGTTAAGGATTGGAAAGCTCTGAAACGCATAGCTCGCTATTTGAAAGGCACTATGCATTACAGACTGAGATTTAACAATCAGAAGTCTGGTGGTCTTGAGATATTTGCAGGTGCAACTTTTGGTAGTGACACTACAGACAGGAAAAGTACGTCTGGAGTTTGCTACATGTACAATCAGGGTCTATTTGATTGGTCATGCAAGAAGCAAACAACAGTTAGCTTAAGTACTTGTGAAGCTGAACTGAATGCACTGTCTTATTCACTTAAGGATTGTGAATGGTTGTTACAATTGTGCAAAGACATGAAAATTCCTGTCAAATGTCCAATCCAGGTTTATCAAGACAACAAAGCATGTTTGGCTTTGCTGACTTTTGAAGGTTGTAAGCAAAGCACAAAGCATTTACAATTGAAGTTGCAACATGCTAGGGAATGTATTCAGAAGGGACTCGTAACGGTGTCCTATATGCCAGGTAATGAAATTCCTGCTGATGTATTGTCCAAGGTTGTATCAAGGGATCAACACTGTACCTATGTGCAGAGGTTGGGTTTGTACTGATATTGTACGAACATGCTGCCCAGTGATGTTCACAGAAAGGGGGAGGATGTTGGTTTCTGCTTCCTTCACTGTGCAGCAAAATGCTTGTCATAAGACAATTGTTTACATTCCACAGTCAGAGTTACTGTTGGGTTCCCACGGGAAATGGGAGACTGGATGTCACTGTTGGGATACTGCCAGGGAGACAAAGGCCATCACTGCCTCCACGTCGAGTCCGGACGTCCATCGATCTCCCGTAGATACAGTATCAGTCAATTAACGACACGAGGCCTTGGAAATAGCTTTCCACATTCCAGAGCTCGTGCACGCTCTATCGCAGAGTTCGTACAGCAAAAAACGCACTCAGGAGAGCATTATTTATAACTTTATTCAGCGTTGGTCAGAACAAAGAAAAGACACGGCTGCCTGCTTCGATGTCTCAGGCACAGAGAGAGAAATGAAAGCAAAGACACAACAGAAACATCCTGTGAACAGGAAATACGCAGACTGTGACTCACAAAGCCTGCTCCCTTTTAAGGTGGAACGGAAATATCCTAACAGTGACGTACACTGGTTTCCTGTTTTTCACTGTTCTCTCGGTGTTCTTTGTTTCTGAGACGAGTTGCTTCTCAGCTCTCACAGAGGCAGGATGCATGTTTGTATTCTCTCAGCATAGAGTGGAAATAAATGTGGCACATACTGCTTATCCTTCTGCTGTGTGGACTACTCTGCTTGGGCTCAAGATAAGACGAGCCTGTATCAGCTTCAGATGGGCCAAAGCTTGTCAAAATATCACAGCAGGGATGGGTGTGGGGTGGGCAGCAGGGATGGGTGCAGGGTGGGCGGCAGGGATGGGTGCGGGCTGGGCAGCAGGGATGCGTGCAGGGCAGGCGGCAGGGATGGGTGCAGGGTGGGGGGGGGAGGGATGGGTGCAGGCCTGGTGGCAGGGATGGGTGCAGGGTGGGTGGCAGGGATGGGTGGGGGGGAGGGTGCTTGCTGCTTCCCCTGATTGGCCTGGATGGGTGCAGGGCAGGCGGCAGTGATGGGGCAGGTGGGCGGTAGGGTTGGGTGCAGGGTGGGCGGCAGGGATGGGTGCAGTGCGGGTGCCAGAGATGGGGGCAGGGATGCGTGCAGGGGGGGAATGCTAGCTGCTTCCCCTGATTGGGCAGTGATGGGTGCAGGGCGGGCGGCAGTGATGGGGCAGGTGGGTGGCAGGGATGGGTGCAGGGTGGGGGGAGGGATGGGTGTGGCGTGCCGTGGGCGGCAGAGATGGGGGCAGGGTGGGTGCTTGCTGCTTCCCCTGATTGGGCAGGGATTGGTGCAGGTCTGGTGGCAGGGATGGGGCGGGGCGGGTGCCAGAGATGGGGGAAGGGATGCGTGCAGGGTGGAGGGGAATGCTAGCTGCTTCCCCTGATTGGGCAGGGATGGGTGCAGGGCAGGCGGCAGTGATGGGGCAGGTGGGCGGTAGGGTTGGGGGCAGGGTGGGCAGCAGGGAGGGCGGCAGGGATGGGTGCATGGTATGGGGAGGGATGGGTGCAGGGCGACTGGCAGAGATGGGTGCAGGGTGGGTGGCAGAGATGGGTGCAGGGTGGGTGGTAGGGATGGGTGCAGGGCCGGCGGCAGGGTGGGCAGCAGGGATGCGTGCAGGGTGGGCAGGCAGACACTGGCTGCTTCCTCCAATGGGGCAGGGATGGGTGCAGGGTGGGCGGTAGGGATGGGTGCAGGGTGTGGGGGAGGGATGGGTGTAGTGCGGGTGGCAGAGATGGGTGCAGGGTGGGGGGAGGGATGGGTGCAGGGTCGGGGGAGAATACTAGCTGCTTCCCCTGATTATTCAGGGATGGGTGCAGGGCGGGAGGCAGGGATGGGAGTAGGCGGCAGGAATGGGGCGGGCGGGTGGTAGAGATGGGGGCAGGGTGGGTGGGCGGGCGCTGGCTGCTTCCCCCGAGGTGGCAGGAATGGGTGCAGCTCTGGCGGCAGGGATGGGTGCAGGGCGGGCAGCAGAGATGGGTGAGGGGCGGGCAGCAGGGATGGGTGTAGGGTGGGAGGGTGGGCGCTGGCTGCTTCCCCCAAGGAGGCAGAGATGGGTGCAGGGTGGGCGGAAGGAATGGGTGCAGGGTGGGTGGGCGAGCGCTTGCTGTTTCCCCAGATTGGGCAGAGATGGGTGCAGGGTGGGTAGTAGGGATGGGTGCAGGGTGAGTGGCAGGAATGGGTGTAAGCACTGGCTGCTTCCTCCGAGGTGGCAGGGATGGGTGCAGGGCGGGCAGCAGAGTGTCGGAATCTTCTCTACAACCGAGCTAGAAAAGCTCATCCTCTGACGGTGATTAACGACCTGAGCCTTTGATGAGGCTCCAGGCACGTTCCCCGTTCAGCAGAGTATCCAAAACAGCAGAAGGAGTCAAGAAATATGAGCTACATCGCTATGCTTTATTTTCTAACTATGCAGACAGTAAGAATATACATCCTCTCTCTGTGAAAGCAGAGAGCAACTGGAACACAAAAGAACAGAAAACCAGTAACATCCCATCCGTCTCCCGTCTTCCGTGAGGCTTCCAACAGTCTGGAATGTGTGGAATACAAACAGAGTCTTGTGACGCCAAGCACTGCACAGTGGCATAAACAGAAACCAACACAGAGGTGGGTGCGGAGGGGGTGGCAGGGATGGGTGCATGGTGGGCGGGCGGGCGCAGGCTGCTTCTTCCGAGGGGGCAGGGATGGGTGCATGGTGGGCGGCAGGGATGGGTGCAGGGCGGGCAACAGAGATGGGTGCGGGGTGGGTGGTAGGGATGGGTGTGTTGTTTTTGCAGAGTCCAGTGCACAGCAGAAGGATGAGGAGTACGTGCCACATACTTTAATTTACTTTGTTTACACTTCAATGCTGAGAGTTTACAAGCAGGCATCTTGCCTCTGCGAGAGCAGAGAGACAACTCCTCTCTCCTCGGAAACACCGAGAGAACTGTGAAAAACAGGAAACCAGTGTACGTCACATCCAGTCTCCCTTTCCCGTGGGAAAACCCAACAGCAACTGACTGTGGAATGTAAACACCTGTCTCGTGACAAGCACTTCGCTGCACAGTGAAGGAAGCAGAAACCAACATCCTCCCCCTTTCTGTGAACATCACTGGGCAGCGTGTTCGTACAATATCAGTACAAACCCAACTTCTGCACATAGGTACAGTGTTGATCCCTTGATACAACCTTGGACAATACATCAGCAGGAATTTCATTACCTGGCATATAGGACACCGTTACGAGTCCCTTCTGAATACATTCCCTAGCATGTTGCAACTTCAATTGCAAGTGCTTCGTGCTTTGCTTACAACCTTCAGAATTCAGCAAAGCCAAACATGCTTTGTTGTCCTGGTAAACCTGGATTGGACATTTGACAGGAATTTTCATGTCTTTGCACAATTGTAACAACCATTCACAATCCTTAAGTGAATAAGACAGTGCATTCAGTTCAGCTTCACAAGTACTTAAGCTTTGTAACGGTTTGAACCTTCCCCGAAAAAGACGTCAAGTTTTTCACATTTTGAAGAAAGAACAATTAGACATAATATGCTTGCAAGAAACTCATATTGCCAGGATACAGAGGAAATTATTGATAAATAAGAGACTGGGACAGGAATTTATATCATCAGCTAAAGTTAAGAAAAGAGGTGTGGTGATTTATGCAAAAGAAAAATTGGCTCCAAAAATGATATTTAAAGATGAACAAGGAAGATACCTGGCAATTGAAATTCAAATTCAAGGAGAAAAAGTTTTGATAGTAGGAGTTTATGCACCAAATGAAGGGAAGGCCGAATTTTTTAAGAAGTTGCATGAGACTTTAATGGATTTCTTAGACTACAAAATCGTAATGATGGGAGATATGAATGGAGTTGTCTCCACAAACATGGATAAAGCACAGAGACAAGTGATCTCTAAAGAAGGAAGATTACCAAAGACTTTTTTTGAAATGACTGAAACTATGGACCTTATTGATATTTGGAGAACAAGGAACCCTCTTGAGAGAGAGGGAACTTTTTTCTCTGAAGCAAAAATGACATGGACAAGAATTGACCAAATTTGGGTTACTAGTAGCCTGGCGCCAAGAGTTAAAAAAACAGAAATCTGCCCAAAAACCTGCTCCGACCATAATGCGGTAAAGATGGAGATGAAACTAACAACAACTGGATCCTTTAGATGGAGAATGAATGACACCCTATTCAGAGATGAAGAGATTTATAAGAAGGCCCAAAAAACATTGAAAGATTACTTTGAGATAAATCTGAGAACAGAAGTGGAGAAAGAAAATTTTTTGGAAAAAATGAAAGAAGGAGAAAAAAAATTGAGATCTAAACCAAAGTCCCAAGAGATTTTGAGAGAAATAAAGTATTATCAGACGCAATATATGGAACTGATGAATCAAGAAATAGAATGGAAAATAAAGCAAATGAGACAAAAAACTTTTGAATCGGCAGACAAATGTGGGAAACTTCTGTCATGGCAACTGAAAAAGAGGCAAAAATTGAACACTGTGACATGTCTTGAAGTGGATGGAAAAATCATCCACAAGCTGAACGAGATAAGTAATTGTTTTCAAAGCTTTTTTAAGAAATTGTATGCACAAGGGCCAGTAAATGAACAAGAAATAGAAGAATTTATTTAAAAATATGGACTACCAAAAATTTCAGAACAAAGCAAAATGATCCTGAATGAGAAAATTACAGAACAAGAAATAGAGGGTGCCATTCAGAACATGCAACTGGGGAAATCACCAGGACCAGATGGTTTGACTGCTAGATACTACAAAGCGTTGAAGGAATGGTTAATACAACCACTGAAGGAAGTATGTAATGAAATTTTGGAGGGGAAAAAGGCTCCCGAATCGTGGGAAGAGGCATTTATCTCACTTATACCAAAAACAGAGACTGAAAAGAACCAGGTCAGGAACTACCGCCCTATATCTTTACTGAATGTGGATTACAAAATTTTTGCAGACATTCTGGCAAAAAGACTCAAGAGAATGCTGTTAGGGGAGATTCATAAGGACCAGACAGGCTTTCTCCCAGGGAGACAGATGTCAGACAATGTGAGGAACATTATAGACATTTTGGAGTTATTAGAGGTGGACATTAACAGGAAAGCTGTTTTGATTTTTGTGGATGCGGAGAAATCCTTTGACAACATTTGCTGGAGTTTTATGAAGAAGAATCTCCAAGGGATGGGGGTAGGCCAAGGTTTTGAAAACGGTATAGGTGCAATATACTTCAAACAAAAAGCAAAATTAATTGTAAACAATGTGGTAACGGAGGAAATACCCATAGAAAAAGGTACACGACAGGGATGCCCAATATCCCCTTTGCTTTTTATATCAGTCCTGGAGGTTTTGTTAAATATGATTAGAAGGGACCAGTTGGTTAAAGGTATTCAGGTCGGAGTCAAAAATTACAAGTTAAGGGCATTTGCAGATGACCTAGTGTTAAGTTTGCAACAGCCAGACACTAGTACCAAAAGAGTATTAGAACAAATTGAGACATTTGGTCAAGTAGCAGGCTTTAAATTGAACAAACAGAAAACGAAAGTGCTGGAAAAAAATTTAACAATGGAAGAAAGAGAGAGATTTCAGAGTGAAACAGGGTTGGAAATAACAAAAAAAGTGAAATACCTGGGGGTGAACTTAACATCTAAGAATGTGAATTTATTTAAAGACAATTATGAAAAGTGTTGGACAGAAGTAAAGAAAGATTTAGAAATATGGTCTAGACTGAGACTTTCCTTGTTAGGCCGAATTGCTGTTATCAAGATGAATGTATTGCCTAGAATGTTATTTTTGTTTCAGACGTTACAGATTTTGGACAAGATGGACTGCTTCAAGAAGTGGCAGAAAGACATATCCAAATTTGTCTGGCAGGGCAAAAAGCCCAGAATAAAATTTAAGATTTTAACTGATGCAAAAGATAGAGGGGGCTTTGCCCTGCCGGACTTAAGACTTTATTATGAATCAGCAGCTTTTTGCTGGTTGAAACACTGGCTACTTCTTGAAGATACAGACATTTTGGATTTGGAAGGGTATGATAATAACTTCGGTTGGCATGCATATTTATGGTATGACAAGGTAAAGGTGTATAAAAGTTTCAAAAACCATATTGTTAGGAAAGCATTATACAATGTTTGGATTCGATATAAAGACTTGTTGGAAAGTAAAACTCCCAGGTGGTTGTCACCAATGGAAGCTAAGGCGGTGAAAAAACTTAATATGGATTCTAATTGGCCAAAATACTGTGAAATCCTAGAACAAGATGGTGAGAAGCTTAAACTTCAGAGTTATGAGAAACTAAAGTTCAAAGTTCGAGACTGGTTACATTACCATCAGATAAACGAGACATTTAAGCAGAACAGGAAAATAGGATTTCAGAAGGAGAGGTCAAAGTTAGAAACAGAACTGTTAGAACCCAATACTAAGAATTTGTCTAGAATGTATAACTTGCTGTTGAAATGGAATACACAGGATGAAACGGTGAAATCAGCTATGATTAAATGGGCACAGGATATCGGTCATGACATTATGTTTGCTGACTGGGAACAGTTATGGACCACTGGTGTTAAGTTCACGGCATGTAATGCCTTAAAAGAGAACATAATGAAAATTTTTTACAGGTGGTACATGACCCCAGCCAAGCTTGCAAAGATTTACCATTTGCCCAATAGTAAATGCTGGAAATGCAATGAGACTGAAGGTACCTTTTATCACCTTTGGTGGACCTGCCCAAGGATTAAAGCCTTTTGGGAAATGATCTATAATGAAATTAAGAAGGTCCTTAAGTGGACTTTTCCTAAGAAACCTGAGGCTTTTCTCCTGGGCATGGTTGGCCAACTGGTGCCAAAGAAGGATAGGACTTTTTTCATGTATGCTACTACAGCAGCAAGAATTCTTCTGGCAAAGTATTGGAAGATTCAAGAACTACCTACTCTGGAAGAATGGCAGACAAAGGTGACAGACTTCATGGGACTAGCAGAGATGACCGGCAGAATCCGAGACCAGGGGAAAGAGACAGTGGAAGAGGACTGGAAGAAATTCAAAACATATCTTAAAAACTGTTGTAAAATTGAGGAGTGTTAAGATGTCAAGGGGTAAGAAGTAGAGAATTACAGCTGTAACTAATAAGTTTAAGGAAATTTAATGAAAGGGAACTAATAGATAAATTGACTAAAGGGTTGCTAAAGAATTGTGGAATAAGGATGCAGCGAAAGGGAGGTATGGGGAAGTCGGTATATGTTTAATGTTGTGTATGTTTTTGTTTTGTGTTGTGTTTGTTTTTTATTATGTGTTTGAAAAATGAAAAAAAAAATAAAAAAAACACACACAAGTACTTAAGCTAACTGCTGTTTGCTTCTTGCATGACCAATCAAATAGACCCTGATTGTACATGTAGCAAACTCCAGACGTACTTTTCCTGTCTGTAGTGTCACTTCCAAAACTTGCATCTGCAAATATTTCAAGACCACCAGACTTCTGAATGTTAAATCTCAGTCTGTGATGCATAGTGCCTTTCAAATAGCGCGCTATGCGTTTCAGAGCTTTCCAATCCTTAACACTAGGATTGTTGACTTGTCTGCTTAGCAAATTACAGCTAACAGCAATGTCAGGTCTTGAACATCTGGCAATGAAGTTTAGCTTGCCTAGCACACTTCTGTACAGTGTAGTGTCGGAAAATGCTTCTTCAGTGTCTTCTACCTGATAACCTGTTGTCATCGGTGTGTCTACAGGGTTAGCATCCATCAGGTTTAGTTTGCTTAACACATCAGCAATTTTCTGTGACTGGTGTACTAGAATGTTACCATCTTGATCTCTCTCTATTTCCAGAGATAGGTAGTTGTTTACCTCACCAAGATCTTTCATGTCAAAGTGCTCTTTCAGTTGAGCTAGGGTGTTATTGTACATTGTGACATCATCCCAAAAGAATAAAATATCATCAACATAAAACAAGCAATACAGCTTCTTTTGCCCCTCCTCTTTGACAAATATACATGGATCAGCTTTCCCTTGCTGAAAACCTAGAGAAAACAATACTTCAGTGAGTTTTGTGTGCCAACACCGTGCACTTTGTTTGAGACCATAAAGGGACTTCTTCAGAGCACAAACAAATCCCTGTTTTATCTGTACGCCATCAGGTGGAAGCATTCACCTAGAGATCCGTATAGAAAAGCTGTATTCACATCATGGTGACTAATGTGTAGATTCTCCTCTGCAGCAAGCTTGAGCATAAGCCTAATGCTCTCATACATCACTGTGGGTGAGTAGGTCTCGTGATAGTCTTCACCTGGTACCTGTGCAAAACCTCTGGCTACCAATCTGGCTTTGTGTCTGACTACCTTGCCATTTTGATCTGTCTTCGCTTTGAAGACCCATTTGCTTCCAAGCAGTTTCATTCCTGGAACTACTGGAACTAGCTCCCAAGTTTTGTTCCTTTCTAAGGAATCAAGCTCAGCCTTCATGGCATTTAACCATGGCTCAGCTTCCTTTGAATCCAAATCCTGGATTTCTTGGAAACTTGAAGGTTCAAATACCTTCTTGGAGCTTTTAACAGCTGCTACTGCTGTCTTAGCAAACTCATCAGCAAATCTCTTTGGAGGTCTGCCTTTTGTGGCTCTTTGTGACCTGTGAATTAGCCTTAAGTCCTCAACACTTTCCTCTTCCTTCTTAGGAGAAAAGTGACCTATTGTGAACAATGGTTCTTCCAATTCTTGATCAGAGCTTTCAGAGGGTCGCATAGAGGCTTTCGCACTCTTGAAATCCTCTGAATCACCCGATTCAGTTTCAGACTCCGAATCAGGACCTTCATCAGTGGGTGTGGGTTGTTGTGGCTGCTTTTGACTATCCTCAGTCTCATCACTGTCATCAGGATAACATTGGAAAATTCCCACATTCTCCCCCCACTTTGCATTGTACTCAACACTTCTTGTGAGCTTAATTGTCTTAGAGTCAGTCATCATTATTCTGTAAGAACCTTTCTGATAACCTAGAAAGATACCATGCAATCCACGCTTGTCTAACTTGGAGCTTTGTGGTGAGTGAACCCACATGTCAGAACCAAAAATTTTCATGTGTTTGATGTATGGCTTCTTGCCAAACATCTTCTCATAGGGGGTACAACCAATCGCTGAAGATAACCTGCGATTGTAACTGTAAACAAAACACGAGAGAGATTCGGCCCAATAACTCTCTGGAAGATTGGCATCATGCAGCAAGGTTTTTAACCCTTGAAGCAATGTTTGACTTGCCCTCTCACAAAGTCCATTCTGCCATGGCGAGCGAGGACTAGACAAATCATGTTGAATTCCTTTCTCAGTCAGAAAAGCTTCAAACTGTTGAGAAGTGAATTCCCCCCCCCCCCGCGATCAGTGAAAAAAGTCTTTATCTTCTTACCATGCACATTTTCCAACCAAGAACAGAATTCCTTGAACCTTGGAAAAGCCTCTGGTTTCTGCTTGAGATTGTACACATAAATATACCTGGAAAATGCATCAATGAGAACCATGAAGTACCTGTTTCCACCCAAAGAGGGCGCTAGTGGTCCAACCAAATCAGCATGAACAACCTGGTATGGTTCTGTAGCTTGCCTACTAGACACCTTACCTTTCGCAGCCATTTTCACCTTGTTTGCTGCGCATGCTTTGCACTTCATGTGGTACCTGCAGGGTGTAATAGTCATACCTTCAACCAAGGCAGGCATTTTAGATACTGCCTCAAAATGCAAATGACCAAATTTCCGGTGAAAATCATGAATACATCCTGCATGCAAACTTTTGTTAGAACCTGCAATGCAACAAGTTTCATCCTGCACAACATCATCAAAATACAAAACAAACAAACGATCAACATATTCAGCATGCAATACATAATCATTTTTCTTTGTGATGGTGCACTTCTTGTTCTTGAAGGAAACGTCAATGTTCCGTTCATTCAGCTGCGCAACACTGAGTAGATTATGTTTCGCATCTGGTACAAAAAGTACATTCTGTATCGATAAGTCCAAACTGTGAAGAACAACAGTTCCGTAGCCTTGACTGGGGATCGAGTGGCCATCCGCCTGGTGAATCGCACCTTCCTGCGGTGTAAAAGACACGAACAGTCGCTTATCGTTGCACATGTGGTGGGTCGCTGCTGAATCAACAACGAAGAAAGATCTAGACGTCTTCTGGACCTTTGCAACCTTTGGAGTGAAGCGTGAGACCATTGCCTTGTGCTGCGTTGTCCTGGACACCGCACCTTTGCCTTTGCTCTGGCCTTTTCCACGCGATGAACTTTCGCTGCGCTGCTCTGTCTTGGCCCTGGGATATCTGCATTCCCTCTTCATATGGCCTAGACGCCCACATGAGTAGCATTTCACTGCCTTCAAAGCTTTGGCGCCATCTGGTGGTTCCACTGCACTCTGGGATGACGTCTGTGAAGGTTCCCCCTTTCCCATGCAGCTAGCACCCCGGCGGTCTGCTTCATTCTGAATCACGGCAGTATCACAGGCTACTCTGAGCTGAGCATGTGGCTGATTGGCATCAGATTCCCCACTTGCATCAGCCAGCCTTCTGCAGCTAGCCATCATGACTCTGGCATTAGCCTTCTGCGTCATCTCTGCTGCTTTAAATCAAGCTGCTTTATAGAAGCTGCGTCTCTGCTGCTTCAAACCTCATTCCAAAGGCACTTTTAAAAGTTACTTTCGGTTTCCCAGCCATCCAAGCCTCTACGCTTGTGCCGTGGCAAACGGCTTTAAAAGTTCAAAGTCCAGCCTTAAAGCCATTAATTAGGAGCTGGCAGGCTGCCCGGAGCATGAGCACATACCTCTCATCAATCAACTTGACGCAGAGAAGATAACATCCGATCCGTTTCTCTGTTCCTCCGCATTCCGACTTGACTTTTGGAGTCCATCTGTCAGCTTGATCGCGTTTTTCTGGGCCAAGGACCAAAAATGTTGTTTTTGCAGAGTTCAGTGCACAGCAGAAGGATGAGGAGTACGTGCCACATGCTTAACTTTTCCTTTATTTACACTTCAATGCTGAGAGATTACACACAGGCATCTTGCTTCTGCGAGAGCAGAGAAGCAACTCCTCTCTCCTCGGAAACAAAGAACTCCGAGAGAACAGTGAAAAACAGGAAACCAGTGTACGTCACATCCAGTCTCCTCTTCCCGTGGGAAAACCCAACAGCAACTGACTGTGGAATGTAAACACCTGTCTCGTGACAAGCACTTCGCTGCACAGTGAAGGAAGCAGAAACCAACAGGGTGCAGGGTGGGCAGCAGTGATGGATGCTGGGCTGGCGGGTGCCGGCCCCCTCAAGTCCACATTCACCAGGGCCTGCTTGATCTTGTCACCGATGGCTGTTGAATCCAGATCGCTGCAGCGAGAGGGGGAAAGAACGGAAAGCGGAGTGAGACCAGATTGATTCCTTTTCCGAGGCGCACCTGTCTCCCACCTGGATTGCGGGAGAAGTTTGGGAGCTGGAAAAAACAGCCACTAGGTGGGGCTCTAACCCGATGTTCTAACCTGGGGGATGCCACACCTACCCGAGCGCAAGCTACGCCCACCTGGCCCCCACTGCCAACCTCGTATTGGCATTGCAAGGGGTTGGGGTAGATGACCCTGGGTGTCCCTTCTCTTGGGGGATTGCTGCATTGCAGGGGGACTCTCGTGGAGGGGGGTTGGGCTAGATGACCCCCGGGGTACCCTTCCCTTGTCCATCATTCTGGGATCACCACACGCCTTTTCCTCGCTCCCTGGAAATAGATCGGGGCTTGGCTGTCAGCAGAAGCAGGACTAGAAAAACAGAAAGTGGCTTCGAGATATGCCAAAACCTTGCCCCAGGGCATGTCAAGATTACCGGTACATAAGGAGGGAGCAAAACATGTTGTGGCTCAGACTGCACCAAAAACCTCCCTTTTCTAGCACCCTCTCCTAGCCCAACCCCCCAAAAGCAGGAATGCAATTGTGCATTTTTATTTTTATGTATTTCATGGTGTATTTTTATTTTTTATGTATTTTTTAAATGTATTTCTATTTTTATGTATTTTGTCGTGTGTTTTTATTTTTCTGCATTTTATTATGCTTTTTTATTATTATGTAATTTATAACTGTTGCAGGAACCCCCCCCCAACATACAGTTTGCACAAGCACCCACACACACACCATACGCGCCATTACCTTTAATAAAACTCTATTGAAAAGTCTTCCGTAAATAAGGAACCGGCAAGCCACTCCAGTATCCCTGCCAAGAAAACTCAATGGACAAAGACAACAGGCATATAAATGAGGACAGAGGTGCCTGGCGTTCTCTGGTCCATGGGGTCACGAAGAGTCGGACACGACTAAACGACTAAACAACAACAACAACAAAAAAAAGCCCATAAGCTGTAAGTGGGTTTTTAAGGTGAAAAAGCTGGCTGATGGTAGTTGTCAGAGGAAAGCCAGGTTGGTTGCAAGGGGCTTTACACAAAGGAAAATGATACATTATGATGAAGTGTTTGCCCCAACAGCAAAGGCTGAAACAGTAAAATCAGTTTTAGCAATGGCAAGTCTGAGAGGGTTAAAAGTTAATCACTTTGATGTTGCCTCAGCATATTTAAATGCTCCTATTGACGCCGAGGTGTATTTACAGCAAATACCAGGTTATGAGCTGGAAAAAGACAGCATGGTGTTAAAACTGCAAAGGGCACTATACGGTTTACACTAAAGTGCACGTTTATGGCATGAATGCATAGACACAACTTTGAAAAAGATGGGCTTCAAACAAAGCCTGGCTGATTCCTGTTTATATTCAGCAATGGTGCAAGGAAGTGTTTGTTATTTACTTTTGTATGTTGACGATATCTGTCTAATAACAACTGCACAAAAGCAAGTGTCTTGGTTTATAAACAGCCTAGGTAACAAATACAAACTTAAGTATTTGGGAGAGATTCAGAATTACTTAGGAGTAGAGGTTCAGAGAAATGAAGAGGGCGTCTACTCTCTGAGTCAGAAGGAAAAAATCGAAAAGTTACTGAAGACATATGGAATGGAGAGGGCAAATGAGGTTGACACTCCCATAACTACCCAGTACAAAAATGAACCAGAAGGGCAAAAATGTGAAAATGCAACAACATTTCATTCTCTGTTGGGTTCTCTGTTATATTTAAGTTGTTGGACAAGACCCAACATAACATTGGCAGTGCACATGTTAAGCCAAAGAAGTGCAGACCCAGCTCAGAGAGATTGGGTAGCACTTAAAAGAATCCTAAGGTATCTGAAAGGCACAAAAGATTACAAACTGGTGCTGGATACAGGATATGATCAGCAAGTATATGCATACGCTGATGCCAGCTGGGGGGACAGAGAAAATGGAAAGTCTACCACTGCCTATGCCATATATATTGGAAATGCCCTGGTTCAGTGGAAATCCCAGAAACAAACATTTGTTGCCACAAGTACTTGTGAAGCAGAGTACTCAGCCATAAGCGAATGTGTGTCACAAATAGAGTGGTTTGCTTGTCTAACAAAAGAACTTGGAATACCTTCTGAAATGCCAATCACTGTGCTAAGTGACAACATGGCTGCACAACAGCTTGCTAACCAACAGAACTTTAAGAGCAAGAGTAAACATATTGCTATAAGATACGGAAATGTGAAAAATGCTTTGGAAAGAAATGTGTTAAAGGTACAGCACTGTAACACAAAATGTAATGTGGCGGATTTGTATACAAAATGTTTGGATGCTCCTAAATTTCGAGACTTAAGAGAATTATTAGGTCTCAAGCCTTTGACTTAAGGAGGAGTGTTGGGATTCGCAGGATACTGAGTAAGTCTGCAGGCTTCAACAGGCTGATGCAATACTCTGTAAAGTGCTGGGTCAGAGTGACTCAGCAGGAGTGTGATTAATGTGATTGGCTATCACCTGTTTTAAAAAGGAAAGCCTGTTCAACAGTAACTGTAGTGGTTGTGCTGTGGTGTGGTGGTTGTGCTGTGGTGGAGAGTATTTGTTTGCCTTAAGGAGCAGGTACTCTGTATGGACTGTTTTTGTAAATACCTGTATATAGCTCACATTAAAAAGACTGCACTGGGGAAAACCTGGGACTCTGAGCATTTCTGCTAAAAGCGCCGCGAGGAATTCGCGACAGACAGCTGCTAATGCAATGTATCCGGGTTTAATTGACCGTGACTGATCCAATCAAAATGTATCCAAGTGCTTCCTTTAAGTGAAAGTGCTTTTACCTCTGAAGTGTTTTCTGTTATAAATTCATAGAAAATCAGCCATATATCAGATCTGCACCGTTCCACTTTTGTTCTGCACCATGGAGGAAGAACTATTGAAGGGGGGAGGCTTGCCATAGGGCAGCCATAATCCCCCAAGCGTACCATCACGTCAGCCCACCCCAGCTGGCATGCCAACCCTGATGGTGCCAGACAGTGGACCATTTCACTCACAAAGAACCTGCATATGGAAGTGGATTCAGTACGGACTAAAACAAAGGACAGTGACCAACCCTTCCCTCTGGGAGCAGGAAACCGTGAACTCCTCTTTGTCCTCTGGAATGTACTCATGAAAGGAGGAATTGGACAGGTGACAGGACACTCAGGTTAGAAGAAGAAGAAGAAGAAGAGTTTGGATTTGATATCCCTCCTTTCACTCCCTTTAAGGAGTCTCAAAGCGGCTAACAATCTCCTTCCTCCCCCACAACAAACACTCTGTGAGGTGAGTGGGGCTGAGTGACTTCAAAGAAGTGTGACTGGCCCAAGGTCACCCAGCAGCTGCATGTGGAGGAGCGGAGACACGAACCCGGTTTCCCAGATTACGAGACTATCGCTCTTAACCACTACACCACACTACCACCCCAACTCCTCCCTCAAACCCTCCTTTTCTGTGATGTGTCAATGATGTAATCATGATGTAGTCTTGGTGTAGCTGTTGGAAACTTGCCCCCTCAGGAAAGGCTGAGTCCTCTTCCCAGGCTTGTCGGGGCCTGTCTCCGGTGACCTACCCTGGCTGGCATCCTGGCAGACCAGGGAGATCTTGATAGGCGACACCTCCCTGATGAAAGGTGCACACCCCCTTGCCCCCTTGCATAGCAGCAGGAGAACGAAAAACAGCCAGAAAGTCTATTTTATCTCTACTTTATTTCTGACTGTACAACTGTACAAAAACATGTCTGCTCACTCAGTCTCCTCCGAGCAACTGCATCAAACTTCCTTCACACAAGCAACAGGAAGGTCTCATATTACGCTGAGAACAAATCCCTGAGAAATCCCTGGAACATCCTGTCTCACGGTTAGTTCCATCATGTGATGTAAACATCCAGCTGCTTGTTCGCAACGTCGAATCATATGCTCCCCCATATGATTCGACGTTAGCTGCGAACAAAGCTTCATCCAGAGAAGAAAACAAACAGTTGTTATACACGCAACAATCCCTTGTTGTTTCAGTTCCACCTTTGGAACTCCCTGCCACTGGTTCCACCAGTGTAACTCTCTGGTTGTCTGTTTTCCAGGGAACGAGAGCTTCTGTATTACCTTGGCTAGGGAATGTAGTGTTACGTTTTGCAAGTCCCAGGTGTGTCTTTGTCTCTGACTTAGACATACTTTGAATCTGGCTTGAGTTGATAACTATAGTAACACATGCAACAGCTGAGTTAGCAAACTCTTGAGAGTACCTTTTGGGTAGTATGCCCTTTGTGACTCTCTCAGACCTGCGAATGAGGTGCAGATCCTCCTTGCTGACTGGTTCATCCTTTTGGGTGAACCACGCCCAACAGTAAATAGAGGTTCTGTCAATTCTAGTTCAGCCTTAACTTGTGAAAGACTAGACATTGTGTATGAACCCCTCTCAATGACTGTGTCAGCAGAACTCTCTGAGCTCTCTGTGTCACTCTCAGTATCAGAATACTCATCTGCATTGACATCAGTGGGAAATGTGTGGAGAACCTCTCTCTCCTGTCTTGGAGTGCTCTCCAGAAATTTTGTGAGAATCACCTGACCAGATTCAGACAAAATTACTCTGTAGAAACTGTCCATTAAACTTTAATTAGTTTAATGTTAAGTAAAAGTCCAGTGCGCTTCCAACGCCATAAATCTTATCTCAGCAGAGAATTTCGTGCAGCGGTTGAAGAAGGCAGGAGAGTCAGTACCTTTCAATGAAGAATCCTGGAGCAAGCACTTTGGAACTCAGGAAAAAACTTTATTTACAAAAGAAAAACCCTGGCGATAAAGCACACACGCTTTTATCTCCGGCATAAAGAAAACTTTACTCCAAACTTAACTCATATCAGCAAACACGCCCATGGCCACAAACTGAGTCTGCGAGTCAGGTCAAGGGGGGAGAACTATTTATACAAACTAACTCACATTCCTGGATGCTTAATGACTTCCAGCTGCTCAGTGATTAGAGCGACTTGTTACCTTTTAACCCTTTAGTACCAACAGAAACCCTTTTCATAACCCACAAAAATGCCTTTGGCATTTCTGACCCCTTGTGGGGTTTCCACATTGACATGAGATCCAAAAACCTTAAAATTATTTACCGAAGGTTTCCTCTGGAATAGCTTCTCAAAAGGAGAACTTTCCATACCTTTTGAAACCTTTCTCACCCATGTGTAACAGAAAGAGTTTAAAGATTCAGCCCAGAACCCATGTGGCAAATGTGAACTAAGCAATTGTGCTTCCATGCCTTTCAGCAACTCTTTGTTCACCTTCACACAAACACTCTCTTGTTCCATGAAGCCTCAGAGACAGCAATCTTATGCTCTATCTCTTGTTTCTCAAGGAAATCTTGAAAATCCTGTGAAAGAAAAATTGGCTTTTCATCTGTGAAAAGATAATCAATATTAGCATCATGAACAGTTTTAACCTTGTTACAAAGCTCTTTAAACCTTGCTAAGGTTTCCTTTCGTGTCTCCAATACGTAAATCCATACATAATGAGATCCATACAAATACAAGATAGTATTTTGCATTGCCTCTAGAGGGTGCTCCCGCTGCTCGGTCCCAGCGCCTGCCAACCTAGCAGTTCGAAAGCACCTCCGGGAGCAAGTAGATAAATAGGGACCGCTTACCAGCGGGAAGGTAAACGGCGTTTCCGTGTGCGGCTCTGGCTCGCCAGATGCAGCTTTGTCACGCTGGCCACGTGACCCGGAAGTGTCTCCGGACAGCGCTGGCCCCTGGCCTCTTGAGTGAGATGGGCGCACAACCCCAGAGTCTGTCAAGACTGGCCCGTACGGGCAGGGGTACCTTTACCTTTACACTTGCTGAAAAACACTGCTAATCTTTGTTGCCTTCTTATCTGTGGCTCCTTTGGATACACCTGCAAGAGAAGGCATTTTAGATTCACATGCATTGCACATTTTGTAATCAGACTCTACAAAAGTCAACAAATACAGCCCATCTTTCTCTTTGGCAGAAAGATACAGCTCTCCGTCTTTAAAGATTTTGCAACTCTCCTTATCATAGGATAACACCAGTCCTTTCTTTGTCATCTGAGAAACACTCAACAAATTGAATTTTAAGTCCGGAACATAGTAAACATTACTTATAGTCAAGTTCAGACTTTCCAAGTAAACAGTCCCAATTCCGGTCACTTCCATTTCCTGGCCGTTGGCCTGTTTCACAGTGAAGCGTTGCTTCTCAAACGTAGAAAATAACTCTTTGCGTGAGGTCAGGTGCTCGGTGGCTCCAGGGTCAATAATAAAAGCATTCTCAACTGATGATGAGGCCTTTGGCGACATCAGAGCTTTCGCTGGTCTTGCCTGCGCTTTGGCACGCCCTTTCGTAGCCTCTGGCTTTGTGGAGCCCCCTTTTGCTCCTTTTTGCTGACGTGGCTTTTTACAGTTCTTCTGAACATGCCCAGGCTGGCCACAATTAAAACAATGAAGAACATTTAGAGCTACAGCCTGCTCTTCTCCAGCAACAACAATGGGGGTGGTTGAACTACTAGCTTCACTCCCCCCATCAGCAACAGCTATTGCAGCAAGTCTGTCTCTTTCATTCAGAACCACGGAACAAATCCTTTGAACCGTTAGATCCGCGGCAGGTAGCGATCCAAGCTGACTCACAACCGTTTTGTACGTTTGATTTAAGCTGTTGATAATCATAAAACGGAAAATTTCTTCCTGAAGAGGAAAATTTCTTTGCGCCATCTGCTGGCGTAGAAATTGCATCTCTGTCAGATGCACTTGCACATCACCACCAGGCTTCAGTCTCATGTTTGTGAGTTTCTCAAAATGCAGCAGCGCTGTGCCTGCAGCATCTCTCTGATGAATTCGCTGAAGCGTGAGCCAAATCTCTCTCGAGAATTCCAAATGTGCTATATGAACTAACTAATCGTCGGCCACACACAAGACGATAACGGACCTTGCCTGCACATTAGAATAATTCCAAGCCCTTGAAGGAGCAGCTGGAATGGGATTCTGAATCACCCCAAATATTCTCTGTCTCTCAAGTAGGGCTTTCATTTTCAAAGACCATGAGGAATAATTGTCATTTGTTGGGGGGGTGGATAAGGCAAACCCGCCCCATGCGTGGCATCCATCTTGATCCCAAGTTACAGCTTTCAGCTCCGAGCTGAAAAATCCAACAGCCTGTGAGCTGTTTAAAGCTGTCTGCTACGAGCTGTAAGCCCTTGGCAGCAAGCTACGCTGAAAGTTCCAACAGCCTGCGAGCCTCCCGGCTTGCTTCCTGCTTGCCTTTGAAGCTTAACGAGCCCATAAATCAGCCCAAAAGTACTTACGATTCCTTGGCAGTCGACAGCTTTGTTTATCAGCACTCCCCCGGAATGCTTGAAATGTGGCTTTCTCACTCTGTTTTAATCCAAAAACAGCAGCTCTTCGATGAACCGGAGAACCGTTCAATCCGTGTTCACCATGCAGCCATCAATCAGGAACTGTCAGAGGTCCGTGGAACATTGCAATCAGCAAAAACGCCTCCACTCGGGTGCTCCAGCCTTCCTTAGCCATCACTTGTTGCCACAGCCATCCGCGTTGCTACCACTTGTTGGAAACTTGTCCCCTCGGGAAAGGCTGACTCCTCTTCCCAGGCTTGTCGGGGCCTGTCTCCGGTGACCTACCCTGGCTGGCATCCCGGCAGGCCAGGGAGATCTTGATAGGCGACACCTCCCTGATGAAAGGTGCACACCCCCTTGCCCCCTTGCATAGCAGCAGGAGAAAGAAAAACAGTCAGAAAGTCTATTTCATCTCTACTTTATTTCTGACTGTACAACTGTACAAAAAACATGTCTGCTCACTCAGTCTCCTCCGAGCAACTGCATCAAACTTCCTTCACACAAGCAACAGGAAGGTCTCATATTACACTGAGAACAAATCCCTGAGAAATCCCTGGAACATCCTGTCTCACGGTTAGTTCCATCATGTGATGTAAACATCCAGCTGCTTGTTCGCAGCTGCGTAGTACTCATATCCCAACAATAGCATGGGGATTAGTAGCTAATAAAAGTTGGGGGTCTTTTGTTCGGGGCTTTCATCTTGCTTCGTCTTGCAGTGAGTTGGAGTCCTGTCGCGACAGCCTTACTAAAGACCAAGCCTACTGGCTGCTGTTTTGCTCCAATTTTCCTGGTTGGTGTCCTTGCTTTTTGTCCAAGGGAGCCCTCGGATTTCTCCGCTAACATAACGTATGGTGGCGTGTTCACACACTGCAGCTTTGAGCTCCCGAGAAGGGTGTGTGCTGTTTGGAATAATATGTGTATGGATGTGTTTGCACAATGTGGTGCAAGGAGCAGACTTCACCTACTCACACATAGAGCTGGTAAACATCAGACTTGAATGGAAATTAGAGATAACGAGAGGGTTTCAGCGGTCCCACAGTATACCAAATTGCATAGTGAGATCTCCAGGATCTCCATGGATTGTCGTCGGGAGGGGGAAGTGCTGACAGAAGCGAAAGAGAAAGGAGCGGAAACAAAAGCATGGGTGCAGAGCTGGTTTGTTGACTCGGCTTCGAAAACAATCCACCAGACCAGCACTGCCAAGTGTCTTCCTGACTAATATCAGATCTCTTGTCCATAAATTTGACAAACTAGAGTTGCAGATGGCGGCAAGTAAGCCTCTTCGTGAGAGCTGTGTGGCAATTATTACGGAAACCTGGCTACATTCAGCAGTACCAGATGCAGCGGTGGAGCTGACAAACTGAGTAATTTATCACTCTGATAGAAACAGTAATTCTGGTAAGGCTAGGGGAGGAGGAATCTGTATTTATATACACAGTGGTTGATGTCTTAACAGCAGAGTAGCTTATACGTACTGCTCCGCCAGATGTGGAATTGATGGTAGTTACAAGCAGGTCATTTTGTCTGCCTAGAGAAGTAGCTGTGATAATTATCATAGCCGTTTACATTTCACCTGATGCTAATGTCAGAGTGGCACTTTCTAAGCTATATGACGTCATCTCTAGGCAGCAGCAAATCCATCCAGAGGGTGCCCTTGTTGTGACAGAGGATTTCAATCAGGCCTGCCTGAAGACAGTTTTTCCTAAGTTCAAACAGTATGTGAATTTCCCCACTAGAGGGAAGAATATTTTGGATCATGTGTATTCCAATCTGAAGCAGGCATACAGGGCAATTTCCCTCCCTCACTTAGGTTCATCCGACCATTCTTCACTTTTTTTATGTCCGAAGAATACAGCCAGTTATAAAAACAGTTAGAATCTGGCCAGAGGGCACTTTCAGTCAGCTCCAGGATTGTTTTGAAAGTACTGATTGGAGCATGTTTGAAGATCAAGATCTGCACAGATACTGTACACAGACGCTGTACTTATATTAAAGTGTGCACCGATAATGTAACAACAGAGAGGTGCATTAGAGTCTATGGGAACTGCAACCCCTGAATGACTGCTGAAGTAAGGTCACTCCTGAAAGCTCGGGATACTGCCTTCAAGGCAGGGAACGCAGATATATACTGTACAGAGGGGCAAGAACAAAGCTCAGGAAAGGCATTAAGGCGGCAAAACAACAATATAAGCTTAAGGTGGAGAATTGCCTAGCCGATAACAACACGAAACAAGTGTGGCAGGGACTGCAGCATCTAACCAACTACAAGGACAATACAAGGAACACAGTTAAGGCTGATGGTTTGTTGGCAGAGGAGCGGAACATCTTCTTCACCTGCTAGTTCCTGGCTGCCAGCCTACAAACTCTCAGCCACTTATCCACTTATTCAAGTGAAAGCTGCTGTCAAGGAACTGCCATCGGAACGAGAGGAGGAGGCGAGGCTCCACGACGATGCTGGAGAGGGGACAAGTAGGGAGAGAGGCAGGTCTCCTGTTGGGGAAGAAAATCAGCACAACACCAGGGATGGAGGGGGGCCAATGGGGGAAGCAGAGAGCAGGCTCAGAGACTCTTCACTGGACACCAGCGGGGAGAGCACAGGTCCTCCGCTACCCACGCCCTCCGTGCGCAGAAGACTTACGCGCAGGGAGAGTAGGAGGAGACTGGGCGTCAAACAACTTTTATGTTGGAAAAGGTTTAAGAAACGCCCACTGTCGGATTCTGCCAGCGACTGAACAGCCACGAAGTGAGGGGCTGTCCAGCCAGGAAAGGTTTAACCAGGCCACCTAGCCAGGAGTGGCGGCAACTTACACACGAGCAACCCCATATAACCATTACAGCTGCATTGAGGATGGTGAATCCCAGTAAAGCTGCTGGTCCAAGTGGGATGCTGGGGATAGTGGTAAAAAACTGTGCCGATCAACTAGCAAGGGTCCTGACAAGGATTTTTAACATCTCTCTGCAAACAGCTTGTGTTCCATCATGCTTGAAAACAGCCACCATTGTCCCAGTCCCAAAGAAAACAGCAACTAACTGCCTAAATGACTACAGACCTATTGCATTAACATCTGTAGTGCTGAAATGCTTCGAGAGATTGGTCCTTGTTAAGGAAAAATCTGGGTGTGAGGCTGCTCAGTCACCCAGCTTGTCGGGCAGAGCCCGCGGGTCCCTGCGGAATAAAGGAAGGAGTCCAGCCAACTGGAGCAAATAGCTGTAGACCAAAGTTTATTGTGCAATAGGTTCAAAGAGCAAATTTTGAACCCCGAGGATGGGGTGACAAAGACTTTTAAAACTTTCCCACCACATCCCAGAATACAGTTCGAAGGGGAGGGGTTAACCTTGGCAAACATGTCCAGGCAAGTCCTTGGTACAAGATTAGCATAAGCAGACATGACAGGGCAAGACTCAGGTATAAGATTAGCATAGACAAATATGTCTTAAGTACCCACCACCCAAAAGTACAATAGAAGTTCCTTTGCATGTCTGGAGCCTGAGGCAAGTCAGGTGATGAGATTTGGCTTCCTTTGGCTAACAATGAGCCCAGCAATTTTCACCTCTGAGAACTTCCTGGAGTCCTTTTGCAAGGGGAAAATAGCTTTGGAATGGGGGGATTCTGGGAAAGGAGATGATTTTATATTATTTTTAAAGTTAGGTGACTTCCCTGAGCTGTCAAGTTGGAAGGATATATTCAGGCATAATATTTGTAATATTTGACTTTAAAGATGTGCCCCCCCCCCCTGTGTAATTTCCGTAACATTTCCCCCCTTCGGAGATAAATTTGCTTAGGTTCCGCAGGAACCGCAAATATTTTCTCCGCACTTAACTACAGTTCAGACAGACATAGACTTATTTCTCACCCCCCTTTGGTCCCGTATGTTATATAGATATGCACTAAATAATAACTTGGTATCCACCGTACCAGATGTGTGGGTTTATGTAAACCTGAAAGGGACTTGCAAGCCATGCCTCTTAAGGTCATTTGCAAGCATAGCAGTGCAGGTAGCTGGATATAGGACATCACATAAAAAGAACACCTGTTGTATTTTGTTACTAAATTACTTGTGGCATTCTAGCTCTTGGGAGAAACATTTTCTCAATAGTGGTCTATGCTTTACATTTAGCAGGAAAGTCCACTACTGACTGAAAAATGCAGTTTGCTTTTTAGCTCCGCCGTTTTTTGTGTTCTCAGGTGTCAAGCTAGCTCTTCTGTGGTCTCACACCGGCATAGTAGTACAGCAACACATCCTGTTGAATCCCCTCAGGGCTTTCATATTAACCATGTCGCCTGGCACTCACCATAGCTGGCACAGGTTTCGACATATCATGAGAGAGATGTCTTTGCCTTGGCCTTTCTATGGGATTTTATTTTATTGGCATTGGTCTTGCACTCTAGGAAAGTTGCTCACTTGCTCTTAAAGGACCAAAAAGCTAATTGCAGCCTGGATACACTTGCCCAATTCAAACTGAGTCCAATTTGAATTTATATATGCCCATGGTTTTCAACTTTTCAAACCAATCTGTTAAAAGAAAACCATTCTTTAAAAGGGCACTTGTCCAAACAAGTCAATTTAACTCTATAAGGGATCATTCCTGCTAAACCAAAGCATATGCACCTTCATGTACCTGGTGTTTTATGGATCCAGAAGCTTGTCCTTGGCAAAACGAGGTTTAGCACATTTTAAAATGGATAGGGAAAGTTGGCAGAGTGCCAGGTGGGACAATGAAATGTGGTTATAAATTGATCTAATCTAAACATTGGACTACACAATAGCGTGAGCTATTAGAAAGCATAAAATGCATGAGAATTCTCCATTGATGTGTGTAATGGTTCTAGGGGTTGCTCGTGCGTAAGCCGGTGCCAACACCTGGCTGGGTTGCCTGAGTGAACCTTTTCTGTCTGGACAGCCACTCACCCGTAGCTGTCTCAATCGCTTGCAGAATCCGTCAGTGGGCGCTGGCAGAATCCGTCAGTGGGCGTTTCTTAAACTTCTTCCAGCAAAGAAGCTCTTTGACGCCTAGTCTCCTTCTACTCTCCCTGCGCGGAAGCCTTCTGCGCAAGGAGGGCGTAGGCAGCGGAGGACACTTACTCTCCCCGCTGGTCCCTGGCAAGGAGTTATGGGACCGCCTTGCCGATTCCCCCATCTGCCCCCCTTCTCCACTGGTGCTACGCTGATTCTCTTCCCCAGAAGCTGGGCTGCCTCTCCCAATCCGGGACGCTCTCTGGAATCCCTCTGGAGCTTGCTCTCTCCCTCCGGCACTGATGGCAGTTCCCTGACATCCACCTCCTCCTCAGGACCGCCCCCACCCCTGGCGCGATTTTCCGATACAACCTCCTCTCTCTCCTCGGCCGACGATGTGGGGAATCCCCTGAAGGAGCTGTCATCATCTTCTGAGGATTCAAAACCAGCCTCCCATCCGCTCGGATCTCTTCCCTCTGGTTGAACCTCCCAATCTGATTCTTCTCCCTCGGACACCTCCTCTCCCTCCTCTTCGGAGGCAGGAAAACCCACAAAGTCCCCTTTGTTGTCTGTGGGTCCAAATTCTTCCTCCCAGAATCTAGCTAATGGTTTGGGCTTATCTGGGAACAAACTGTGGAATTCTTCCACCAGATACCCGTCAGTGATTGATTCAGCAGGGACCCACGTGTTTTTCGACCTAGGTTCCCCCTCCCAGGCTACCAAGTACTCTACCTGGCGACCTCGCCACCTTGAATCGAGTATTTCTGTGGCTTAATTACAGTGTTCCCTCTCCTCTACTCGCGGGTGGGTGGTAATCCCTCCCTCCCGTCCCGGGAATTCCCGCCCCTCCCTGTAAGGTGAAAGTAGGGACCTATGGAACACCGGATGTATCTTCATGCTGTCAGGCAACTTGAGTTTAAATGCCACTGGGTTAACCTGCTGTATTACCTCAAAAGGCCCCAGCCGCCTCGGCTGCAACTTCTTGCACCCTCCCTTTAGGGGCAACCCTTGGGATGACAATCACACCCGGTCTCCCACCCGTATGGCCTCCCCCTCCCAACGGTGCCTGTCCGCCTGCCTCTTGTAAACTTCCTTGACCCGCTCCAAGTTCAACCTGAGTTGCTGGTGTAAGGCCTCCATTTCCTCCACAAATTGCTCAGCCGCAGGTACACTCCATCCTTCCTCCCCTCGCCCCGGGAAGGCCCTGGGGTGACACCCGTAATTGGCCATGAAAGAGCTCATCCCGTGGACACGTGTTCAGCATTATTGTATGCAAATTCAGCCAAAGCTAATTTCTCTACCCAGTCGTTCTGTCTCTCGCTGACATAACAGCGTAGGTATTGCTGGAGTATACCGTTCGCTCTTTCGGCTTGTCCGTTGGTTTCTGGGTGCCACGCCGTCGAGAAGCTCACCTCGACCTGTAGCAAGCTCATGAGCTTCCTCCAGAACCGGGAAGTAAATTGTTTCCCGCGATCCGAGATTACCCTCAAAGGAGCCCCATGCAGTCTAAAAATGTGATCCACAAACAGCCTGGCTGTCTCCTCTGCCGTTGCTGCATGTGAGCAAGCTATGAAATGGCACATTTTAGTCAGTAGATCGACTACTACCATGACCAGTGTCTTTCCCCTTGACTTGGGCAGAACTGTCATAAAATCAATGGACACCACCTCCCAGGGCTTTCCCGGTGTAGGTAAGGGTTCCAGTAACCCCGCGGGGGCAGCCCTCTCCCCCTTAGCCCTCTGGCATCGGTCGCACCCTCGTACATATTCTCGTACGTCTTCCCTCACCTTTGGCCACCAGAACTGTCTGGTGACAAGTAGCATGGTCTTGTGCTGTCCAAAGTGCCCAGCTGTTGGGTTGTCGTGGAGTTGTCTAAGTACTTTCCCCCTCAAAGTCTCCCCCGGTACATACAGCGCCCCCTTATAATACAGTAGCCCTTCCTTTTCCTCAAACCCTCCATTGTCTTCCTTTCCGTCCCTGAGTTCCCTGATCTTGGCCTGAGCAAACTCATTGCCTCTGGTGAGCCCTGCCAGTTCTCGTTTCCCAACCAACGCTCCCCCACACACCCACCGGTCCTTGGGGAACACGTGCCTGGTCTCTGGTGGTCCCTCTCCTTCCATGTACTCCGGTTTCCGGGAGAGAGCATCTGCCCTTACGTTTTCCTCTCCTGGCATGTATCGGATCTCAAAGGAAAACTTGGCAAACTCCTGGGACCATCTGATCTGTCTCTGGTTGAGCACTCGCGCGGTCCGCCAGTATTCCAAGTTCTTGTGGTCTGATCGGACCTGGATCTTGTGCCGCGCCCCTATCAATAGATGTCTCCATTGCTGAAATGCCGCATAGATCGCAAGCAGTTCTTGGTCATACACTGTGTAGTTTTGCTCCAACTTGCTCAGCTTCCTTGAGAAAAAGGCACACGGCCTCCAGTTCTGCTTGGCCCTGGGCTTCAAAAGGACCGCTCCAATGGCACGGTCGGACGCGTCCGTCTCCAGTCTCATGGGCTTCTCCGGATCCACGTGCAGGAGCTGCTCTTCCGAGGTGAACGCCTTCTTCAGTATTTCAAAGGATTGCTGCGCACCCTCTGTCCATGCAAACTTCTTTTTGCTACTAAGACAATCCGTTATGGGCGCTGTCAAGTGAGCGAAGTTCTTTATAAACTTCCTGTAGAAGTTGCTGAAGCCTAGGAACCTCTGCACATCCTTTCTGTTTTGGGGGGCTTTCCATTCCAGCACTGCCTTCACTTTGCCCGGGTCCATAGCTAGTCCTTTGTCTGACAACCTGTACCCCAGGAACTCGACCTCCCTGGCATGGATTCGGCATTTTTCCAGCTTGACCCACAACTGATGCTTCTTCAGTTTCTGTAGCACCTCCCTGACGTCTCTGACGTGTTGCTTTTCATTGTCCGAATACATTAAGACGTCATCCAAAAAGGCTACGCAATTCTTGTACAGCAGGGGCCCCAACACATGGTGCATGAAGGCTTGAAAGTAGGCGGACCCCGATTGTAATTCAAATGACATGACTAAGTACTCAAAAGCCCCCAGGGGGGTGAACATGGTCGTTTTCCATTCGTCCCCCTCCCTTATCCTAATCAGATTGTATGCTCCCCTGAGGTCTAGCTTGGTAAAAATCTTCCCCTGCCTCACATGTGTCAAAATATCGTCAATCCTGGGCATTGGGAAAGTCACGGGTTCTGACACCAGGTTTAGGGCCCGGTAATCCACGACTAATCTGGGCTGATTAGTCTCCTTTTTGTCCACAAAGAACACCGGACTGCCCCCCACCGCCTTTGATTCCCTTATGAAACCTCTCTTCAGGTTCTTGTCAATAAACCCTAACTCCTGCATCTCCCGGTCGGACATGGCATACAGCTTACCCACCGGTAACTGAGCCCCTGGAAGCAGGTTGATTTGGCAGTCAAAGGGCCTGTGGGGGGGGCAGTCTATCTGCCTCCCTCTCGCTGAAGACCTCCTTCAAATCAGCATATTGTGGTGGCACCTCCCCTTTTTGCTCCAGGGCCAACCCAGCCACCCTAGCCACAGTCATTGTTGGTTCCTTCCCTCCCAGACAGTGTTCTAAGCAGTAAGCTGACCCAAAGGTGACCGACCGCTGATGCCATGACACCACTGGGTCATGTATTGCCAGCCAGCTCATTCCCAGTATTATTGGGGGTCCTGCCAGCATGGCCACGTGAAAGGCAATGGTTTCCATGTGCCTGGAGACCCTCATTCGCATTGGCGGTGTCTGGTGTGTCACTTCCCCTCCCAGGAGTTCCCTGCCATCGATGGTGGTCACCTACAAGGGAAAATCTAGTGGTAACAGGTGGAGTTGGTGCTCCAGAGCGAAGTCTCTGCTGAAGAAATTACACGAGCTGCCAGAATCTAGCAGTCCCTCCACTTTGACGGGGTGCCCATTTGGGAGTTCTAGCACCACCTCTATGGCTATAGCTGCCTTGGGGGGGGGGTCAGGCTGGGGCACTTCTATTGGTCGCTGTCCTGGCTGCTGCCACTGCTGGTTGGCAGCCAGGCGTTGTCGTTTTCCCTGCACCGGCCCTTCCTCCCCCTTCTCGTCATGGCCTGCAGCCCCCATCATGCCTTGCCAGGCTTTTCGTTGAGGGCAGACCTTTGCAAAATGTCCCGGTCGTTGACAGAGGAAACACTTATTGGTATTTTTCCACTCCTTCCCCTCCCTTTTCCAACCTTCACCAGCATTTGAAACTTCGCATGCGCGGGCTCCATCAATTTCCATCGGCTCCACCACCTGGGAAGGCTCCCTCGGCATCTCCGGAATGCGGTTGTCATGGAAACGTTCCGCCCTTATCTCCCGCTTCTCCTGAGCCTGCGCTTCCTGGCGTACACCAATCGCAAGCACAGCCTTTGTGAGTTCATCCATCGACCGCGGGCGGGGCATTCGGGACAACTCGTCTTTCACTTCGGGGGACAAACCTGCTTCAAACAACATTTGCATTGGTTCAGAGTCCAGATCCCACCCGAGCTTGTGGACTAACATCGCAAAACGCGACCAGTAGTTTCTGATGGACAGGCCCCCCTGCTTGCACCCCATCAGCTCCCGCCGTGTCACGCTTTGCTCAACCTCGCTGGAGAACATCGCGTCCATTCCCTGGTAGAATTTCTTAAGATCCTTCAATGCATCATTCTGCATCGCCATTAGGGGCCTGATCCATTCGCGCGCCCCATCCTGCAGATGTCCCACAATGTAAGCCACCCTCTCCCCGTCATCCACAAAGACATTTTTCTGCAATTCCAAAGCGTACTGAATTTCCGTTCGGAAAGCATTGTAGTCTTGGGGCTTTCCACCAAACTTGTGTACCAGCCCCGGGACCTTCCTCCCTATCAGGGTGGCTCTGACCTGTGCATCCTGAGCCTGTCTCTCCTCCAGCTGCGCAGACAGGGTAGCTACATGCGCCTCCAGGTCTCGGTTCCTCTCGACCAGACCTCACACCATGGCTTCTTGCTCTGTCTCTCCGGCCGGCCCTGTTTGGTTCATCGTGCTGCCTCTCCGGGGCTGCGCACAAGCAACGTCAGGGACTGACGGATTGCTGTAATGGTTCTAGGGGTTGCTCGTGCGTAAGCCGGTGGCAACACCTGGCTGGGTTGCCTGAGTGAACCTTTTCTGTCCGGACAGCCACTCACCCGTGGCTGTCTCAATCGCTGGCAGAATCCGTCAGTGGGCGTTTCTTAAACTTCTTCCAGCAAAGAAGCTCTTTGACGCCTAGTCTCCTCCTACTCTCCCTGCGCGGAAGCCTTCTGCGCAAGGATGGCGTAGGCAGCGGAGGACACTTACTCTCCCCACTGGTCCCCGGCAAGGAGTCATGGGACCGCCTTGCCGATTCCCCCATCTGCCCCCCTTCTCCACTGGTGCTACGCTGATTCTCTTCCCCAGAAGCTGGGCTGCCTCTCCCCATCCCGGGACGCTCTCTGGAATCCCTCTGGAGCTTGCTCTCTCCCTCCGGCACTGATGGCAGTTCCCTGACAGTGTGTAAGCAATAAGACATTAAACATAAAAACAATTACACACAAAAAAATCGCCCTCCCCCCTTTGTGGAAATAACACACTGTCAGACACATTTCAACATTCCTACATAATAACACATAATACAAAACAAACTAATTAAATATCAGTTGCATATCTTGAGACAATTGTGATCTTTTCCGTATGTATCTTTTGACTCCTGGAGCACAGAGGCTTGAGGTTCAAAAGTGAAAAAAATGTCCTTGCAATTCAACTCCACCCCCCTTTGTCAGCCCCACTCCCCCGTCAGTCTATATCCTTTGAAAGAGATGGCTGTGGGCGCTTTGAAAACTCTGGTGTCTGTTGTTGCAGGTAATAGTCTTGTGATGGCGAAGAACTGAGTTGAGGGGTTGTTGCTGCTTTTTCACCATCATTGGGCCTGTAGTAACACATCTGTAGAAGTGATATCCTGTAAGGGGGCAGGCTTTTGGGGGCTTAAAAACACAGTTAGACAAGGAAGGAGCAAAAGCACCCCCCCCAAGAAAATCTCCTTGAGTTATCTTGGTTAGCTGCAAATAATAAAAAAAAATCTTAGCTGCAAATAAATAAAAAAATCTTAGCGCATTAAGCATTTTATTCATTTCAATATTATTATCACATTTCCATATAATTACTGTTATTATCTGCTAAGTTTGTTTGCTTTCTTTCACTTAGTTGTTTTTTTTCATATTATTAAATAAAGACAGAGAACTGTAATTATTAAATAATACAAAGATATTATCAAAACCACACAGATTACTACTGGACTGAAAAAAATGGGAAAACAATGGAAAAAGGCTTAAGATTATCTGATAAAAGACCTTGATGAAAATGACTTTCAACATGTGATGGACATGTCCCCAAAGTAAAACACACACACACACACACACACACAATGACCTATGAGGAACCAAAAATAATAAATGCTAGGACACACAATTTTTAAAAGAATCTATGCTTATCTATTTTGGCATTCTAACAATGAGTATCCCAAATGAAAATAAAAGAGTGTTTCTTGATGTGACAACATCGGCTAGAATGTTAATAGCAAAATACTGGGAAATGAGTTAATACCAAGAAAAAATGAATGGCAAAGAAAGTGACTGTTTGGCTGTAAGGGAAAGACGAATAGAAATACAAATGCAATTACTTTCATAGAGTATTTAAATCACTGTTTGCATGCCCTCATTATCATTTGTGCTGTGGGAGAAAAGAAAGGACACTTTGTTAGAGGTTCTCATATCCTGTTAAAAGGGGAAATTATTTCATGTGAGAAGTCTGTCAGGAAATGCTGTTACTTGTGGGAATGTTCAGGGGTGCAGGAGAGGATATATTGTGAGATTATATCCTAATCCAATTTATGCTAACAAGTTCCCAAAATATCAGCAGAGTTTATAACATTCCCCTTTTTAAGTTTACAACGGTAACGTCTGCACAGGTTCGCTTGTTGTTGTTGTTGTTGTTTAGTCGTTTAGTCGTGTCCGACTCTTCGTGACCCCATGGACCAGAGAACGCCAGGCACCTCTGTCCTCCACTGCCTCCCGCAGTTTGGTCAAACTCATGCTGGTAACCTCGAAAACACTATCCAACCATCTCGTCCTCTGCCGTCCCCTTCTCCTTGTGCCCTCCATCTTTCCCAACATCAGGGTCTTCTCCAGGGAGTTTTCTCTTCTCATGAGGTGGCCAAAGTACTGGAGCCTCAGCTTCACAATCTGTCCTTCCAGTGAGCACTCAGGGTTGATTTCCTTCAGTATGGAGGGGTTTGATCTTCTTGCAGTCCATGGGACTCTCAAGAGTCTCCTCCAGCACCATAATTCAAAAGCATCAATTCTTCGGCGATCAGCCTTCTTTATGGTCCAGCTCTCACTTCCATACATCACTACTGGGAAAACCATAGCTTTAACTATACGCACCTTTGTTGGCAAGGTGATGTCTCTACTTCTCAAGATGCTGTCTAGGCCTGTCATTGCCCTTCTCCCAAGAAGCAGGCGTCTTTTAATTTCATGGCTGCTGTCACCATCTGCAGTGATCATTGAGCCCAAGAAAGTAAAATCTCTCACTACCTCCATTTCTTCCCCTTCTATTTGCCAGGAGGTGATGGGACCAGTGGCCATGATCTTCGTTTTTTTGATGTTGAGCTTCAGACCATATTTTGCGCTCTCCTCTTTCACCCTCATTAAAAGGTTCTTTAATTCCTCCTCACTTTCTGCCATCAAGGTTGTGTCTTCTGCATATCTGAGGTTGTTGATATTTCTTCCGGCAATCTTAATTCCGGCTAGGGATTCATCCAGCCCAGCCTTTCGCATGATGAATTCTGCATATAAGTTAAATAAGCAGGGAGACAAAATACAGCCTTGTCGTACTCCTTTCCCAATTTTGAACCAATCAGTTGTTCCATATCCAGTTCTAACTGTAGCTTCTTGTCCCACATAGAGATTTCTCAGGAGACAGATGAGGTGATCTGGCACTCCCATTTCTTTAAGAACTTGCCATAGTTTGCCGTGATCGACACAGTCAAAGGCTTTTGCATAGTCAATGAAGCAGAAGTAGATGTCTTTCTGGAACTCTCTAGTTTTCTCCATAATCCAGCGCATGTTTGCAATTTGGTCTCTGGTTCCTCTGCCTCTTCTAAATCCAGCTTGCACTTCTGGGAGTTCTCGGTCCACATACTGCTTGAGCCTTCCTTGTAGAATTTTAAGCATAACCTTGCTAGCGTGTGAAATGAGTGCAATTGTACGGTAGTTGGAGCATTCTTTGGCACTGCCCTTCTTTGGGATTGGGATGTAGACTGATCTTCTCCAATCTTCTGGCCACTGCTGAGTTTTCCAAACTTGCTGGCATATTGAGTGTAGCACCTTAACAGCATCATCTTTTAAAATTTTAAATAGTTCAGCTGGAATACCATCACTTCCACTGGCTTTGTTATTTGCAGTGCTTTCTAAGGCCCATTTGACTTCACTTTCCAGGATGTGTGGCTCAAGGTCAGCAACCACACTACCTGGGGTATACGAGACATCCATTTCTTTCTGGTATAATTCCTCTGTGTATTCTTGCCACCTCTTCTTGATGTCTTCTGCTTCTGTTAGATCCTTTCCACTTTTGTCCTTTATTATGGAAATCTTTGTACGAAATGTTCCTTTCATATCTCCAATTTTCTTGAACAGATCTCTGGTTCTTCCCATTCTATTGCTTTCCTCTATTTCTTTGCATTGCTCGTTTAAGAAGGTCTTCTTGTCTCTCCTTGCTATTCTTTGGAAATCTGCATTCAATTTCCTGTATCTTTCACCATCTCCCTCGCATTTTGCTTGCCTTCTCTGCCCCGCTATTTGTAAGGCCTCATTGGACAGCCACTTTGCTTTCTTGCATTTCCTTTTCATTGGGATGGTTTTCTTTGCTGCCTCCTGTATAATGTTACGAGCCTCCATCCATAGTTCTTCAGGCATTCTGTCCACCAAATCTAAATCCTTAAACCTGTTCCTCACTTCCACTGTGTATTCATAAGGGATTTGACTTAGATTGTATCTTACCGGCCCAGTGGTTTTTCCTACTTTCTTCAGTTTAAGCTTGAATTTTGCTATAAGAAGCTGATGATCTGAGCCACAGTCAGCTCCAGGTCTTGTTTTTGCTGACTGTATCTCCATCTTTGGCTGCAGAGAATATAATCAATCTGATTTCGATGCTGCCCATCTGGTGATGTCCATGTGTAGAGTCGTCTCTTGTGTTGTTGGAAAAGCGTGTTTGTGATGACCAGCTTGTTCTCTTGACAGAACTCTATTAGCCTTTGCCCTGCTTCGTTTTGATCTCCAAGGCCAAATTTGCCAGTTGTTCCTTTTATCTCTTGACTCCCTACTTTAGCATTCCAATCTCCTATAATGAGAAGAACATCCTTCTTTGGTGTCACTTCTATAAGGTCTTGTAAGTCTTCATAGAATTGGTCAATTTCAGTTTCTTCAGCGCAAGTAGTTGGTGCATAAACTTGGATTACTGTGATGTTAAAAGGTCTGCCTTGGATTCGTATCGAGATCATTCTATCATTTTTGAGATTGCATCCCAGTACAGCTTTCGCCACTCTTTTGTTGACTATGAGGGCCACTCCATTTCTTTTACGGGTTTCTTGCCCACAGTAGTAGATATGATGGTCATCCGAACTGAATTCACCCATTCCCGTCCATTTTAGTTCACTGATGCCCAGGATGTCAATATTTATTCTTGCCATCTCATTTTTGACCACCTCCAACTTACCCAGGTTCATGGTTCTTACATTCCAGGTTCCTATGCAATATTTTTCTTTACAGCATTGGACTTTCCTTTCGCTTCCAGGCATATCCGCAACTGAGCGTCCTATCGGCTTTGACCCAGCCGCTTCATCAGCTCTGGATCTACTTGTACTTGCCCTCCGCTCTTCCCCAGTAGCATGTTGGACGCCTTCCGACCTGAGGGGCTCATCTTCCAGCGTCATATCTTTTATATGCCTGTTGTCTTTGTCCATGGAGTTTTCTTGGCAGGGATACTGGAGTGGCTTGCCGGTTCCTCCTCCAGGTGGAGCACGTTTGGTCAAAACTCTTCACTATGACCTGTTCATCTTGGGTGCCCTGCTCGGCATAGTTCATAGCTTCTCTGAGTTCTTCAAGCCCCTTCGCCACGGCAAGGCAGTGATCCATGAAGGGGACAGGTTCGCTAGAACCTCTATAATAATTACTCTGGTAATTTCCCCTTTTGTTCCCTCTTAAAATACAAGACACGACACAGTCTTTATAAAAGTATAAAAGAGTTTACTCACGTTCTGTTCACAATATGATCCCAGAAGGCAGACAGGCTTAAAAAGGTAAAATACATTCAGAATCTATCTTATAGGAAGATAGTCCTTTCCTCCTCTCTTGGCTGGGAGCCAAGAGGGCATCCTTAGATGTTTCTTCATCGAAAGGAAGATGGCAGAGAGAGAGATGGCTGCCTGCCCTGTGCTTTTATCATTACCTGCAGAGGTGAGGCCACACCCACCTCTGGTCACATGCGGAGGAAGTCTGTTCCAGGAAGTTTACCTGCTTGCTGGACAGACATCCCTCCCCATGTCTTAACATGTACACTCTAGGAAAGTTGTCATTGACTGCTCCTGTGTTTTACATCCCACATTCCTAAAATGCATAGGCATATACACAAACAAAACCTGTTATAAAATTTAAATCCCATTGGGGAGGCGAACTACTCAAGAGAGGAACTCACAGTGGGAGTGCTTTGATATTTACCTGTGAAAAGAATTTGGCATGTTAGATTTGAAACTTGGCAACCTCTTGACTTTTGATGGTCCAGTACTTAACCCTTTTGTCTTAAGTAGCCCCTGGAGCAAAGGACACATTAAGGGTGATTTCCCTCAATGGTTCCAAGTTTTACATAAGGAAATTTGGATAGGTTTCTCCCTGCAGCCCACGGTCTCCAAACCTCCTCTCTCCCCCCTCCTTTTCCCCCTCCTTCCCCCCTCTCTCTTTTTTAAGCTGATCTAGCCTCTGTGCATGTGCAGAGTTCATGTCTCAGCAAACCTTTTATACTATTGAAATGTTGCATATTTTGGCTAAATTACCATTTGAATAAAGGAAATGAAGGGTAAGGAGTAGATTTTAAAAATAGGGTTAGATTTAAAACAAAACAAACTCAGCAATTCAAGTATTCACCAAAGCTAGCAATAGAAGTTGGTCAAATTAAATTTCTGTTAACTCAGTTCTAAGGGATCATGTTTCCTGCAGCCCAAGCAAAGAGAGTGCTTCCTTTATTTACAGGAAAGGGCTATCATCCCTCTGGTCATTCGCGGAACAATCTGCCGCACCCTTATATATGGGAAAAAATGGCCAGAGAGTCAGAATTCATAGGATCTTTAACATTCTCAGTCATTTCAGCCTTACCATTTGCAGACAAAATTTTCTGCCCTTTATTTACAGGATGGTGAAGGCTCATTCTACTTGACTATATGAATTTTTATGTGCTTAAACTTTGAATAGACTTGGAAGTCTGATCTTTAAATAATAGACAAAATGATAAAAACTGTTATCACTCAAATGCTTGATATTGCCAGCTCTGCTTCAAAAACATCACAGTTTCACCTCTCACCTTTTAAAACCACAAATTGGGAGAGTTGAAAGGGACCCTGGGGTCATCTAGTCCAACCCTCCAAAATAGTACCAAAGAGACACACACATGTAAGTACAGATGAACAATTGAGAAAGGAAAGGAAACACAGCAATGCTCCTATCATGCAAGCACACACATGTACTAAGCAGAAAAAAAATAAAAGTACCCAACTTTACACAGAACCCTTTTAGCAGATCTTGAAGCTAATTTGAGTGAGAATTTACTTCCTTAGACTAAAGAGTGCAAGTTCCTAGAGAAATGATCTTTTTTCCTAAGATAAAATAGGGAGAGAATCTTTATAAAGCACCGCGTTAATTCAATTGATATAACCACTCACAAATAATAAAACATCCATAAATTTGATTTATAAGGAATACAAAAGTGAACAATTTTTCCTGAACTTGCATAGGAATAGTAAGCCTAATTAGGATTTTTAAAATTACCACACATAGGAAATTGAGATGCAGGGTACCTTTAGCAAAGATTGCCCCCCCCCCCGGTGCAGTTTCCTTGTTAAAGGAAGCTTACTCGAGAGTAAATTTACCTGGCACAGAGGTAAGCAGGGGGGGGGAACCTGAAACAGGGGGGGGGCATTTTCCAAGAAGAGGCCAAGAATTCCTGGCTGATCTATAGATAGACAATTGTTGGCTATGGAAGCTTCTACCTTTTAATAACAATTTTCTTAGAAGGAACACCATATTTTCATAGGCATATCCTTAGTGAAATACATACAAGGAGGAAGACTCTTTTGAGCCTCTCTCAAATAACAAACATTTGCACACTTCATTCTCATTTTTGTCTTGTTTAAGATAAGCAGCTGCTGGATGTTACCTAAGGCCAATTTAAACACAGGAATAATAATAATAATAATAATAATAATAATAAATTTTATTTATATCCCGCCCTCCCCAGCCGAAGCCGGGCTCAGGGCGGCTAACAACACCAAAATAGTGCGACATTATAAAAACATTATAAAAATTAATTAAAATCAGGATTGATGGCAGCCATAAAGTTTTGTAAAGGTTGCCAGAGGAGGGAGTCAGGCTGCGCCCTAACCAAAGGCCTGGCGGAACAGCTCTGTCTTGCAGGCCCTACGGAAAGATGTCAAGTCCTGCAGGGCCCTTGTCTCTTGTGACAGAGCATTCCACCAGGTTGGAGCCGCAGCCGAAAAGGCCCTGGCTCTAGTTGAGGCCAGCCTAACCTCTCTGTGGCCTGGGACCTTCAAGGTGTTTTTGTTTGAAGACCGTAGGTTCCTCTGTGGGGCATACCAGGAGAGGCGGTCCCGTAGGGGCATATGCTTAGTTGATCAGGTCCAACATGGTTTCTTTAAACTAAAATTTTGAAGCAAGCTTGCAGTTTAAACTATGCACACTTAAGAAAGGCAGCCTGTGGATGTTGTGGCCAATTTTAAACACAAACCCCTTAAACATTTCTAAAATGACAGAGACAGACTCACATACACTTAACAGACAACACACATAACAGACGTGTAACATATAAACATATATATTTTCATCCTTTAGTTGGTTATTGTAAGGAGTTGGCTCGCTTCCTGTTGTTTCATTAAGCGAAGTTAGTAGGAAGGTTTTATGAGCCTCCTTGCCTCTTCAAACACCACCAGTTAATCAAACTGGCAGGGCTCATAATGCTTGGTTGACTGGGTACCCCTTTATATATGCATGCTGTCAGGGGCTCAGGAACAGAGGCACGGGAGAGGGAGGAAATGGAGAGCGAGGGGGAGGAATCCGAGGGCAGTGTAGGGGGTAACAGTGGCCCGAGGGATTCCTGGAGTCTGTCCAGCGAATCGGAAGACTCGCAGAAGGGAGCGCCGATGGCCAGGGCAAGGGGGGTGCCAAGGGGGACACCCCAGAAGGAAGGGGCCAGCGGGGACTCCCAGAGCAGCAGTTGGAAATCAGGACCAGCTTCCCCACCAGAGCGCAGTGGGGGGGAGGAGTCCCAGGCATCGGGACCAGCGTCAGGATTGACCACGCCTCCATCGGAGAGCGGGGAAACGGTCGAGAGGAAAGTTGCCGGCTGGGCGCGTGCGCCAAGTTCAAATGTACAGGCGAGCGGCACAGCAGATAGCCCGGATAGGGAGCCAGGTCCTAAAGCCCGCCGAAAGGAGGGGCAAGAATCAGGGGGGTCAGCGTCAGAAGAGTCCAGAAAGGAGGAAACCCCAGGGGGCAGAAGGACCCAGAGGAGGAAAGAGCAACGGAAGAGGTGGAGTAAGGCTAGAGTCTTAAACTGGTGTACAGGGGGCGGAGACTCAGATGGAGCTTCGCCGGTCTAGCTTCTAGACGTAGAGCTGCACGCTGCGGTTTGGAAATGGAAACTAATCGTCAATAAAGACTTTTGTACGTTACTACTGACTAGCGTTGGTCCTCTGTGAGCTGGGACCTAGAGGCAGCCCTGACAGTAAGCTCCATCTCACACAAAAAATAAAACCTCGCAACGTGAGTGGACGCAGTGAGGGGCGAAGATTGGTGCTTCGCGAGCTCACACAAGCGAAACAAGATGACTACAGAAGAACAAATAGCTGCCCTGCAAGAAGCAGTGACACAACTCAACTCAGAAATACTAGCATCCAGGAAGAGGGAAGCAGACGCAGACGCTGTCTCCCAGGATCTGCGAACCAGGTTAGACATGCTGACTAAACAGGGGCTACCGGGAGCCAGACCAGAAGGGATTGGGCTGGGAAAGAGAGGAGGTAGCCTTGTGTCTCATTTCGATGGGAATCTGCAGCAATACCCTAACTTCAGAGCAGACGTGGTTTTTGTGCTGAAGCTGCTGGAGAAGGACTTTAGAGACGAGCAGGAGAGAGTGGGCTTTATAATAAGTCATCTCCATGGAGAAGCTAAAGCGTGGTTGTGCAATCTCTGGAGAGATAAAGATCCAGCCCTCCAAAGTGCGGATGCCTTCCTTAAAGCGATGGATGCGTGCTTTTTATCAGAAATAGATGTAGATATCGCCAGAAGACAGATACATGGATTAAAACAAGGCAAAGCCACTGTAAGACAATATCACTCCCGCTTTTTTGCATTGGTCAACGCGCTGGGATGGGAGAAAGATTCAGCTGCCGTCAGAGACCTGTTTTGGGAGGGGGTGAATGGGGCTGTGAAAGACGAAATTGCAAGGGGGGAACGACCCCAAAACACTCAAGAAGTGGTCCAGAGGGCGCTGACGATTGGGGTGCGGCTGGAGGAACGTGCTTGGAGCAAAGACGAAGGGCGTTGGGGACGCACACCAGAGAGAGCACCTTCTTTCTTTCCCAGGGACACAGCGCGCGCTCAATCCACGCCTCCACTGGGAGGGGGAGAGGAGCCGATGGAGTTAGGTGGTGCTAAGGCTCAGTCAGCAGCCAGAGCCCTAACGCCGGGAGCAGTCAAAGCGAAGCCTCCTAGAGGGAACAGGAAGTGTTACATCTGCGACAGTGCTCAGCACATGGCAAGAGAGTGTCCCCAGAGGCTCCACAAGCACACTGCAGCCTCCGCAACAGTAACAGAGGCAACTCAGCAGAGAGAACCACAGCAACAGCAGGGAAACGACAGAGTCTGGCTGGAAGCAGAGGCACTGGGGCCCAGCCAGACAAGTCAGTGAAGCAGTCCCCAGGAATTTTGCAGCCCACAGACCCCCTCCCACCCAAACCAGTGGTGCAACTCACTGCATCCCTCCAGCTACCCAATGGGCTCACCATGGAAGTCCCTATTACCATTGACTCTGGTAGCAATGCAAACTTCATAGGAGTGGATTTCATCAATCAACATGGCGTAGCGCTCCTACCGGCCACGATGCCCCTGAAAGTAGTGACAGTCGATGGAAGAGAATTGCTGGGGGGGCAGGTGGTACAGCAAACGCCGCCAATGGTGATGCGCATTGGAAATCACCGCGAAGTCATCAGCTTCAATGTCACCCAACTGTCGGACACCCCCATAGTGTTGGGCATGAGTTGGCTGGACAGGCACAGCTCGACATTAGCATGGTACCAGCGCCAATTGACCTTCAGCTCCTCCTACTGCGCAGAACACTGCATCCTGACTAACCAGGAAGATGAGGGGCAAGAGGATGACCCACAACTACGACTGGGCATGCTGCAAGCGGTACCCGACAAGTACAATGCGTTTTTGGAGGTCTTCTGCGAGAAGGAGGCGGACAAGCTACCTCCCCACAGGCCCTACGACTGCAAGATTGACCTCCTGCCGGGGGCGACGCTGCCGACGGGGAAGCTGTATTCCATGTCTGAGGATGAAATAAAGGAACTCAGGGAGTTTATAGATCACAACTTGAAGCGGGGATTCATCCGAGAGTCCAAGGCAATGGGGGGCAGTCCCGTGTTTTTTGTGAAGAAGCGGGACACGCCCCAAAAGAGGCTTGTAGTTGATTACAGAATTTTAAATTCAAAAACCAAGCCTACAGCCTTCCCCATGCCCAAGATCGATGACCTGCTGGCGACGGTGAGGAAGGGTCGCATCTTTACCAAGTTGGATCTACGCAGAGCGTACAATCTCATACGCGTGCGGGAGGGCGACGAGTGGAAGACGGCCATGTTTACGCCGCTAGGCACCTATGAGTACAGAGTTATGCCGTTTGGATTACAAAATGGTTCCCACTGTTTTCAAGCCTTCATGCACCACGTCTTAGCGGGTCTCCTCTACAAGAAGTGCGTCTGCTTCCTGGACGACATCCTGATCTTCTCAGAATCGCAGGAGGCGCACGAGAGGGACGTCAAGGAAGTCCTGCAGAGGCTACGGGAGCACAGGCTTTACGCCAAACTGGAGAAGTGCCAGTTCGACATGACGGAGGTGGATTTCCTGGGCTACAAGCTGTCCGACAAGGGGCTCGCCATGGACAGCGCCAAGGTCCGCTCAGTGCTGGACTGGAAAAGCCCGCGCAATCGAAAGGAGGTCCAGAAGTTTGTCGGCTTTGCCAACTTTTATCGCAAGTTTATCAAGGGTTTCGCTATGCAGACGGCGGCCATCACCGACACCCTCAGCTCCAAGAAGAAGAAGTTCATCTGGACGGAACAGGCGGAGCAGTCCTTTCAGAAGCTCAAGCATCTCTTCGCGTCCGAAGAACAACTCCTACATGTGAACCCCAGCAAACCCATGAGGGTTGAGACGGATGCCTCCGACAGAGCCGTGGGGGCAGTCCTACTGCAGCAAGATCCGCAAGGGGACTGAAGGCCGTGCGCTTTCTACTCCAGGAAACTCAGCAAGTCAGAGCAGAACTACACCATCTGGGACAGAGAGTTGCTGGCTATTCATGCGGCCTTCAAGGCGTGGCGGCACTTCCTCATCGGAGCCAAACACACAGTGCAGGTCCGCACGGACCATAAGAACCTGGAGTACTGGCGCACGGCGAGGTTCCTGAACCAGAGACACATCCGCTGGGCGGAGTTCTTTGCTGATTTCGACTTCAGGATAGAATACGTCCCGGGGGACAACAACACCATGGCAGATGCGCTATCCAGGAAGCCGCAGTATCTCGAGGAAGAGGCACCGCCGGCGGCCAAGCACATTTTCGCACCGCAAGCGTGGGCATGCGCCTCAGCCACGGTGGACCTGGATGCGGTACGTCTCGCGTTGCAGACGGACTCCTTAGCACGAGCCAAGATGGAGGAGGTGCGCAGTGGCACAGCGAAGGACGACGAGTTCCAGATATGCGACGGACTGCTCATCCGCAAAGGGGCCCTCTACGTGCCGGGAGACGATCTCCGCGCGAAGGTACTGCAGCAGTTGCATGACGCGCCCAGCGCTGGACACTTCAGCAAAGAGAAGACTGTAGAATTAGTAGCCAGAGACTTTTGGTGGCCCAAGATGAGGGGGGAAGTCGCAGATTACGTCACGAGGTGCGACACAAGCCAAAGGGCCAAGCCAATACACAGACCGCCGGCAGGACTGCTGGAACCGCTACAGACCCCGCTCGAACCGTGGGAGAGGGTGGCCCTGGACTTTGTCACGGATCTGCCCAGCTCGCGGGGCAAAACAGCAGTTCTCGTGGTAGTGGACATGTTCACCAAGATGGCCCACTTCATTCCGTGCGTGAAGGTGGCCACAGCGGAGCAGACCACCAAGCTGTTCATAGACCACGTGTTCAAGGTTCACGGTCTACCGCGGTCTATCCTGTCCGACCGGGGGCGCCAGTTCATCTCGAACTTCTGGCAGAAGTTGATGGGCATCCTGAACGTCAAGATTAACCTAGCGTCGGCGAGACACCCGCAGACCAACGGACAAGCGGAGAGGGTCAACGCCATCATGCAGCAGTACCTGAGATGCTACGCGAATCAGCAGCCTGCGACATGGGTGGACTACCTACCGCTGGCCGAGTTTGCCTACAACAACACGAAGCACGTGTCCACGGGGGTGACACCGTTCTTCGCCAACAATGGGCGGCATCCCAGAACCTTCCCGGGGTTAGAGAAAGCGGGGGAGGGGGAGCCACACGGAGCAGAGGCCTTAGCAGCGGAGTTACAGGAAGTCCACGAGCAACTCCGAAGGCAGTTAGAGCTAGCAAAACACGTTTACAAAATGCAGGCAGACAGACACAAAAGAGTGGGGGAAGACATCCAGGTGGGGGACTGGGTCTGGTTAGCGGCCCAGGCAGTGCCAACCAGATTGTTAGCTAAGAAGAAGCTCGGACACAAGCAGCTAGGCCCTTACCAAGTCGAGGCACAGATCAACCCAGTAGCCTTCCGGTTGACACTCCCGGAGGGTTCTAGAATGCACCCGGTCTTTCATAGATCGGTGCTCACGCCCTACAAGGCACCTCACAGGTTCCAGGCGCCAGGGACGGCTCCATGCCCGCTCAGAGACGTGCCCACTAAAGGGGGGTCGCCGAGGGCGGAGCCGCTCAACGAGGTCACAGAGATTTTGGACTCAAGATGGGGGGAAGAGGGGGTTGAATATCTCCTCGCCAGGGAAGGTACCCCGGCCAGCGCCAACAACTGGGTACCGTATTATGCGGTGGAGGAGCACTACCTCAAGGACGAGTTCCACGCACTTTTCCCACACAGGCCCATGCCGGCAGATTATTTCGATGAATATCTTTTCACACCCACACTCTCTGACAGCACGTTTCAGGGGTTCTCTTCAGCTGAGGACACGACGCTAGAGACTAGCTCTCCAGAGGGATCACTCTCGGGGTTTGGCACAGGGGGCTCCTATTGGTGGGAGGATCAACCTGAGGTGGGGTGGCGCAGAGAAATGCCGAGAGGGCCATTGCATGCAGCGTCACCCCAGGAGACAGGGGAAGAGGGGGTCATGGGCGAGTTGGGGGAAGATCCCGGTTTCGAACACACCGCCCAGGAGATGGAGGCAGAGGAGATCACCGTCGACGAGACCATGGAGGACTACCCGGACTTATCCGGCTGGATGCACGCCACGGGGGACGAACTCTATCCTGCACTCACCCCCACGACACTGGAGCACCCAGAACCCGCGCCTGAAGAGGGGGAGGGGGGAAGGGGGGCTTCGAGGGGGGGATGGATGTCAGGGGCTCAGGAGCAGAGGCACAGGAGAGGGAGGAAATGGAGAGCGAGGGGGAGGAATCAGAGGGCAGTGTAGGGGGTGACAGTGGCCCGAGGGATTCCTGGAGTCTGTCCAGCGAATCGGAAGACTCGCAGAAGGGAGCGCCGATGGCCAGGGCAAGGGGGGTGCCAAGGGGGACACCCCAGAAGGAAGGGGCCAGCGGGGACTCCCAGAGCAGCAGTTGGAAATCAGGACCAGCTTCCCCACCAGAGCGCAGTGGGGGGGAGGAGTCCCAGGCATCGGGACCAGTGTTCCCACCACCAGCGAGAGGAGATGCGTCAGGATTGACCACGCCTCCATCGGAGAGCGGGGAAACGGTCGAGAGGAAGGTTGCCGGCTGGGCGCGCGCGCCAAGTTCAAATGTACAGGCGAGCGGCACAGCAGATAGCCCGGATAGGGAGCCAGGTCCTAAAGCCCGCCGAAAGGAGGGGCAAGAATCAGGGGGGTCAGCGTCAGAAGAGTCCAGAAAGGAGGAAACCCCAGGGGGCAGAAGGACCCAGAGGAGGAAAGAGCAACGGAAGAGGTGGAGTAAGGCTAGAGTCTTAAACTGGTGTACAGGGGGCGGAGACTCAGATGGAGCTTCGCCGGTCTAACTTCTAGACGTAGAGCTGCACGCTGCGGTTTGGAAATGGAAACTAATCGTCAATAAAGACTTTTGTACGTTACTACTGACTAGCGTTGGTCCTCTGTGAGCTGGGACCTAAGGGCAGCCCTGACACATGCGTTGTTGTTTTTTTGTGTCTGGGATAGAGAAGGGAGAAAGAAAGGGGTCAGTAAGGGTTTGGGGTAACTTGTATAGGGGTTTTCCTATGATTCTTCTATTTCTTGTTGCTTGGCAACTCCCTAGAGGTTTATCGAGCCCTAGCTATCTGGTTACCTCCCCAGACCTTTGGCACTCGTTTTTCCTATTCCAAATCTTGGGGTTCTTTCCCACTCTGCCAAATCCTGCCCAGTTCCTCCCAGGCTATCCCTCCTGGCAACCTCCTACCTATCGTCACAATCTTAGGAAAAGGGACCCTATTGGACGCCCGCGCCACGCGGTGCCAGATCGGGCGATCCCTGGATAGAGTTTTTTTTTTGAACCGGAAAAACCCCCTTGCTTTCAGAAGCAGGCTCACGCACGATACACGTGTTACGAGGCTCCGACTGGGGCGGCTGGGGTTTGAGATAGAAAGAAAGACCCCTTCCGGCCCCCTTGCCGGGCGCTTGGGAAGTTTGGACAGAGAGCTCCAACCCCTTGCTTTCAATTGAGATGCCCGTTGCGGTGTGGCGGGTTTTAGGCCGGATCTCTCCCTCTTACTTTCAGGCTCTCAGTTGGTGCGGCTGGCTGGAGAATTTAAGCTAAAGGGATAGAGCTCAGAACCCCCCTTTCGGGTTGAGCGGCGGTCCACGGTCTCTCTCACTAACTGGACCAAGAGAAAGGCAAGAAAGAACGATAGACAAGAGGGCAGAGAATTCAGTTGCCAGGAGACCACCCCCCCCTTTCTCACCAGTGCACTGGATTTTTCCTTATACTCACGTGTCTTCTGTTGCAATCCCGGGATTGATGAATAAGTCGGCTGGATCTTGCCTTTGCTCCCTGGCTGGGTCCCTCGAGGCTAGCAGATTAGATAGATAGATAATACTTTATTCGGCTATAAGCCCACAAGGTAAAACCAATCAATAAATAAAATAACATTTTACATTCTAAAATATCAACTAAAATATTTCAACGCATAATCTCCTTCACATTACATACAATCTCTAGATGTACCGTATTGTGGCCTTGAATATAAAGATGGTGCATAGAGTTTACTAGATTTTTAATAGTCATGCAGCATTCCATGTAGTCTTTTATATGAAAGAACTGAATTCAGGAATCTGGCAACTTGTAATGTTCTATAAGAGTCAATGTCCTGGAGTAGATAGGCTAGATGTAATTCAGGTGGTTTAGCAACAGTCTCCAAAATGATTGAACTCAGAATCCTTGATCGGGGAACAATATATAAAGGACAATTAAACAAGATATGATAAAGGGATTCTATTGATTTGTTGTCACATGCGCATAAAACAGAGGTTTTACCGTTAGAAAATCTATTGCTCAGCACATTTGAGGGGAACACATTAAATCTGGCTCTAACAAATGCGAATCTATGCGACGCAACCGATAAGGTAGACAGATATTGAGGTATCTGGGACATAGATGTAATGCCCTGATTTATCGGGGAACATGTACCTCCACCTGTAGTAAGATTTTGTTGCAAATCAACCTCCTCCAATCTTTGTTTGATGACCTTTTTAGCTGTAATTAGATCTAAATTTAGTATATCAGAAGGAGAGATTCCATAAGACAACAGTTTGGAATGGATTTTTGTTGACCATGGGCTGGTAAATTCATCTCTCCAAAGGCACTGAATAAGATGGTAATTAGGCAATTTATGCCAAAGGGACAGCCAATAATTAAAGGCATGTCTCCACATCAGGATCTCTAAGGAGGGGGTCTTAAGTTCTAAGCGAATGGCAGAGTTGCTTACACAGGAGGGTAGTTTCAAAAGGCGTCTGAGAAAAAGATTTTGCAATGTCACCAGAGGCATGAGGTTTACAAAAGCGCCCCATAAAGGGACCGCATAGGCCATAGTTGCAACCACTTTTGCACTATAAACTTTTAAGGCGGATGGAACATGCATAGCCCCCTCTGTAAAGAAGAAGCGTAATAGAGCGTAGATAAGGGCTTTACCCTTATTTTGTAAGTATGTGATATGTGCTTTCCATCCCATATTATGCTGGAAGTAAATTCCTAGATATTGAAATTTGTAGACTTGTTCAATTGGCTTCTCCTCGAGTTCCCACCTATACAATTTATGACTCCTGGAAAAAATTAGGACTTTAGATTTGGAATGGTTAATAGTAAGTAAATTTGTTTGGCAATATAACACGAAAATCTTAAAGGCCCTCCTAAAACTGTTTCTTGAATATGAGAGGATCACCGCATCGTCAGCGTACAATAATAAGGGGCAGCGATAGTCTGCAAGCCTGGGTGCATGAATGGTGGTTTGGGCCTCAGCTAGGGGCATTCTCATGTCACTAATATAGAGGTTAAAGAGATAGGGGGCAAGGATGCACCCTTGCCGTACCCCCTTATTTATTGGTACAGAGTTTGTGAGATCGCCCTCAGGTGTTAACCTCACCCTAGCGGCCGTCCCTTCATGTAATTTGATCATAAGCCACAACAGCCTTTTATCTATGCCCCACTTTGCCAATTTTTCCCATAACAGCTCTCTAGAGATACTGTCAAAAGCCGCCTTCAGGTCTATAAAAGCGGCACATAGAAGACCATGAGTGGGGGAAGAATACTTCCGCGCCAAATGATATAGAATTATTGCATGGTCAGTAGAAGCACGATTTGGTCTAAACCCGGCCTGTTCATGGCCTAGCAGATTGGAATCTTCGGCCCATTGGGTTAGTCTGGTTAGCAGGAAGCGAGTATAGATTTTTCCGATGATTGATAATAAACTAATATTACGATAGTTTCCTGGGTCCTCTGGTGGTCCTTTTTTATATATAGGAATTATGATGGACTCTTTCCATGATCTAGGTATCTGGCCCGTGGCATTAATTGCATCAAAGATTTTTGCAAGAATTTTGGCCCACCAGGATCAGATCGGTCCCTGGGGCTTTATCAGTTTTCAGTTTAGCAATTAAATCTACTATTTCCTCTGGGTCAGTATCTGGCCATATGGGTAAGTGACATGAAAGAGTATCAAAATGAATATTAGAGATATTAGAGATAACTGTCTGGGAGAAATATTTTCTTAGAAATTGTTCCCATGTCGGGGCTGGTATAACCGTCAATGGGTATTTCCTCGATCTTTTGTTGATTAAATTCCAAAAACCATGAGAGCTGCGAAGCTTAGAGGCAGCAATCAGCGCTTGCCAACGTCTTAGCTGCCATTCATGGTTGGCTGACTTCTGTGCCTGTTTGTAAGCAATTTTGGCCTGCAAGTACTCTGGGGGAAGAGTTTCAGCTCCAGAAGATTTATATCTGTTGTAGATACAACAGAGAGAGAATCAAACCAAGGTGCACTGAACCTGGGTTAATCTCGGTTAACCAGGTGAGTCGGCATCATAAAGAAGCTAGTTAGATCTACAGAGAGGTGGGAGAACCACTCCATTATCCTATTTGGTTCAGACAACTCCGCCACTGAAACAATAAGGGATTCGGAGATATTCCTCTGGAAGAATTCTGCATATTTTTGGGCCTGTTTCATAGACCATTTAATGCTTCTTACTTGAGCTGCGGCATTTAAACCTACATGAATTGGGTGTGAACCGCTAACCGGGTGCCAGTCAAGCGTTAGCTTGGCTGCTAGAGGTAGGTGGTCACTGGATTGTACATTGTCTACTTTAAAATAAAAGAAGTTTGAAAATAGGTCTTCTGAAACTAGAAGATAGTCTAGGACACTATTTGATGATGTGCCCAAGTGAGTGAATTCACCTGGCACGTCCGGAGGGCAACTGCCATTCAAAATGTTCAAATTCATACGGATGGCCAATTGATAAAGAAGGACTCCCGCCTCATTCACTCTGTTGTCCTTAGATCTTCTTGATGTAAAAGAGATTAAATCAGATTTTGGGTAGGGGGAAGATACCCACCACTTGGCCTTAATTATCCCATCCCAAATGGCGGCTGTACATGCATTAAAGTCACCACCCATTATCGATGGAATATTAGGGTACATAACATAGCATGCCAATAAATGATCTTCCAGAGAATCCCATCTATAATGGAGGTCTGCTATATGACCACCTGGAGGAAGATAAACATTGGTGATTAATAGTGAGAATTTTTCGCTTGAAATCAGACCTGTAAAGGCAAAAGGAGGAAAAGTCTGAACTAGCGAGAGTTTAGCTCTCATTTTAAGCGATATGGCGATTGCAAGACCGCCTCTGGACCGGCCACCTTTCTGGGAGGGGATAGCTGGAAGAGATATCAGTTCAAAGCCATTTATATCTATTTTATCTTCTTCCCATGTTTCTTGCAAAAGGATTATCTGAAAAGAGTTTATATAGGACAGAAATTCGGGATCTAATCTTTTCCTTTTCCAGCCAGCAATGTTCCAACTTAGGACTGCTAGCTGGGGACTTCTGTGTTGTTCTTTTAACAGTCAAAACGGGGGGGGGGCAGACTCTCTGTTAGAGACAGAAGATGTAACAAAAAAGTCAGTTATTTTACTTTGGGAAGATGGTAACTGTGAGGAGCCCTCCAAATTAAAGTTTTTAACAATTTGGTTCAACTGTTGGAACACCGTGGATGATCTACTAGAAGTAGATCCCTGAACAGGAAGTCTCTTCATTTCAAAATTCTTTGTACAACTTGACAGAGAAATACCCAGAGAGGGAGAAATTAAGTCCGTCGGAGGAAACCCTCTAGCAGATTTATCATCAGGCATTAGGATGATTTTATTGATGCGTCCCATCGGGTCTTCAATCGTTTCCAACGACGGGTCCCGAAGTGTAACATTCACATTTTCCTTTAAAGAAGGTAGTTGAGGGGACATCATGGAGGCGGGAATTGCGGAAGACTCTCTCAGGGGCATCACTTGTGGACTACTTCTATATCTGGTCGAAACTGGAGAAGATTCTAGCTCTGGCATAGATGAGTGAGTTAAAGAGGGATTTGAGTCAAGCAGGGAAATCAGAATTTCGTCCTTAGGTGTGTTGGTCGATGGATGTAGATGAAGGTTCAGTGAGGATGGCAGAGCCTGGTCGTCTCGTGGTATAGCACTAGGGGCAGAAACAACTTGAAATTTGAGTCTTGCAGGATGGTTTTTGTTTTCAAAGTGGGGCTGAGCTGAAGAAGGTCGACCACTTCTGTCCGGTGAGCCCAAGTGGGGTTATTTGAAGCATCGTTAGTATCTTCCCCTCTGTGTTGGACTTGCAAAAGCTGAGATTTAAGTGTGTCAAATCTTTGCATCATCACCGACTGTTCTTTCGGAGGGAGAGCTCTGAACGAATCAATAAGTTCCCTTTCATCAAGGGCAGTCTGCAGGTTTTCGTCCTCATATATGGCTGTTTGAGAGGGTATCGAGATTGGTCGAGGATGGCACACTGCAGAGTCATCGCGGAGGGGCCTGACAGTATTTTGAAGTAAGGCAGAGTCTCTTGTCCTAATGTCCTCACCGTCAGGGCACCTATTTAGAAGGGGTTTGATCTTGCTATCTGCAAAAACCCTTGTTGCTACGATATCGGCCATGGACAAAAGCGTTTTCCGCCTAACAATAAGAGATGGTATCTTTTCAGAGTGGAACGCAAGTATCACCTTCAAGAAGTTGGTCTGTCGGAACAGGGGCATCACAGCATATAGGTCAATCTGGTGTTTCTTAATTTTTAAAAGTTTGCTTAAACAGTCTTTAGCCCCTTCTAGCAATGACCATCTTCCTATTTCCGACCTGACAGAAAGGCAACTTTTCTTGGGTTGCAGAGTTAATATCTGATTATTCAATTGGGAATTTAAGATATATTTAATTTTAGTCTCCTTTATTTTATCTGAATTGGGATGAGGCAACAAACACTTGAGAGACTTTGACAAGCCCCTATCAGCCCCTAAACCAAAAATATCAAGGTTGGTGCCACACCGGAATAGAAGAGGGAGTGACCATGCCAAGCATTGCTTTGCGGTGGAAACCCAAAATCGCTTCCTACCTCTAATTGATTTAGAAGCCACTCCAACTCTGATGACTCAAAATTTTTCAAAAGTAAAGCCTGTAAAGGAGAATACGAAAGAAAAACTCTCATCACAGGATGATGGTTTAACATCTGATATGGGGGAGTTCCCCAGTTGTGAGCAGTTACACTTAGTAATTAAGACCCTTCACTGTATCTTTAAAAGGCTGGATGAGGTATCTTCACAATTATCCAATATCCTGCTGAAAGTCGAAAAACTTGAATCAACAATACAATCTTCAGTTTGTGAGGTCAAAAACCTATTCTGACCCATACTTTCCTCAGGCCAAGGATTATACGATTCTTAAAATAACATAACATTTAACACACAAATAAGATAGTTAAGACCACCAGAAGGTGGCACCGTGGGTGAAAGCTCCTTGGATGGATACTAATAGTGAAGTTTTCCTCTCCACTACGGTAAAATCCACTTACAACATCAGTCTTTCGTGGACACCGCGTACCCAGTTTGCAGAAGCTTCTCACAAGGGAAGTATTGAAATGTGACACCCTCAAGATGTCTAGGGGGTAGGGTGCCAAATGTCCTGGCTCCACTGGCCTCTCTCAGCCCTCTATGACAGCAGCCTGGGCACAAACGATGTTTTATCCGGGATTTAAACACCACACAGCGTCTTCCTCTTAAGCCCTCTCTCCAATTAAGATAATGGCGTTCTCTTCTCTTTTAGCAGCCGAGGCCGGCCCGCTGATAAGAGAGAAACAAGGAACAGTCTGCAGCAATCTGGAGCAGGGCCAAATCTCTCAGAGAGTTGCCATAGCATGTAGCTGCAGCAATTATAAGATGCTTCAAAGACTGACTGGGTCAGTTAAGATAAAATATAAAGGATTAAAAGAAGATTAAGAGAAATCCGAAGAGCACCGGTAAGCGCGTCTTACCTCGGCGCCATGTTGACTCTCAGGTCTAGCAGATTACTGCCCCTGAAGATGGCCGGGGGTCCAAAGGATCTTCCCAGGCAAAATGGCCCTGTGCCGGCTGAAGATTTCAGGGCCCCCAGTCAGCAACACGGGAGAACCGTGAGCCCCACGTTCGGGCGCCAAATGTTAAGGAAAAATCTGGGTGTGAGGCTGCTCAGTCACCCAGCTCGTCGGGTAGAGCCCGCGGGTCCCTGTGGAATAAAAGAAGGAGTCCAGCCAACCGGAGCAAATAGCTGTAGACCAGAGTTTATTGTGCAATAGGTTCAAAGAGCAAATTTTGAACCCCGAGGATGGGGTGACAAAGACTTTTAAAACTTTCCCACCACATCCCAGAATACAGTTCGATGCAGCCCAGAATTGCATTGGCTTTTTTATTTTTTAAGAATATTTATTAAAGTTTTCAACAACTTAAATAACATAAAAGCAACAAAAAAAGAAAAAAAGAGAAGCAAAAATGACAATAAGATAGACATACATACAAAACAAATAACAAGTATAATTTCATTCCCTTATAGTCATATACCTTACTTTCCCGACCTCCTCGTACCTCCCCTCTCTGTATTCCAATCTCTAATCAAGCCAATTCAGCAAATCCTTCCCCTAATTTCTGATTTAATTTTTAATCTTCCTTTTCTTATACATAATCATTACAGCTAAAAACCCCTTAATTTCTAAGTCAACATCGTTCTAACATTCAATAATCTTACAATGTTTCTTAAGATAGTCCTTAAATTTCTTCCAATCTTCTTCCGCCGTCTCTTTTCCCTGGTCACGGATTCTGCCAGTCATTTCTGCCAGTCCCATATAGTCTATAACTTTCATCTGCTATTCTTCCACAGTAGGTAATTCTTGTGTCTTCCAGTACTTTGCGATAAGTATTCTTGCTGCTGTTGTGGCATACATAAAAAATATCCTATCCTTCTTTAACACCGATTGGCCTAACATACCCAGGAGAAAGGCCTCTGGTTTCTTCAGAAAGGTATATTTAAGTACCTTTTTTATTTCATTATAAATCATTTCCCAGAAGACCTTAATCCTTGGGCATGTCCACCAAAGGTGAAAGAATGTACCTTCATTCTCTTTACATTTCCAACATTTATTATCAGACAAGTGGTAATTTTTTGCAAGCTTGACTGGGGTCATGTACCACCTGTAAATCATTTTCATAATATTTTCTTTTAGGGCATTACATGCCGTAAATTTAATACCGGTGGTCCACAACCGTTCCCAGTCTTCAAACATAATGTTATGACCCACGTCTTGCGCCCACTTGATTATAGCTGATTTAACTGTTTCATCCTGTGTATTCCATTCCAACAGCAGATTATACATTTTCAACAAATTCTTAGTTTTGGGTTCTAACAGTTCTGTTTCCAATTTTGATTTTTCCACCTGGAAGCCTATTTTCCTATGTAACTTGTATCTCCACTATTTGGTAGTAATGGAGCCAATCTCGCACTTTATCTTTCAAATTCTCATAACTCTGCAGTTTCAATTTATCCCCTTCTTGTTCCAAAATCTCCCAATATTTCGGCCATTTAGATTCCATATTAAGTTTTTTAACGGCCTTTGCCTCCATAAGGGGACAGCCACCTTGGAGTTTTATTTTCCAACAAATCCTTATATTTGATCCAGACATTGTACAATGCTTTCCTGACAATATGATTTTTAAAAAGCTTTATAGGCTTTAACCTTGTCGTACCACAAGTAAGCATGCCACCCAAAAGTATTATTAAAACCTTCTAAATCCAAAATATCTGTATTCTCCAGAAGTAGCCAATCTTTCAACCAGCAGAAAGCTGCTGCTTCATAATACAATTTAAAGTCTGGCAGGCAAATCCACCCCTTTCTTTAGCATCAGTTAATATCTTAAATTTTATTCTAGGCTTCTTGCCCTGCCAGACAAATTTTGAAATATCTTTCTGCCACTTCTTAAAACAATCCATCTTATCAACTATTTGCAATGTTTGGAATAAAAATAACATTCTAGGCAATACATTCATCTTTATAGCTGCAATTCGACCCAACAAGGAAAGCTTCAAGTTTGACCAAATTTCCAAATCCCTTTTTACTTCTGTCCAACATTTCTCATAATTATCTTTAAACAAATTCACATTTTTAGCTGTCATGTTGATCCCCAAATATTTCACTTTCTTAACACAGTTAGACCTGTCTCATTCTGAAACCTCTCAATAGGTGTTAGATTTTTTCCAATACCTTAGTTTTTAACTTATTCAAAGTCAAAGAAAAGATGGCACCGGCAGTAAGTCTTCTGTGAGCCTCAACAGAGTGAGTAGGAGCTTTTTACAGAATTAACAACAATAATACAGAAAGACACTCAGAAAAATCAAAGTTTAGCCTGATAAAGAATCCGGGAGCTACCAGGAGGTATTTTTAAACCTCCCTTTTTTCCTCTCCTCTCCTGAGCTTTTTTATCTGCCCTTTGTAATCCCGTGGAAGGCATTCAAATTTTTCAAGGCCATCCAGTGCTATTTTGAGGCTATCTGAGGCTAATTACAACCTCTGAAGTTCCTTTTGAATAAGGCCCTAGCACACGGCTAGAGAAGATAACTCAAATGGTACTTACAAGACAGAATTATAAAGAACTGGGGATTCCTCTAGCTCAAGCACAAGCTGTTGAACCCCCTGCCCCAAAGAAAAAGCAGGCAAAAATTCCATATTATTTTAAACCAAAAGCAGAAGAAAAAAAGAAATAAAAACACAGAGAGCCTGCATCCGCACGAATGGTCTGTTGTCCGTACCTTGTTCGGAAGGGGCATGGAAGCAGAGGGAGGGGAGGAGGGAAAAGGAGTCGACCTGGGCAACCGAGTTAAAGCAGGCAACTATAGAAAATACAGCCCTTAAGCCCGACCGGAACAGGAGCCTCAACTGGGAAACCCAGAAACCAAGTCAAAAGAATCCACTCATCAATCTATGCTTAGAGGAAAGGGGGGAATCCTCCTGCCCCGACTGAGGTGGAGGAGTGGCAAACGACACAAGAGATCGACATCCAGGCCTGGGCAGCTATAATTACATAATGTCAGGGAACTGCCATCGGAAAGAGAGATGGTGCAGAGGCTCCAGCAGACTCGGAGAGATTCTGCAGCGGAGGAGGGAACCAGCAGGGGGAGAAGAGCAGAAGCTCCGGCAGAAGGGGAGTCGGAGGAGGGAGGGCTCTGGGATACTTCTAGTGAGAATAGTGCAGAGGTAACAAGACCCCCGTTGGCAACTCCCACCCTTCGCCGGAAGCTGTCACGCAGAGAGTCACGAAGGCGCATGTCCGTGAAACAACTTTTATGTTGGCGTAAATTTCGTAGACGCCCACTGTCAGATTCTACCAGCGACTAACGGAGTCACGCCTTGGGAGGCTCCGTTAGTGCCTCGGTTTGGTTGACCAGCCAAACACCAGAGGGATCAAGCTTTTACGCACAAGCAGCTCATTATCCCATCATAGCAATCTGACAGTCTTTGAAAGCAGCTTGTGCAAGCAGAGGGCATCATGAGCGAACCAGCCGGAACCGCAGGAGCTGGAGCTGGAGCAGGTCCAAGCCTGGAGGAAAGGTAAGGGCGATGGAGGTCCAGCTCGCACTGCAAACGGCGAGGCTTGAGGAGAGGAGGGCTCAAGATGCGGATAAGGGGAAAACCGCCCCACTTGCCAGAAAGGTGCCTGGATTGGTGCAGAGATTTGGGGCGGATCCCAGGAACTATCAAGCCTTTAGAACGGAGATGCAATATGCTCTCAATCTACTGTTTGATGACTTCACCGATGAGAACTCTAGAGTGGCGTACGTAATTAGCCATCTAGAGGGAGGGGCGAGGGACTGGGTTCGACCCCTGATGGCAGCCAATAATGATATCTTAAAGGACACGAGGAAGTTTTTTCGCGCCATGGACTTGATGTTTTCCAGCGAGATTGAGCAGGGGGTGGGTGCGGAGGCAGTTGATGGGGTGCAAACAGGGGAGCCGATCTGTACGTGAGTACTGGACTGAGTTCACTATGCTTATTCATAGACTGGGGTGGGATCTAGCAAGTGAACCTATTCAAATGTTATTTGAAGAAGGGCTCTCTCCGACCGTGAAAGATGAACTTTCCCGGGCGCCCAGGGCGGAGTCTATGGATCAGCTGACTAAATCTGCACTGTCCATAGGAGCGCGCCAAGAAGCAAGAGCTTTGGAAAAGCGGGAAGGAAAGGGGGAACGTTGGAAGGACTTCCGCATTCCAGAGATTCCGGAGCAGTCTTTCCCGCCCGCAGAGCCGATGGAACTGGGAACAGCGCGCGCGCGCGCAGTTTCAAACACCAGTGAAGGGCGGAAGAAGGGAGGGAAAGAGTGCCAAGAGATGTTATCTCTGCCAACAGCCAGGGCACTTTGCCAGAGTTTGTCCGCAAAGGAAGGAATGGCAGGGCATGGCGGGGAACTGTTGGGGGAAAGGAGGAAGGAGAAATAGAGGAGCAAGTAAAAGCCAACGCCTGGTTGCCAACATCAGGGCACAGCAGCCAGGCCAGGGAGTAGTGAATGTGCCCACGCCGGAACCTCCAAGACCAGCGCTTGTGATAGAGGTGTTGCTGGAACTGTCAAACGGACACCCACTAAAGATAAAAGCGCTATTGGATTCAGGCAGCTCCTGTAATTTCATGAGTAAGGAGTTTGCTGCTGAACACCAGATACAAACTCTCCCATTAAGTAAGCCTTTGCAAGTAACCACGATTGATGGAGGGAACTGTTGGGGGGAGAAGTGAGCCAACAGACTGTACCAATGATTATGAGGGTGGCAAGACACACAGAACTGATAGCGTTTAATGTAGCGACCTTGGGAGGAGCTCCCATCATTCTGGGAATGAGCTGGCTGGCACTACACGATCCGCTAGTAGGCTGGCATCAGAGGGTGGTTTCCTTTGGTTCAGCACATTGCCTAGAACACTGCAAGGAGGGAGAGGGTCAGGCAGGGGCCAGAGCCACTCTAGCAGGGATGGAAGTGACTGACAAGGGGAAGGTGCCACCACAATACGCTGATTTGATTGACGTCTTCAGTGAAAAGGAAGCAGATAAACTGCCCCCGCACAGACCCTTTGACTGTCAAATCACCTTACTCCCAGGAGCACAATTGCCAGTGGGCAAGCTGTATGCCATGTCAGACCGTGAGATGCAGGAGTTAAGGGAGTTCATTGACAAGAACCTCAAGCGAGGTTTCATCAGAGAGTCACGAGCGGTGGGGGGCAGCCCAGTGTTCTTTGTGGACAAAAAAAACACGGGCAAACCCAGGCTTGTGTGTGATTTCAGGGCCCTAAATGCTGTGTCAGAACCAGTGACTTTCCCTATGCCCAGAATTGATGACATTCTGGCATGGGTGAGAAAAGGGAAGATTTTTACCAAGCTGGACCTTAGGGGGGCATATAACTTGATACGTGTGAGGAAGGGGGATGAGTGGAAGGCCACTATGTTCACCCCCTTGGGGGCGTTTGAGTACCTAGTTATGCCTTTTGGATTACAAGGGGGCTCCGCCTGCTTTCAATCATTCATGAATCACGTCCTGGGGCCATTGCTTTACAAGAACTGTGTGGCGTTCTTAGATGACGTCCTGGTGTACTCAGAGAATGAGGAGCAGCATGTGCGAGATGTTAGAGAAGTACTGAGCAAACTGCGAGAAAATCGGCTGTGGGTGAAACTGGAGAAATGCCAGTTTCATAGCAGGGAGGTGGAATTCCTGGGGTACCGGTTGTCTGACAAGGGGTTGGCTATGGATCCCAGCAAGGTTCAAGCGGTACTGGAATGGAAAACACCAAAGACCAAGAAGGACGTGCAAAGGTTCCTGGGCTTCGGAAACTTCTATAGGAAGTTCATCAAGAACTTTGCCCATTTAACAGCGCCCATCACGGATTGCCTTAGCAGCAAGAAAAAATTTGCTTGGACGGAAGAAGCGCAAGGGGCATTCGAACGCTTAAAGGCAGCGTTTGCGTCGGAGGAGCAACTTTTGCACGTGGATCTACGGCAACCAATGCGAGTGGAGACTGACGCGTCAGACCGAGCGGTAGGGGCCGTGCTTCTCCAGCCGGGGAAAGATGCGTCTGAATGGAGACCGTGTGCATTCTTCTCGCGGAAGTTGAACAAATCCGAGAGGAACTACACAGTATACGACCGAGAACTGCTCGCCATTCATGAAGCATTCCGGAGATGGCGGCACTTGCTGATTGGGGCGCAGCACAAGGTTCAAGTCCGGACTGACCACAAAAATCTGGAGTACTGGAGAACAGCCCGAGTGCTGAACCAGAGACAAGTGAGATGGGCCCAGGAGTTCTCCAAATTCAATTTTGAGATTCGTTACGTGCCAGGGTCCGAGAACGTAAGGGCGGACGCTCTTTCCAGAAAGCCTGAGTACTTAGAGGGGGAGGGCGCGCCGGAAGCAAGGCACGTAATCCCTGAAGACCGCTGGGTGTGTGGGGCGGCTTTGGTGGAGCAGAAAGAACTGTTAGAGGGTACGGAGAACGACGAATACGCCCAAGAGAAACTCAGAGAACTCAGGAGGACAGAGGAGAACACAGGGGGGTTTGAAGAAAAGAGTGGGGCGTTGTATTACAAAGGGGCACTGTACATACCCGATGGGGAACTGAGGGGCAGAGTACTCAAGCAGTTGCATGATAGCCCCACAGCGGGGCATTTTGGACAGCACAAAACCATGTGGTTGGTTACCAGGGAGTTTTGGTGGCCCAAGGTGAGGGAGGATGTACGGGAATATGTCAGGGGTTGCGACAGGTGCCAGCGAGCGAAAGGGGAGAGGGTGGCGCCAGCGGGGCTCTTACAACCCTTACCCACACCAGAAAGGCCATGGGAGGCAGTCTCCATAGATTTTATGACGGACCTGCCAAAATCCAAGGGCAAAACGGCGGTCATGGTAGTGGTAGATCTATTAACTAAGATGTGTCATTTTATAGCCTGTTCACATGCGGTCACAGTGGAGGAAACCGCCAAGTTGTTCGTAGAGCATATTTTCCGGTTGCATGGCGCCCCCTTGAGGGTGGTCAGCGACAGAGGGAAACAGTTTACTTCCAGGTTCTGGAGGAAACTTATGAGCTTACTGCACGTGGAAATCAATTTCTCCACTGCCCGGCACCCGGAAACAAATGGGCAAGCGGAAAGGGCAAACGGGATTTTACAACAATACCTGAGGTGTTATGTTGCCTACAACAACGCTGAGAACGTGTCCACAGGGCTGAGTCCCTTTCTGGCAAATTATGGGTGTCATCCCAGGGCATTTCCAGGAGAAGGAGGGGAGAGGTGGAGTGTGCCGGCGGCGGAACATTTTGTTGAAGAGATGGAAGCCATCCACCGTCAGCTACAACTTAACTTAGAGAGAGCCAAGGAAGAATATAAAAAGCAAGCAGACAAAAATAGGAGGGAAGGTGAAACTATAAGGGTGGGAGACCGGGTGTGGCTATCCACCCAGGGACTACCTTTCAAGGGGGGTTGTAAGAAACTGAAACCCAAAAGATTGGGACCCTTTGAGGTCATACAGCAGGTGAACCCAGTAGCATTCAAACTCAGACTGCCCAGTCACATGAAATTGCACCCAGTATTTCACAGGTCATTACTGTCGCCGTACCGAGAGGGACGTGAATGGGGGGGGGAGCGTGAGAGAGAGGTCTCCCGAACGCCCGTGATAGAAGAGAGAGAACGCGACATGAACGTGGCAGGAATCATTGATTCCAGGTGGAAGGGGGATCAGGTGGAATATCTGGTAGAATGGGAGGGGGAAGTAGAGTCGGAAAACACTTGGGTACCCGCTGAGGTAGTCAATGACGAGGTTTTAATAGAAACATTTCATCGGCGTTTCCCAAAAAAACCGCAACCCGTGGCACGATTTAGAAGGGAACACTTTGGGACCACCGATGAGGAAGGAGAGTTTGGAGGGTTCCCAGAGTCAGGGGTGGGTGAGGAAGCCGACTCCGACGAAGAAGAGGAAGACGGGGAGAGAGACGGTACGCCATGGTTAGAAGTGTTTGAATCCTCGGACGACGAGGAGAGTTCCTTTAGGGGCTTTCCGCCCTCACCGCCAGTGGGAGAGAAAGCGGGGGGTGAAGGGGGCCCTGAGGGGGAGGTGGATGTCAGGGAACTGCCATCGGAAAGAGAGATGGTGCAGAGGCTCCAGCAGACTCGGAGAGATTCTGCAGCGGAGGAGGGAACCAGCAGGGGGAGAGCAGAAGCTCCGGCAGAAGGGGAGTCGGAGGAGGGAGGGCTCTGGGATACTTCTAGTGAGAATAGTGCAGAGGTAACAAGACCCCCGTTGGCAACTCCCACCCTTCGCCGGAAGCTGTCACGCAGAGAGTCACGAAGGCGCATGTCCGTGAAACAACTTTTATGTTGGCGTAAATTTCGTAGACGCCCACTGTCAGATTCTACCAGCGACTAACGGAGTCACGCCTTGGGAGGCTCCGTTAGTGCCTCGGTTTGGTTGACCAGCCAAACACCAGAGGGATCAAGCTTTTACGCACAAGCAGCTCATTATCCCATCATACATAATGACAGGGTTGTACAAAGATCTGTTGGAAGAACATCAAACTCAGCTAATTAAAGAACTGGGGTCAATTAAAAACTTTCTTTCAGAATGTTTGGGTTTGCTCACCTCCCTGATTGAACTAATCAGGAGGAAAGAGGACTGCCACTTTCACAAAGAAGCCAGCAACAAGACAAATGGAAATAAAACCCAGCCCAACATCAAAGAAAGGAAAACAAGCAGAGCCAAACTAGTCCAAGGAAAAGTACTGGCCACTAGGAAACCTTCCTTAAAGGGAAAGAGTTCAATGCACAAGAAGAAGCCAAAGAATGTGAAAATGGATCGAAAGGCTAAGCTGCCCTTTCGGACTGGGAAAATGAATTTCTCAAAGTTATTCAAGATTCTGGAGAACTCAAGCACAAAGAACCCCAGCATAACAACGCCAAATAAGAGCCAAAGCCCAAACATTTTAAATAAACATCAGGTGGCTAGCCCTCCAAGGCTAGTAAAACAATCGCTGCCCTCTAGTGGAAAACTAAAGAAAACTCCAGACCCAAAGCAAGAAACTCCCCAGAAGGGAGTACAAAAGAGCCAGAACTTAATTTTAATTAAACATAAATTAGTCCTCCTCCCTCTCTTCAAGCATGGAGGCCTTTCCACGCCTGCACAACAGAGAATTTATATACTTAAGAAAATTGACTTAGTCATCAGAGGCCTTATTCCAGCAGAAAATATTGTCAGCGTGAAATGTCTTCCCTTTGATAAGGCCCAAAACAGAGCTGTGGTGACCTTTAAGGACTGGTCGGTAACTAAACAAATCTTGGACAAGAGGGACAGGCTCCAGAGGGCTGGCCTGTTGGTGACCCGCCTATTCGAAGAGTCCGGCGTTCCACCATCCCTCTTAGGAACACGCAAGCCTACTAGTCTGCGCACAGAATTGGAAATGGCTTCTGAAAACTACAAACAAGTCCAACCGGAGGCAGTCAAAATTTCCAAACAGAAGGCTAAGCTCCAAAAAATTTTACTCCCTTCCAATGAACCCAAAAAAGATATCTTAAACGAAAAGGAGTTGTTCTTTTTAGCCTCCCTTGAGCAGATTCAACAGTCCCAGGATGCATTAATAGCTAGGTTACAAACCATTAAAAAATCCTTACTCCTCCAAGGCTTTTCTGCTCCTTTGGAATTTAATTTTGCTACTAACACAACAAAGCCCTTATCCAACGAAGACTGGACGCAGTGCCGGTTCCTGTCCCCCGAAGAAGTGGGTTCTCCCACACACCCCTTAATACCTCAAACAACAATACACCAGGTAGATCTTGCCATGCCGATGAGTAGGAACGGTTCAATCTTTGTGGACGCCTCAGGATCCTTAGATGACATTCAGGTGGAGGATTGAAAGACAGATACAGCGAGGGGACACCATGCCAGGGAAACAAAACTCACTAGGTTAGTACCTACCACAAATGATCTTAACAGCTCACTCCACCTCTACAAAAACATTCATTCCATCATCCTAAAGAACAAACGGAGGAGTCTACCTTTGTTCCCCTCACCACCATATTTCCACATCTTATCGTGGAATGTGGCGGGCTGGCTGTCTAAGCAGGGCGATGCTGATTTTCTGGATTTCCTCTCAAAATTCCAGATTATTTGTTTACAAGAGACCTGGTGCCTAGACTCTCATCCCCCTTACTTACAGGGCTATGTGGCTTTTGCTACCCCTGCGAAAAAACTAAATAACCGTGGCCGACCTAGCGGCGGTTTGGTCACTTTTATTCCTATAGAGCAAGGGTACAGGGTGCGACAACTGCAGTGGATGAAGAGCAACAATTTTCAGATTTTACTAATCTCCAATAACACAGGAGGAGATTTTCTATGTTTCAACGTTTATATTCCCCCCGTGTGTACTTCCTCTCAGACAATACAAATCTGGGAAGATTTGGAGTCATGCTTGGAGAAGGCCAAAATAGAATTTCCTGACTGGAACATCCTGCTGGCAGGTGACTTTAATGCTAGGATAGGCAGCGACATCAATTTGTATGACTCCAAAACCCAGTTTTTACCAGAGGCAGACTGGTTTATCCCTTGGAGTTCTGATGAAAAGGTCCTGAATAAGGCAGGTAATACATTACTGGAGATTGCCTTTAAGCATAATTTGTACAACCTGCATGGTACTTACATGGATAGGTCAGGAGGTTTCTTTTCTTTTATTGGCCCTCGTGGTGCAAGTGTGATTGACCATATCCTGGTCTCTCCAACAATTTTGGAGAGGGCACAGGGTCTCAGCACTTTTAACAGAACCAAGAGCAACCATCTTCCTAGAGCAATCTCACTAACTCCCCTCGAATCAGGGGGATTACAACATCTACATTGTGCAGTCCCTCCTCAAGCACCGGCCCCACGCAGGCGTAAATGGAACAGCGAGCTGGAGCTTAAAATTAAACACCTGCACTCTCCAGATTTATTGGTTCTGAGAGACCAGTGTCTTTTACCTAACTTTGATCCTTTTTTACTATATCAGCGGGTCTCAGAGTCTCTTTTCCCATTTCTTATAAACACCAGGCCTCCCAAACAACATAACAAATCGGGGGTCTGGTTTGACAAAGACTGCCGGAAGCTAAGATCCCTGCTTAGGAAACAACAAAACAGGTAAAACAGGAGAGGACTCTGTCATCTATGGTAAATTTCCACAGATGGCGCTCTTACTATGAAAAGACCTTAAAACTCAAGAAATCCCTTTATAGGAAGGAACAATGGGAGGCACTTGATAAGGCGATTAAATCGCGAGACGATAGAAAATTTTGGGCAATAGTAGCACAGGGAGTCTCATCCAAAAGAAAAATTGTAAACAGCAGTATTCCATCCGATGTGTGGTGTCAGGGTTTCTGGGAGAGAGGAGGAGATGACAGAGGAGACGGAGAGCGAGTGGGAGGAGGGGCAGAAGGATGAGGAAGAAGATGACGGAATTCTGAGGGAATCCACGAGTCTGAGCAGCGAGTCAGAGGATTCTCAAAAGGGGGTTACCTTAATCAAGCAAAGGGGAGGAGAAGGGAGAAGCGGAGAGGAGCCCAGTGGAAGACAGAGGAAGCAAGAGACGTCTCAGCCGGAACGGAGTAAAGGGGGTGGAGTCGTCAGCCTCTCGGAGGGAGCAGGATTAGGAGAGAACAGAGAGAGGGGGTTGGAGCAGGGTGTTCAGCCGGAAAGGGTGGAGAGCAGAGCAGGGGGTGGTGTAGCGGTCGAAAGAAAGGTCAGCAGCAACGTACGCGCGCCAAGTTCAAACGTAGAGGCGCGCGGAAGTGGAGAGAGCTCAGGGGAGGAGCCCGGCCCTAAAGCCAGAAAGAGGGGGGAAGAGGCGGCAGAGGATTCAGCCTCAGGCGAGTCACGGAGAGAGGGAACCCAGGGGGGCAGGAAGACCCTGCGGAAAAGAAAGGAGAGGAAGAGGTGGTCTAGAGCCAGGCTATTAAGTTGGTGCGGAAGAGGGGAGGAGTCAGAGGGGACTTCAGCGGTCTAACGTGGCAGACGTACGGCCACAATGCTGAACTGTATGAGAAGCAGAAATCTTCAATAAACTTTTCCTGTAAATAAGCTGCAACGGAGTGAGGTCTCTTGTGAGCTGGGACCAGTCCTGGGTGGCCGTGACAGTAAGTCCCCTCTCTGAAAGCAAAAAATTTTTTTTTGCGAAGCTCACGAACGGGAGCAGCCATGAGCGCTGAGGAGCAGCTGGTTGCATTGCGGAATCAGGTTACCGCTCTCACATCGGCAGTCATTGCTTCGCAGAAGAAGAATGACGACTTGGAGAAGACGTGCCAGGATTTGCAGGCAAGGTGGGAGCGCGCGGACAAGGCGGGGGCCCCAGGATCCAGAGCGGAGGGCATTGCGCTTGGACGAAGGGGGGGTGCCCTAGTTCCGCATTTTAATGGCAACTTGCAAGACTATCCCAATTTCAGAGCGGACGTTGTATATGCACTGCACTTACTCCGTCACGATTTTAAAGATGAGGAGGAGAGAGTGGGGTTCATTGTTTCGCACCTGCATGGGGAGGCCAGGGCTTGGCTACGCAATTTGTGGCGCGAAGATGGACCGGCCCGTCGCGATTCAACTGCGTTCATCAAAGCGATGGATTCTTGTTTTCAATCCTCTGTGGATGTGGACATTGCGCGCCGTCAAATGCACGGGCTGAGGCAGGGGAAAGCGACTGTGCGCCAATACCACTCTAAATTTTTTGCATTGCTCACCGCCTTAGATTGGCCAAAGGACAGTAAACCGGTCAGAGATCTTTTTTGGGAGGGATTGAGCCCCCCCATCAAGGATGAGATCGCTAGGGGGGACAGACCCCAGACCCTAGAAGACGTGGTGCAACGGGCTTTAGCTCTTGGAATTCGACATGAGGCGCGTCCGTGGCACGAGGAGGACGGGCCCCAAGCGCGTGCGCAAGCAAGGACTCTCCCTTTTGTGCACAGGGACTTCAGCCGTGCGCACCCCTCGCCAATGGGGAAGGACAGAGAGGAGCCAATGGAGATTGGTGGTGCTAGGGCTCAGAAGCCATCCCAGAGCCCTGTCCCTGGTGCAGCCAAAGCGAAGCCTCCTAGAGGAACCAGGAAGTGTTACATCTGTGACAGTGCGCACCACATGGCGAAAGAGTGCCCCCAGAGGCTCCAGAAGCACACTGCAGCGCTGGCAACTGTAACAGCAGAGGTGCAACCAGGGGAGCAGCTTCAGGGAAACGACAGTGCCTGGCTGGAAGCAGAGCTACTGGGGCTCAGCCAGGCGGATCTGTAGACAAGCCCCCAGCATCACTGCAGAGCGTGGACCCTTTGCCTCCCAAACCGGCAGTTCTGCTCACAGCAACACTCCAGTTGCCTGATGGGAGACTCCTCGAGGTTCCAATAACGATCGATTCGGGAAGCAACGCCGACTTCATGGGACTGCAGTTCGTTAAGCAGCACAACATGGCGCTCCTGCCTGCAACGACGCCTCTGAACGTGGTCACGGTGGACGGCAGGAAGTTGCTGGGGGGGCAAGTGGTGCAGCAAACCCCTCCCATGATGATGCAGATTGGCAACCATCGAGAGCTTATTAGTTTCAATGTCACCCACTTATCGGACACACCCATCGTGTTAGGCATGAGTTGGCTGGAGAGGCACAGTCCCGCGGTTGCGTGGTACCAGAGGCAGATCAACTTTTGTTCATCGTATTGTGCTCAGCATTGCTTTCAGACCGATCAGGGAGGAGAAGCTGAGCAGCCATTGCATCTGGGTATGGTGCAAACAGTGCCTCACAAGTACCAGGAATTCTTGGAGGTTTTCTGTGAGAAGGAAGCTGACAAGTTGCCGCCTCATAGACCTTACGACTGCGCGATTGATTTAGTGCCAGGGGCGCAATTGCCTGCTGCCAAGCTGTACTCCATGTCGGAGGACGAAATGCAAGAACTTCGGGAGTTCATAGACCATAACCTCAAGCGAGGTTTCATCCAGGAATCTAAAGCAGCGGGAGGCAGCCCTGTTTTCTTTGTGAAGAAGAAGGACACGCCCCAAAAAAGGCTTATAGTGGATTACAGGTTCATCAACAGCTTGACTAAGCCCAAAGCTTTCCCCATGCCCAAGATTGACGACCTTTTAGCGACCGTCAGGAGGGGCAAGATTTTCACCAAGCTGGACCTACGTGGAGCTTACAATCTCATCCGCATCCGGAAAGGGGATGAGTGGAAGACCGCCATGTTCACCCCTCTGGGCACATACGAATACAGAGTCATGCCTTTCGGCCTCCAAAATGGCAGCCACGTTTTTCAAGCATTTATGCACCACGTGCTAGCAGGTCTCCTCTACAAGAAGTGTGTCTGCTTTCTCGACGATATCCTGATTTTCTCGGAATCGCCGGAGGATCACGATAAGGACGTGAGGGAGGTCCTGCAGAGGCTGAAGGACCACAGGCTGTACGCCAAGTTGGAAAAGTGCCAGTTTGATGTCAGAGAGGTTGATTTCCTTGGCTACAAGTTGTCCGACGAGGGACTGGCCATGGACAGGGCTAAGGTTCAAGCGCTGTTGGACTGGAAAAGCCCTCGAAATCGGAAAGAGGTCCAGAGGTTCATCGGCTTTGCCAATTTTTACCGCAAGTTTATTAAAGGTTTTGCGAACGCGACGGCGGCGATCACTGACACCCTCAGTTCCAAGAAGAAGAAGTTCGTCTGGACCGAACAAGCGGAGCGGTCCTTCCGGACGCTTAAAGGTCTTTTCGCCTCCGAAGAGCAGCTGCTCCACGTGAATCCCGGCAGACCCATGCGGGTAGAGACCGATGCGTCAGATAGAGCGGTTGGGGCCGTTCTTTTGCAAGAGGATTCACAAGGCAACTGGCGACCGGGTGCGTTCTACTCCCGGAAGCTCAGCAAGACGGAGCGCAATTATACCATATGGGACAGGGAGTTGTTGGCCATTCATGCAGCTTTCAAAGCGTGGCGACACTTCTTGATAGGAGCCAAGCACACGGTGCAGGTCCGCACGGATCACAAGAACTTAGAGTATTGGCGGACGGCTAAGTTGCAGACCCAGCGACACATGCGCTGGGCGGAGTTCTTTGCGGATTTCGACTTCAAAATAGAATACATCCCAGGAGACTCCAATGTTATTGCAGACGCGCTGTCCCGAAAGCCGCAATACTGGGAGGAAGCAGCTCCAATCGCAGCAAAGCACATTTTCGCACCGCAGGCGTGGACGTGCGCTACCATCGCAGTCGACCTGGACGCGGTGCGACGCGCGTTGCAAAGGGATCAGTTTGCACAGTCTAAGATGGAGGAGCTACGCGGAGGGTCGCGACACACCGATGAGTTTCAATTACAGGATGGACTTTTGACTCGTAAGGGTGCCCTTTACGTGCCCACCGACGATCTTCGAGCCAAGGTTCTGCAACAGTTGCATGACGCCCCTAGTGCAGGCCATTTCGGCAAAGAGAAGACGATGGAGTTGGTGGCTAGAGACTTTTGGTGGCCCCAGATGAGAGGAGAGGTGGCGGACTACGTCGCCAGGTGTGATATCTGCCAGAGGTCCAAACCGGTGCACCAGAAGCAGGCGGGATTGCTAGAACCGCTGGAGACACCGCAGCAACCGTGGGAGAGGGTAGCGTTGGACTTTGTTACAGACCTGCCCAGCTCCAGAGGTAAGACGGCGGTGTTAGTGGTGGTGGACTTGTTCACCAAGATGGCGCACTTCATCCCTTGTGCCAAGGTGGCGACGGCAGAACAGACCGCAAAGCTCTTCATCGATCACGTCTTCAGAGTGCATGGACTTCCGCAGTCCGTCTTGTCCGACAGGGGGCGCCAGTTTGTTTCCACTTTCTGGCGAAAGCTTCTGGGCATCTTGCACGTCAAAATCAACCTGACATCGGCGAGGCATCCACAAACCAACGGTCAAGCGGAGAGGGTCAACGCGATCATGCAGCAGTACCTGCGGTGCTACGCCAACCAGCGACCTGCGGCGTGGGTGGACTATCTGCCGATGGCTGAATTCGCCTACAACAACACGAAACACGCTTCCACCGGGGTGACGCCTTTCTTCGCGAACAATGGCCGTCATCCCAGAACCTTCCCGAGATTTGCGGCACCAGGAGGGGGGGGGCCTCAAGATGCCGACCAGTTTGCAGCGGAGTTGCAAGAGGTGCACGAGGAGCTGCGGAGACATTTGGAGCTGGCAAAACAGGCGTATAAGGTGCAGGCCGATAAGCACAGGAGGGCGGGAGAGGACATCCAGGTTGGGGACTGGGTGTGGTTAGCAGCCCACGCGATGCCGGCCAGGTCATTGGCCAAGAAGAAGTTAGGACACAGGCAGCTAGGGCCATATCTAGTTGAGGCTAAGATCAATCCGGTGGCTTTTCGTCTAGCCCTTCCGGAAGGTTCCAGGGTGCACCCGGTCTTTCATAGGTCGGTGCTCACTCCCTACAAAACCCCACACAGGTTTCAAGAGTCAGGAGCACCCCCAGAGCCACGTAGGAGGGCGCCTGAGAGGGGGGAATCGCCAAGACCAGGACCTCTTAACGAGGTCACAGAGATACTGGACTCGAGATGGGGGGAGGAGGGAGTTGAATACTTTCTCGCCAGGGAGGGCACACCAGCCGCTGCTAATAGTTGGGTGCCAGGCTACGAGTTAGACGAACCCCTTTTGAAAGAAGAGTTCCATGCACTTTTCCCACATAGACCCATGCCAGCTGAGTACTTTGATGACTGGCTTTTCACACCCACATTGTCAGATAGCACGTTCAGGGGTTTCTCTTCCCCCGAGGAAAGAACACCAGAATCAAGCCCGCCCAGGGGATCGTGCTCGGGGGTGGACACGGAAACCCCTTATTGGTGGGAGGAGCAGCCAGAGGAGGAATGGCGTAAGAGGTGGCTGATAGGTCCTTGGCGGGCAGCACCGGAGGAAGTAGCGATGGAAGCAGAGACTGAGAAGCATTTGGGGGAAGAACCCGACTTCGAATACGCGTACACAGAACTGCCAGCAGAGAACATTGACGTAGACGACCTGTATCCTGAGCCTACCCCCGAAGAGCCGCAGTTTCCACAACCGGTCCCCGGCGAGCGGGAGGGGGGAAGGGGGGGCTTCGAGGGGGGGATGGATGTCAGGGTTTCTGGGAGAGAGGAGGAGATGACAGAGGAGACGGAGAGCGAGTGGGAGGAGGGGCAGAAGGATGAGGAAGAAGATGACGGAATTCTGAGGGAATCCACGAGTCTGAGCAGCGAGTCAGAGGATTCTCAAAAGGGGGTTACCTTAATCAAGCAAAGGGGAGGAGAAGGGAGAAGCGGAGAGGAGCCCAGTGGAAGACAGAGGAAGCAAGAGACGTCTCAGCCGGAACGGAGTAAAGGGGGTGGAGTCGTCAGCCTCTCGGAGGGAGCAGGATTAGGAGAGAACAGAGAGAGGGGGTTGGAGCAGGGTGTTCAGCCGGAAAGGGTGGAGAGCAGAGCAGGGGGTGGTGTAGCGGTCGAAAGAAAGGTCAGCAGCAACGTACGCGCGCCAAGTTCAAACGTAGAGGCGCGCGGAAGTGGAGAGAGCTCAGGGGAGGAGCCCGGCCCTAAAGCCAGAAAGAGGGGGGAAGAGGCGGCAGAGGATTCAGCCTCAGGCGAGTCACGGAGAGAGGGAACCCAGGGGGGCAGGAAGACCCTGCGGAAAAGAAAGGAGAGGAAGAGGTGGTCTAGAGCCAGGCTATTAAGTTGGTGCGGAAGAGGGGAGGAGTCAGAGGGGACTTCAGCGGTCTAACGTGGCAGACGTACGGCCACAATGCTGAACTGTATGAGAAGCAGAAATCTTCAATAAACTTTTCCTGTAAATAAGCTGCAACGGAGTGAGGTCTCTTGTGAGCTGGGACCAGTCCTGGGTGGCCGTGACATGTGGTATCAACACTTTTTCAAACTATACACACCCTCAAATACTGCTAATTCGAGTCCGTCCCTCCCATTGAAGAATGATCATCTAGCTAGTTGGGATCCTGTTACGGAATCAGAGTGCCTACAGCTAATTAAAACTTTACAAAATGGCAAAGCTCCCGGTGAAGATATGATCCCCCCTGAGGTTTTTAAATCAAATGCCCAATGGTGGGACATCTTTCTGGCCAAACTTTTTACAGCAATAAACAACACATGTAAAATCCCAGCAAACTGGAAACTAAGTGTGGTAGCCCCTATCTACAAGAAGGGAGATATTCAAGATCCAGCAAACTAGCGCCCTGTAAGCCTTCTGGACATCGCATACAAACTTTATACCCGGTACTTATTAAACAAGTTGGTAGACTGGGCGGACCATTCTAACCTGTTCAACCAGGAACAGGCAGGATTTAGAAAGGACCACAATACGATAGGTCACTGTATGGTACTACAGACCCTGGTAGCTAAATATGCAAAAGCGTATAAGAGCAGACTCTTTGTGGCCTTCGTTGACTTGACATCTGCCTTTGACTCAATCTGTAGAGATAGACTATGGAAAAAATTATATGAAACGGACATTGATAGACGACTTTTAAAAATTCTCAGAGAGTTACACACAGATATTACAGTCAAAATCAGAACTGGGCCATCGGGAACTCTTACGGACCCACTGCCATTGGGGAAAGGGGTCAAACAGGGATGCCTGCTAGCCCCATTTCTTTTTAACTTTTATATAAACGACATTGTTCAGTACATGGCAAAATACAAGTCATCGGCTCCAGCCCTTGAAGGTAAACGTCTGAATATATTGCTATATGCCAATGACATGGCTTTAATGGCACTCACCCGAAGAGGCTTACGCAGCATGCTGGAGGGGATCGCAGCCTACTGTTCCCATAACTCACTAAAGATAAACTATGACAAAACAAAAATTGTGGTGTTCACTAGAGCTTGCCACACCTTTAGATGGTCTTTAGACGAACATGTGATTGAACAGTGCCCTTTTTTTAAATATCTGGGTGTTACATTCCAGGCTACATCTAGTTGGCTAGCCCACTTTAAGGCTGTAACCATCCTAACACGAAGAACAATCGGTGTCCTGCTTAGTTTCTTCCATACCCGGGGAGGACAATTGGTGATCCCGGCATTAAGAGCTTTTGTTGGGAAAGCTATTCCCCAGATGTTATATGGGATAGAACTCTGGGGGTGGAACCAGAGGCTGTTGGAACGGCTTGAAATTTTGCAAAATTATTATCTCAAGAGGATTCTAGGCCTTCCTCAAGGAACCCCAGCAGCTTTCTTGAGGGTGGAGGTTGGATTACCCTCTGTGTCTGCCAGGGCCCACTTAAGATTCCTACGATTTTACATCAACCTTGCAAACACTTCAAACACCTTATTGGCCAAACAAGCCTTTGTATCTCTTCAAAGAACACCACTTGGCGTCAAAACCTATCTGAGATCCTGGTTAGATACACCCTACCGGAGTTTAATATCCTCAAACTGTGGAGCCCGGACAAAGTTCGGGAATGGATCCTGGAGAGAGATGCTCTGTTAGATATCACAAAAATACAGAACCCAGGGTCCTCCCACTGGTTTCCCCGACTGAAAACAGTCAAAACCTGCGCCAATTAGTTGGCGAATATCACCAATCCCACCCTTCGGAGAGCCTTCACCATGGCCCATTTTCAAACCATTCCTACGGCCTATCTGTCAGGCAGATATGCAAAAATCCCAGTAGAGCAGCGTATATGTCCTTGTCATATGAGAACCAAACAGGACCTCACACATTACATGTTGTATTGTCCCATCTATTCGGCCTTCAGGGATGCGATGTTACAAACTATTCCCAAATCAATAGTCAACTCTGAGGACCAAGTACAGTGGTGCCTCGCAAGACGAAATTAATTCGTTCCGCAAGTCTTTTCGTCTTGTGAGTTTTTCGTCTTGCGAAGCACGGTTTCCCATAGGAATGCATTGAAAATCAATCAATGCGTTCCTATGGAATCCGCCTTCAGACCAGGTCCGGGGACAGTCTGTCCCCCGACCTCTTCTGAAGGCCGGCGGGGGGGCGAAAGTCTTTGCTTCCCCCCCGCCTGCCTTCCCGGGACAGCGGAGACTTCTCCGCTGTCCCGGGGCGATTTTAAAATGCTGGCGGGCGGCAGCGAAGCTTTCGCTGCCGCCCGCCAGCATTTTAAAAACCCCGGGACAGCGGAGGACTTCTCCGCTGTCCCGGGCGATCTTAAAATGATGGCGGGCGGCAGCGCTGCCGCCCGCCAGCATTTTAAAATCGCCCGGGGACAGCGGAAGAATTCTCCGCTGTCCCGGGGCGATTTAAAAGCCCCCGGGAAGGCAGGCAGGGGGGACAAAGACTTTTGCCCCCCGCCGGCCTTCAGAAGAGGTCCAGGACCTCTTCTGAAGGTGGGCGGGGGGCAAAAGTCTTTGCTCCCCCCCCGCCTGCCTTCAAAAGCCGTCCGGGAGCATTTTAAAATCGCCCCGGGACAGCGGAGGAATTCTTTTATTTATTCTTATTTTATTTTATTCTTTTATTCTAATTCTCCGCTGTCCTGGGGCGATTTAAAAGCCCCCGGGAAGGCAGGCAGGGGGGACAAAGACGCAGTGCGTTTCTCCGCTCTCCCGGGAAGGCAGGCAGGGTGGAGCAAAGACTTTTGCCCCCCGCCGGCCTTCAGAAGAGGTCCAGGACCTCTTCTGAAGGCGGGCGGGGGGCAAAAGTCTTTGCTCCCCCTCCCCGCCTGCCTTCAAAAGCCGTCCGGGACAGCGGAGAAACGCGCTGTGTTTCTCCGCTCTCCCGGAAAGGCAGGCAGGGGGGAGCAAAGACTTTTGCCCCCCGCCGGCCTTCAGAAGATGTCCAGGACCTCTTCTGAAGGCTGGCGGGGGGCAAAAGTCTTTGTCCCCTGCCTGCCTTCCCGGGGGCTTTTAAATCGCCCCGGGACAGCGGAGAATTCCTCCGCTGTCCCGGGGCGATTTTAAAATGCTCCCGGACGGCTTTTGAAGGCAGGCGGGGGGGAGCAAAGACTTTTGCCCCCCGCTTGCCTTCAGAAGAGGTCCAGAGGGCTCTCCAAGCTGTGGATAGCAGCCTGCTGCCCCTCGCGCGGGGCAGACATTCGCAGCATGGGGAGCCCTGCAGGACTTCCCAAGCGGCGAATGTCTGCCCCGCGCGAGGGGCGCTCTTAAGCAGCCTAGGCGGGAACTCTTCTGAAGGCTGGCGGGGGAGAAGGTTGGCGGTGGGGAGGAAAACCTGTCTTGAAGACTTGCGGTGGGAGGAAGGTTTTCCTCCCCACCGCCAACATTCAGAAGGCTGTTCTGAAGGCTGGCGGTGGGAAGAAAAGCCCTTCTCCCCCGCCAGCCTTCAGAAGAGTTCCCGCCTAGGCTGCGGATAGCAGCCTGCTGCCCCGCGCGAGGGGCGCTCTTAAGCAGAGCGCCCCTCGCGCGGGGCATACATTCGCCGCAGGGCTCCCCAAGCTGCGAATGTCTGCCCCGTGCGAGGGGCGCTCTGCTTAAGAGCGCCCCTCGCGCGGGGCAGCAGGCTGCTATCCGCAGCTTGGAGAGCCCTGCAGGGAAGAAGCGCTGCGCACCTTCCCCTCTGTTCCCGGACCTGTCCTGAAGGCTTGCGGTAGGAGGAGGGCTTTCCTCCCCACCGCCAACATTCAGAATGCTGTTCTGAATGTTGGCGGTGGGGAGGAAAAACCCTCCTCCCACCGCAAGCCCCGGGAACAGAGGAGAAGCCCTTCGCGCCTTGTCCTCTGTTCCCGGACCTCCCACCGCAAGCCTTAGGACAGGTCCGGGAACAGAGGAGAAGGCGCGCTGCGCTTCCCCGCTGTCCCCGGAGATTTCCCTATGGGCTTACGTCTTGCGAAGCAAGCCCATAGGGAAATTCGTCTTGCGAAGCCGCTAAAAATCGGAAAACCCTTTCGTCTTGCGGGTTTTTTGTTTAGCGAGGCATTCGTCTTGCAGGGCACCACTGTAAAGTTTTTACTGGTGGACGCTGATCCACGGATTTCTCACGTGGTAGCAGTCTTTGTGGTGAAGGCTATGAAAACTAGGGTATGGTTCCTGGATGAAATGGTGAGGTCCCTCCCACTGCTCTCCTAACCTGTTGCTGTATCTTCTTTCCTGAACGGTGGGGTTTTTTGGGTAGTTTCCTTGCTGGGACAGCATGGCATGAATTTTAGCTTATTTTTATAATTTGATTGTTTATCTTTTAATAATGTTTTATGGTATTTTGTGTAAAGGCATGAACCTCACAAATTTAATAAACTTGTTGTTGTTGAACTTATTCAATTTAAATCCTGCTACTTGACCAAACTCTTGAATTAATTCTAAAACTCTTTTCGTACTAGATTCTGGCTCTTGTAATGTAAGTACTAGGTCATCTGCAAATGCTCTCAATTTGTATTGTTTGGCTCCGACCTGTATACCTTTAACCAACTGGTCTCTTCTAATCATGTTCAGCAAAACCTCCAAGACTGATATAAAAAGTAGTGGGGAAATTGGGCACCCCTGACGTGTCCCTTTTTCTATCTTAAATTCCTCCGTAACCACATTATTTACAATTAACTTTGCTTTTTGTTCAGAGTATATTGCACTTATACCATTTTCAAATCCTTGGCCTACCCCCATCCCCTGGAGATTTTTCCTCATAAAACTCCAAGAAATATTGTCAAAGGCTTTCTCCGCGTCCACGAAGATCAGAACTGCTTTAGTATTTAAATTTACTTCTAATTTCTCCAAAATGTCAATTACGTTCCTTACATTGTCTGACAAGTGTCTTCTTGGGAGAAAGCCCGCTTGGTCTCTATGAATCTCCTCCATCAATACTTTTTTAAGTCTCTTAGCCAAAATGTCAGCAAATATTTTGTAATCCACATTTAATAACGAGATAGGGCGGTAGTTCTTAAGTTGAGTCTTTTCAGTCTCTGTCTTTGGTATAAGTGTAATGTACGCTTCTTTCCACGATTCTGGTGCTCTTTTCCCCTCCAAAATCTCGTTGCAGACTTCCTTCAATGGTTGTAATAGCCACTCCTTCAAAGCTTTATAGTATCTGGAAGTCAGCCCATCCGGTCCCGGAGATTTGCCCAATTGCATGTTTTGAATGGCATCTTCTATTTCCTGGTCGGATATTTTACAATTCAACTTTAGTTTGCTTTCTTGTGATATTTTTTGTAGGCCATTTTATGCGTATGAATATAAATCCTCTGTCCAGTCACGCTTCCTCTGGGCAGTTCTGCTTGGAAGCGCTGACCTGGCAGGATAGCAGCAGAGTAAATGCAGCGGTCCTGAGTCCATGTGAGAAAGGGATAAATTAAGTCCAAAGACAGATCGGTTCTTATCTCTAGAAGTGTTTATTTACAAGCCATAAATCAGTCTCTTTCCATCGGAAACCTCCGCCATTCCGGCATCTCTCGGTGCTTCCAAAAGCACACAGATTCACAGCCTCTCCGTTGAGCTGTGTATTTCTCAGGCAGAATCGAAAGGAACTCTGCCTACAGGCTGTGACGCACTCCTTTGCGTCAAGCTCCTCCCAGATACAGGACACCACGGAGTTTTAACCCTGCTTGTTCCAAACTCCACACCCCCTCTTGCCCTGCATCTGGGGACAATAGCCAACAATGCTTTCCCCATACACAGACCCTCACAGAACTCCTCGTGCTTCTGGAAGGTTAATGGTTTTGTGAAACCATCAGCGAGGTTCTTTGTTGAGGGACAGTATTTCAGAGCAACTAGCCCCTCACGAACGCTCTGACACACATTTTGAAAACGTATGTCCAAATGTTTGGTTCTCGCCTTGAATTGCCCCGTCTCAGCTAATTTAAGGCACGGTTGATTGTCTTCATGCACCACAACGGGCAGACAAACCTCTTCACAGATTTCCTCGACCAAACACACATAGAACTCCAGCTCTCTGCAAGCATCTGATAGCGCACTGAACTCAGCTTCAGTAGACGAAAGCGCTATGAGACTTTGCTTCCGGGACCTCCACCCGATCACTGAGTCCCCAAACTTCACCACTAGACCTGACACTGATTTGCGATCCTCAGAGTTACCCCAATCTGCGTCCACAAAGCAAGTCAGTTTGACTTCTCCTTGAGCTGGCAACCTAAGACAAAAATCTTTGGTATCTTGCAGGTAACGCAGCACCCGCTTTATACCATTCCAGGCCTGCACACTAGGACTTGAAGCCTCTCTACTGAGCAGATTGACAGCAAATGCAATGTCTGGTCTGCTCCACTGTGACAGATACAGCAGACTACCCAGAGCTGACTGAAAGAGTTCAGTGTTTTCGAACACCATGCATTCTACTTGCTGACACTCCTTCACAAATCCAGCCTCCATGGGTGATCTGGCACCTGCACAATCAGACATCCTGAACTTCTCAAGCAACTGTTCAATCTTACCTTTCTGGCAAAGCAAAAAGCTTCCATCACTTGCTCTTGTGATCTGCACGCCTAAATAGGACTTGACATCTACATCAAAATGGTTCACTTTCCAACCTCTCTGTGCTGCTATTGCCAAAAACGTTCTCAGAGTCTCTGCTCTTGAGGTTGGCGAATACACTTCCGTGAAGTGTACACCCTTTTTCTGTGTGAATCCTCGCGCCACTAATCTCGCTTTATACTGTGGTTCTCCTGCTTCTGTGGGTTTCAAACGGTAAACCCATCTACAACTAACAGCTTTTTGGTTAGCCGGCAGCTGTGTGAGTGAGAACACACCAAGAGAGTCCATTGAGTTCATCTCCTTCTGCATCGCCTCACGCCATTTGCTGGCTTCTTCCTGAGGCAACTTTTGAACATCCTCAAAGGATTCAGGCTCACATCTAGCCACACCAACCCAGACACTAGTGGCTTCATACCTTTCAGGTGGCTTTCCCTTGGTTGATCTTGCTGACCTCCTCAGCATGAATTCTGGAACTGCGCCTGATTCACCTGGATCAACTCTACTATCCTCTGTGTCAGAAACATCCCCCTCTGACCTGCTGCGCCGTTTCGGGCGTACAGCTGGTTCTGCTGGCGAGGATGGTGCACTCCTTAGCTCAGACTTGACAGAGACCTGTAGAGGGGTCCTGGGACTCCCTTTTGGAGAGCCTGGCACTGGACCCTGCGGCTGTGGACCGTGCACATCAGCAGCAGGTTCAGCCTCACCCTCCTCCTCTTCCTCATCTGAGTCTGATAGAACATCTGGGTTCCCGTGAAGACGTTTCCACCCACTCTGCTCGCAAAACTCAGCACTGCCGCTAATAAGCAGCTTAGACTGGTTGCCAGTAGGGTATGCGAAACACCACGCCTTTGAACCCGGCTCATAGCCCACAAAGATCATCTTCCTAGACCTTGGCTCACCCTTTCTGCGCATGGCCTTTGGAATGAGAACCCAAGCCTCAGACCCAAAAACATGAAAGTAGTGTACTTTAGGCTTCCTCTGATGCAACAAAAAAAACGGTGTGTTGCCTACACTGGAATTGTACACCCGATTTTGCACAAAGCATGCTGTCTTATAACTCTCAGCCCAAAAGCGCTGTGGCAAACCTGAGTCTGCCAGCATAGCGTTTGCAGATTCCTGTAGTGTGCGAAACTTTCTCTCTGCAACTCCGTTCTGTCTGTAGGGGGCAGACAATCAATGATTGATACCCTTCTGCCTGAAAAACGATTGCAGCGCAGAACCTGTGAACTCCCCCCCCCCCCCCCGTGCGCGATCAGATTGAAAGGAAATCACCCTGGTAGAGAACTGCAGCTCTATCGCTGTGATCCAATCCCTGATCAGTGCAGCTGCTTCCGACTTACATTTAAGCGCAAAAACCCAAGAAAACCTCGAAAAATCGTCAATCAGAACCAGAACCCATTTAGACCCAGCTAAAGAAGGTGTTGGCATGGGTCCTGACAAATCTGCATGCACAAGTTCAAAGGGTTTGCTAGTCCTCCACTCTGATCTGGGATATGGGCAAGTTGTGACTTTCGATTGCTTACAGGCTTGACAATCTAGGTATTTGTCACAAACCTTGAACCTACAACCAATGGTGTTTTCGGCAGCTTTTCGCACAAGCGACCATCCAGCGTGCCCAAATTTTCTGTGCCATAAGTGAATACAATCATTGTGTGGTGGGACGTTTGCACACTGCACATGGGCATCTTCAATGGACTCTCCATTAGCCCCATTTTCCACCAGCCCCATTTTTCCACCAGCCCCATTTTCAACAGGCATCTGCACCAGAAAGAGCCTGTCTGTTCTCTCAACGCTGTAGATCTTCTTCCCATCCCTGTAAAAAGAGCACAAATTGTTAGAGAACCGAACATCGAACCCATCATCATTTAGTGCTGGCACACTTAAAAGAGAGTGTGCAAGCTCTGGAACCACAAAAACTTGCACCCAATGATCCAAAAAAGAACAATAAAGAAACCCAGATTCAGTCAATGGTCTCTGAGACCCATCTGCTAATTTCACATAGCGTTTAGTTTTAACTGTCTTGCAGTCCCTCAGGAACTCTCGAGAATTTACGAGAGTGTGGGTGGCTCCCGTATCGATGATTAGAGATAGAGTCTCTCTGGCTGTTTTCCAAAGCTGCCATGGCATTGCTCGCACCCCCACCGGGGCCTCTGCCAGTGTCCTTCCTGGTTGCCATGGCCACAGCCTCCCCCCGATCAAGGCTTTTGCCTTTTCCCAGAGCCGCCGTCGCAGCTGTGAGGTGATAAGACGCCTTGTCTTTGTTTTTCTCCTGGACTGCCGCTTTCTCACGTCGCCGCTGAGAACAGGCCTTGGGAAATTGCTTTGTTGACATTCCACTGCAGCTGGTGTCCTTGGCAGCCTGGGCCTCTAGCGGATGCTTCCCAGCGCTGTTGGACGTCGCAGCAAAGCACAAACAACTTTCGGAGACTTTCGCTTTCTCAGAGCTCTTGGAACGGCTTGCCCCCCCCCACTCTTGGGTGCACAGCAGCCTGAGGAACAGCCTGCCACTGCCTTCCTCCTTTCAGCTCTCAGCTTTTCTCCAGCACACAGTCCATCACACAGACGTGTAGAAGCATCGCAACAGCTCCCCAACACTGTCCCAGCCCCCACTGGGCTTTCTGGGCATCCTTCAGCCCCTCCTGGGCTTCAGCATAGCATCCACAGCTGCTTGCAACATGCAAAGCTGCCTCTGCTCTTTCTCCCTCAGCATAGCAGTAGCTTGCGTGGGTGGGGCCGGCTCCTTCTGGATTGGACTCCAGATCCCTGTGGCGACAAACCACCCCCTGGCTCTTCTTGACCAGGCCTCCCAATTGGCTCCATGCAATTTTTCACCGGGGTAGCTCTCTTGGCTCTGCTGTGCCTGTGCAGCAGTCATTTCCTCCCCCCGGGGCTTCAAACGTACTCACTCTGCCAGCAAGCAGGTCCTCCGAAGCAGCAGCCGTCTCTCTTGGCTCTTGGCTCCGATCACCAGCATCTCCCACTGCCCTTCCTGGCAGGAGATCACAGCAACTCAAAGCTGGCAGCCTTCCTCCCTTCTCACACTTGTCAGGAAACACGTAACACCCATAACCTATGCGTATGAATATAAATCCTCCGTCCAGTCACGCTTCCTCTGGGCAGCTCTGCTTGGAAGCGCTGACCTGGCAGGATAGCAGCAGAGTAAATGCAGCGGTCCTGAGTCCATGTGAGAAAGGGATAAATTAAGTCCAAAGACAGATCGGTTCTTACCTCTAGAAGTGTTTATTTACAAGCCATAAATCAGTCTCTTTCCATCGGAAACCTCCGCCATTCCGGCATCTCTCCGTGCTTCCAAAAGCACACAGATTCACAGCCTCTCCGTTGAGCTGTGTCTCTCAGGCAGAATCGAAAGGAACTCTGCCTACAGGCTGTGACGCACTCCTTTGCGTCAAGCTCCTCCCAGATACAGGACACCACGGAGTTTTAACCCTGCTTGTTCCAAACGCCACACATTTGACTTCAAAAAACGGTCAATGTCCATTTCATTCTGAGGCCCTTGTGCATATAATTGTTTAAAATATTTCTGGAAACAGTCTCTAATCTCATTTGGCTTATAAATGTTCTTTCCTTCCACTTCTAAATTTGTAACCGTATTCAATTTTTGTCTTTTCCTCATTTGCCAAGCCAATAGTTTTCCACATTTATCTGCTGTTTCAAATGTCTTTTGTCTCATTTGTTTAATTTTCCATTCTATTTCTTGATTCATCAGTTCCATGTATTGTGTCTGGTATAATTTAATTTCTCTCAGGATCTCTTGAGATTTTGGTTTTGATCTTAATTTCCTTTCCCCTTCTTTTATTTTTTCCAAAATCTTGTCTTTTTTCTCATTTTGACTTCTCTTTTTAATTGCATTTTGTTGTATCAAAAATCCACGCATAACGGCTTTACTTGCGTCCCAGATTATTCTTTTTTCAACGTTGGTCTTCATATTTATTTCAAAATAGTCTCTCAAAGTTTTTTGGGCCTTTTTATAAACTTCTTCATCTCTAAATAAGGTGTCATTAATCCTCCATCTGAAGGAACCAGTTGCTAATTGTTTCATCTCCATTTTTACTGCGTTATGGTCGGAGCAGGTTTTTGGGCAGATTTCCACTTTCTTTATCTTTCGTGCCAGTCCTCTAGTAATCCAAATTTGGTCAATTCTGGTCCATGTCATCTTGGCTTAAGAGAAGAAGGTTCCCTCTCTTTCAAGGGGATTCTTAGTTCTCCAAATATCAATTAAATCCATATTGTCAGTCATTTCAAAAAAAGTTTTAGGTAGTCTTCCATCTTTAGTGATTGTCTGTCTTTGTGCTTTATCCATATTTGTTGAGACTACTCCATTCATATCTCCCATCAATATTAAATTGTAATCCAGATAGTCCAGCAAGATCTCATGCAACTTCTTAAAAAATTCTGATTTCCCCTCATTCGGCGCATAAATTCCTACGATCAAAATTTTTTCTCCTTGGACTTGAATTTCAATTGCCAATATTCTTCCTTGTTCATCTTTAAAAATAAATTTCGGTAGCAGTTTTTCCTTTGCATATATCCTCTTTTTTTTTACTTTGTCAGCTGCAATAAATTCTTGGCCCAATCTTTTATTCACCAATATTTTCCTATGTGACCTCATCACATGTGTTTCTTGTAGACAAATCAAGTCCAATTGTTCTTTCTTCAATATATGAAAAACTGCTTTCCTCTTTCGGGGCATGTTTAGACCATTACAATTCCAGCTTAGAAGTTGCAGAGCCATGATGGGACTATTTACTTACTCCTGTTGCTCCAAGTAGTTGGTCTTCTTCTATCGGTGGTTTCAATCCAAATGATAAGTTTGAAATGTCCAGTGTTCCTTTTCCTGGCGGCGTCGACTCCCCTCCAGATTCCACCTCCTTCACTAAGTCTTCTTCGTGATCTCTCAAAAACTTGTCTTTGTCACTCACTGTTCTTATTTTTATCTTTCTTCCTTTGTATTTAAAGGATAGGCCTTGTGGAAATTCCCACCTGAACAGTATCTTGTTTTTTTTCAGTAAAACAACCAAGTCTCTATAGTAAGTTCTTACGTCCAAGATATGCTTCGGAATATCTTTAAAAATCTCCACAAAGGAATTTTCTTTTTTTCTTTTTTTTAATAAATATTTATTACAGTTTTCCAATTTAATACAAAAAGAAAAAACAACAAACAAATACACAATTAAAACAAAACAAAACAAATATAATTCCCATTTCTTATTTCCATTACCTTATGTCCCGGATCTCCTCTCACCTCCCCCTTTTGTATTCCAGTTCAAATTCTAAATTCAGCAAATTCTTGTTACGACTTAATATAGCTTATTTTAAATTATTATTCCACCTTTACATTACAGCTGGTAACCATTTAATTTCCATCCAACATCATTCTAACATTCATTAATTTTACAATATTTCTGTAGATAATCTTTAAATTTCCTCCAATCTTCTTCCGCCAACTCTTTTCCCTGGTCTCGGATTCTGCCGGTCATTTCTGCCAATCCCATGTAATCGATCATCTTCATCTGCCATTCCTCCAGAGTGGGTAAATCTTGTGTCTTCCAGTATTTTGCGATGAGAATTCTTGCTGCTGTTGTCGCATACATAAAGAGAGTTCTATCCTTCTTTAGTACCAATTGGCCAACCATGCCTAGGAGAAAGGCCTCTGGTTTTTTCAAGAAAGTGTACTTAAGTATCTTTTTCAATTCATTATAAATCATTTCCCAGAAGGCCTTAATCCTTGGGCACGTCCACCAAAGGTGAAAGAATGTACCTTCAATCTCTTTACATTTCCAACATTTATTGTCGGGCAAATGGTAAATTTTTGCAAGCTTGACTGGGGTCATGTACCACCTGTAAATCATTTTCATAATATTCTCTCTTAGGGCATTACATGCCATGAATTTCAAACCGGTGGTCCACAACTGTTCCCAGTCTGCGAACATAATATTATGTCCAACATCTTGTGCCCATTTTATCATAGCAGATTTAACAGTTTCATCCTGAGTGTTCCATTTCAACAGCAAGTTATACATTCTTGACAAATTCTTTGTTTTAGATTCTAACAATTCTGTTTCTAATTTCGATTTTTCCACCTGGAATCAGATTTTTTTATCCAATTTATAAACCTCCATTATCTGATAGTAATGAAGCCAATCTCGTACTTTACTCTTTAATTTCTCAAAACTCTGTAATTTCAATTTGTCTCCCTCTTGTTCCAAAATCTCACAATATTTTGGCCATTTGGACTCCATATTAAGTCTTTTGAAAGCTTTAGCTTCCATTGGTGACAACCACCTTGGGGTTTTATTTTCCAATAAATCTTTGTATCTTATCCAAACATTAAACAATGCTTTCCTGACAATATGATTTTTAAATGCTTTATGAGCCTTAACCTTGTCGTACCACAAATATGCATGCCACCCGAAGGTATTGTTAAAACCTTCCAAATCCAATATGTCTGTGTTCTCAAGAAGCAGCCAGTCTTTCAACCAGCAAAAAGGCTGCTGATTCATAGTAAAGTTTGAAGTCCGGCAGGGCAAAGCCCCCCCTTTCCTTTACATCAGTTAAAATCTTAAATTTTATTCTGGGCTTTTTGCCCTGCCAGACAAATCTGGAAATATCTTTCTGCCACTTCTTGAAACAGTCCATCTTGTTCACAATTTGCAATGTTTGAAACAAAAACAACATTCTAGGCAATACATTCATTTTTATAACTGCAATCCGGCCCAACAAGTAAAGCTTCAAATTTGACCATGTTTCTAAATCTCTTTTCACTTCTGACCAACATTTTTCATAATTATCTTTAAATAAATTCACATTTTTTGCTGTCATCTTAATCCCCAAATATTTCACTTTCTTAACCACAGTCAAGCCCGTCTCATTCTGAAACCTTTCTTTTTCCATTGATGTTAAATTTTTCTCTAAAACTTTAGTTTTTGACTTATTCAGTTTAAATCCTGCCACTTGACCAAATTCATTAATTAAGTCTAAAACCCTTTTCGTACTAGATTCTGGCTCCTGTAACGTCAAAACTAAGTCATCTGCAAATGCTCTCAATTTGTACTGTTTGGCTCCGACCTGTATCCCTTTGACCAACTGGTCTTTTCTAATCATGTTCAGCAAAACCTCCAAAACCGATATAAAAAGCAATGGTGAAATTGGGCACCCCTGTCGTGTACCTTTTTCTATCTTAAATTCATCCGTAACCACATTATTTACAATTAATTTTGCTTTCTGTTCAGAGTAAATGGCGTCTATACCATTTTCAAACCCTTGCCCTACCCCCATCCCTTGTAAGTTCTTTTTCATAAAGTTCCAAGAAATATTATCAAAGGCTTTCTCCGCGTCCACAAATATAAAAACTGCATTCGTATTTATGTTCACTTCTAATTTTTCCAAAATGTCAATTATATTCCTCAGATTATCAGACAAATGCCTTCCCGGGAGAAAGCCCGCCTGGTCTTTATGAATCTCCTCCATCAAAACTTTTTTCAATCTTCTAGCCAAAATGTCAGCAAAAATGTTGTAATCCACATTTAGTAAGGATATGGGATGGTAGTTCTTGAGTTGAGTCTTTTCAGTCTCTACTTTCGGTATAAGCGTAATATATGCCTCTTTACACGACTCCGGCGCCCTTTTCCCTTCCAAAATCTCATTGCAGACCTCCTTCAAAGGTTGTATTAAGTAGTCCTTCAAGGATTTGTAATACCTGGAGGTCAGCCCATCGGGTCCTGGAGACTTGCCCAATTGCATACTTTGAATGGCAACTTCTATTTCCTGTTCTGATATTTTGTAATTCAGCATCAGTTTACTTTCTTGTGAAATTTTTTGTAATCCATTTGCCTTTAAAAAACGTTCTATGTCCATATCTTTCTGTGGCCCTTGTGAATATAGTTGTTTAAAATACCTTTGAAAACAGTTTCTGATCTCAGTTGGGTTATGTATATTCTTCCCTTCCACCTCTATATTTGTTATAGTGTTTAATTTTTGTCTTTTTCTCATTTGCCAAGCCAAAAGTTTCCCACACTTATTTGCCGATTCAAAAGTCTTTTGTCTCATTTGTTTAATCTTCCATTCTATTTCTTGATTCATCAGTTCCATGTATTGTGTTTGGTATAATTTTATTTCTCTCAGAATCTCTTGTGACTTTGGTTTTGCTCTCAATTTCTTTTCCCCTTCTTTTATTTTCTCTAAAATTTTATCTTTCTTCTCATTTTGGCTTTTCTTCTTTATTACATGCTGTTGAATCAAAAACCCTCTCATAACAGCTTTACTTGCGTCCCAAATCATTCTTTTTTCAACATCAGTATTCATATTTATTTCAAAATAGTCTCTGAGGGTTTTTTGGGCCTTTTTATAGACTTCTTCATCTCTAAATAAGGTGTCATTCATCCTCCATCTAAAAGAGCCAGTCGTTATTTGTTTCATCTCCATCCTTACGGCGTTATGGTCGGAGCAAGTTTTTGGGCAGATTTCCACTTTCTTTATCTTTGGTGCCATCCCTCTAGTTATCCATATTTGATCAATTCTAGTCCATGTCATCTTGGCTTCAGAAAAGAAGGTTCCCTCTCTTCCCAGAGGATTCTTTGTTCTCCAAATGTCCACCAAGTCCATATTGTCAGTCATTTCAAAGAAGGTTTTAGGTAGTCTACCATCATTGGTGACTACCTGTTTTTGTGCTTTGTCCATATTTGTAGATACCACTCCATTCATATCTCCCATCAAAATTAAGTTGTAATCCAAGTGTTCCAGTAAAGTCTCATGCAACTTCCTAAAAAAGTCAGACTTTCCCTCGTTCGGAGCATAGATTCCGACAACCAAAATTTTTTCTCCTTGATATTGAATTTCAACTGCCAAATATCTTCCTTGTTCATCTTTAAAGATTAATTTCGGTAAAAGTCTCTCCTTTACATATATCACAACTCCTCTTTTTTTTACTTTGTCTGATGAAATAAACTCTTGTTCCAATCTCTTGTTAATAAGTAATTTCCTGTGTTGTCTCATTACATGTGTTTCTTGCAAGCAAATCAAATCCAATTGTTCTTTTTTCAATATATGAAACACACTTCTTCTTTTTCGAGGAGAATTAAGACCATTACAATTCCAACTTAGGAGTTGCAGAGCCATGATGGGATTACTTCTCTTCACCTCCCACTGCTCCAAGTAGTTGCTCTTCTTCTGTTGGTGGTTTTCCCTTCTCAGGGCTAGGGAGTCCAAATGGTAAGTTTGCTATATCCAAGATTCCTTTTTCCAGTGTTTTTGGCACTTCTTCTGATTCTACTTATTTTTGAAGATGTTCTCCATAATCTCTCAAAAACTTGTCTTTGTCATTTACTGTTCTTATTCTTATTTTCCTTTCTTTATATTTAAACGCTAGGCCTTGGGGAAATTCCCACCTGAAGAGTATCTTATTTCTTCTCAGCAGAACCACTAGATCTCTGTAGTATGTCCTTATATCCAAGATATGTTTAGGAATATCCTTAAAGATCTCCACGAATGAGTCTCCAATTTCCAAAGTTCTTTGGTAGTGCAGATTTAAAATTTTGTCTCTTTCTTCTTTTGTTCGCAAAGTAATCAAGCAATCTCTTACCCTGTTCTTCTTCTGTCGTGAGCCAATTCTAAAAGCACTCACAATCTTGAATTCTTCCTTCCCCAATTCCTTTTGCCAAAAATCTGTAAATTCCTTTGTAAGAAAGTCCACGAAATTCTCCTTCTCACTTTCAGGCACCGCTCTAATTCTCAGATTTTTCTCCTTAGCCTGTAGTTCTATACAAGACAATGCCAAATCGTGATCCTCCAATTTCTTATATGCAGGTAAAATCTTCTCCTCAGCAGCAGATGCAATCTGTTTCGCTTCCTCAGCTACCTTCCGAGTCGTGGCTGATTCCTCAATTAATTTTTCAATAGATTCTGTATTAAAAGTCACTTTCTTTACCAAATCGTTGATACTTGCTGTATTCACATCAATTTTTGCTGATGCAGCCACAACCTGTTTTTTTGTGTCAACCACTTCTTTTGCTAAATTTTCCAAAGAGTCATTAATTTTGCTAAGTGCTTGGGTTAATACATCGTCAGTTGACATAATTTTCAATTTAGTCTGCGTGGCAGCTGCTCCTCCTGTTACTCCTGGGATTGAAGGCCTTTGCTGATGGTATGTTTTGCCTGATCTAGTATGATGTGTTGAGTCTAATTTTTCTTTACCATCTGCCATAGCCTTCTCATGAGAACTCAAGGTTAAACCCACGCCTGGGAGATTTGTTAGAAGTTTGTTTTGGGGAAAATTTTTTCCAGTGGCGTAGTTGTTATTGCAAGAGAGGAATTTTCCAGTGGCTGTTATTGCAACAATGTCAGTCTCCTCTAGGGGGATAACTTCAGCAACAAATGTAGTCTTTAGCAACAAATGTAATCTTTAAGGAGCCCCCCCAGCCCTTCAAAGCCACAATTTCAAAGTCCCAAATAGCTGCTGTAGGAGCCTAAAAAAGTTACTTAGATTCCGAAGAGTTCCAGAGACACTATCTTTTTCGCAGAGTTACATAGAGGTCTTAACTTTCCCCTTCAAATCAAGCTCCTTTCAAAAGGCAGTCCGTTTCCAGGGCTTTGAGACAGTGGAATTAACTTTCAAACTCCACCTTTCATGCAGGAATGTAGCTTAAATCTTCCCCCCTCCGCTCCTGCAAACTCGGGGGGAGACCACTTTTTGGTGTTGGATTGTAAGTCTTTTCAAAGAAGAATCTTTCAAGGTTTCCGCTTTAAAGGACTCTTTGCTTTGTTCTATCTACAAGCAGGGGGAAACAGACTTCCTGTTTATGCTTTCCCCTTTCAATCTCCAAAGTTTTTTGATAGTGCAAATTCAAAATTTTATCTCTTTCTTCTTTTGACCTTAATGTTATCAAACAATCTCTTGGCTTATTCTTCTTTTGTCTTATGCCAAGCCTAAATGCACTATCTTAAATTCTTCCTTCTCCAAACCCTGTTGCCAAAAGTCCAAAAATTCTTTTGTTAAAAATTCCACCAGATTATCTCTCTCATTTTCCGGAACTGACCTAATCCTTAAATTTCTCTCCTTCCTTTGAAGTTCAATCATAGAAAAAGTCAGGTCGTGGTCCTCCAGCTTCTTGATGACCGGTGGTATCTTCTCTTGAGTGGCAACAGCAATTTCCTTTGCTTCCTCAGCAATCTTTCGGGTTGTAGCCGAGTCCTCCAAAAGTCTTACAATAGTCTCTGTGTTAGAATTCACTTTCCTTCCTAATTCATCAATGCTTTTCGTGTTAAAATCAATTTTTGCAGAGACCTCGGCTACTTGTTTATTAGTTTCCGAGACTTGTTTGCTTGTTTCTGTTCCCTGCTTAGTTAAATGTTCCAAAGATGCGTTAATTTTACTAAGTGCCTGTGCCAGGGCATCCTCTGTTGACATTGTTTTTACTTTTGTTTGAGAGGCAGCAGCTGTTCCTGTGCCTCCACTTGTTGAAGCTCTTCGCTGGTGGGAAAAGTCAGTCTTGTATTGTCTACCGGATCTTAAACTTGCACTTTTTTCTTCTAGTTTCCCCTAATCATCCATAACACTCTCATTCAAAACCAAGGTCACGTCCCACACCTGTGCCTCTGTTTTTAAAGGAATTTTTCACTAGATCTTACTTCAAGTGGCTTAGTTGTTATTATTGCAACAAAGTCTCCACTAGGGGGAAAAGCTCCAACTTCACTTTACAATTTTTAGACAATGTCTCTTCAAAAAACCCCTTTTATTTTCCAATAAGCCACAGTTTCAATTCTGCCTTCAATGCTATTTTGTTTAAAAGTCTCTCCACAAGCAATGTATCTTTACAGAATGTATCTTTTAGCAGAGTTATTACTAGAAACAGTTTCAGAATGCTGACAGCTCACCATTCAGTTTCCCCTCAAGGCAGTCCGACTCCAGAAATCAGGCAGCGGATGTGCTTTTCAAATTTAAATTCATTTCTTCTTGCAGGCATATAAAGTTCAATTTTCCACCCCCCACCGCTCCTGCAAACCGGGGGGGGGGGGATGCTTTTCCAAACGATAAACTCCCAACTTCAGGAAAAAGTTCCCTCTTAAGTTACAGCTTACAGTCACTTTGCTTTAAATTATCTGCAGGGCGGACTTCCTTTTTGTACCTTTCCCGTGCTGGTGCCGAAATTCTTAAAATTTAAGTCCAATTTAATCCCTTAATCCTACTCACGAGTAGTTGTTTTTAAGTCCGAATTCTTGGGAAGAAATCAGCGCTCTCCGATCATGGCGACGCGGCTTCACTCTGCAGGCTGGGTAGACGACCCTCAGCACCGCGCCACTCACCCGCTACCGCTCCACAGCCTTTAAAAAGGCTCCTTTGCGGTTTGGGGGGCGCAAAAGGTGCCCGCCGGGTCTCCTCGTTCACAGGCTTCCGCGCCTGTGACTTTTGGGGGTCCCCGCTTCACCGTAGCTGCGGGACCCAAACCTGTGGAGCAGACTTCCCCCGGAGCTCGGAGGCAAGTCCGCCATTAATCGCTGGCGCTGACCGGAAGTCGCATTGGCTTTTTTAGCTGCCGCATCACACTGTTGGCTCATGCCAAGTTTGTGGTCAACCAAGACTCCTAGAAAAAGAAATAATTGATATAGCAAACTTATCTTTTGGACTGCACAGTCCAAGGAAAGAGGCGCCACCGACAGAACAAGAACAGTTACTCGGAGCAGTAGGATGTAAAGTGAAGTAACCCCATCATCATGGCTCTGCAACTTCTAAGCTGGAATTGTAATGGTCTGAACTCACCCCGGAAGAGAAAAAGTGTCTTTCATATATTAAAAAAAGAACAATTGGACTTGATTTGCTTACAAGAAACACATGTGATGAGGCTACATAGTAAAATACTTATTAATAAGAGATTGGGACAAGAATTTATTTCATCTGATAAAGTTAAAAAAAAGAGGAGTTGTGATATATGCAAAGGAGAGATTACTACCGAAACTATTTTTTAAAGATGAACAAGGAAGATTTTGGGCAATTGAAATTCAAGTTCAAGGAGAGAAATTCTTGATTGTATGAATTTATGCACCGAATGAGGGGAAATCTGAATTCTTTAAGAGGTTGCATGATATTTTATTGGACTATTTGGGCTATAACTTAATTTTGATGGGGGATATGAATGGTGTAGTATCCACAAATATGGACAAGGCACAAAGACAGGTAGTCACTAAAGATGTAAGACTACCAAAAACTTTCTTTGAACTGACTGACAATATGGACTTGATTGGCATTTGGAGAACAAAGAATCCCCTTGGGAGAGAGGGAACCTTTTTCTCTGGAGCCAAGATGACATGGACTAGAATTGACCAAATATGGATTACTAGAGGAATGGCACCAAAGATAAAGAAAGTGGAAATCTGCCCAAAAACTTGCTCCGACCATAACACTGTAAGGATGGAGATGAAGCAAATAACAACTGGTTCCTTCAGATGGAGGATGAATGACACCTTATTTAGAGATGAAGAAGTGTATAAAAAGGCCCAAAAAACTTTGAGAGACTATTTTGAAATAAATATGAAGACCAATGTTGAAAAAAGAGTAATCTGGGATGCAAGCAAAGCTGTTATGAGAGGGTTTTTGATTCAACAGCATGTAATAAAGAAGAAAAGCCAAAATGAGAAGAAAGATAAAATTTTAGAGAAAATAAAAGAAGGGGAAAAGAAATTGAGAGCAAAACCAAAGTCACAAGAGATTCTGAGAGAAATAAAATTATACCAAACACAATACATGGAACTGATGAATCAAGAAATAGAATGGAAGATTAAACAAATGAGACAAAAGACTTTTGAATCGGCAAATAAGTGTGGGAAACTTTTGGCTTGGCAAATGAGAAAAAGACAAAAATTAAACACTATAACAAATATAGAGGTGGAAGGGAAGAATATACATAACCCAACTGAGATCAGAAACTGTTTTCAAAGGTATTTTAAACAACTATATTCACAAGGGCCACAGAAAGATATGGACATAGAACGTTTTTTAAAGGCAAATGGATTACAAAAAATTTCACAAGAAAGTAAACTGATGCTGAATTACAAAATATCAGAACAGGAAATAGAAGTTGCCATTCAAAGTATGCAATTGGGCAAGTCTCCAGGACCCGATGGGCTGACCTCCAGGTATTACAAATCCTTGAAGGACTACTTAATACAACCTTTGAAGGAGGTCTGCAATGAGATTTTGGAAGGGAAAAGGGCGCCGGAGTCGTGTAAAGAGGCATATATTACGCTTATACCGAAAGTAGAGACTGAAAAGACTCAACTCAAGAACTACCATCCCATATCGTTATGAGAGGGTTTTTGATTCAACAGAATGCAATAAAGAAGAGAAGTCAAAATGAGAAAAAAGATAAAATATTGGAGAAAATAAAAGAAGGGGAGAAAAAATTGAGAGTAAAGCCAAAGTCGCAGGAGATCCTGAGAGAAATAAAACTATATCAAATACAATATATGGAATTGATGAATCAGGAAATAGAATAAAAAATTAAACAAATGAGACAAAAGACTTGAATCAGCGAATAAATGTGCGAAACTGCTGGCTTGGCAAATGAAAAAAAGACAAAAATTAAATACCATCACAAATTTGGAAGTGGAAGGACAGAACATACACAATCCAATCGAAATTAGGAATTGCTTCCAGAGGTACTTTAAACAATTATATTCACAAGGGCCACAGAAAGAAATGGACATAGACCGATTTCTGAAGACAAATGGACTACAAAAAATCTCTCAAGAAAGTAAATTAATGTTGAATTATAAAATATCTGATCAGGAAGTAGAAGGTGCCATCCAAGATATGCAAATAGGCAAGTCTCCAGGACCGGATGGGCTGACTTCCAGATATTATAGATCTTTGAAGGAGTGGTTATTACAACCCCTGAAGGAAGTCTGCAACAAAATTTTGGAAGGGAAAAGGGCACCAGACTCGTGGAAAGAGGCGTATATCACACTTATACCAAAAACAGAGACCGAAAAGACTCAACTTAAGAACTACCGTCCCATATCGTTATTAAATGTGGATTACAAAATTTTTGCTGACATTTTGGCCAAGAGATTGAAAAAAGTATTGATGGAAGAGATTCACAGGGATCAAGCGGGCTTTCTCCCGGGAAGACATTTGTCTGACAATTTGAGAAATATAATAGACTTTCTGGAAAAGCTAGAAGTGAACATAAACACTAAAGCCGTTCTGATATTTGTGGATGCGGAGAAAGCTTTTGACAACATCTCTTGGAGCTTTATGAAAAAGAACCTACAGGGTATGGGGTAGGCCAAGGGTTTGAAAATGGTATAGGTGCAATATACTCTGAACAAAAGGCGAAATTAATTGTAAATAATGTGGTTACGGAAGAATTTAAAATAGAAAAAGGGACACGACAGGGGTGCCCAATTTCCCCATTGCTTTTCATATCGGTCCTGGAGGTCCTGCTGAATATGATTAGAAGGGACCGGTTGGTTAAACGTATACAGGTCGGAGCTAAACAGTACAAATTGAGAGCATTTGCAGATGACTTAGTATTGACATTACAGGAGCCAGAATCTAGTACTAAAAGGGTTTTGGAACTAATTCAAGAGTTTGGTCAAGTGGCAGGATTCAAATTGAACAAGTTAAAAACTAAGGTTTGAGAGAAAAAACTTAACATTGATCGAAAGAGAAAGGTTTCAGAATGAAACAGGTCTGACTGTGGTTAAGAAAGTGTCAGGGAACTGCCATCAGAGCAAGAAACAGAGGCAGGGCTCCCGAGCGATGCCGGAGAGGGGACTAGCAGGGGGGAAGGATTTCAGCGTAACACCCATAAAGAAGAGAGGGAGATGGAGGAATTGGTGACAGGGCTCCAAGACCCTTCACCCGAAACTAGTGGAGAGAGCGCTGGGACGCCCCTGCCTTCCCCTTACTTGCACAGACGCGTTCCGCGCAGGGAACATAGGAGGAGACTCGGGGGTCAAACAGCTTTTATGCTGGAAGAGGTTCAAGAGACGCCCACTCTCGGATTCTGCAAGTGACTAACAGGTCACAGATGGCGAGCTCTGACCCTAAGCATGGTTGGGCAAGCAAACTAACTAAACTGAAGGCAATTTACGCACAAGTAACCCCTCACAACCATTACAGCAATCCGAGAGTCATTTACGTTACTTGTATGCAAGCAGTGGAAACATGAGCCAGACTGGAGGCACCGGGGCAGCGGAGCCAGCTGCAGGGGCACAGGACCTAATGAAGAGGAACCAGGAGCTGGAACAGCATGTAGCAATGCTGATGGCTGGACGAGAGGCGCACCCAGGACGCGCAGGTTAGACCCACCCCAGTGGCAAAGAAGGTGCCCGGACTAGTACACAAATTTGGGGGGGAGCCCCAGGAATATAATGGATTCCGAACGGAAATAGAGTACGCCTTGCAGCTGGAGCATGATGACTTTGCTGACGAGGCAGCGCTGGTGGCGTATATCGTGGGGCACCTTGAGGGCAACGCGAGGGAATGGGTTAGACCCCTGATGGCCGCGCAGAACCCCGCCATGAAGGACATTCGGAAGTTTTTTCAGGCAATGGACGCTATGTATTCTAGCCAATTGGGGGAGAGTGTGAACCAAAGGGAGCTGATGAGATGCAAGCAGGGGGACCTTTCCGTTAGAGACTACTGGTCCCGCTTTGCGATGCTAATACACCGGCTCGAATGGGATCTGGATAGCCCTCCCATACGGATGCTGTTTGAGGAGGGGTTGTCCCCAACCGTTAAAGATGAGCTCTCCCGCGCGCCCCGCCCGGAGACTATGGATCAGCTGACGAAAGCTGCGCTGGCGATAGGCGCTCGCCAGGAAGCGCGCGCTTTGGAAAGGCGGGAAGGGAGAGGAGAGCGTTGCCCTGACTACCGCATTCCTGAGATGCCAAAGCACTCTCCCGGTGACATGGTGCCAATGGAAATTGATGGGGCGCGCACCCGCGAGGCTCCGAGCGCCCACCAAGGAGTCAAAAGGGAGGGAAAGGCTGGGAGAAACACCAAGAACTGTTTCCTCTGCCAACGGCCAGGACACTTTGACAGGGTCTGTCCACAAAGAAAGGCTTGGCAAGGGATGGTGGGAGCCGCTGGAAGCGAGGAGGAGGGGGCAGAGGAAAAGGTGCAGGGAAACGCCAGCGCTTGACTGCCCACAGGGGGGCGCAGCAGCCAAGCGAACAGATAACAGAAGTGCCCCAACCAGACCCACCCAAGGCTTCCATAGCGATAGAGGTGGTGCTAGAACTCCCAAATGGACACCCACTCAAGGTGAAGGCAATGCTGGACTCAGGCAGCTCCTGTAATTTTTTTAGTAAGGAGTTTGCACTGGAGCACCAACTCCACCTGCTGCCACTTGATTTCCCACTCCAAGTGACCACGATAGATGGCAGGGAGCTGCTAAGAGGGGAGGTAACACATCAAACCCCACCCATGAGAATGAGTGTGTCCAGGCACACCGAAACCATTGCCTTTCACGTGGCCACACTGGTGGGACCCCCGATAATACTGGGCATGAGCTGGCTGGTGCTACATGATCCAGTGGTGGCTTGGCATCAACGGACAGTCACCTTCGGGTCAGCGCACTGTTTGGAACACTGTCTAGGGGGGGAGAAGCCCAGGGTGAGGTTGGCCAGAGTGGCAGCAACTACACTGAAGCAGAGAGTGGAGGTGCCGCCACAGTACGCGGACTTACAGGAAGTCTTCAGCGAGAGGGAAGCGGACAGGCTGCCGCCACATAGGCCCTTCGACTGCCAAATCAACCTACTCCCTGGGGCGCAGCTGCCGGTGGGTAAGCTGTATGCCATGTCGGACCGAGAGATGCAGGAGTTGCGGGACTTTATTGACAAAAACCTAAAAGGGGGGGGTTATAAGGGAATCTAAGGCAGTAGGGGGGAGCCCTGTGTTTTTTGTAGACAAGAAAAACACGGATCAGCTTAGGCTGGTCGTGGACTATCGAAAATTAAACCTCGTATCGGAACCCGTGACCTTCCCAATGCCCAGAATTGATGATATTCTGACTAGGGTGAGGAAGGGTAAGATCTTCACCAAGCTGGACCTCCGGGGAGCATACAATCTGATTAGAATGAGGAAGGGGGACGAATGGAAAACCACCATGTTCACCCCCCTAGGGGCCTTTGAGTACCTAGTCATGCCATTTGGATTACAATCGGGCTCAGCCTGTTTTCAAAGCTTCATGCACCACGTGCTGGGCCCCCTGCTGTACAAAAACTGCGTAGCATTTCTGGACGACGTCCTGATCTATTCGGACAATGAAAAGCAGCATGTCCAGGACGTCAGGGAAGTGCTGAAGAGGCTACAGCAGCACCAGTTGTGGGTCAAGCTGGAAAAGTGCCAATTTCACGCCAGAGAAGTGGAATTTCTGGGATACAAGTTGTCGGACAGAGGACTAGCCATGGACCCCGGCAAGGTGCAGGCGGTGCTGGAATGGAAGGCCCTCAAAACCCGGAAGGGTGTGCAGAGGTTCCTTGGGTTCAGCAACTTCTACCGGAAGTTCATCAAGAACTTCGCCCACTTGACCGCACCCATCACGGATTGTCTCAGTAGCAAGAAGAAGTTCATCTGGACGGAAAGTGCCCAACGATCCTTCGAAAGGCTAAAGAAGGCGTTCGCCTCGGAGGAACAGCTCCTGCACGTGGATCTGCAGAAGCCGATGAGGCTGGAGACCGACGCATCAGACAGAGCCATTGGAGCGGTGTTGCTGCAGCCGGGACGGAGCCAACACACCTGGAGGCCGTGCGCCTTCTTCTCACGGAAACTGAACAAATCGGAACAGAACTACACGATGTATGATCGCGAACTGTTAGCTATTTATGCAGCGTTTCGGCAGTGGAGACATCTCCTAATAGGGGCTCAGCACAAGATTCAGGTTTGCACTGATCACAAGAACTTGGAATATTGGAGAACAGCTCGAGTCCTCAACCAGAGACAGATTTGATGGGCACAGGAGTTTTCCAAGTTCTTCTTTGAGATCAAGTACGTGCCGGGGGAAGAGAACGTGAGGGCAGACGCGCTTTCCCGGAAGCCGGAGTATACAGGAGAAGGACCGCCGGAAGCTCGACACGTGTTCCCTGAGGAACGATGGGTTTGTGGGGGAGCGTTGGTTGGGAAACGAGAACTAACCGAGCTGATTCGCCAGGACGAATTCGCCCAAACCACAATCAGGGAACTCAGGGGAACTGGGGGAGACCAGGGAGGCTTTGAGGAAAGGGAAGGACTGCTGTATTACAAGGGAGCAATGTATGTGCCCGGGGAAGCCCTGCGGGAAAGGGTGCTCAAATAGCTTCACGACAACCCAACTGCAGGGCACTTTGGGCAACACAAAACTATGTTACTGGTTACTAGGCAGTTCTGGTGGCCAAGGGTGAGGGAAGATGTACGAGAGTATGTAAGGGGGTGTGACCGCTGCCAACGGGCCAAGGGGGAGAGGGCGGCCCCGGCAGGGTTACTGGAACCCTTACCCACACCGGGGAGACCATGGGAGGTTGTGTCGATTGATTTCATGACAGATTTACCCAAATCCAGAGGGAAGACAGCAGTCATGGTAGTAGTAGATCTGCTAACCAAAATGTGCCATTTTATAGCGTGTTCACATGCAGTAACGGCCGAGGAAACCGCCCAGTTGTTTGTGGATCACATCTTCAGGTTGCATGGGGCTCCTTCGAGGGTTATCTCCAACCGAGGGAAACAATTTACCTCGAGGTTCTGGAGGAGACTCATGAACTTATTGCAGGTGGAAGTGGGATTCTCGACGGCGCGACACCCGGAGACCAACGGGCAAGCAGAGAGGGCGAATAGCATTTTACAGCAATACCTGCGCTGCTACGTCAACAAGAGACAGAACGATTGGGTAGAGAAGCTAGCACTAGCGGAGTTTGCGTATAACAACGCTGAGCATGTGTCCACGGGGATGAGCCCGTTCATGGCTAATTATGGGTGTCACCCCAGGGCTTTTCCCGGGAGAGGGGAGGAAGGGTGGAGCTATGGCGAAATTTATGGCTATTGTGTAGCCTTTTGGAGCCCGGCACACTTCCTTGCGAAGCTTTGGTTACCGTCAGCTACGTGTAGCAGAGTTTCCGCAGCGTAGAAAACTGATGCAGTGCGTGTGTGATAAATCAGGCTACAGACGAGCGTTCTGGCTTAGCTCTCAGTTTTTAATCATGTAGAAAAACAACATAAATCAGACATAGATCAGACCCGGTGAACGCGCCGACATCTTGCTGTTCACCGTCAGAGAACGGAAGAACAAACTGAACACACAGACAAAGAACACTCCCTTCTGTGAAAACTGGCCACGCCTCAGGAATGTGAGACGTCACTCAGAACTTCTTAACCCTGTAAGTTCTGATTCTCTCCACAGGAGCGTGCCCGCCGCAGAGCAGTTCGTGGAAGAAATGGAAGCCCTGCACCAGCAGCTTAAGATGAACCTGGATAGGGCCAAGGAGGTGTACAAGAGACAAGCAGACAAACGTCGCCGGGAAGGGGAGACCATTAGGGTGGGAGACCGGGTGTGGTTATCCACACAAGGCTTACCCTTCAAGGGCGGGTGTAAGAAACTGAGGCCAAGTCGGCTGGGACCATTTGAGGTGACACACCAAGTGAACCCGGTGGCGTTCCGGCTCAAGTTGCCAGACAGCATGAAAATCCACCCGGTATTTCATAGGTCGCTGCTCTCACCATACAGAGGGGAGCGGAGGGTCCAGGAGGCAGGAGGGGAAGGGCTCACACACCCGCTAATGGAAGAGAGGGAACGCCACCACGAGGTAATGGAGATCCTGGATCCGCGCTGGCGAGGGCGGCAGGTGGAGTACCTAGTGGCTTGGGAGGGGGAACCCGAGTCAGAAAACACGTGGGTTCCTGCGGGGGAAATAGATGATGGATATCTGGTGGAAGAGTTCCACAACAGGTATCCGAGGAAGCCCAAACCCCTTGAGAGATTCTGGGAGGAGCAATTTGCCACCACCGATGAGGAGGAGGAGGATTTCGTGGGTTTTCCGGCTTCCCAGGAGGAAGGAGGAGAATCGTCAGGAGAGGAGGAATCAGATTGGGAAGCCCCGCCCGTGAGAAATTGGAGCAGGTGGGAAGCGGGGTTTGAGTCCACGGACGACGACAGCAGCTCCTTTCGGGGGTTCCCGGCATCGTCGGCTGAAGAAAGGGACAAGGTCCCGTCACAGGGTCAGGCCGGGGGTGGAGGGGGACCTGGGGATGTCAGGGAACTGCCATCAGAGCAAGAAACGGAGGCAGGGCTCCCGAGCGATGCCGGAGAGGGGACTAGCAGGGGGGAAGGATTTCAGCGTAACACCCATAAAGAAGAGAGGGAGATGGAGGAATTGGTGACAGGGCTCCAAGACCCTTCACCCGAAACTAGTGGAGAGAGCGCTGGGACGCCCCTGCCTTCCCCTTACTTGCGCAGACGCGTTCCGCGCAGGGAACATAGGAGGAGACTCGGGGTCAAACAGCTTTTATGCTGGAAGAGGTTCAAGAGACGCCCACTCTCGGATTCTGCAAGTGACTAACAGGTCACGGAGGGCGAGCTCTGACCCTAAGCATGGTTGGGCAAGCAAACTAACTAAACTGAAGGTAATTTACGCACAAGTAACCCCTCACAACCATTACAGAAAGTGAAATATCTGGGGATCAATATGACAGCTAAAAATGGGAACTTATTTAAGGATAATTATGAAAAATGTTGGACAGAAGTGAAAAAAGATCTAGAAATTTGGTCAAATTTGAAGCTTTCCTTGTTGGGTCGAATTTCAGCTATAAAGATGAATGTATTGCCTAGAATGTTGTTTTTGTTACAAACATTGCAAATAGTGGACAAAATGGACTGTTTCAAGAAGTGGCAGAAAGATATTTCTAGATTTGTCTGGCAGGGCAAGAAGCCCAGAATAAAATTTAAGATATTAACTGATGCAAAGGAAAGGGGTGGATTTGCCCTGCCAGACTTCAAACTTTACTATGAATCAGCAGCATTCTGCTGGTTGAAAGACTGGCTGATTCTTGAGAACACAGACATTTTGGACTTAGAAGGTTTTAACAATGTTTTTGGGTGGCATGCATATTTATGGTACGACAAGGTTAAAGCACATAAAGAATTCAAAAACCATATTGTCAGGAAAGCATTGTTTAATGTTTGGATAAGATATAAGGATTTATTGGAAAATAAAACCCCAAGGTGGTTGTCACCAATGGAAGCAAAAGCTCAGAAAAAGCTCAATATGGAGGCCAAATGGCCAAAATATTGGGAAATTTTGGAACAAAAAGGAGATAAACTGAAATTGCAGAGTTTTGAGAAATTAAAAAATCGAGTGCGAGATTGGCTTCATTATTATCAGATAATGGAGGCATATAATTTGGACAAGAAAATTGGCTTCTAGGTGGAAAAATCAAAATTAGAAACAGAGCTGTTAGAACCTAAAACTAAGATTTTGTCAAAGATGTATAACTTGCTGCTGAAATGGAACACTCAGGATGAAACGGTGAAATCTGCTATAATAATAATAATAATAATAATAATAATAATAATAATTTATTATTTATACCCTGCCCATCTGGCTGGGCCTCCCCAGCCACTCTGGGCGGCTTCCATAGAAACCAAAAATACAGTAAAATATCACACGTTAAAAACTTCCCTGAACAGGGCTGCCTTAAGATGTCTTCTGAATGTCAGGTAGTTGTTTATCGCTTTGACATCTGCTGGAAGGGTGTTCCACATGGTGGGCGCCACTACCGAGAAGGCCCTCTGCTTGGTTCCCTGTAGCTTTGCTTCTTGCAATGAGGGAACCGCCAGAAGGCCCTCGGAGCTGGACCTCAGTGTCCGGGCAGAACGATGGGGGAGGAGACGCTCCTTCAGATATACTGGACCGAGGCCGTTTAGGGCTTTAAAGGTCAGCACCAACACTTTGAATTGTGCTCAGAAACGTACTGGGAGCCAGTGTAGGTCTTTCAAGACCGGTGTTATATGTTCTCAGCGGCCGCTCCCAGTCACCAGTCTAGCTGCCGCATTCTGGATTAGTTGTAGTTTCCGGGTCACCTTCAAAGGTAGCCCCACGTAGAGTGCATTGCAGTAGTCCAAGCGGGAGATAACCAGAGCATGCACCACTCTGGCGAGACGGTCCGCAGGCAGATAGGGTCTCAGCCTACGTACCAGATGGAGCTGGTAAACAGCTGCCCTGGATACAGATTTGACCTGTGCCTCCATGGACAGCTGTGAGTCCAAAATGACTCCCAGGCTGCGCACCTGGTCCTTCAGGGGCACAGTTACCCCATTCAGGACCAGGGGATCCTCCACACCTGCCCGCCTCCTGTCCCCCAAAAACAGTACTTCTGTCTTGTCAGGATTCGACCTCAATCTGTTAGCCGCCATCCATCCTCCAACCGCCTCCAGACACTCACACAGGACCTTCACCGCCTTCACTGGTTCTGATTTAAAAGAGAGGTAGAGCTGGGTATCATCCGCATATTGATGAACACCCAGCCCAAACCTCCTGATGATCTCTCCCAGCGGCTGCATGTAGATGTTGAAAAGCATGGGGGGGGGAGGACAGAACCCTGAGGCACCCCACAAGTGAGAGCCCAGGGGTCTGAACACTCATCCCCCACCACCACTTTCTGAACATGGCCCAGGAGGAAGGAGCGGAACCACTGTATGACAGTGCCCCCAGCTCCCAGCCCCTCCAGACGGTCCAGAAGGATGTTATGGTCGATGGTATCAAACGCCGCTGAGAGATCCAGCACAACTAGGAAACAGCTCTCACCTTTGTCCCTAGCCCACCGGAGATCATCAACCAGTGCGACCAAGGCAGTTTCAGTCCCATGATGAGGCCTGAATCCCGACTGGAAGGGATCCAAATGGTCCGCTTCTTCCAGGCGTGCCTGGAGTTGTTCGGCAACCGCTCGCTCAATCACCTTGCCCAAGAATGGAAGATTTGAGACTGGGCGATAGTTGGCCATCGTGGCCGCATCTAAAGATGTTTGTGCTGGTCCCGGGGGTAGGTACCGTGGGTGTAAGCAGAGTCCACACGAAGAGGGGCGAGGTCCAAGGCGGAGAGCCGGGCGGGGAACAGGAACGCTGGAACAGGAGGCTGAGCAGGGAACAGGAGCACCGGATAGTCAGGAACAGGAGGCCGAGCAGGGATCAGGAACACCGGATAGTCAGGAACAGGAGGCCGAGCAGGGATCAGGAACACAGGAAGGTCCGAAGCCAACAACGACGTTGCTCCCGCAACCTGGGGCCAGGCTGACTGGGCTTTTATCCTCTTCTAAGGCCGGGGGCGGTCCCGGCCCCCAGGAGCCCCGCCTCCTCTGGCCTTAAGGCGAGCACTCCTCCTGGGGGCAACCAGTTCCCTTCGCCTCTCTGCCCTAAGCCTCTGCAGATCAGGAGAGGCCGAAGGGTTACTGGGCCCTGGAGGAGGCTCACCTGTGGCCACTGAGTCGTCAAGCCCCTCTGGGGCCAGAAGGGCTTCACCTGGGGCCAGCTCCTGAAGCTCTGTCACAGGTGCAGGCTCTTCAGCATCTAGGCCTTGCCCCAGTTCAGCCGGCCCTGGAGGCGGGGACTCCAGTGCAGGCTGGGATTCCTCTGGTTCATCCTCTGAATCGGAATCCCAGGCCATCACACCATCCCCCCTCCCAGGCCCCCCCCTCAACCGAGGGTCCGGACCCGGCTTGCCGGGGTACGTCGCATGGAACTCTCGGAGGCAGGCAGGTGCGTGGACATTGGCCGCTGGTTCCCAGGAACGGTCCTCCGGTCCGTACCCCTTCCAGTCAATGAGATACTGCAGCTTTCCCCTGCGGTATCGGGAGTCCAGGATGCGTTCCACCTCATACTCACGCTCTCCCTGAACCAACACCGGCTGCGGTCGGGGACGGTTCGGGTGGAACTCGTCGGGTGGGGCCACCGGACTCAGAAGGGACCTGTGGAAGACCGGGTGAACCTTCAGGGTTGCGGGTAACCGGAGGCGGAATGCCACAGGAGAGACTTGGTCCACGATAGGGAACGGGCCGGTGAAGCGGGCGTCCAACTTCCGCGAAGGTCGAGAGGGGTGGAGTTGGCGAGTGGAGAGCCAAACCAGGTCACCGACGCGAAGCTCCGGCCCCACCTGGCGGTGGCGGTCAGCCTGGGCTTTGTACGCTTCCTTGGCCTGGTGCAGTTGCTCCACCAAAAGCTGTTGCTGGGACTGGAGCTCTTGAAGCCACTCCGTCACCGCCGGGACCGCGGATGCCGGCAGCACATCTGGAAACAGCCGTGGATGGTAACCGTAACTGGCCTGGAACGGGGTCTGCTGGGTGGACGCATTCACCGCGTTGTTGTAGGCGAACTCCGCCAATGCCAGGTGGTCGACCCAGTCATCCTGCTGGTAGCTGCAGTAACACCGGAGGTACTGCTCCAGCACCGCGTTCGCCCGTTCCGTCTGGCCATCGGTCTGTGGGCGGTTTCCTTGGCTGTGGGTACAGATGGGCAGGGGGTGCAGTGCACCATCTTGGTGAAATGATCGGAGAAAACTAGAAGGCAGGTACAGCCACGAGACGGAGGTAAGTCCACTACAAAGTCCAACGAAACCGTGTGCCAAGGGCGCGGTGGAACTGGCAATGGCTGAAGTAGGCCGGGGGGTCGCCCGGTAGGGCCCTTGGCGCGCCGGCAGACTTCACAACCAGCAACTTAGCGAGCCACGTCAGCCTTCAGGCGGGGCCACCAAAGCTCACGACTGACCAGATGGGTGGTCCGATACCGTCCAAAGTGCCCCGCTGCTGGGGCATCATGGGCCATCCGGAGAACCTCCAGCCGCAGTGGCCCTGGCGGGATGTACAGACGGCCGTGGTGCAGCAGAAGGCCCTGATGCAGGACCAGCCCCGGATACTGTGGGCTGGACCCTTCAGCCAGCTCCCGGAGTCGTTCCTGGGCCCAAGCGTCGATCCGCTGCTGTTCCCGCACCCGAGCCTGCAGTGGCTCCGCCTCCTGGGTGGCCAGGAATGCAGCTGGAGGTAGGATCGTGGTGGGTTCTGCTTGCTGTACCGTGTCTGCGTTGTCTTCAGGTTTCCGGGACAGGGCATCCGCCTTCTGGTTCTGAGAGCTAGGAATGTAGCGTATCCGGAACTGGAACCGGGAAAAGAACAACGCCCACCGGATCTGTCTTTGGTTCAGCTTGCGGGTGGTCTGAAGGTACTCCAGGTTCCGGTGGTCGGTTCTCACCTCCACCGGATGTCGTGCCCCCTCAAGATGGTGGCGCCAGACCTCAAAGGCCACCTTGATGGCCAGTAGTTCCCGCTCCCACACAGTATAGTTACGCTCCGCTGGTAGGAGCTGGCGGGAATAGAAGGCACAGGGTAAGAGTGGCGCTTCAGGTCCATTCTGTTGAGACAAGACGGCACCGAGAGCCGTACTGGAGGCGTCAGTCTCCACCACAAAGGGTCGAGAGGGGTCAGGATGTTGTAAGATCGGCGCCCTCTGGAAACAGGCCTTCAACCCCTGAAACGCCTCCTCTGCCTCCTTGTCCCAGGAAAACGGCATCTTTGGGCGCAGTAGCTGGGTCAACGGGGTGGTGCGAAGAGCATAATCTGCGATGAAGGTCCGGTAGTAGTTGGCGAACCCCAGGAAATGCTGTAGGTCCTTGCGGTTCCGGGGTGCCGCCCATTCTCGAACCGCTGCCACCTTCCCAGGGTCCATCTGCACCCCATCTGGAGAGAGCCGGTGACCAAGGAAGTCCAGTCCGCTGATGGAACTCGCACTTGCTGAGCTTTGCGTACAAACGGTGCTCACGCAAGCGCTGCAGCACGGTCCGGACATGTCCCACATGGCGAGCCGGGTCACGGGAGTAAACCAGTATGTCATCCAAATACACCACCACGTACTTGTCTAATAAGTCCTGAAACACGTGGTTGATGTAGCGTTGGAATACAGCAGGCGCGTTGCACAAACCGAAGGGCATAACCAAGTATTCGAACTGCCCGTACCGGGTCCCAAACGCTGTCTTCCACTCATCCCCGGCTCGGATCCGAATCAAGTTGTAGGCCCCCCGGAGGTCCAGCTTGGTGAACACCTGTGCCCCTTGCACCCGCTCCAGCAACTCCAAAATAAGGGGCAAGGGGTACCAGTCTGGGATGGTAATTTTGTTCAGGGCTCGGTAATCATGGCAAGGGCGGAGTTCCCCACATTTCTTCTTAACAAAGAGCACTGGTGCCGCGGTAGGCGAGGTGGAAGGCCTAATGAACCCACGCTCGAGGTTCTTGCGCAAGAAGTCCTGCAAAGCCTCGCGCTCTGGCTCTGTTAGAGAATATAAGCGACTCACTGGTAAAGGCGCTCCGGGTTGGAGGTCTATGCCGCAGTCAAAAGGCCGATGCGGCGGCAGCTGGTCCGCCCCCCGTTCCTCAAACACGTCCTGGTAGTCCTGGTACACGGCTGGGAGCGTGGGTGCTGCCTGCTCCGTGGGCGCGGCCGCCAGCGTCTCGGATTGAGCATGGGAACATGAGTCTGGGAAGTGCACAGTCCGTTTGACCCAGTCAATCTGAACATTGTGAGCTTCCAACCAGTCCATCCCGAGCACGAGGGGGAACCGGGGCATAGAGGCAATGTCCAAAGTTCGCAACTCCCGGTGCTGCTGGAGACACAGGACCAGGGGCTGGGTCTCCTGAGTAACGGCTCCCGAACGTAGAAGCCGTCCGTCAATTGCTTCCACCTGGACCGGTTCTGGCTTGTTCCGAAGTGGCACCTGATGATGGGCAGCAAAAGCAGCGTCCATATAAGAACGGGTTGCTCCTGAATCCACCAAAGCATGGGTAAGAATCCAGGGCCCACCTGGAGGGTATAAACGTACCGGAACCATAAGATGTTGCAAGTCTATTGGTGCGGGCCCATTCTGCGCTGTTTGGGACCCCCGGTAGCTAGGGCCATCAGCTACTGGGGGTTGGCGGTTTCCCTGCGGCCGGCGTTTCTCAGGGCAGGACCGAGCGTAGTGTCCACTTCCGCCACAGTAGAGACATAGATTCCCCTCCCGACGCCACTCCTTCTCTACAGGGGAAAGGCGTGGCCGCACTGCCCCGAGCCGCATAGGCTCCTCCGATAACTTAGTTGTGACCGAGGGGCTGCCGGAAGAAACTGGTGCCGAGAACTGGAGGTGTCGTCGGCCCCGGGCCTGGCGACGATCCTCCAGCCGGTCGTCTATCTGTAGACTCCGTTGAATGAGAGTGTCTAGCGTGGTGGGGCGTTCCATCGTGGCCAGCTGGTCCAGTATCTCGTCCGAAAGCCCTTCGAGATACTGGTCCCGCAGTGCCGAGTCGTTCCAGGTCAAATCCTGTGCCAACAGCCGAAACTCCGTGGTATATGCGGCTACCGTGGACTTGCCCTGTTCCAACCGCCGAATCGCCCGGTTGGCTTGACTCCCTTTCAGGGGGTTGCCGAACGCGGCCTCCAGGAGATTGCAAAACCCCGTATAGTCTGCCAGCAAGGGGGAGTCTTGCCTGAGTAGCGGCAACGCCCACTTGGCCGCCTGGTCCTTTAACAAACTAATCAAAAAGTGCACCTTGGTGCGGTCGTCAGGGAAGTTCCGGGCTCGCCCCTGAATATACAGCTTGGCTTGGGCGAGGAACATGGGAAAGCTGGCCGGGGCCCCATCAAATTTCTCGGGCAAAGCCACTGGGTACTTGCCAGGAGCCGGTGGGGCTTCCAAGCGCTGCTGAAGAGCCGTCACCGCGTCGCTGAGCTGCTGCATGGTGTGGGTCAAGGCCTGGTTCTCCTGGGCCAAAGCCTCCAGCGCAGCCGCCTGGTCAGCCATGGCCTCTGGCTCTTCCCGAACGCACCCCAACGAAGGGGGAGTGCGGGTGTGGCGGGAGCAAACTGTGCTGGTCCCGGGGGTAGGTACCGTGGGTGTAAGCAAAGTCCACACGAAGAGGGGCGAGGTCCAAGGCGGAGAGCCGGGCGGGGAACAGGAACGCTGGAACAGGAGGCTGAGCAGGGAACAGGAGCACCGGATAGTCAGGAACAGGAGGCCGAGCAGGGATCAGGAACACCGGATAGTCAGGAACAGGAGGCCGAGCAGGGATCAGGAACACAGGAAGGTCCGAAGCCAACAACGACGTTGCTCCCGCAACCTGGGGCCAGGCTGACTGGGCTTTTATCCTCTTCTAAGGCCGGGGGCGGTCCCGGCCCCCAGGAGCCCCGCCTCCTCTGGCCTTAAGGCGAGCACTCCTCCTGGGGGCAACCAGTTCCCTTCGCCTCTCTGCCCTAAGCCTCTGCAGATCAGGAGAGGCCGAAGGGTTACTGGGCCCTGGAGGAGGCTCACCTGTGGCCACTGAGTCGTCAAGCCCCTCTGGGGCCAGAAGGGCTTTACCTGGGGCCAGCTCCTGAAGCTCTGTCACAGGTGCAGGCTCTTCAGCATCTAGGCCTTGCCCCAGTTCAGCCGGCCCTGGAGGCGGGGACTCCAGTGCAGGCTGGGATTCCTCTGGTTCATCCTCTGAATCGGAATCCCAGGCCATCACAATGTTTTTTTAAGAAGCGGTTTAATAACCGCCTCTTTCAGCACGTCTGGGAAGGCTCCCTCACGGAGGGAAGCATTCACCACCCCACGAAGCCCATCGCCCAGTCCTTCCCGGCTAGCTTTTATAAGCCAGGATGGGCAAGGATCCAGGAGACAGGTGGTTGGTTTCACTCGTCCAAGCAGCCTGTCCACATCCTCGGAGGTAACAGATTGGAATTGATCCCACTCAACCTGACTAGACAGAACTCTAGCACTCTCCCGCCCCGGCCCTGCTCCCACGGTGGAGTCTACTTCTTCCCGAATCTGAGCGATTTTATCTGCAAAAAACTTTGCAAAGTCATTGCAGGAGAACATGTGGCCCGTACTGGGCCCCGATGTTGCAGGTGGTTTCGCTAAATTGTGAACCACCTGAAAAAGTCTCCTGCTGCTGTTTTCTGCAGATGCAATAGAGGCTGTGAAGAAATTCTTCTTCGCTGTCGCTATCGCCACTTGGTAGGCTCGACGTTGAGCTCTAACCTGTGTCTGGTCAGATTCGGAATGAGTTATCCGCCACCAGCGCTCTAGCCGTCTTAACGATTGTTTCATTGCCCTCAGATCCGTGGAAAACCACGGGGCTCTCCGGGCTCCATGCAATCGGAGAGGGCGCTTCGGAGCCAAACAGTCAATAGCCCTGGTTAACTCCACATTCCAGCGGGCCACCAGGGAATCGTCTGAAAGGCCATCAACATGGGATAAAGCATCCCCTACCACTCTCTGGAAACCATTTGGATCCATTAAGTGGCAGGGGCGGACCATCCGAATCGGTCCCACCTCCCTGCAGAGGGGATGGGTCGCAGAGAAGTCCAGTTGCACCAGGAAGTGATCTGAACATGGCACTTCTTTCGTTTCACTTTTACTTAGTGTTAGATCACCAACATCCATAGAGGTAAACACCAGGTCCAAGGCATGTCCGCGGCTATGGGTTGGGCCAGACTTATTCAGTGACAGCCCCATGGAGGCCATGCTTTCCACAAAGTCCCGAGCGGCCCCTTGTAAGGTTGTGTCGGCATGGATGTTAAAATGCCCCAGGACAACCAAGCTAGGTGTCTCCAGGAGAACATCCGCCATGACCTGAAGCAGCTCGGGCAGGGAATCCTTGGTGCAGCGGGGAGGTCGGTACACCAAAAGGAATCCTGTACTGCCCCTATTGCCCAACTTCCAGAACATGCACTCGGAGAACTGGGTCTTCCCAATAGGACGCCTGGTGCAAACTAATGACTTCCTAAAAATCACTGCAACCCCCCCTCCCCACCCACATGACCTGGGTTGCTGTGCGTAAGAGAAACCTGGTGGACAAGCAGCGGCAAGGACAGGCCCATCTGCTTCATCCAACCAAGTCTCTGTTACACATGACAGGTCAAGTCCTCCATCCATGATCAAGTCATGGATGGCAGTGGTCTTATGAATCATTGACCTGGCATTGCACAGCAGCACCTTCAGGTCATGTGGTTATCCCTTGCTGATTCTAGTATCCATCCGGTCAGGACCAGTCCTCAGACAACGACTAAACCTGCCCCCTCTGTAATGACATGGTCTAGTCTTAGCGTAACTCCTCCTCCTACCCGTGATCACTGAGATCGGTGGTCCCAGTGCATTCCCCCCTGTGGAACATGCCCCAGCCATTTTGTGGGCTGGGGACCACTCCCCGGCAGCCCTGACCCCTCCCCCTAAGAACAAAATAATACCTTAAGCAAACAAACAAAACCAATAAAACAGTACAAAGAAAAATGTAAAAATTACAAAAACATCAAAATAAAAAATAACTCCCCAAGCCCAACCAAACATCCATCCCACCCCCACCCCCCACATACAAAAAATCAAAAGAATTTTTTAAAAAAAACATTTTAAAAACACTCTGTGCCCCTCTGGCAGTAACAACTGTCCTAGTGAGGCCTGTCAGGCCCCGCCCTGGGCCAGGTGGTAAGTGGCAGGAAGGAGCAGGGCCCTCAGGCACTCACTCAGGGGAGTCCTCCTGGGGAGCAGCAGCAAGCACCAAACAGTCCTTGTGAGGCTTCAGGCCCCGCGCCAGGCCAGATGGTAAGCGGCAAGAACAGGGCCCTCAAGCACTCACTCAGGGGAGTCCTCCTGGGGAGGAGTACAAGATGTTGGACACAACATCATGTTTGCTGACTGAGAACAGTTATGGACCACAGGTATGAAGTTTACAGCATGTAATGCCTTAAGAGAGAATATTATGAAAATGATTTACAGGTGGTACATGACCCCAGTCAAGCTTGCAAAAATTTATCATTTGCCCGATAATAAATGTTGGAAATGTAAAGAAAATGAAGGTACATTCTTTCACCTTTGGTGGACATGCCCAAGGATTAAGGCTTTTTGGGAGATGATCTATAATGAAATGAAAAAGGTATTTAAATATACCTTCCTGAAGAAACCAGAGGCCTTTCTCCTGGGCATGGTCGGCCAATTGGTGCCAAAGAAGGATAGAACTTTCTTTATGTATGCCACAACAGCAGCAAGAATACTTACTGCAAAGTACTGGAAGACACAGGATCTACCCACTCTGGAAGAATGGCAGATGAAGGTGATGGACTATATGGGATTGGCAGAAATGCCTGGCAGAATCCGAGACCAGGGAGAAGAGTCGGCGGAAGAAGATTGGAAGAAATTCAAAGACTATTTACATTTATTTTTTTTTATAAATATTTATTGGAATTTTTAATAAAAGAAATACAGAAATAATAAACAACATTGCTTTGTTTTTACAAGATTTCATAACATCTTTAGACTTCCTCTCGTCTCCCGCTCCCACTTACATCATTAATGAATTTTTATCAAGCAAATTATCATCTTATTTGCAATTTTATAACCACTTATTTGAATACAATATAATAGTTCTCCTACAAATTTTGTTTCTCTTAATCTCTCTTATCATCAAATTCTAATCCAATTTAGTGATGGCCAATTATTTATAACCAAGCATCCTTCTTAATATTCCACTAAATCACAACATTTCTGTAGATAAATCTTGAATTTCTTCCAATCTTCTTCGATCCTTTCTTCTCCCAGGTCTCGAATTCTGCCAGTCATCTCCGCCAATTGCATATAGTCCATCAGTTGCATCTGCCATTCTGACTATTTACAGAAATATTGCAAAATCAATGAATGTTAGAACGATGTCGGATAGAAATTAAGTGGTTTCCAGTTGTAATGTTTTAAGAGAATATGGAAAAAAAGGTTTAGAAGCAGGTTAAAACTTATCAATAAGGATTTGCTGAACTAACAATTTGAATTGGAATACAAAAACAAATACAAAAAAGGGAGGTATGAGGCGGTCTGGGAAATAAGTTAATGGAAAATAAGTTATGGAAACTTTGTGTGTTTTTGGTTATTTTTATTTTTGTATTTTTGTTATTTTTTCTTTTTTCTTTTTTGATTTTTATTGTATTAATATTGAAAATTTTAATAAATATCTTTTTTTTAAAAAAAGAACTATGGATGGAGGCTCATAACTTTATACAGGAGGCAGCAACGAAAACCATCCCAATGAAAAGGAAATGCAAGAAACCAAAGTGGCTGTCCAATGAGGCCTTACAAATAGTGGGGGCGAGAAGGCAAGCAAAATGCGAGGGAGATAGTGAAAGATACAGGAAATTGAATGCAGATTTCCAAAAAATAGCAAGAAGAGACAAGAAGGCCTTCTTAAACGAGCAATGCAAAGAAATAGAGGAAAACAATAGAATGGGGAAAACCAGAGATCTGTTCAAGAAAATTGGAGATATGAAAGGAACATTTTGTACAAAGATTACCATAATAAAGGACAAAAGTGGTAAGGACCTAACAGAAGCAGAAGACATCAAGAAGAGGTGGCAAGAATACATAGAGGAATTGTACCAGAAAGATATGGATGTCTCGTACACCCCAGGTATTGTGGTTGCTGACAGCCAGACATCCTGGAGAGTGAAGTCAAATGGGCCTTAGAAAGCACTGCAAATAACAAGGCCAGTGGAAGTGATGGTATTCCAGCTGAACTATTTAAAATTTTAAAAGATGATGCTGTTAAGGTGCTACACTCAATATGCTAGCAAATTTGGAAAACTCAGCAGTGACACGACTAAACAACAAGAACAACAAATATTAGCAAGACAAAGGAGATGGTGTTGGAGTTTCGGAGGAAGAGAGGGGAACTAGCCCCATTGTGTATTGGGGGGGGAGGGTTGTGTAGAGCGAGTCTCTTCCTTTAAATTCCTGGGAGTTTACCTTAGTGAAGACCTCACTTGGAAAAACAGTATAACTCAGGTGGTTAGGAAGGTCCAACAGAGACTACATTTCCTCAGGGTCTTTGCGAAAGAACAATGTTAAACAACAATTGATGACCTCCTTTTACTGGTTCACAATAGAAAGTGTCCCCTCATATTGTATCAGTGTGTGGTACGTTGGCTTGACAGCCATGGACAGAAAGTCTCTACAGAGGGTGGTGAACACAGCACATGATATCATGGGCTGTCCCCTGAGCCCGCTAGATGACATTGCAAGGGATTGTTGCCTTAGGAGAGCGAGAAAAACCGAGGGAGGCTCGGTTAATTTCATTGTACACAGGTTGTACATTGACAATAAAGGTATTATTATTATTACTACATATTTTATTATCTATTTTTTATTTTTAGGTGTTTTATTTTACTATTATGCATTTTATTATTTATTTTTAGTTTTATGTATTTTTTTATGCAATAGAAGGGACACCCAGAGTCATCTAGTCCAAGCCTCTGCAATGCAGGAATCCCCATAAAAAAGGGACACCCAGGGTCATCCAGACCAACCCCCCCAAAGCAGGCATCTCAGTATAGAAAGATCTAATCCACCTCACACCCCCCCCCCCAATGAATCAGATCAGATAATGTGGGAGTGCGGATCTCAAACCCGCCACCTCCATCCTCTCTCCTGGGAAGAAGAACATGCTGTTCTCTTCCCCTCCTCTCCTGATCCAAATTTCTATTTATTTCTATTTCTCCCTGCTTGGCAGGACTCCCAGTCCCCAGCCGGCCGGCATGTCAGGACATGAACCCGGGGCGGGAATCTCAACATCAAAGCATGAAGCTGGAAGAGGCACCCAGGGTCATCCAGTCCAACCCCCTGCCCTGCAATTGTGCATTTTAATTTTTATGTATTTTTAAATGTATTTTTATTTTTATGTCTTTTCTTATGTAATAGAAGGGATACGCAGGGTCATCCAGTCCAACTCCCTTCCGACGCTGCAATCCTATGATGTCTTCTGTCTTCCCCGGTTTTACACAAAGGCTCAACCTTGCTGACACCACCTTCCTATTGACCAACCCGGCAAATTCAGTTCTGGAATCATGACATAATAATAATAATAATAATAATAATAATAATAATAATAATAATAATAATTATAATTATACCTCACCTATCTGGCTGGGTTTCCCCCTCCTTGAGCCCAACTATTCTATGATTTCATGATGCTTTGCTTGGGATTTGACTAGATGACCCCTGGTAGCCTCCATAGGCGCCGACTCCATGGGGCCTGAGGGGCCCGAGCCCCCTCAAAAATTCGTTTGGGGGGGGGCAGAGCCCCCCCAATAATTTAAGAAAATTATTACCATATTTTTCCCTCTATAACACACAGATTTTTTCTTCTAAAAGGGAAGGGGAAATGTCTGTGCATGTTATAGAGCGAATGTGTGGTCCCTGGAGCCGAAAACCCGTGCGTCGGAGAAGGGAAACCTGAAAAGAGGAAGCGGCTGCTTTCCTGCATTCTGCCTCAGGGTCTTACTGCCCACCCTCCTGTTTCCTTGCTGTGTTTGCTCAAACGGAACAAAGAGCAGGGAAAGCCCCTCCCCTCCAGGCAAGGAGAGGGGAAAGCAGAGTGCTGCTGAAAACATGAAGGGAGAGAGATTGAAGAGAGCGTGCGAGCTGGCTGGCTTGGGTGGGTAGGTGAGGGAAAACTTTTGCCTTCCTTTCCTCCCTGCCGTTATACCCCTCTCCTGCATTCTTAGCCAGCTGCTTCTCTGCACACCCCTCTCGTGCTCCTTGTCCGTTCTGTGTTTTTCCTTCCCTCCCCACTTAAAATGTGGTTAAAATGCATGGATCCACATGGATCCTCAGGATCTTTGCATTGGGTCATCCCAAATTCACCAACAGAGCACATAGCATGTCCATGGCTACAGCCTGCCCCCCAAAAATCACACACCCACTGTTGCCTGGGGCTGCAATGGTGCAAAAACGTGGTTACAAAGCATGGATCCACAGGGATTCTCAGGATTTTTGCATTGGGTCACCCCAAATTCACCATCAGATCACATGTCTGTGGCCACAGCATGAAGCACAAAAATGATACATCATTAACATTCACCGCCCACGGCGGCAGCCAATCGGCTGCCGCAAAGGGCAGGCCCTCACAGGTTCACTTAAGGTTGGGGCAGCCCGGGGCTCGCCCCTTTCGTTCCCCCAGCAGCAGCGGTTTGGAGGTCTTGGGCCCCCCCCAATATTTTTTATAAGTCGGTATGGGCCCCCCCAATATTTTTTATAAGTCGGCGCCCCTGGTACCCTCTGATTCCACATTCCCGTTCCTCAGGGGATCTTCCAGCTGCTTCTGGGCCCCGACGTGCGGAGACACGTGTGGTAAGGCATGCCCAGACACACTCACATGACATGTGTCAGCTCGCACACTTCCTATTGTTCCGGGGAAGCGTCCTCCCAGCCACAGCCAAGGAGGCAGAACCGAAAAGAAGGATGGAACCATCAGTGGTGGCCATCCAGCCCCAAGCCACGTCTCTCAGCTCCAGCACCCAGGAAGGTGGTCCTGGTCTGGGGTGCCACCGAATGCCCCCCTCACCTCCCTAACAACACCCACCTGCGGAAGAACAGCAGGATGGAGAGGAGGGTCCTGTCGGTGGGCCGGTAGAGGTTCTTCTGGCAGACCAGCTGCACCAAGGCTTGGTTGGTCGTGATCATGGTGAGGTTGCCCCTGGGGCTACACTGGTAGCCCTGCCATGGGCTCTCCTCCTCGGGGCTGGTCAACGGCTCCACTCCTCCTCAGAGAAGGTCAACATGGCGCTGGGCAGTACTCAGCAGAGGTGAGGAACCACCAGTGGAGATAGCAGTGGTGGCCCACCACGGTCCAGGAGAACGGGTCCCGCTGCTCTCAGCTAAGCGCCCGGCCAGAAGGAGCCAACCAGTATATCTCAGAGGGTTCCTGAAGACCTGGCCACCACTAACCCTGCCAAGATGTTCACCACCAAGCTCTTCCTCTTGCCCCAGCTGCCCCCAACCAGGAAAGGACTCTTCTGAGCCAGGAGGACCCAACCGGTAAATCTTGGAGGGTTCCCTGAAGACCTGGCCGCGTCCAACGCTGCTGAGATGTTACCACCAAGCTCTTCCTCTTGCCCAAGCAGTCCAGCAGCTGCTCCTGAGCAGGACAGGTCTCCTCTGAGCCAGAAGAAGCCAGCGATCTCCTGGGCGCAGCCAACTCTGCCCAGATCTCCGAGGTGCGCCCGCTTCCCATGCCACTCCAAGCCAGCCAACCCGCTGTCTCCGTGGTTCGGGAGCCAACTCCTCCTTGGCACCCCCCCAACCCGTTGGAGATGCCACCACCAAGCCTTCGCCCGAGCTGTCCAACAGTTGTCCCTCCGTGGCATCCAACCAGATCTCTAGATGGTGGCGCTGCCCACTTCGAGATAGCTCGCTGGGGGAGGCGGCCCATGGGGCGGAGACGAGCACACGGGTCGGGTTGGAAAGGGGAGGACCCGGAGGAGCCACCAGTAGTGCCACCAGTAGCACAACCGCCGCACCGCCCAGAGGCAGGCAAGGCAGGCAAGACTTGGTGGTAGTGGTGGCATCTCGGCAGGGCTGGGTGCGCCGGGGAGGTCGCCCTGAAGCCCTCGAGATAGACACTAGTGCCAGGGAGGTCGCTATGGAGCCTCCAAGATAGCCAGATCGGCGGGGTATAAATAAAATCATGATGATGATGATGGCCATCAAAGCTCTCCTTGCAAATCTCCAAGGAAGGAGAGGATAGAATGGGAGAGTTGAAAAAGACCCCGAGGGACAGGCGAGACATTTATCCAGGAAGCCTAGAAATATCGGTGGCAGGCGGTCCGTGGATAGTGCGATGCAGCAGGTTGAATTATTATTATTATTATTATTATTATTAGTGCTTTCCCCCCCTAGAAAAAAACCCCGTTTAGGGCTACTCTCCTTTTCCTACTCCTATTGAAATACAGCCCTTCGATTCGCAAAATGTTTAGGGGTATGGGTCCCCCCAGAAAAAATACAACTACTTCTTTGTCTTCTTCTTCTAAAATGCACATTTAAAACGGCACAATTGACAAGAGAATAAAATGTTATCGTAAGCATGACCCATGGGATCCCTGCAACTCGTTAGTACGATCCAGTCTTCCAGGGAAGCCTCCAGGCAAGCCTCTGAGCGCGTGCAGAGCACCGTTCCCAAGGTCCACTGCGCTGGGCCACGAGAGGCTCCTTCCTCCAAAAGGAGGACCTTTGGAGGGAAGGAAGAGGGGGGTGCAGAAGGAGCTTGGGGTAGATGGCTGAAGGGGCTTTGCCTGGGCAGGGCCTTCTGCACATGCTTAGGGTCGCCCTCGCTTCCTATCATCTCCGGTAAAAAGACTCTGGCAGGCGAGGAAGTGAGGGCAAAAGGAGCCATGGTAGCGGACGGGCGAAGCCGGCCCGGCCATCTTGGACGAGGGCAGGCAGAAGTCCATTAAAGCGCGGCGGAAGCGAAAGGGCCTGAGGACGGAAGTGGAGGTTTAGGGGAGGGACTGAGGGCGGAAGTGGCTGCGGAAAGGGGGCAGTGAAGGCGGCGCCGCCATGTTTGACGAGGGCAAAATACTCTTTTAAACAAAAGTGCTTTTCCCTTAGGAGAGGAATTTAGGTCGTTTACATTTAAAATCTGTTGTCATTTTCTGCAACAAAAGTGTCCCGCCCCCACAGTAAGTATGTTTAGCATTAGAGTAGCAGATGCAAACCCCATTTTATTCCTGTATTCACGATGCTTTAAGCCAGTTTTTAAAAGATGCTAAACCTCATATGCTCAGAATTTTTTTTTAATATATATATTTTTTAACATTTTTAAAATCTATTTTTTAAGGGTTGGCATGTAACAACCTGTTTTTATTTTATTTTTAGTATTTCTACATGAGAATCATAGAACTCCTGCTGAAAGATGGCCACACCCAATTCTATCTATAAAATCTTTTTTTATATATTGCCTTGCAGGGGGTCAGAGTGGACGACCCTCGGGGGTCCCACAATCATGAAAAACGGGTCCAGACTGCATACAACTCCACATTATTGCTTTTGACTTTCCGCCCAACAAAAATATGAAATTCATTTAAAATTCAGCTGATGAGGTCACTAATGAAGCATTGATTTGTGAGCCGCCCTGAGACCTCCGAGTATATAAATTCTAATGAACATTATTATTATTATTATTATTATTATTATTATTATTATTGCAAGGCAGAGTCTTTATACAAAAAAAGGGATTTCAGTTGATGGGGTTTAAATCAAACCTCCCCTGCTCACCCTCATTTCATTGTTATCGGTGTATGTCTTCTGGGTTGGTCAAGATGAAGGGGATGCCAGCAAGGCTGAATATTTGCGTACAAAGGGAAGAAATCGGTGTTGGAAGGGGGGTTGGTCTGAATGACCCTGGGTGTCCCTTCCAACTCCATGCTTCAATGTTGAGATTCCTGAGATTCCTGCCCCGGGTTCATGTCCTGGCATCAGTCATAAAAGACGTAAGAACAATAATACATTCTGAAACACATAATCAAAGAAATGCACGATAAAATACATTTTTAATAACATGAAATACATAAAAAAATAAAAAATATATAATAAAACACGTAAAAAGAATACGTTCTAAAATAGGGGATGCCAGCAAGGCTGAGGGGGAAGGAACCGTTGCCTTGCAACATCGGAAGTGGGGTTGGTCTGGATGACCCTCAGGGCTCCCTTCCTTCTCCCCACAATGCCTCTCCTTGTTTGCTGAGGGACAAAGACCTCTCTGCCCTCCTGCTGGAGGATCTATGGTCCTCTTTGTTCGGATTTTCTCCATTCTCCATTGTTGGGAATCGACAAAGAGGGTCTTGTTTTTCACCCTGGGTGGCTCTGCCAGCCGGCTCCTCTCCGCACTGGCCCTGCTAGGCGGCCCCCAAATCCTGAAGGAAGCCATAGAGGGCCAAAGGCACCCCTTGCAACACCTGCTGGGGGAACTGGGCCAAACTGGGGAGGATGGAAGGATAGGATATAGAAGAATAGAATCTTCTTCTTCTTCTTACGGTGAGTCCGTAAATGACTGTGGAGGCCAATTCTGGATCCGCATGTCCTTCCACAGTGGGGTTTCCCGGTGAAGGTTCCTGCCTCTTAGCCCATTTCTCCTTTGCGTCCCGAGTTCAAGTGTCTCCAAAGCCCAGGACACCTTTGGTCAAGGCAGTTCTCCAATAGAAGAATATACCGTATTGGCCCGGATATAAGCCCTATTTTCCTTGGAGAAAGACCAGATCCTTCAAGTATCCCTATTTCCCAGGGACGTCTCTGATTTAAAGAAGCCGTCCCAGTTTCCGATCACCTTCCGATTGACAAATCCTTTTCTTTTTTACACAAAGACTCAGCCTTGCTGGTATCACCTTCCTATTGACCAATCTGGCAAATTCATTTCTGGAATAGTAACTGATTTGCTTCTGCTCTTAGGAAGACATAGACTTATCACAATGAAATTGTGGTGAGCAGGGAAGAATCTCCCATGTTTTTCTAGAAAACCAGGTGTCCCCTATCTTAGATCTGGTAACTCCTCCCTCAGTGCAGACCCTGACCTTCCTCCTCCTTGAAATTCACTTGGTGAGACTGATATGAAGCTGGCGGTCCACCAAGACCCAGACCCAGATGTCCACCACCCTTCTATTGCTCCAACTGATTTTCCCTAAATGCAGAACCTGACCTTTTGTCCCTCTTGAAATCCATTGGGTTGGACTCAGGTGAAGATGAGGTCCACCAAGACCCTGAGAACTTTTTCCTTTGCCCTGCTCGCCAGTTGGTGGTCCACCAAGACCCTGAGTCCACCCTCAGAATCCATGTGATCCTCCCTAAATGCAGGACCTGGTCGTTGTCCCTCTTAAAATCCATTGAGTTGTATTCATGTGAAGACGGAGCTCCACCAAGCCCCTGAGAACCTTCTCCCATATCCTGGTGGCCATCTGGTGGTCCACCAAGACCCTGAGGTCCACCATCATTCTATTGGTCCACCTGATTCTCCATAAAGGCACAACCTGACCTCTTGAAATCCTTTGGGTTGGACTCAGATGAAGATGGGGGGGGGGGTCTACCAAGACCCTGAGATCCTTCTCCTATGCCCTGCTAACAAAAGTTGGTGGTCCACAGAGACCGTGAGCCACGTTCCTACAGCCTGAGCTCAGAGCTTTCCACCAAAGCTCCCACAGATCTTAGGACTTTCCATCAAGCAGATCATGTCCATCTCAGAGTTAACAGGGAGGAGAAGGAGGAGGAGGAGACAGGGCTGGCTTCTCCTTTAAGGGGCATGGCTCTACACAACAGAACCCTTTTTCTTTGGAGGATCTGAGGGAGCAGAGAGAAATCCAGTGAAGTGAGGAGGAGGAAGAGGAGGAGGAGGAGAAGACGACGACTGGGTTGTCCTAGCTGAAGAAGAGAACAGTTGCGACTTCACCTGAACCCCAAGACGATGGGTGAGTTGGACCAGGGGAAAACTTCTCAGTATCTCCATCACCCATTAATTTGGCCAAGGTGGATCTCAGGGATTTGGGAAGCCATCCCGGGTTCCGATACCACCCTGGACTGTACCACTTGTTCTGAGACCTTTGAAATGTGACGTGTTTCTGGGGACATCAGGGTGGGAAAGAGGACCTCCCTATTTTCATTGGAGACATATTGGGGGGCTGGAAGAAGGGGGTCTCTATTTTCCTTTTAGGGGATAGAAGAGGAGGTCTCTATTTTCATTTTAGGGGGTAGAAGAGGAGGTCTCTATTTTCCTTTTAGGGGATAGAAGAGGAGGTCTCTATTTTCATTTTAGGGGGTAGAAGAGGAGGTCTCTATTTTTCCTTTAGGGGATAGAAGAGGAGGTCTGTATTCTCACAAGGGAAATATTTGGGGGACAGAATAGGATGTTCCTATTCTCATTTTAGGGGATAGAATAGCAAGCCTGCGTTTTCACAAGAGAAATGCTGAAGGGATAGAATCGAGTGTTCTTATTTTCATTTTAGGGGGTAGAAGAGGAGGTCTGTATTTTCACAAGAGAAATATTGGGTAGGTGGGCTAGATCCCTCCAGCTCCTCACCTCCCTTTCACAACGACTGGGCCAGGTAGGTCTCGGTCAAGAAGCGAGGGGATTCGAACCCAGGACTCTAACTGCTACACCGCCAGAGAGATGGGAACTATAGCCAACCGGAGGGAATGGGACCCAGGAGATTGGCTTGGCAGTTGGAAGGGACCCTGAGATTCATCCAGGCCTGAAAAAACCCCGGAAAAATTGAAGGGGAAAAAAAGGGTGTGGAATATTCAAACTATATCAAACTATTTTTTATTTCCAATTTTCCTGGTTTTATCCTAGGCCTTCCCATATCTAGGCAGGACTACCGTATTTTTCGCACCATAGGACGCAGTTTTTCCGTCTTAAAAACTAAGGGGAAAAGTCTGTGCGTCCTATGGAGCGAATGCAGGGGGGGAGGCAAGCAGGAAAAGCCCCCAAGAGCCACACACAAGCTTCGCGCGGCACTTGCAGGCTTTTCCCCAGGAGGGAGAAGGGACTGACGCGGCCAGTCAGTCCCTTCTCCCTCCTCTAGAAAAGCCTTGCGCAATCTCTACAGTCGTGGGAGGCTGTGCAAGGCTAAAGAGGAAGCCTTGGCAGCGAGCGTGATCCATCCCGCTCGCTGCCCGGGCTTCCTCTTTAACCGTGCGCGCCTCTCCAGCCGTGGGAGGCTGTGCAAGGCTAAAGAGGAAGCCCGGGCAGCGAGCGCGATCCATCCCGCTCGCTGCCCGGGCTTCCTCTTTAACCGTGCGCGCCTCTCCAGCCGTGGGAGGCTGTGCAAGGCTAAAGAGGAAGCCCGGGCAGCGAGCGCGATCCATCCCGCTCGCTGCCCGGGCTTCCTCTTTAACCGTGCGCGCCTCTCCAGCCGTGGGAGGCTGTGCAAGGCTAAAGAGGAAGCCCGGGCAGCGAGCGGGATGGATCGCGCTCGCTGCCCGGGCTTCTTCTTTTGCCTAGCAGCCTCTCTAACAGCCTCTCCAGCTGCACAAGGCTAAAGAAGCCAACTTTTTAAAAATCTCTCTATCTCTACCTCTTTTTCTTTTTTAGTCCTTTCTCCACCCCCTTATTTTCCTCTGGATCAGTGTTTTTATCTAGATTAACGTTTTAGTTTGGAAGGGGGGGGAATATTATAAAAAAGGAAACTTTGCAGCTTTTATTTTAGTATACAATAAAAACAGATTAAACAAAACACAAGAGAAGGAACTAGCATAGAAGAAGAAAAGGGAAAGAGGGAGGATACAAAGCCATTTACCAGAGGTAGATCTTAACCCTTGCCTCACCTGGGAGCTTCTCTGGGCAGGAATTCCCTCGTCTTAAGTGTGGTGGGGGAAGAGTGGCAGGTAGGGGGGTACCTACCTAGACAGTGAAGCCACATGTCTCTCCAATGAAAATTGGGAGTGGGCATTGTGTGAAGTGGCTGTGGATCTCCTGCCGCAGAAGTGTAGGACTATAGAGTTGGGAGGGTCACCCGAGGGTCATCTAGCCCAGCCCCCTCACAATGTAGGAATCACAGCTAAAGAACAGATGGTCCCCCAACCGCTGCTTAAAAGGCTCCAGTGGTGGAGACCCCCAACAACTTCCGAGGTCACAGAATTGCAGGGTTGGAAGGGAACCCCAGGAGTCATCTAGTCCAGCCCCGGTGGACAGCGGGCACGATCCATCCCATTGTGCAAGGCTAAAGATGCTGCTCAAGGCTAAAGAGGAAGTGTGCAGCCTGTCCGTTGCTCTTTGGGGCTGGGGGGGGGATAATATTTTTTCCCTTGATTTCCCCCTCTAAAAATTAGGTGCGTCCTGTGGTCCGGTGCGTCCAATACGGTAATCTGTGCCATATATACCGAATAAAAAACGATGTTCCTGTGAAATAAAACTGTCCATTAATGGGCCCCTGAAATTCCTAACAATTTACACCATCTGAATCCAATTTCCCATGTTTCTTTTTGCAAAACTGCCGTGACATTCCTAGGTCAGGCTGGATGACCACCGGGGGTTCCTTTCAGCTCTGGTGTTTCCCGTACCAACCGGGGCCGCTCTCCTGGAGGTGCCATGAAGGAGGGCATTGTTTCGAACTTGCAGCCCATCCCTTATTGTCCATTGTCTTCAGGACAATGGGAGCCTTTTTATCTCTCCGCTTTGCTCTGTTCCACATTCCCTCCATCCATCCCACCCCCGAGATGAAGAGGCGAGGAATGGTCCGGTTAGAGTCCTGGGAAGAGGGCCCCGGGTTTAAATCCCCGAGACCTTCCTGGCAGGATGAAAATAGAGACCCCCAATTCTATTCCCTAAAATGAAAACAGAAACCTCCTATTCCATCCCCTAAAATGAAAATGGAGACCTCCTATTTCATATTTTTATTTTAGGGAATTTTGTTTCCCATAATTCCTGGCAGGAATTAAAAAAAGTTTAAGAGAGTCTTTATGGAGAGTTGCCGCCAATATTTTAATCGCAAAAGGTGGGAAGGGAGAGGATATCACAATCAAATCCGACTGGCAAAATCAATTAAATAAATTAAATCAATTTAAATAAAAAAAGAAAGAGAGGATGTCAAACTAGCGAGACTATCAGCAAGGTGATAGACGAAAAATTTACCAGATAATGGGAAATACACAGAGTCTACATAAAAGAACATGGTCAAAATATCAGGTTTCGACAGTTTCTGTGTGTAAAAAGGAGAACCTTATCAAATTTAAAGTCAGTGAAGTAATGGGGAGGAAATAAAGTTGTGTGTATTTAAAGAACCTAATTCAAGAACAAAATGGAAAGATCGGAGGTGTTGTAAACAAAAATATGCCCTTTTCCCTTATGGGGTATCCAAGAGCTCATATAGAGTCCTTACATAGGCTCCCTATTGGTAGGAGAAAATAACAGAGGCCAACCAGAGAATATTGAGAAGCAAAGCAGTTAGTAAGCTTGATCTTTATTGATCTGTTGCAACAGGGTGCTCCCCTCACCCGCAGGAAAGGAGGACCACCCCCAAAATTGCTGTGCAAGGGCTTATAAAGACTTTTGAAATTCCCATCCTGTAGATCAAGACCACCCCCAGAAACATTATACATACATCACAGAAGGGGTGTAACCTAAGACCACCCCTCAGATACATCACAGAAAAGGTGGTCTTAAAACAGAAATTTCAATATTGTTTTTCTCTTATCCTTGTTTATTTCCTGTCTGGCAGGTTACTTGATTGGATTGCCTGAGGAGCCTGGTCAGTCTTTTATAGTGATAAATAGTTCCTGGGCTAGGTCACAGGCTCACACCCTTATTCAAACACAGACATACCCTTAAGACAGGATTTGTGAAGGAAGAGACAATGGGGAGGCATTTCCATTTTGACCATGCAGAGAAACATTTGCTCAGTTTAGGGAAAAAAATAGCTTCAGGTCAGTCTTCCTGTGCTTGATCTATGTACGTGCAGTTATGAACATTACCATATAGCTAGACCTCAAAATTCCTATCACATTATCCCCCTTTGGGGCTAGAATTTTTCTTTAAAATTTTTGCCCCACAAATAATAACATCGTATGTTGTAAATGGATGCCTTTGTGTAAATATATCATATAGTGGTCTATGGTTTACATTTAGCAGGAAGGTGCACTACTGACTGAAAAATGCAGTTTGCTTTTTAGCTCCGCCGTTTTTTGTGTTCTCAGGTGTCAAAATAGCTCTTCTGCGGTCTCACACTGGCATAGTGGTACAGCAACACATCCTGGTGAATCCCCTTGGGGCTTTCATATCAACCATGTCGCCTGGCATTCACCATAGCTGGCACAGGTTTAGGCATGTCATGAGAGAGATGTCTTTGCCTTGGCCATTCTATGGGAGTTTATTATTATAGGCTCTGGTCTTGCACTCATGGGAAGCTGCTCACTTGCTCTTAAAGGACCAAAAAGCTAATTGCAGCCTGGATATTGAAACTGAGTCCAATTTGAATTTATATATGCTCATGGTTTTCAACTTTTCAAACCAATCTGTTAAAACAAAACCATTCTTAAAAGGGCACTTGTCCAAATTAGTTAATTTAACTCTTTAAAGGATCATTCCTGCTAAATCAAGGCATATACACTTTTCTTGTTATCTGGGCTTTCATGGATCCTGAAGCTTCTCCTTGGTCAGTCTTCCTGTGCTTAATCTATGTACGTGCAGTTATGAACATTACCATATATCTAGACCTCAAAATTCCTATCACAGAGGTCATGCTAATTAATGTACAAAACAAGTATCCATTCAGAAACGAAGGATTTTAACATTTCTTGATTACAGTGGTACCTCAGGTTACATACGCTTCAGGTTACAGACTCCGCTAACCCAGAAATAGTACCTCGGGTTAAGAACTTTGCTTCAGGATGAGAACAAAAATCGCGCAGCAGCAGCGGGAGGCCCCATTAGCTAAAGTCGTACCTCAGGTTAAGAACAGTTTCAGGTTAAGAACGGACCTCCGGAACGAATTAAGTACGTAACCAGAGGTACCATTGTATTTCTCTTGTACAGTTTTATAATGAAGAAAGCGTTTTTTAAAAAAATCATTTTAGGGGATAGAATAGGAGGTCTCTATTTTCATTTTAGGGGATAGAAAAGGAGGTCTCGATTTTCATTTTAGTGGATAGAAAAGGAGGTCTCTATTTTCATTTTAGGGGCTGGAATAGGAGATCTCTATTTTCATTTTAGGGGATGGACTAGGAAGTTTCTATTTTCATTCTAGGGGATGGAATAGGTGGTCTCTATTTTCATTTTAGAGGATAGAATAGGAGCTCTGTCTTTTCACCAGAGAAATATTGGGGGGATAGAATTGGGCAGGTCCCTATTTTCACCCTGCCAGGTAGGTCTCGGGGATTTGAACCCAGGGCCCTCTTCCCAGGACTCTAACCGGACCATTCCTCACCATCCCTGGGGTGGGATGTGGGGGCAACGTGGGATGGAGATATCAAGGCTCCATTGTCCCAAAGACAATGGACAATTGAGGATGAGCTGTGAGTTTGAATCCAGACCTGACACTGTTTCTGGCATCTCACAGCTGCTTGTTACCAGCAGAGATTAAGCAGAACATTGGACCAATTGACCGTCAGGGTCAAATCCAGATTTCTGCTCCTATTTTGAAATTCCTGCCTTGTCAAGGGGTCCGATTTGACAACCCTTGAGGGGGGGTTTCAGCATTCGGGGAAACCCAGCCAGATGGGTGGGGTATAAATAACAAATTATTATTATTATTATTATTAGAGAGGAAGGAGCCGTGGGGAGGCCTGCCTGTCCTGCTGACCCTTGTATTTTTCACAATGTAGATAATGTTAGCGGCGGGCCCGAACCCCAACCAACCGCGGCTCCGCAGAACTCGAACCCGGATACAGTACCCCAAGCCAGTTCTCCAGGTAGCCATCTGAAGCCTGAGATACCCAGGGCCTGCCTAGCAGGGCTGGGTTGCCTCCCGATGCGAGGCCACGTTGAGATTCCCACCTTTCTGTGGTGGGACTAAGTAATAATAATAATAATAATAATATCGTTCAACAACATCAGTTAACATTGATACATATGCTATCATGTTATTGTTTTAATGAAATAAATGGTTTAAATGGTTATGATGGTTTTTTTCCTTCCAATCAAGTCCAGCAGAAAAGTGGTCCCAATAGAAACGTCTTAAACTTCACCAGAATTTCATCATTATCGGTCTATGTATTTCTAATAATGGAACCAAATCAGCCATTTTTGATGTATGTGTGAAAACGAATTTATGATTCCCAAAAAGAAACCTTCCTCTGGTGGTCAATATTCAGAGGATGGCAGCAAGGCCAAGTCTTACTGACTAGCGATTTCAATTGTGATTTAAATTGTGACTGAAACTGATTTGATTTCACCCCACTGGGAAGCAAGTTTAAAAGACTTTCCTTACTGATCCCAAGGTCCGGCAAATGCGTTTCAGGGCCAGATTGAGGCTCCTGAAGGTAATGGGGCCATTTCTATGTCCAGCTGTCCTTTGTCCACAACAAATTGTTGTTTTGTGTGTGTGTTGAATATATGCTATATGGTCATTGATGGACCTCATAGGTCTCTAAAGCCATATCCACATGTTGCCAGGCAACCAGTCCATGCAGAATGTCGGCACCCTATATATAGAAAGGAGGTGTCAGCGAAGCTCAGAAGCTGACAGGAGGAGGAGAAGCAGGCACAGAGAGAGGACAGTTAACAGCAGAAAGCAGAGAGGAGGGGGAGAGCAACTGTAATCTGAGCTCTGGCCAAAGGGACAGACAGATGTGTGAGAACTCTGATAGTGGGCAAGACGTTGGAATGCATGGAATGCAGGAAACACTCTCTGCCAAATCTTGTAGGATACTGAAAGAGAAGGTGGGGGCTTCCATGCTGGGGAAGGGGGAAGAGCTCAGTCCGGGCAACTCCATCTTCTGGGGAGGAGGATGAGTAGAGGAGCCCTGTCCTAGTTTGTTGTTTTTGCAATAAATCTGAAATAATTAACAGCCAGAATTGTCTCCTGTCTGTGGGAGAGACCAAGCTGTAACAGGAGGAAACCAGGGATATTTTAGGGAGCAGGCGGGGCCCATGACTTACATTACAGGAGCCAACACAACACAACACACTGTTGCTGCATGTCGGTTTTATTTTATTTGCTTTTTCTTTTCTATTCTGGAAATGTACACCCAGAGTTTTTCCCCTTTTATATTTTTTGGGGCCCCCAAGAGAGGGGGGGCCCTAAGCTACGGCTTGTTGAGCTTAGATGTAAATCCGGCACTGGTGCCACCTGTGATTCGACGCCAAGATTGCTGCCTGACCGGGGGCTGGACTGGATGACCCTTGGGGTTAGGGATAGGGGTTAGGGATTAGGTGTAGTGGTTAGGGTTAGGGACAGTGGTTTAGGATAGGGAAAGGAGATAGGAATGGGGGTTAGGGATAGGGATCGGGGTCAGGGATAGTGGTTTGGGATAGTGGTTAATGATAGGGGTTAGGGAAAGGGTTTAGAATAAGGATAGGGGTTAGGGATAGGGGTTAGGCAACTCTTCCTCAAGAGGTCTCTATCCTGCCCTCCTTCCTTTCTTCCCCTCTGCAGGTCTGTTAGAGTGCTGTGCCCGCTGCCTGGTGGGGGCACCCTTCACCTCGCTGGTGGCCACGGCCCTGTGCTTTCTGGGGGTGGCACTCTTCTGCGGCTGCAGCCACGAAGCCCTGACCGGCACCGAGCACCTGATCGAGACCTACTTCTCAAAAAACTACCAGGATTACGAGTACCTGGTCGATGTGTAAGCGCCTCCAAACGTTTCTTTTCTCCGCCGCCTTTGTTCGTTCCCTCGCTCGTTTTCTTGTTTGTTTACCGGTTCGTTCCCTCATTCATATTCTGCAATCCTTTTCTCACTGCATGTCCACATCAAGTTAAACTACGGCCACACGACCTGTCTTCTATCAAAATAATATTCTGCAATCCTTTCCCAACTGTATATCCCTCCTAGCTCTGGTGGGGGGACAGACTAGATGACCCTTGGGTGCCCCTGCTGTACTGATGGCCCCCGTCTCCTATTTTCTCCCCTGCAGGATCCACGACTTCCAGTACGCCATCTACGGGGTGGCCGGCTTCTTCTTCCTCTTTGGTGCGCTCCTGCTGGCCGAAGGCTTCTACACCACCAGCGCTGTCCGGCAGGTCTTCGGCGACTACCGGGCCACTGTCTGCGGCAAGGGCCTGGGCGCCACGGTAGGCCACAAGGGGAGGGGGCCCCGAGGACACCGGCCCGGCCACTCCTGGGAGCTGGTGTGTCACTGTGTGGGAAAATGGCTGGGCCATCCCGATAAGGTGATCTTCTCCTCTTTCGCACCTGATGCCGGCGCCGTTCAAACCCGGGGCATGAGACTGCCGATGGTGGGGGGCGTTAGGAACAGGATATATTGAATAAGTGTTGTCCTTCCTTCACTCACACTGGTTGTCCATACTGAGAGGATGCCAGCAAGGTTGAACCTTTCTATAAAATGACTTTATCCTTCCAAAAAGGAAACCTTCCTCTGGTTGTCCATATTAAGAGGAGGCAAGCAAGGCCGAACCTTTCTGTAAAAGGAGGATTTTATCCAGGGGTCAGCAAACTTGCCATGCCTCGGGCCGGTGTCTCCAGTGCCAATTGCGCGTTGGGCCGGAGGGTGGGGGAGCGCGTGCCCAGACACGTGCGCACACCCTATTTCCGGCACACTTCTGAGTTGGAGGAGCACCGGAAATAGCTTGTGTGCTTGTGCACAGGCCTCCTCCCACCCAGATGTGCACCGGAAATAACTTGCGCATGCGCAAATAATGCTTGCGCATGCGCACAAGCTATTTCTGGTGCTCCTCAGACCTGGAAGTGGGCAGCCGCGCAGTGCAGCACGGGTAAGAGCGGGTGGTGGCAGCGGGGTTCACCATGGGCTGGATAAACGAGTCCCTCGAGCCTTATCCGGCCCACGGGCCTTAGTTTGGGGACCCCGATTTTATCCTTCCAAAAAGGAAACCCTTCTCCGCTTGATTCTTGGAGCAGTCATTCGGAATGGCTTTACAATTCCAAGGTTTGCTGCCTGTGCTGTCGCAGGTGGCATTGGTGGAAAAAGGAGGAAATTCCACGTCTAAGGAATCCAACAGGGCACTTTTAGTCCCTTCCTGCCCTATAAGTACCCTTCGGGCCTCCATCCCGGAAGGACGTTCCTGCCCCAAAAGGCAGCAAGGTACTTGTACTTGTGACCCGTGGTGCAATCAGAAAACCACCTGCTGTGCCTATGGAGGTCCCCAATCCCGGGCCATCCGAGTATCCCTGTTTTCTCAGTCCCAGATTTGACTTGTGAGGGGTGGAAGAAGCGGTGGCTATTATCATTTTACGGAATGGAATAGGCAGTCCGTATTTTAATCAGATAAATATCTGTGGGATGGAAGAGGAGGTCTGTTTTCATTTTAGGGGATAGAATAGGAGGCCACTCTTTTCATTTTAGGGGATGGAATAGGAGGTCTCCATCATCACCTGAGAAATACCCAAATATAAGCTGCCCCTGAAAATAGGATATTAATGGATCATAGGAATAGGGACCTTTCAAGTTCTGCCCACCCCTTGTGGGAATATCGGGAGGAAAGGTCCAAGTGGCTGGGAGTTCCTCAGGTCCCAAAGGTCTCCAGTCTCATGCCCCGTCCTCCAGAAGCTCCCGGCCCATCGCTGACACTCGTTTCTTCTCCCTCCTTTCAGTTTGTGGGCATCACCTATGTCCTGACCGTCCTCTGGCTCCTGGTCCTGGCCTGCTCGGCTGTCCCCATCTACGTCTACTTCACGGCCTGGACCACCTGCAACTCCATCGCCAACCCCACCAAGACGGCCGCCGGCATCGGGAACCTCTGCACAGACGCCCGGATGTATGGTGAGGAAGAACCTAGTTTACTGGGCCACCTTGGGGAGGAAGAACCTCATGAGGGGTCTCCCAGTAGGACCTGGGAGGTTTTTGAGGTCTTGGTTGACCACCAAGCTTGGAAGAAGGATCTTGAGGTCTTGATGGAGCACCAAGCTTGGTAGCAGGACCTGGGAGAAGGTTCTCAAGGTCCTGGTAGAACACCAAGCTTGGTAGCAGAACCTGGGAGAATCTCAAGATCCTGGGGGAGCCCCATCTCCCCACGGGTCTCACCCCAATGAATTTCCAGAGGGATGAAGGTCAGGAAGGACCTCGGGGTCTTGCCAGCTTGCTATCAGGACCCGGGAGAAAGATCTCAGGCTTGGTGGTCCTCCAACATCACATGAATCAACCCAAGGCATTTTCAAGTGGCGGAAAGGTCAGGTCCTACGTTTAGGGAGAATCCGATGGACCCTGATGGTGGGCTCAGGGTCTTGGTAGACCACCGGCTTGCTATCAGGATCTGGGAGCAGGTTCTCAGGGTCTTGGTGGACCTCCAGCTTCACATGTCCAGAGGGGTCAAGGAGGTGGGGCGAGGTGGCCCTCCAACTCTCAACCGTTCTGTGTTGCGGTGCCCTGACACAGGTGTCCTGCCGTGGAACGCTTCCCCGGGAAGAGTGTGTGGCCAGAGCCTTCTCTCCATCTGCAAGACATCCGAGGTGAGTTCTCAGTGGTCAAGACTAGAGGACCTTCCTGGACCTTTCTACCATTCTGTGTTTCTACATTGAGATGCTTCAATGAGTGACCCATTCTCCTCCTCCTCCTTCCTATCCTCCCCATTCTTCTCCTCCTTCTCTGGTGACTGGGAGCGGCCGCCGAGACCACATTAACACCGGTCTTGAAAGACCTACATTGGCTCCCAGTACGTTTCCGAGCACAGTTCAAAGTGTTGGTACTGACCTTTAAAGCCCTAAACGGCCTCGGTCCAGTATACCTGAAGGAGCGTCTCCACCCCCATCGTTCTACCTGGACACTGAGGTCCAGCGCCGAGGGCCTTCTGGAGGTTCCCTCACTGCAAGAAGCCAAGTTGCAGGGAACCAGGCAGAGGGCCTTCTCGGTAGTGGCGCCCGCCCACCAGATGTCAAAGAGAACAACAACTACCAGACTTTTAGAAGACATCTGAAGGCAGCCCTGTTTAGGAAAGCTTTTAACGTTTGATGCATTACTGTATTTTAATATTTTGTTGGAAGCCGCCCAGATGGGCGGGGTATAAATTATTATTATTATCATCATCATCATCATCATCCTACAGTTCCAGATGACGTTCCATTTGTTCATTGCGGCCTTTGTGGGAGCAGCGGTCACCTTGGTGGCTCTGGTAAGGACGGCTTCCCACAACTCTTCATCTCTGGGTGGAGGATTTGAGTCACACGTGGGGCAAAGGATGGGAGGGAGGTCTCTGACAGAACCCTGGAAAATCAGCAGGACTCCTTCCGATGGGCCTGTGGGAGACTGTGCTTGATGGTCTCCTCAAAGCTGCTGAGATATTAGGGGAACCAGGAGGAAAGAGCAGGAGACCATGCTTGATGGTCTTCAAAGTTGCTGAAGTATCAGGGGAATCAGGAGGAAAGAGCAGGAGACCATTCTTGATGGTCTTCAAAGCTGCTGAGATATCAGGAGAACCAGGAGGAAAGGGCTCTAGCAATTCTGCTTCTCTTCCCCTTCCTCCATAGGTGACATTTATCATCGCGGCCACCTACAACTTCGCCGTCCTGAGGCTGATGGGCCGAGGAACGAAATTCTAACCCGGCACACTCCTCCCGGGCGAAGAGACTCACTCCCTCTTCATAATAATAATAACCCTCGTATTATTTGCACCCTGGGCTGGTCTTCTAACCGCAAGGCTCTAACCAGTCGGCCGCCAACCTCCTGCTCTAACTGCCCGTCAGCCAGTTGGCTTGTCCCGATCCGCCAGGGTTGGACTACATAACCCCGGGGTACCTTTTCAAATGCAACCATGATTCTATGATCTCACTTGACCCAGCCGGACCCGAAAACAGGATTATTCCCGGTCTGGGAATTTCGTCAGCGCGGGAAACCAACGTCGGAGCGAGAGAGAGGTCCTACAACCTGTTAGTCCTTCTTTTTCGAGGAAAAATCACTCCGTCCCTTGAAGTTTCCAAAAAGAAAGTCATTTTTTTGAAAAAAATAAGTGCAGTTTTATGCTCAAACGGCGGGAAATTATTCGACGAGATAACACCATTTTTTTTGTAAGAGGCTAATAAAAACGTGTGTGTGTGTACACACACACACACACACACACACACATATATATAAAAATGTGAAAATTGACCGTTCTTAACATGGCGTGCAGAAATCCGAAATAACGAAGGATAATATTGAAATAAAAAGGGTGAATTTCATGAGAAGAGCTTGTCGGTTTTTTAATGCTTCGCTCCATTTCGGTGGGGAAATCAGATGGAACTACCGTACTGTCAGGAATAAAAGCCTCCCTTTCCCCCCAAATTCCAACCAGGAAGTTTTAAAAGTGGCACATATTCAGGCCAATACGGTACCGATCCAACAATCCGTCAAACACAACGAAGAAAATGCAACAAATATTGTGGCGAAATCATACCCAAAACCTCTCTTCTGATTACATTTCCAGCAACAAGGATTACAATTCTAGTTTCCTTGGTTTGAAATAAAGGAATATACTGAGATATATATATATATTTATATATATATGCTATCATAGATACAGATATTTACATATACACACACACATTTATATATATGTTAGCTTATATAAGATATACACCGATATTTATATTTTTATATATGTATTTTTATCATATCTATCTGTGTCTGTGTATATCAGACTTTAAATTATTCCCGATGAATATTTTAAAAATATGCCTCATGAAATCAAACCAAAAACCTCCCTTCCAATTACAATTCCAACAACATGGATGACGACTTTTATTCTTTATACACCACCCATCTGGCTGGGTTTCCCCAGACACTCTGGGCAGAATAGCAACAACAACAACCACCACCACCACCCTATCCCTACTAATACTACAGTGGACGCTCGGGTTGCAAACGTGATCCGTGTGGGAGGCACGTTTGCAACCCCCAGCATTCGTAACCTGCAGCGGGTCACAATTCAGCACTTCTGTGCATAGCGCGACTTAGCACTTCTGTGGATGCGACAAAACCCGGAAGTAACCCGTTCCGGTACTTCCGGGTTCTGCGAGGTGTGCAACCCAAAAACGTGCAACCTGAAGCGGCTGTAACTCGAGGTATGACTGTAATAGCTTTATTTCTACCCCACCCATCTGGCTGGCTTTCCCCAGCCACTCTGGGCAGCTTTCAACAGGACAGAAATAAAATTATTATTAATAATTATTTTTAGAAAAATGGTACTGGAGCTCCTTCCTTCTTTTCTATGGTGCAAATAGGGACGCCCCAATCTGTCCCCTGCGACATTTTTAGGGCCTCTCGAGCGTCATGCAGTCCAGGCACTTGCAATAATAATAATAATAGTAATAATAGCACCTCTAAACAGTTATTAGAGCCACAAATCCCTTTATGGATGTCTCCATTAGAAGCCCATGCACTTAAAAAACTCAATATGAATCCGAACTGGGCAACATATAGACAAATACTGGAAGAAGACCAAGGAAAGTTAAAATTAAAAACATACGAAGAATTAATACAATATGGGATGGATAATTGGCAATATATACAATTAAAAAGTGTCTTTAATGCAGATCAAATAAAAGGTTTTGCCAAAGAACAAACACTATTTAGCACCATTATATTACAAAAGAATAGGAATTATTATCAAAAATTTACACTCTTTTATAGGACTATGATTTGATGAAGAGGTAAAATAAACAATGGGCAAATGGGCACAAGATATCGGCCACGCTATATATTTAGAACAATGGGAGAAACTCTGTCGCGAGGATATCTGCTTTACCGCCTGCTATACGATAAAGGAAAAGTTTGTTAAAATGTTTTACAGGTGGTATTTAACACCAGTCAAACTCGCCAAAATATATAAATTAAAATCCAACATTTGTTGGAAATGCAACAAAGAACCTGGAACGATAATTCTTATGTGGTGGGGTTGCAAGGAAATAAAGAAGTTTTGGGGAATCATACATGAGGAACTTAAGAAAATGTTAAAAATCCCCTGATAAAATCGCGAAGCTTATCTGTTAGGGTTGGTGGGCAAAGATGTACCACAAATGAAAAAAAGCAATCTTTTTATATGCAACAACAGCTGCCAGGGTAGTACCACTAATTGCCACTAAATGGAAATCTCAGGACACCAACAAAGGAAGCGTGGATTTGTAAATTAAGTGAGTATATAGAATTGGTAAAATTAACTTCAATTATAAGATATCAATCAAATCAAAAGTTAAGAATGAAGTGGAAGTATTTCGAAGATTATATGTCAAAATATTGTTCGAAAAATGAGATGCTAATAGGCTTAGAATAAAAAATGTAAGCAATAACAAAAACAACAAAGAAGGAAAAATCAGAATGTAATTTATTATAGAATGCAAGGAAAAAAGGTAGAAAGAAATTTAAAGAAGTAGAATTGCTGTGGAGAGAAGTAGAGGGTGGGTGGTGGGTTTTATAATTAAGTAGCTGTTGTAAATTAGATATTATATTTTATGTGAAGGAATCATTGGGAATTTTGGCTATTATGTATATATGTTAAGTTTTAATAAAAATCTTTGGAGGAAAAAATAAATTAATAAATAATAATAATAATAATAATAATAATAATAATAATAATATATACCCTACCCATCTGGCTTCCTGCAAAATATTTATTTTATGCCGCCCTATACCCGAAGGTCTCATGAACACAATAATTCACCAAATATAAAAAGCTTCCCTATCTCAAGGAAACCATAGAAGAGGAAGAAACTACAACTCCCAGCATGCCGAGCTGTGATCCACTCACCCCGCAAATGAAGAAATAGAGATTTTGGGCTTTTAAATGAGAGTTTATTATTCATTCATCGATCACCAGGACTCAAACCTGGAACGGGGGGGGGGGGGGGACGGGACAGAAGCTCCAGGAGTCTATAATTCTCAACTGGGCACCCAAGGGTGAAGGGTTTTCTGAGTGGGGAGAATTGCAGCAGCGATTTTCCCCTCTGAAATGAACAGGACACACCCCATATTACCGCATTTTTCGCTCTATAAGACGCACCAGACCACAAGACACACCTAGTTTTTGGAGGAGGAAAACAAGAAAAAAATATTCTGAATCTCAGAAGCCAGAACAGCAAGAGGGATCGCTGTGCAGTGAAAGCAGCAATCCCTCTTGCTGTTCTGGGTTCTGGGATAGCTGCGCAGCCTGCATTGGCTCCATAAGACGCACACACATTTCCCCTTACTTTTTAGGAGGGAAAAAGTGAGTCTTATAGAGCATAAAATATGGTATATTAACCGCAGGTTAATATAATTTTTTAATTTAAAACACGCTAGAATTCCCACACTGCTGCCCAGGAACAGAGACCAGAATCTGAAAAAATTGGGTGGGTGGGTGGGGAAATAATGGGGATCAGAGGTGAGATTGGATGAAATGAATAGACTCGAGGGCAGGGAATTCAAGTGCAAAATTAAGTGTATTCTGGGGGCGATAGGAGACAGAACGAAATGAATGGGGCTTAGGGGAGTCATAGCACCGCCGGGCGCCTAGGGGGAATTCTAGTACCTGGATCCAAGTTCGAAATTAAGTGTACTTGGGGGGGGGGCGACAGGAGACAGAATGAAATGAATGGGGTTTAGGGGAGTCGTGGCGCCACTGGGCGCTTCGGGGAAAATTCTAGGGCCACCGCCTGGCGCCCTGATTCCTGAAAAATGGTGGGTTTTGGGGGGGAAGGAAACAAGCATGGCATACCAGAAAAGAGGGGAACGAATGGGATTTGGGGCTGGGAGCCATAGCGTTGAAACCCCAAATCAAGGGGCGGGGAATTGTAGCGCCAACACCAAGGGATTGGATCGCCCCGTCGGAAATGAACAATAAATACCGCATTTTAAATTCCGACCACCAGACGCCCCCAACTGAAAGGGTGATTTCGGGAAGGGAAAGAACCAGAGAAACGAGTGGATAAAATGACCCCCAAATTAGACCCGCGCTAAAATTCCCACCCACCAGTCGCCCTGAATCGAAAAGTGGGGAATCGTGGGATAAAGCCAACTCAGCACTCTGTACATGCACAGAGGACTGTTGAACTTGTGTGCCAGGATCAGGAACTATAGCGGGACGTGGCTGAACAGGTAGGAGACGGATTCGCCGTTGTGGGTGCGGCGGATGGCCTCGGCCAGGATCATGGAGATGTCAATCACCTAGGGGGGAAAGAGAGGGAGAGGCAGGGTTAACTGGGCGCCGGGTTATAGTGCGCGATATGAATGAATATTTGCGTCAGCCCTTGGCCATAGCAAAAAAGACGAACGAATGAATGAATGAATGAATGAATCTTCACCAGCCAGTCAAGCTTTGAATGAATGAATGAATGAATCTTGATTTGCGCCAGCCCTCGGCCATCACAATAAAACAAGACGATAGACAAAGAATAGAAATTAAAAGTCACGGGATGCGGCAAGTTGGCACAAGGAAGGGGCCAAACGATCTGGGACAGACCAGAGAAATAATAATGATAATAAATAATAATAATAAACAATTGACATTGGAAGATGTGAGAATGACCAGAAACGTGCCAGAGATTATAAAAATAATTAATAATAGTAATAAATGACGAAGCTGATGGAAGATGTGAGAATGATCAGGAAAATGCCAGATAGATAATAACAATAACAATAATAATAATCCCCCTACCTGAATTTTGGGGCAGTGCTTCATCTTCTCCTCCTGCGGGATGGTGTTGGTGACGACAACAGCCTCAAACCCTGCGCCGTTAATCCGGGAGATGGCTGGGCCGGAGAAGATACCATGCGTCAGGATGGCGTAGACTCGGGTGGCACCTGCCGAGAGGAGCCTGCGGGGGAAAGCGGGTTGGGCTGGATGACCACAGGGGTTGCCTTCCAAGCAGGGTGGGTAAAAATCGATGATTTTTTAAAATAATAATAATCTGAAGATTTTTTATCAATTTAAATCAGATTTTTTAAGCATTTAAATCAGATTTTTTAAGCATTTAAATCAGATTTTTTAAATTTTAAATTAGATTTCCCCACCACTTAAATCAGACTCACTTGTCGGCAGCGTGGCAGATGGTCCCACAGGTGTCGGCCATGTCGTCCACCAAGATGACCGCCCGGTCCTTGACATTGCCCACCAGGACCATGTGGTCGACCTCGCTGGCCTTCTTGCGCTCCTTGTGGATGAGGGCAAAGTCGACGTTCAGGTGGTCGGCGATGGAAGTCACCCTGGGAGAAGGAGGTTCTAGGTTGAGATGTCTTGATTTAAAATACTTTTTATTATTTAAATCCATTTTTATGGAAAGATTCAGCCTTGCTGGCACCCTCTTAATATGGAGAAGCAAAGGTATTAATTATTATTATTACTATTATTATTATTAGAATGGGAGATTAATAGGATGGAGCAGCTGGGAAGGACCCCGGGGGTCATCCAGTCCATCCCCCGGCAAAGCAGGAATCTCAATGCAGAATCTCCGAATGGTAGAGTTGGAAGGGACCTGTGACAAATTTTGGGAAATTCTGGGGTCACCTTTTGGCCCCCCCGGCGTCCGGCGAGACGATGGTGCAGTTCTTCCACTCGGCGATGTTCTCCTTGATCCACTTCATAACGGCCGGCTCGGCATACAGGTTGTCGACAGGGATGTCAAAGAAGCCCTGGGCCAGGAAGCAAGCAAGCAAGCAAGCAAGCAAATAAATAAATAAATAAATAAATAATATACCCCCGTCCATCTGGCTGGGGTTCCCCATCATCATCATTATTATTAATCTGATAAAAGCAGTTGGAAAATGTCATAAAAAGCAGACCTTAGTAACATAGTCAACGTAATAATACTGTATTGGCCTGAATATAAGCCTCACTTTTCCCCTCCAAAAAAGCGCTCAAATATTTCACAAAATCAATAATAATTAAAATTAAAAAGTACATTATTAACATAAGTGTTGAATAGTCATAATATTCAGAAAGTTCACACGTGGCTATGCGGGCTGGACTAGATGAGCCCCGGAGGCGCCACCTGGATCTGAGAGGCGTGCAGGTCCATGGTGATGATGTGGTCGGCGCCGGCCACCGAGAGCATGTTGGCGATGAGCTTGGCGGAGATGGGCGCCCGGCTCTGCAATGGAAAGGGGGCCGTTGAACTGGGCGCCATGCTACAATTCCCATCAGGCCTAGCAGGCAGGATCCCACCTATAACCCAGCATAGCTAGCAGGACTCCAACTCTCATCCTACCTAGCAGCTAGGATCCCAGCTACAATCAGGCCTAGCTAGCCAGACTCCAACTCCCAGCATGCCTAGCAGGCAGGTCTCCAATTCATCCCACCTATATATAACCCAGCCTTTCCGTGAAATTTCCGTGCACTGCTCTGGTTTCACCAGAAGTGGCTTAGTCATGCTGGCCATATGACCCGGAAAAAGTGTGTCGGCTCCCTCAGCCAGTAAAGCAAGATGAACGCTGCAACCCCAGAGTCGTTCACAACTGGACTTAACTTTCAGGGGTCCTTTACCTTTACCTTTATAACCCAGCTTAGCTAGCAAGACTGGGGCATGGCTGCCCTCAGCCCAGTCCGCTCGGCAGCTTCACCCCCTCCCTGGTGCGCCAGTAATCCCGTCCCCCCAGAAACCTTGTCCTTCTTGTCCTGCCGGGCGTAGGGGAAGCAGGGAATGACTGCTGTCACTCGGCTGGCAGACGCAATCTTGCAGGCGTTGATCATGATTAGCAGCTCCATCAGGTGGTCATTGATCTCGCCGCAGCCGCTCTGGACGATGTAGACATCCTCGCCGCGCACGCTCTCACCGATCTCCACACTGCAGGGAGAAAGAGTCAAGGATTCTTTTTTATTTTATTTTTAAAAATCAGATTTATTTATTTAATTAAATCAGTTTTTTTCCAATTTAAATCAGACTCCCCCCCCCCCCAATTTAAACTGGATATTTCCATTTATAGGGGTATTTTTGATTCAAACTGGATTTTTAAATTAAACCACTTTCTAAAAATTTTCTCTTTGAGATATGTTCTAGTCCAAAGGCTATTGAGCGGGAAATAAGGATTTATTATTTTGATTATTTTGTAACTAGTTCAGTTGTAGCCTATAATTGTTGTTGTTATGGTTAAAGATAAGGGTTAGAGACAGCAATAGAACTTAGGGATAGGGATTAGGGATGATAATAATAATAATATATCAGGAAATAAGCTTTTCATTTGTGCTAAAACAGTCTTTGTTTAAAAAAATTGTGGAATCACACCAGTTAACAAACATGGATCCATATGCTATCATGTTATTGTTTTAGTGAAATAAATTGTTTAGATTGTTATTAAGGCAATGGTAATTTTTATCTTTCCAATCAAGCACAGCAGAAAAGTTGTCCAAATGGAAACCATTAACTTAATAAACCTCACCATAATTTCATAATTATCTGTCAGCGTATTTCTAAGAGTAGAACCAAATCAGTCATTTTTTATATAACTGTAAAAACGACTCTGAAAATTTATCATTCCTAAAAGAAAACCTTCATCTGGTTGTCAATAGAAAGATTTTACCAGCAAAAATGAGTCTTTCTGTTAAAAAATGATTTAAATCAAGTCTTACTGACTAGGGATTTAAATCAAATCCACCTTTCGGAAAACTACAATTCCCACAGTGCTGCCCATCTCCTTAATGGAAAAATAGAGTTCTCAGAGTGGTGCTCAGTGTTTCTTTCGTGGAAAACTACAGTTCCCAGAGTTCTGTCCCATCTCCTGCTTGGAGAACTACAGTTTCTGTAGTGATCAGGTGGGATTGCTATGAGGAATTATAACAAATATAGAGTAAGCCATCTGTGTCAGCAATGAAAGTATAGCGTTGACTGGGTTTAAACTATTTTGATATGATTCTTGCTCAATCTACACCTCTGCATCCCCGTTTCATTCCTCTCTCTTCACAAGTCACGTACACAGCCCAGTTGCTTTGGCAGGCAGACTGCTCCCCCTCTCCTTCACAAAAAACTAGAGTTCCCAGAGTGCTGTCCCATCTCTTTCACGGAAAACTACACTTTCCAGAGTGCAGGCCCCCATCTCCAAAGAAAACTATACATCCCAGAATGTTGCTGTCTCCTTCATGGAAAACTACACTTCCCAGGCTGCTCCCCATCTCTTTCATGGAAAACTACAGTTCCCAAAGTGCTGCCCCCCCCCAATCTCCTGCTTGGAGAACTACAGTTGCCGACATGCCCCCAATCCCCTGGAGACGCAGCATTACATCAAGCCTGGGGGAACTGCGCAATCCCCTCAGACCCACTGGCTCGGTCGCCTCAGAGAACTACCCTTCCCAGACTGTCCCGTGGCCGCGCATGCGCTCAACCCACCACGCCCCTTGCGGGAACCACAGCTCTCAGCCTGCCCCGCGCGCTGCCCGCGGACCCATTGGCTCGGCCGCCTCGGAGAACTACCGGTATCTTTCTCAGCATCCCCCCGCGGCCGCGCATGCGCCCAACCCACCACGTACCTCGCACCCAGCATGGAACCACTACCCTTCCCAGGCTGCCCCGCGGCGGCCGCGCATCCGCGCAACCCACCACGTCTCCTGGTTGGAGAACTTCTTGGTGACCACCTTGCCCAGCTCGAGGCCCAGACGGTCGGCGATCCTCTGCGACAGGTCCTGGTGCGAGGAGCCGCTGAAGAGCTTGATGTTCGGCATCCTGCTGGCCAGCGACGCCGCCGGTGAGAACGACGAACCCGAGCGCGATGTCGAGGCCTCGCCCTCTTCCACCCCGGGGACAGGCCCGCCGGCGGCGGCCCGCCGCTCGCTCGCCTCGCGCCGCTCCAGCAGGCCGAGAAACGCGTCCGGGAGCGGGCCTTTATATTACCTCGGGCGGCGCGCCAGGCGCGTCACGCCAGAGGCACGCCCACTCAAGACAGCTGCGCCTGCGCAGAAGCAGAGACGGGCCCGCTTTCGCGAGGGCGAGAAGAGAGGCGGCGAATAGGGCCGGGAGCCGCTTGCGCAGAAGGCAAAGCACGCCCCTCCGCCAAAAAATGTGCTCTTGCGCAGACGGCTCCTTGAAATGGCGTCTCCTCAGTGGTCGCCCTGCAACGCGCACCTCTTCCGCGAGTGAGACACTCCCCCACGTGCGACGCGCGCCTGCGCAGAGTTCAGAGGTTTCCAGTGACAGTGTGCGCTGGAAGCGTCTAAGAGTGGAAGCGGCCGCCCTGCGCGGCTTCGAGGGTCCCGTGTGCGCACGCGCGGACTCTAGAAACGAGCCAGGCAGCAATCCAACCGGTGCAGCTTGCAACGTGCTGAGCATCCATTATTTGGGGGTACTTTTCTGGATGGGAAAGTTATTTTCCGGGAAAATAACGGAGGAATAAACCCCACCAGCGCCTTAATTCTCCCAGTCTTTTATTCTTTTTTTTTATATATAAATATTTATTAGGGTTTTTGAATAAAAGAATACAATAATAATAAACATGTTTTGACAAAATTTCATAATATCCTTGAACTTCCTCACGTCTCCCGCTCCCACTTACATCATTAATAAATTTTTGTCCAGCAAATTATCATCTTATTTCCAAATCTGTAACCACTTACTTAAATACAATAAAATAATTCTCCTGCAAATTTGTTTTTCTTAATCTCTCTTATCACCAATTCCTGATCTATTTTAGTGATGGCCAATTATTTATAACCAAGCATCCTTCTTAACATTCCACTAAGTCACAATATTTCTGTAGATAAATCTTGAATTTCTTCCAATCTTCTTCAATCCTTTCTTCTCCCAGGTCTCGGATTCTGCCAGTCATCTCCGCCAGTTGCATATAGTCCATCAGTTGCATCTGCCATTCTTCCAGTGTGGGTAGATCTTGAGTTTTCCAGTTCTTAGCGAGTAATATCCTTGCTGCTGTTGTTGCATACATAAAAAATGTTCTATCTTTCTTTAACACCTTCTGGTCGACAATGCCCAGAAGAAAGGCCTCTGGTTTCTTGGTGAAGGTATACTTAAATACCTTTTTCAACTCATTATATATCATTTCCCAGAAGGCCTTCACTTTAGGGCAGGTCCACCAGAGGTGAAAGAATGTTCCTTCACTTTCTTTACATTTCCAGCATTTGTTGTCAGACGAATGGTATATTTTGGCAAGTTTAACTGGGGTCATGTACCATCTGTATATCATTTTCATTACATTTTCTTTCAAAGCATTACATGCAGTAAAGTTCAACCCAGTGGTCCACAACCTTTCCCAGTCCTCAAACATAATGTTATGCCCAATATCCTGTGCCCATTTTATCATAGCCGACTTAACCATTTCGTCTTGTGTATTCCATTTCAACAGCAAGTTATACATTCTTGAAAGTACCTTAGTCTTAGGTTCTAACAGTTCTGTTTCCAACTTCGATTTCTCCACCTGGAATCCTAACTTTTTGTCACTTTTAAAAATTTCCTTAATCTGAGCGTAATGTAACCAGTCTCGCACTTTATCCTTCATTTTCTCCATACTCTGCAATTTCCAATTATCCCCATCTTTTTCTAACAGTTCCCAATATTTTGGCCAATAGGCTTCCATATTGGGTCTTTTCCAAGCCTTAGCTTCCAAGGGTGAAAGCCACCTTGGAGTTTTATTTTCCAATAAGTCTTTGTATTTTGTCCAGACATTAAACACTGCTTTTCTGACAATATGGTTCTTAAAGGCCTTGTTGATCTTAGCTTTGTCATACCACAAATATGCATGCCAACCAAAAGCATTGTTATAACCTTCCAAATCTAACACATCAGTGTCTTCGAGAAGTAGCCAATCTTTTAGCCAGCAGAAAGCTGCGGCTTCATAGTACAACCTTAAGTCTGGCAGGGCAAAGCCCCCTCTTTCCTTTGCATCTGTTAATATCTTAAACTTGATTCTGGGCTTTTTGCCCTGCCAGACAAATTTGGAAATATCTCTCTGCCACTTCCGGAAACACTCCATTTTATCCACAATTTGCAATGTTTGAAACAAGAACAACATCTTTGGCAGCACATTCATCTTAATCGCAGCAATTCGGCCTAACAAAGAAAGCTTCAGTTTTGCCCAACTTTCCAAGTCTCTCTTAATTTCAGACCAACATTTTTCATAATTATCCTTAAATAGACTCAGATTTTTAGCTGTTATATTAACCCCTAGGTACTTTACCTTTTTTACCAATGATAATTCTGTTTCTCTCTGAAACCGTTCTGACTCTGTATCTGTCATATTTTTCCCCAACACCTTCGTTTTTTGTTTATTTAACTTAAATCCTGCGACCTGTCCAAAATCATGTATCAGTTGTAATACTCTTTTTGTACTAGATTCTGGCTCCTGCAATGTCAATACTAGGTCATCTGCAAAAGCTTTAAGTTTATATTGTTTCGCTCCGACCTGAATCCCCTGCACCAGCCGGTCACCTCTAATCAAGTTCAGGAGCACCTCCAGAACTGAAATAAATAACAGAGGGGAAATCGGGCAGCCTTGTCGTGTTCCTTTTTCAATTTTAAATTCTTCCGTTACCACATTGTTAACTATCAATTTGGCTTTTTGTTCTGAATATATTGCGTCAATCCCATTTTGAAAACCCCGCCCCGCTCCCATTTCTTTTAAATTTCCCTTCATAAATTTCCAAGAGATGTTGTCAAAGGCCTTCTCCGCGTCTATAAAGATCAAAACTGCTCTAGTGTTTATATTTGTTTGCAAAAGTTCCAAGATATCAATAATGTTCCTTGTGTTTGCAAACATGTGCCTACCTGGGAGAAAGCCGGCCTGGTCCTTATGAATTACTTCATTCAAAACTCTTTTGAGTCTGTCTGCTAAAACATCAGCAAATATTTTGTAATCCACATTTAGAAGGGAGATGGGGCGGTAGTTCTTCAGTTGTGTCTTTTCAGTTTCTGATTTTGGTATCAACGTGATAAAAGCTTCCTTCCACGATTCCGGCGCCTTCTTTCCCTCCAGAATTTCATTGCTGACCTCCATCAAAGGTTGAATCAAATAGTCACTCATTGTCTTATAATACTTGGAGGTCAAGCCATCTGGTCCTGGAGATTTGCCCAGCTTCATGTTCTGAATGGCATGTTCAATTTCTTGCCGTGTTATTTGACTATTCAGGAGTAGTCTGTTTTCTTGTGAAAATTTTTTAAGACTGTTTTTTTTTCAAAAATTGTTCAATCTCAACCTCATTTTGCGGCCCTTGAGTATATAGTTTCTTGAAATATTTCTGGAAAGATTTTCTGATTTCCACGGGGTTCTGAATATTTCTTCCTTCAATTTCCAAATTTGTTACTATATTCAACTTTTGTCTCTTCTTCAACTGCCAAGCCAGCAGTTTCCCACATTTATTTGCCGATTCATACGTTTTTTGTTTCATTGACTTAATCTTCCATTCTATTTCCTGATTTATCAGTTTAGAATATTGTGCCTGATAAAGTTTAATTTCTCTCAAAATCGGCTGTGACTTCGGATTTACTCTTATTTTATTATTATTAGTAATAATCTATAGCGATCCCTTGACATTCCTTAGTCTGCAGGACCCCTACAGAGCGCAAGTGTAAGTGAGAAGAAGTGAAAGGAACTTGCAACATCAGGTCGAGTTGATTTACAGATAATAATAATAATAATAATAATAATAATAATAATAATAGTTTTTGCTGTTGTTAGGGCTAGGGATGAGGGTTAGAGATGGGAATACGAGTTATGGATAGGATTATTATTATTATTATTATTATTCTGTTGGGAGCCGCCCAGAGTGGCTGGGGAAACCCAGTCAGATGGGCGGTGTATAAATAAATTATTATTATTATTATTTAATAAAAACTTGTTTTTTCCGATTATCCCACGTTTTTCCCCAAGCCTTCCCATCTCTAAACCTGAGATTATTATTATTAGGGTTAGAGATAGGGGGGGGAAAGGTAAAAGGTGGATCTAGACGGATCCTCGTGAATTCATATGATTTTTTTCATTCAAATTAAATAAAACCACCATGATACTGTAGACCATGTCTTACTCTGTAGACAGCATCAAAAAAATCATGCACCCACTATTTCGTGGTGTAGCACCCTGCTTGTGGTTAACGCTTAGCTGGAATGAAATATTCAACGCAGCAATAGAGAAATTAAAATAATAATTTATTTGTCGGACAAATAAATGAGAGGCACAGTGGTATATGGTTACCAAGCTCTGGCCTGCCCTCCTGCCTCTCTCTTTTTTTTTTAAAGTAATATTTATTAAATTTTCCATTAAGAACATACAAATACAAAACAACTACAATAAAAACAAACACAAACAAAAAACAACAAGTATAATTTCAAAACTTATTTTCTCAACCTTATTTCCCCGACTTCCTCATACCTCACCGTTTTGTATTCTAGTTTCATTATCCCATCAGCAACTCCATTCCCTTATTTCCCAAAAGTTTCTTATTAATTCCATTCCTTTTCCTACTCTAATGTCTCTGAAAACCAATATTTTTAAATCCCCCTTTCTCCTCCCTTGGCTGTCTCTGTCCAATCAGCCTGGTTGAAATTCCTATTGGCTGTTTACTAGAACCAATCATAAAAGATACACCCATTTCCTATTACCTTTTATGGGAGTCAGAGAGCTATATTTTCTTCTATTTATAAATGGCAAACAAGTAGCCATACATCTTACATTAGCCTCGACCAGGCACCTTAATTACCAGATCACCTTTGCCCCCTTCATTCTAAAATAGAGCAGATGGCTAAAGCAGATGTGGGGTATTTTTATCTAAACAGATCTTTTGTTCACCTTTTCACACACAGCATCATCATAAATGAAAGATCTCCTTTTTTTGGAGGTCTTTAAGCAAAGGCCTGACAACCATATGTCAGGAGTGCTCTGATGGTGTTTCCTGCCTGGCAGGGGGCTGGGCTCGATGGCCCCTGTGGTCTCTATGAAATAAGAATCTAACATAAGAATCTAACATTTCTTACTTTCTAAATCCTTTGCATAATTACATTTAAGCCAATATATTTCATACATTAACATAAGATAAATAACTTTTTAAAAGGAAAAAAAATTCCTTCCAGTAGCACCTTAAAGACCAACTAAGTCAGTTCTTGGTATGAGCTTTCGTGTGCATGCACACTTCTTCAGATACACAGATTCTTCAGATTTCTTTTTTTAAAAGGAAAAGACCTTTGCAGAGTAAAAAGTCTCAAGTTTAAAAGGAACAAGGAACAGCTTTAAAAACGGCTCTTTACTCCCCCTCTTGCCAGCCAGATGCTTTGACCTTTTGGCTCTATATCTGATGAGAGGCCAAATGGTATTATTTTCTGTTAAACAATAAACCTTACTATTTACCAACTCTTAATTTAGCAGCTTTTATTACAGCTTAATTATATTCTGTAATATGTAGGGTCAGTGACATTTTGCTCTCAGCCTTTTTATGACCGCAATAAACCAGAGGGGCCCTCTGCCCAAGAGCTTACCAGCTGCCTGCTGGTTTCCTGCCTCGAAAGAAACATTTGTGAATTTAAGCTAATTTTTAAGATACAACCTTGATCAAAAAATATAAGCCTTGGTCAAGAATACAGGCTTTGATCAGATGCTTCAGTGGGGCCGCAGGGGCGCAAAAACATGGTTAAAAAAAACGGATCCTCATGGATCCTCATGATTTTTGCACAAGACCAGCCCAAAGTCACCATCAGATCAAACATCATGGCCAGGGGCACAGCATCCACCACAAAAATCATGGATCCACGGCTTCCTGGCCATACCGTGGCCCAAAAACGTGGTTTCGAAGCACGGATCCTCATGCTTTTTGCATTGGGCCAACCCAAACTCACTGTCAAATCACAGATCATAGCCAGGGGCACAGCCTACACCACAAAAAACTCGGATCCACGCCTGCCTGGCCATACCGTGGTCAAAAAATGTGGTTTCGAAGCACGGATCCTCATGGATCCTCACGCTATTTGCATTGGGCCAACCCAAACTCACTGTCAATTCACATATCATGGCCAGGGGCACAGCCTACACCATAAAAAACTCGGATCCACGCCTGCCTGGCCATACCGTGGCCCAAAAACGTAGTTCCGAAGCATGGATCCTCATGGATTCTCATGATTTTTGCACAAGACCAGCCCAAAGTCACCATCAGATCAAACATCATGACCAGGGGCACAGCATCCACCACAAAAATCACGGATCCACGGCTTCATTGTGAAACCGTGCCCCCAAAACGTGGTTCCGAACCACACATCCTCATGGATCCTCATGATTTTTGCACTGGATCAGCCCAAAGTCACCATCAGATCAAACATCATGGCCATGGGCACAGCATCCACCACAAAAATCACGGATCCACGGCTTCCTGGCCATACCGTGGCCCAAAAACCTGTTTCCGAACCACGGATCCTCATGGATCCTCACGCTTTTTGCATTGGGCCAACCCAAACACACTGTCAAATCACACATCATAGCCAGGAGCACAGCCTGCACCACAAAACTCACGGATCCACGACTTCCTGGCAAATCCATGGCCCGAAAACCTGGTTTCGAACCACGGATCCTCATGGATCCTCACGCTTTTTGCATTGAGCTACCCTAAACTCACTGTCAAATCACACATCATGGTCAGGGGCACAGCCTGCACCACAGAAAACTCAGATCCACGGTCATCTGGCAACGGCATGGCCCAAAAACGTGGTTTCGAAGGTCGTATCCTCACGGATTCTAACGCTTTTTGCATTGGGCCACCCCAAATTCACTGTCAAATCACACATCATGTCCGGAGGCACAGCCTACACCACAAAAAACTCGGATCCACGCCTGCCTGGCCACTCCGTGGCCCAAAAACATGGTTTTGAATCATGGATCTTCACACTTTTTGCATTGGGCCAACCCAAAGTCACTGTCAAATCACACATCATGTCCAGGGGCACAGCCTGCACAACAAAAAACTCGGATTCACGGGTTCACGGTCATACTGTGGCCCAAAAACGTGGTTTTGATGCACGGATCCTCATGGATCCTCACGCATTTTCCAGTGGGCCAACCCAAACTCACTGTCAAATCACATTTCATAGCCAGGAGCAGAGCCTGCACCACAAAAATCATGGATCCACGGCTTCCTGGTCATACTGTAGCCCAAAAACGTGGTTTTGAAGCACGTATCCTCAAGGATCCGCACTCATTTCACACTGGGGCTACCCAAACTCACTGTCAAATCACAGCCTGCACCACAAAAATCATGAGTTGCACTGCAAAGATCACAAAAATGCCCTTACCTGCACTGTTAATGTCACCACTGCAATATTATTATTAGAGCCGATAGGAGAATATATGATTACCGTATTTTTCGCTCTATAGGGCACACTTTTTACCCTCCAAAATTAAGGGGAAATGTGTGTGCGTCCTATAGAGCGAATGCAGGCTCCTTGGCTTCAGAAATAGCAGCACGAAGCCCCCGAAGCGCAGAGGGAGCGCTCCCTCCGCGCTCCAGAGGCTACGTGTTGCTTTCGCTGAAGCCTGGGGAGCGAGAGGGGTCGGTGCGCACTGACCCCTCTCGCTATCCAAGCTTCAGGGATAGCCGCCTGAAGCCTTTGGAGCACAGCGCAAGTTCCCGCTGCGCTCCGAAGGCTTGCGGATAGCTGACTGAAGCCTGGAGAACGAGAGGGGTCGGTGCACACCGATCCCTCTTGCTCTCCAGGCTTTGCTTCGCTGGAGAGGTGCTGAGCGGATAGGGGGAGAATTCCCCCCCCCCCCGTTCTCCCCCTCCTATGGTTCAGTGCGTCCTATGGTCCGGTGCGTCCTATAGAGCGAAAAATACGGTATATATTGTACCAAGATATGGTTCATCTTCAAGAACAGATCAAATACATGCCAAAGCATTAAAGAGGAGAAAAAATATGAAACTGCTTACATACTGTCAACTAATATACAGATTCAAGAAAGACTGTATGGCAAACATTTAAATCAATGAAAAGACAGAATTTGAGTCCATCATAACAGAGTTCTACCTTTTGGGTAAAATTTATAAACTATTACTCAAATATGACACCAAGCCTGAACAAGAAAAACCTTATATGACAAAATGGATGCAAATATTTTAAGAGCAGTTCACAGTGGAACAATGAGAACAATTATGAATAAAGGAATAAAATTTACTGCAAGTTAAGCCCTAAAACAAAATTGGTACAGTGGAACCTCGGGTTGCAGACATAACCCGTGACTGAGGCACGTCCGCAACCCACAGCGTTCGCATCCTGAAGTGCCACGTCTGTACAGGCACCGGTGCAATTTGGCGCTTCTGCGCATATGAAAGTGGCGAAACCCGGAAGTAACCCGTTCCGGTACTTCCAGGATTCCTGCGGTCCGCAACCCAAAAACACGTAACCTGAAGCGGCCGTAACATGAGGTAAGACTGTACAAAAATGTTCTTTCAATGGTATATAACTGAAAATTATACAGAAGATGAATAATGCAATGAATGGACATTGCTGGAAATGTGATAGACCTTAAGGAATCTTCTTCCATTTATGGTGGACCTGTGAAAAGACCAAAAAGTTTTGGAGGAAAGTTCATTTCAAAATGAAAAAATGTAAAAAAATACCCTAAATTTGCATTGGACCCCAAAACTACCGGTATGCTGTTGGAAATGACTCCTTCAGCTACTGTATTGTGAAATCATCAGTCGAACTATTTAGTTATATGACCACAGCAGTCAGAGCGGTGTTGGCCAACATACGGAAATCTGATATATGTCCTGAAATAGATGCATGGAAAGAGAAACTATCAGAATATGCAGTAATGGCGAAACTCGCGAATTTAGTAAATAATTGACTCATCTTTATAATTTGTATACAACTTAACAGAACTGTAACAAAATGAACATCTGTAAGGATTTGTATAATAGACCTTAGTTACAAAAATATTTCCTGTTTAAAAATAGAAGCTTTGTGTGTATATGATAAAGAAAGAAATATATAGTAGAAGAAATCTTGTCTGTCTGATCTAGAAATGAAATCATATTTTAAAATAATTCTTGCTTTAGATTTTTATAATCATATATGGTATTTCTCCAATAGCAAACTACCTAGAATTGGAAATAATATTTAGTACACTAACCTTTGATTAACTCTTGATAAATGTCAGCTTGCTGAGTTATTTTGTACGATTGTGATTCAATGTTATATTTGCGCTCAACAAGGGAAACCCACATGACCTGAAGGTGTTGCTGTGCAATGCTAGGGCAATGATTCATAAGACCACTGCCATCCATGACTTGATCGTGGATGGAGAACTTGACCTGGCATGTGTAACAGAGACTTGGTTGGATGAAGCAGATGGTCCTGTCCTAGCTGCTGCTTGTCCACCAGGTTTCTCTTACACACAGCAACCCAGGTCATGTGGACGGGGGTGGTGGGTTGCAGTGAAACAAAGAAGTGTCATGGTCAGATCACTTCCTGGTGCAACTGGACTTCTCCATGACCCTTCTCCTCTGCAGGGAGGTGGGACCAATGCGGATGGTCCGCCCCCGCCACTTAATGGATCCAAATGGTTTCCAGAGAGTGGTAGGGGATGCTTTATCCCATGTTGATGGCCTTTCAGCTGATTCCCTGGTGGTCCACTGGAATGCGGAGTTAACCAGGGCTATCGACTGTCTGGCTCCGAAGCGCCCTCTCCGACTGCATGGAGCCCGGACAGCCCCATGGTTTTCTTTGGAGATGAGGGTGAGGAAACTCGCTGAGAAGGCTAGAGCGCCGGTGGCAGAAAACTCATTCTGAATTGGACCGGACACAGGTTAGAGCTCAATGTCGAGCCTACAAAGTGGCGATTGCGACGGCGAAGAAGACTTTCTTCACCGCCTCTATTGCATCTGCAGAAAATAGTAGCAGGAGACTCTTTCAGGTGGTTTGCAATTTAACGGAACCACCTTTACCACTGGGGCCTTGTAAAGACCCCAAGATCTCCTGCAACGATTTTTCAAAATTTTATGCAGATAAAGTTGCTAATATTCGGAAGGAGGTAGCAGGGTCGGGACGGGAGAGTGCTAGAGCCCTGTCTGGTCAAGTTGCATGGAATCAATTTCAATCCGTTACCCCCGAGAATGTGGACAGGTTGCTTGGATGCGTGAAACCAACCACCTGTCTCCTTCATCCTTGCCCATCCTGGCTAATAAAAGCAAGCCGGGAAGGGCTGGGCGATGGGCTCTGTGGGGTGGTGAATGCTTCCCTCTGTGAGGGGGCATTCCCAGACCTGCTGAAAGAGGCGGTCATTAAACCGCTTCTTAAAAAAAACATCTTTAGACCCGGCCAGTATGGCCAACTATCGCTCAGTCTCAAATCTTCCATTCTTGGGCAAGGTGATTGAGCGGGTGGGTGCTGAACAAGTCCAGGCATGCCTGGAGGATGCAGACCATTTGGATCCCTTCTAGTTGGGATTCAGGTCTCATCATGGGACTGAAACTGCCTTGGTCACGCTGGTTGATGATCTCTGGTGGGCTAGGGACAAAGGTGAGAGCTGTTTCCTAGTTCTGCTGGATCTCTCAGCGGCTTTTGATACAATCGATCATAACATCCTTCTGGACCGTCTAGAGGAGCTGGGAGCTGAGGGCACTGTTATACAGTGGTTCTGCTCCTTCGTCCTGGGCTGTGTCCAGAAAGTGGTGGTGGGGGATGAGTGTTCAGACTTACTTGTGGGGTGCCTCGGGTTCCCGTCCTCCCCTCCATGCTTTTTAACATCTACATGAAGCTGCTGGGAGAGATCATCAGGGGGTTTGGGCTTGGTGTCCATCAATATGCGGATGATACCCAGCTCTACCTCTCTTTCAACTCAGAACCAGTGAAGGCGGTGAAGGTCCTGTGTGAGTGCTTGGAGGGGGTTGGAGGATGGATGGTAGCTAATGGATTGAGGTTGAATCATGACAATATGGAAGTTCTGTTCTTGGGGGACAGGGGGTGGGCTGGTGTGAAAGACTCCCTGGTCCTGAATGGGGTAACTGTGCCCCTGAAGGACCAGGTGTGCAGCCTGGGAGTCATTTTGGACTCACAGCTGTCCATGGACTCACAGGTCAATTCTGTATCCAGGGCAGCTGTCTACCAGCTCCATCTGATATGCAGGCTGAGACCCTACCTGCCCGGAGACTGTCTCACTAGAGTGGTGCATGCTCTTGTTATCTTCCGCTTGGACTACTGCAATGTGCTCTACGTGGGGCTACCTTTGAAGGTGACCAGGAAACTACAACAAATCCAGAACGCGGCAGCTAGTCTGGTGACTGGGAGTGGCCACCAAGACCATATAACACATGTCCTGAAAGACTTACATTGGCTCCCAGTACATTTCTGAGCACAAGTTTTGGTGCTGACTTTTAAAGCCCTAAATGGCCTCGGCCCAGTAGACCTGAAGGAGCATCTCCATGCCCATCATTCTGCCCAGACACTGATGTCCAGCACCAAGGGCCTTCTGGTGGTTCCCTCACTGCGAGAAGCAAAGCGACAAGGAACCAGGCAGAGGGCCTTCTTGGTAGTTGCGCCCGCCCTGTGGAATGTCCTCCCATTAGATGTCAAAGAGATAAACTACTACCTGACATTTAGAAGACATCTGACGGCAGCCCTGTTTAGGGATTTTTTAATGTGTGACTTTTTAATGTATTTTTATTTCATTTTTTTGGAAGCCACCCAAAGTGGCTGGGGAAACCCAGCCAGATGGGCAGGGTACAAATGTAGTAGTAGTAGTAGTAGTAGTAGTAGTAGTACTTTGTAGGATTTGATAATCTTTCTAGGTCTTTTAAATTTCTAATCTATCTATCTATCTATCTATCTATCTATCTATCTATCTATCTATCTATCTATCCCCCTTTTCCCTTTCTGTACTTCCCCATCCTTATAAAAGTGAATATATATATATATATAATTTATGCAGGTTTTGGTGTCCTCGGGTGTCTTCCCGTGTAAAAGTTGGGGTGTCTAGGCGACGTTTCGACGAGGTCTCACTCGTCATCTTCAGGCTGGTGCTTTCGGCTTCTTGTTACTGGAACAGAGCAGGATCTCAGTGTTTGAGTTCCTATAAATACTGTTGAGGGGGTGTGGTGTATAGCCTCCAATGTTCTGGGCAGAGAGGAAGTTCCCAGGCTAGTGTGCCTTTTCTTCTTTTGTTCCTTAATTACTTGAGGGATATCTTGAGTGATTTCTTGAGTGATATCCTGAGTACCACTTAGGTGGGTCATTAGGTGTGGATTAGTTGCTAAAGTCTTTGTGTCTTGACCTCTTGAACTTTGTGAAGAGTTTTTCACAAAGTGATAAAGTGATAAACACAATATCAAAACAGCCTTTTGCACCAACCAAAAAATAGCCAATATCCTCAGAAACCCCAAGGATAAAATCCAGTTGGAAAACCAAGGGGTCTATGAAATACCCTGCAAAGTCTGCCCAGCCACGTACATTGGACAAACAAACAGACGAATAAATGCACGTATCGCAGAACACAAGAATGCCGTCAAAAAAGAAGAAAAAACTTCCTCTCTTTTCCAACACATGAAAGAAACAGGACACGAAATTAATTTTGCAGATTCCAAATTGCTCTTTAACATGGAACATCACCACAAGAGAATAATCATGGAAGCCATCGAGATAGAGAAACACCCTCACAACATGAACAAGCGTGACGACACATCCCGCTTGCCAGACATCTGGAAATTAGCCCTCCCCACAAAAACTGACACCAGATCCAGAGGCACACAGAACGCCATCACCAATCAACCACACCAGACCCAAACCCAGACCCTCTCCACAGATAAATTACAGACACCATCCAGTAGCCAAACCATGGTGGCACCTCCGGATGCTGCACCCCCCTGCAATCCCTACACAGATCTGGCTGACACAGGCCACAAAACCACAGCTCGCCCCTATACACGAAGCCAAGCCAGAGCACAACTAAGTGCAGTACAGCCATCTTCTCAGAAAAACTCTTCACAAAGTTCAAGAGGTCAAGACACAAAGACTTTAGCAACTAATCCACACCTAATGACCCACCTAAGTGGTACTCAGGATATCACTCAAGAAATCACTCAAGATATCCCTCAAGTAATTAAGGAACAAAAGAAGAAAAGGCACACTAGCCTGGGAACTTCCTCTCTGCCCAGAACATTGGAGGCTATACACCACACCCCCTCAACAGTATTTATAGGAACTCAAACACTGAGATCCTGCTCTGTTCCAGTAACAAGAAGCCGAAAGCACCAGCCTGAAGATGACGAGTGAGACCTCGTCGAAACGTCGCCTAGACACCCCAACTTTTACACGGGAAGACACCCGAGGACACCAAAACCTGCATTCCTGTACCCGTGAAAATCTACGAAAGCAAATATATAATTTATATATATATAAATAATTTACGGCTCCACAGTTTTCTGGGTCACCCCATATTCATACAAACGCTATCTGAAATGGTTCTGCATTACCAAGAACATTGAATTAAAATGACATTCATATCCATAGCTTCCACTGTGAAGAACTGCACCTGGAAATTTTTGATGCTGCTAAACCTCAAGAATATCCAAGGCAGAGATTGTGATGATCTTACCTGTGAATGTAAATTATCAAACCAACTAGGTGGAGACCACCAAAGTAACCATGAAAAACAATCACCTGTCTTGTGTCAATTCAGCTACAAATGGTTTTGGGACAAAAGTTGGTTGCTTTGTGGGGCTGGTAATTATAAATGGAGGTTTAACTGCAAGTTTTCTTGCCAACAGATTTTGTCAGTGCAAACTTTGAAATAGGGGGTTTCCAACGTGGTGCCCATGGGCATCATGGTGCCTGCTGACAGCTTTCCTGGAGTCCACCACGTGTTTTTAGAAAAAGAACAGGATTAGTGGTGAATTGTGCCCTGCATGACTTCAGATTGTTCATAGTACATTTGATTGACTGCAGGGGCATACGAAGGGGCAGCGGGGTGATGGTGCCCCAGGGTGCCATGCTGGGGGAAGAGTGACAGTACGGTCGCTGTACTGGCTGCCGCTTGTGCGGCGTCCGTGTGGGCTGCCGATCTTGCGGCAACTGTACAGGCAGCCCCTCTTGCAGCGATTGTATGGGCCATACGGGCAGCTGATCTCGCAGCGACTGTACAGGCTGCTGCTCGTGTAGCGTCCGTACAAGCAGCCCCTCTCGCAGCGGCCGTACAGGCTGTATGGGCAGCCGCTCTCCTGGCGACCATATGGGCTGCCATGCATGCACAGTCCGTACAGGACATTGTGTGCACACTCCTCATCCAGGACTTGTTACCATATTATAGCTGCCACAAAATCTATCGGCATGCCACCAGAACCAAGGAAGCCTTGCCAGTTGCAGCTCACACAGTTGAAATGAAATAAAAGACAGAAGAGTAGATCAGGAAGAAAGTTCCCCAGACTGCAGGAAAAGATAACAGTAGCTCCAGCATCTGATTCAGTGCAGGCTGCTGAGGGGTTGGACTCCTTAAGATCACCAACTGACTATGAGACACCTGGAAAGCACTCAGCCTCAGATGACCTCCACTCCAAAAAGTGGGAAAGAGGATTTAACAGTGACCAATATTGATTCTTTTGATAGCAGCCCCATATTCTCAACACAAAGTGAGAAGTGTTTGGACAAATCACTGATTTGTACATCAGTTCCCTCATGGCACAACTGTACCTTCCCCACACTCAGTCTACAAACCATGGGACTTGTGGGTTCAGTTGGCAACACCTGTGTGTATGACTATGACATAATCACACTGAAAGGATCAAACTGGATAAATTATTGCATAATAGATGCCTTTCTTGCCTCCAGGGTGGTCATGGCCAAAGAGCTGGGTCACAATGGAACAATTTTCCCACTTACCGTACTTGCCACTTCATGCAGATATGTCAAAGATTGCCAGTGCAAGCTCTGAAGAACTGTTTGAGATTTGGAGTGCTAAAGAAAGATGTTTTGATTATTTCAGTAGATGACAGAGAAGTCCACTGGATACTGATAGTAATCATTTTTAAAAGGAAGACCATGCTGTATCTAGATTCCAAACACGGATTGAACCACTCTGTGATTGATGCAATAACATCCTTCTTATCATGTCTGTATAAGATGGATTCAAAATATCCCTATAGTTTTGCGGACTGGTCATTTTTTGCACCAACTGATATACCCAGGCAAGGTAATTCCAGTTACTACAGTCCTTTCACATGTACCATTGCCCATCTGATTGCTTCTGCTGCCCAATTACAGTTCATACAAAAGGATATGGCTGCCACTAGACCCTAGCTTGCAAAAGAAATAATACAGTACACTGGGAAAACCTATTTTGAAGGACAAGACAAATATTTTCAAGTGGAAATTGATGCTGTTCCTCCCAAGAAGAGACAAATATTGAAAGAGAGTCACAATACTGTGTCTCGATCATGCCCACTAACCTATTGCTCAGATATTTTACTTTCCTTGTTTGAAGGCTGCTGGTCACTATGTTTCTTGAAGGAAGAGTGCAGGAGGCCCAGTGGTGACCTAACTATGGTTTACTGTGAAGGAAACTGCAAGGACTGGTACCACTGCTTTCGCATAGGCATTGATTCAAAAGATCTTCCAGAGGTTTTCGTGTGTCCAGACTGTCAATCCACTGTGGCCAAATAGATTTTGAAACTGCGAACTGTCATATTCCACAGGTTGGTGTAATACAGCAAAATCCAAACATATAGTTTTCATCATCATGGCAGGGATGGTCCTTTTCCATCGAATTCTTATTCATGGAGTTGGTTTTTATATCCTGCTTTTCTCTACTTGAAGGAGTCTCAAAGTGGCTAAAAATCTCCTTTCCCTTCCACCCCCACAACAGACACCTTGCGTGGTAGGTGGGGCTGAGAGAGTTCAGAGAGAAGTGTGACTGGCCTAAGGTCACCCAGCAGCCTGGATGTGGAGGAGCGGGGAAGCGAACCCAGCTCACCAGATTAAAGTCCACCGCTCTTAACCACTACACCACAGAAACGTACCATATTTTTCGCCCTATAGGACGCACTTTCCCCCCTCCAAAAATGAAGGGGAAATCTGGGTGCGTCCTATGGGGCGAATGCAGGCTTTCGCTGAAGCGTGGAGAGCGAGAGGGGTCGGTGGATCCTGTCTGCTGCAGCCTTCATTCGCCTTCACAGCCGTTGTAACACACTGCTTGTTATCACCCGCCTGTTCTGCCATTGAGGACTTCTTGGAACATTCTTTGTCTAGCTCCTTCCCTGTTATGTACTAAGCTTGGATCCTAGAACAATAGGCAAGTAGGATCCTAGAATGCAAGAACTGATTGGCTTGCAGGAAAAGACCAATCAGGCTCCAGGAGGGAAGCAGAATCAGCCAGTCAGACGGGACTCATTGTGTAAATAATGTATATAAAAGCCTGAGGATTTGGGGGAAATTCAGTCACTGTTTTACAAGCTGCAATAAAGAGCATGAAATCACTACAGGACTCTGAGCATATTTAATTTTCTTTGACCTTACCACCTTGAGTGACCCTGCTGGGAGTACGAGATTCCCGACAGCTTCGCTCACAAGGGTCATAGGAATGTGCAAGCCCACTCACCATGACAAGTGAGAGAACCGAGATAGATTGCACTGAGCCCTGGTCTCATTAGACAAAGCATTCCACCAAAAAGGCTCTGGCTCTGGTTGAGGACAGCTGGATATGTTTTGGGCCAGGGACCACCAGTAGGTTGCTGTTAGATGAGCGTCACACTCATGGGGGTTGTATTGGAAGATAATTCCCACAGATAAGAAAGGTCACAGACTGTTTAGGGCTTTAAAGATTAGCACCAAAACATTGAACCTGATTCGATACTCCAACTGGAGCCAATCCAGCTGATGAACAACCAACTGAATGTGGGCTCTCCACAAAGTCCAAGTAAGAACTCATGCATCTCCATTTTAGACCATTTGGAGTTTCTGGAGCAGTCTCAAGGGTAGCCCTGCATATATCTCTCTCTCTCTCTCTCTCTCTCTCTCTCTCTCTCTCTCTCTCTCTCTCTCTCTCTCTCCCTCTCCCTCTCCCTCTCTCCCTCTCCCTCTCTCCCTCTCTCTCTCGCATTTATACCCTGTCCTCCCCGGCTCAGGTGTACAGCAAGTTAAAGTAGTCTAGCCTGCAGGTGACTACTGTATGGATCACCATGGCTAGGTTGGAAAGGGACAGGTACAGTACCGATCGCCTAACCTGACATAGATTCAAAAATTCCAGTTTGGCTACATTTGTGACCAATGCCTATTTACTGCAAGATTCTGATCCGAGTAGGTCCCTTTCTGTTGCCAGATTTCTGATAACAGTATTAGCTTATAAGAGGAAAAATGGATTACTCTATGATTATTGATTTTGCCTAAATAATATTGATTTATACTGATAATTTGATATTTTAAGCGCTATATTGTTCTTATTTTAATGGAATTTAGGAATTTACGGTTTGAGATGTACTTGATTTAAACGTATTTTAATTTATTAATTTTATTTTGTTATACCTGATTTGCTGTATGATGTATTGAATATGGGCCTATGGCCGTAATTAACTATCTATTCTTGTGACCAATGCCTCCATAGAGACAGAAGCATCCAGGATCACACCGGGACTCCTGATGGCAGCTACAGGTGACTATTGCGCCCCATGAAGAGCTGGGAGCTGACAAACGAAACTGAAATTATTCTGGCCCAGCCATTGGACGCCCATCTTTAATGGATAGAGATTCAGCCAACTCCGTTTCCTCCATCCCAGCACACCCACCTAAAAATTGGCCAATATATCCAGGGTAGCATTTGGCCAGGGCCATGAAGCAGTAGATCCATGATGTTTGTGGTCAGAACTGTAGTTATGTACAAGATATTTGAATAAAGGGTGAATTTGGGGTTCCCCAATGCAAAAGGTGTGATGATCCATGAGGATCGGTGCTTCAAAACCACATTTTTGGGCTACGGTGTTGCCAGGAAGCCATGAATCCGTGATTTTTGTGGTGCAGGCTGTGCCCCTGGCCATGATGTGTGATTTGTTTTTGTTTTTTTAAAGAATTTTTATTGATTTTTCAAACACATAATAAAAAACAGACACATTACGAAACAACAACATACACAACATTAAACATATACCGACTTCCCCATACCTCCCTTTCGCTGCATCCTTATTCCAAAGTTCTTTAGCAACCCTTTGATCAGATTATCTGTTGATTCCCTTTCATTAGATTTCCTTGAACTTAATAGTTACCGCTGTATTTCTCTACTTCTTACCCCTTGGCATCTCAACACTCCTCAATTTTACAACAGTTTTTAAGATATAATTTAAACTTCTTCCAGTCCTCTTCCACTGTCTCTTTCCCCTGGTCTCGGATTCTGCCGGTCATCTCTGCTAGTCCCATGAAGTCTGTCACCTTTGTCTGCCATTCTTCCAGAGTAGGTAGTTCTTGCATCTTCCAATACTTTGCCAGAAGAATTCTTGCTGCTGTGGTAGCGTACATAAAAAAGGTCCTGTCCTTCTTTGACACCAGTTGGCCAACCATGCCCAGGAGAAAAGCCTCAGGTTTCTTTGGAAAAGTCCATTTAAGGACCTTCTTAATTTCATTATAGATCATTTCCCAGAAGGCTTTAATCTTTGGGCAGGTCCACCAAAGGTGGTAGAAGGTACCTTCAGTCTCATTACATTTCCAACATTTATTATTGGGCAAATGGTATATTTTTGCAAGCTTGACTGGAGTCATGTACCACCTGTAAATCATTTTCATTATGTTCTCTTTTAAGGCATTACATGCCGTGAATTTAACACCGGTGGTCCATAACTGTTCCCAGTCAGCAAACATAATGTCATGACCGATGTCTTGTGCCCATTTAATCATAGCTGATTTCACCGTTTCATCCTGTGTATTCCATTTCAACAGCAAATTGTACATTCTAGACAAGTTCTTAGTATTGGGTTCTAACAGTTCTGTTTCTAACTTTGACCTCTCCTTCTGAAATCCTATTTTCCTGTCCTGCTTAAATGTCTCATTTATCTGACGGTAATGTAACCAATCTCGAACTTTGAACTTTAGTCTCTCATAACTCTGAAGTTTAAACTTCTCACCATCTTGTTCTAGGATTTCACAATATTTTGGCCATTTAGAGTCCATATTAAGTTTTCTCACCGCCTTCGCTTCCATTGGTGACAACCACCTGGGAGTTTTACTTTCCAACAAGTCTTTATATCGAATCCAAACATTATATAGTGCTTTCCTAACAGTATGGTTTTTGAAACTTTTATACACCTTTGCCTTGTCATACCATAAATATGCATGCCAACCGAAGTTATTATCATACCCTTCCAAATCCAAAATGTCTGTATCTTCAAGAAGCAGCCAATGTTTCAACCAGCAAAAAGCTGCTGATTCATAATAGAGTCTTAAGTCCGGCAGGGCAAAGCCCCCTCTATCTTTTGCATCAGTTAAAATCTTAAATTTTATTCTGGGCTTTTTGCCCTGCCAGACAAATTTGGATATGTCTTTCTGCCACTTCTTGAAGCAGTCCATCTTGTCTAAAATCTGTAACGTCTGAAACAAAAATAACATTCTAGGCAATACATTCATCTTAATAACAGCAATTCGGCCTAACAAGGAAAGTCTCAGTCTGGACCATATTTCTAAATCTTTCTTTACTTCTGTCCAACACTTTTCATAATTGTCTTTGAATAAATTCACATTCTTAGATGTTAAGTTCACCCCCAGATATTTCACTTTTTTGTTATTTCCAACCCTGTTTCACTCTGAAATCTCTCTCTTTCTTCCATTGTTAAGTTTTTTTCCAACACTTTCGTTTTCTGTTTGTTCAGTTTAAATCCTGCTACTTGACCAAATATCTCAATTAGTTCTAATACTCTTTTAGTACTAGTATCTGGCTGTTGCAAAGTTAACACTAGGTCATCTGCAAATGCCCTTAACTTGTAATTTTTGGCTCCGACCTGAATACCTTTAACCAACTGGTCCCTTCTAATCATATTTAACAAAACCTCCAGGACTGATATAAAGAGCAAAGGGGATATTGGGCATCCCTGTCGTGTCCCTTTTTCTATTGATATTTCCTCCGTTACCACACTGTTTACAATTAACTTAGCTTTTTGTTTAGAGTATATTGCACCTATACCATTTTCAAAACCTTGGCCTACCCCCATCCCTTGGAGATTCCTCTTCATAAAACTCCAGCAAATGTTGTCAAAGGCTTTCTCCGCGTCCACAAAAATCAAAACAGCTTTCCTGTTAATATCCACCTCTAATAACTCCAAAATGTCTATAATGTTCCTCACATTTTCTGACATCTGTCTCCCAGGGAGAAAGCCTGTCTGGTCCTTGTGAATCTCCCCTAACAACACTCTTTTAAATCTTTTTGCCAAAATGTCTGCAAAAATTTTGTAATCCACATTCAATAAAGATATTGGGCGGTAGTTCCTGACCTGGTTCTTTTCAGTCTCTGTTTTCGGTATAAGTGAGATAAATGCCTCTTCCCACGATTCGGGAGCCTTTTTCCCTTCCAAAATGTCATTGCATACATCCTTCAATGGTTGTATTAACCATTCCTTCAACGCTTTGTAGTATCTAGCAGTCAAACCATCTGGTCCTGGTGATTTCCCCAGTTGCATATTCTGAATGGCCCCCTCTATTTCTTGTACTGTAATTTTCTCATTCAGGATCATTTTGCTTTGTTCTGAAATTTTTGGTAGTCCATATTTTTTAATAAATTCATCTATTTCTTGTTCATTTACTGGCCCTTGTGCGTACAATTTCTTTAAAAAACTTTGGAAACAATTACTTATCTCATTCGGCTTGTGGAAGATTTTTCCATCTACCTCAAGGCATGTCACAGTGTTTAGTTTTTGCCTTTTTTTCAGTTGCCATGACAGAAGTTTCCCACATTTGTCTGCTGATTCAAAGGTCTTTTGTCTCATTTGCTTTATTTTCCATTCTATTTCTTGGTTCATCAATCCCATATATTGCATCTGATAATATTTTATTTCTCTCAAGATCTCTTGAGACTTTGGTTTAGATCTCAATTTCTTTTCTCCTTCTTTCATTTTTTCCAGAATTTTTGCCTTCTTCTCATTTTGCTTTTTCCTCTTTATAGAGTTCTGTTGAATTAGGAAACCTCGCATCACGGCCTTACTAGCATCCCAAATTATTCTTTTCTCCACATCTGTTCTCAAATTTATCTCGAAGTAATTTTTCAATGTTTTTTGGGCCTTCTTATAAATCTCTTCATCTCTGAATAGGGTGTCATTCATTCTCCATCTAAAGGATTCAGTTGTTGTTAGTTTCATCTCCATCTTTACCGCATTATGGTCGGAGCAGGTTTTTGGGCAGATTTCTGTTTTTTTCACTCTTGGCGCCAGGCTACTAGTTACCCAAATTTGGTCAATTCTTGTCCATGTCATTTTTGCTTCAGAGAAAAAAGTTCCCTCTCTCTCAAGAGGGTTCCTTGTTCTCCAAATTTCAATAAGGTCCATAGTTTCAGTCATTTCAAAAAAGGTCTTTGGTAATCTCCCTTCTTTAGAGATCACTTGTCTCTGCGCTTTGTCCATGTTTGTGGAGACAACTCCATTCATATCTCCCATCATTACGATTTTATAGTCGAGAAAGTCCATTAGAGTCTCATGCAACTTCTTAAAGAATTCAGCCTTCCCTTCATTTGGTGCGTAAACTCCTACTATCAAAACTTTTTCTCCTTGAATTTGAATTTCGATTGCCAGGTACCTTCCTTGTTCATCCTTGAATATCATTTTTGGAACTAATTTTTCTTTTGCATAAATCACCACACCTCTTTTTTTAACTTTGTCTGATGAAATAAATTCCTGTCCCAGTCTTTTATTTGTCAAAAGTTTCCTGTGTATCCTGGCAATGTGAGTTTCTTGCAAGCATATTATATCTAGTTGTTCTTTCTTTAAAATGTGGAAAACTTGGCGTCTTTTTCGGGGAAGGTTCAAACCGTTACAGTTCCAACTCAGAAGTTGCAGAGACATTTTGTTATTAAGTGCCTTTTCCTCCGACTGCTCCAAGTTTTTGTTCTTCCTCCGTTGGTATTGAGGGGAGTCCAAATGATAAATTTGCAATGTCCGTTATTTCTTCCTCTCCTACCGTTCCTTTCTGCAGATCCTCTGAGTTTTTCTCCAAAAACTGTTCCTTGTCTTGAACTGTTCTTATTTTGAATTTCTTACCTTTGAAGTTGAAGGACAGGCCTTGTGGAAACTCCCACCTGAATGGGATGGAGTTTTTCTTCAGCAGGTCTACCAGATCTTTATAGAGGGTTCTCACCTCCAAAATGTATTTGGGGATGTCCTTGAAAATCTGTGCCTGAGAATTCTGGATCACCAGTGCCTTTTGGTAGTGCAAATTCAATATTCTATCTCTTTCTTCCTTTGATCTCAATGTAATTAGGCAATCCCTTGGCTTCTTGCCTTGTCTCCTGCCCAGCCGAAAGGCTGTGGTTATTGCAATCTCCTCATCTGCCTCAAATTCATCTTGCCAAAATTCCACAAATTTCTCTGTAAGGAATTCCACAAGGTTGTCCCCCTCATTTTCAGGAATTGATCTTAATTTCAAGTTCTTCTCCTTCCTCTGCAGTTCCATTAAGGCCAGAGTTGCATCATGTTCATTCACTTTTTTTGCAATCGGAATAAATTTTTGCCTTGTCTCCTCTGCCGTACTTGTAGCACTTTCAGCAATTTTTCTTGTTTCTGTGCTTTCCTGTATTAATCTATTTATAGAGTCTGTATTAGATGTCACAGTTGCAGTATTCAAATCCAATCTTGCTGTCAATTCTGTCAGTTTTTTAGAATTTTCCGCAGACTGCTTTGTCAATACTTCCAAAGACTGGTTTATTTTAAGCAATGCTTGTGTCATAGAATCCATTGATGCTGTAGTTACCTTCTCCTGTGCAGCTGGCGTTGCTCCTGATATTGAGCCCCTTTTTCTTTGTGCAGACTTTGTTTTGGATCTAGTTGATATCTCATCCACTGGGGCACTCATATCCTCAAGGTCGTTCTCACAGGAAAAGTTTACAAGTGGAAAATCCCACTATTTCTTCTTCAGTGAAACTGTTTCCTTTTAAACCCTCTAGAGGGAGCATTTGATTGTATCCAAATGGAAATAAGAGACAAAGAAACAAGGAAACATAGAGCGATGAAAAAGTTCAAGAGTCAAACTGTAAATCCTTACTTTGTTTCAACCAAAAGTTCAACAAAATAGTTCCTCTAAAGTCCCGTAATTTTGTTTCAGATAAAGTCCACTTTGTATCCAAAATTATTTTGACAGTTCTCTTTCCCGGTGCCTTACTCAGGCAGCCCGATTCCGGGGGGTTTGGCAGTGAAACACTTTTTCCTTCTACTTATTTTAATGCAGGTTAACAGTATCAAGTTATCTTCCCCCCCTTCTCCTGCCTGATGGGGGGGAGGTTTAAGTTCGATGTCAGGTTTGACAAGTTAAAAAAAGAGAGAATTTTCCTTTTAAATGCAGCTTATTCTTTCGTTGCTCTGTTTAACATGCAGTTCGGGGAGGCAGACTTCCTTAATTTAAGCCGTTCCCGTTTTCAGCCGAATGTCCAAATTTAATGTCCCGTTAAATCCCTCAGTCTTACCCACGGGTGTTGCTGTCAGATCGTAGTTTCAGGAAGGAATCAGCGCTCTCCGTTGATGGCGACGCGGCCTCACTCCACGGGCTGGGTAGCGACTCTCAGCACCGCGCTCACTCCCGATGCCGCTCCGGAGCCTTTAAAAAGGCTCTTTCACAGTACCGGGGGGCGCAAAGGTGCCCACCGAGTCTCCTTGTTCACAGGCTTCCGCGCCTGTGATTTTAGGGGTCCCCCGCTCGCTGTAGCGGGTCAGACCCGAACTCGTGGAGCAGTCCTGCTTTGGAGCTCGAAGCAAGGACCGCCATTAACGCTGGCGCCGACCGGAAGTCCCATGATGTGTGATTTGATGGTGAGTTTGGGCTGATCTAGTGCAAAAAGCGTGAGGATCCATGAGGATCCGTGCTTCAAAACCACGTTTTTGGTCCACGGTGTTGCCAGGAAGCCGTAGATCCTAGTTTTTTGTGGTGCAGGCTGTGCCCCTGGCTATGATATGTGATTTGACAGTGAGTTTGGGTTGGCCCAATGCAAAAAGCATGAGGATCCGTGCTTCGAAACCACGTTTTTGGGCCACGGTATGGCCAGGAAGCCGTGGATCCGAGTTTTTTGTGGTGTAGGCTGTGCCCCTGGCTATGATATGTGATTTGACAGTGAGTTTGGGTTGGCCCAATGCAAAAAGCATGAGGATCCGTGCTTCGAAACCACGTTTTTGGGCCACGGTATGGCCAGGAAGCCGTGGATCCATGATTTTTGTGGTGGGTGCTGTGCCCCTGGCCATGATGTTTGATCCGATGGTGACTTTGTGCTGATCTAGTGCAAAAAGCGTGAGGATCCATGAGGATCCGTGCTTCAAAACCATGTTTTTGGTCCATGGCGTTGCCAAATAACCGTGGATCCGAGTTTTTTGTGGTGCAGGCTGTGCCCCTGGCTACGATATGTGATTTGCCATTGAGTTTTGGTTGGCCCAATGAAAAAAGCATTAGGATCCGTGAGGATCCGACCTTCAAAACCACGTTTTTGGGCCATGGCGTTGCCAGATAACCGTGGATCCTAGTCTTTTGTTGTGCAGGCTGTGCTCCTGGACATGATGTGTGATTTGATGGTGAGTTTGGGGTGGCCCAATGTAAAAAGCATGAAGTTCCATGAGGATCCGTGGTTCGGAACCACGTTTTGGGGGCACGGTTTCACCATGAAGCTGTGGATCTGTGATTTTTGTGGTGGATGCTGTGCCCATGGCCATGTTGTTTGATCTGATGGTGACTTTGGGCTGATCCAGTGCAAAAATCATGAGGATCCATGAGGATCCATGTTTCGGAACCACGTTTTTGGGCCACAGTACGGCCAGGCAAGTGTGGATCCGAGTTTTTTGTGGTGCAGGCTGTGAACCTGGCTATGATATATGATTTGACAGTGAGTTTGAGTTGGCCCAATGCAAAAAGCATGAGGATCCATGAGGATTCGTGATTCAAAACCACGTTTTTGGGCCATGGAGTGGCCAGGAAGCCGTGGATCTCAGTTTTTTAGTGGTGCAGGCTGTGCCCATGGACATGATGTGTGATTTGACAGTGAGTTTGGGGTGGCCCACTGCAAAAAGCGTTAAGATCCGTGAGGATCCGTGTGTGATGGCCTGGGAATCCGATTCAGAGGCTGAACTGGAGGAATCCCAGCCTGCACAGGCGTCCCCGCCTCCAGGGCCGGCTGAACTGGGGCAGGGCCTTGGATCCTGGGGCAGGGCCTTAAAAACTGCTTTCCTGACAATAGGGTTCTTGAATGCTTTATGAGCTCTAACCTTGTCGTACCACAAATATGCATGCCACCCAAACGCATTGTTAAACCCTTCCAAATCCAGTATATCGGTGTTTTCAAGAAGTAGCCAGTCTTTCATCCAGCAGAATGCTGCTGATTCATTCACCGGGAGGTGCGAACTTTGGACATTGCCTCCATGCCCCGGTTCCCCCTGGTGCTCGGGATGGACTGGCTGGAGGCTCACAATGTTCAGATTGACTGGGTCAAACGGACTGTGCACTTCCCAGACCCATGTCCCCATGCTCGGTCCGAGATGCTAGCAGCTGCGCCCACTGAGGAGGCTGCATCAACGCTCCCCGCCAAGTACCGGGACTATCACGACGTGTTCGAGGAACGGGGGGCAGACCAGCTGCTGCCGCATCGGTCTTTTGACTGCGGCATAGACCTCCAGCCCGGAGCGCCCCTGCCGGTGAGTCGCTTATACTCTCTAACAGAGCCAGAGCGCAAAGCTTTGCAGTACTTCCTGCGCAAGAACCTGGAGCGTGGTTTCATTAGGCCTTCTACCTCGCCCACCGCTGCGCCAGTGCTCTTCGTTAAGAAGAAATGTTGGGAGCTTCGCCTTTGCCATGATTACCGGGCCCTGAACAAAATTACCATCCCAGACTGGTACCCCTTGCCCCTTATTTCGGAGTTGCTGGAGCGGGTGCAAGGGGCGCAGGTGTTCACCAAGCTAGACCTCCGGGGGGCCTACAATTTAATTCGGATCCGAGCCGGGGATGAGTGGAAGACAGCATTTGGGACCCGATACGGGCAGTTCGAATACCTGGTTATGCCCTTCGGATTGTGCAACGCGCCCGCTGTGTTCCAACGGTACATCAACCACGTGTTCCAGGACTTGCTAGACAAGTACGTGGTGGTGTACTTGGATGACGTTCTGGTTTTCTCCCGTGACCCGGCTCGCCATGAGGGTCATGTCCGGACCGTGCTGCAGCGCTTGCGGGAGCACCGCCTGTATGCGAAGCTCAGCAAGTGCGAGTTCCATCAGCGGTCAGTGGACTTCCTTGGTCACTGACTCTCTCCAGATGGGGTGTAGATGGATCCTGGGAAGGTGGCAGCGGTTCGGGATTGGGCAGCACTTCAGAACCGCAAGGACCTACAGCGATTCCTGGGGTTTGCCAACTATTACCGGACCTTCATTGCAGATTATGCTCATCACACCACCCCGTTGACCTGGCTACTGCGCCCCAAGACGCCGTTTTCCTGGGACAAGGAGGCAGAGGAGGCATTTCAGGGGTTGAAGGCCTGTTTCCAGAGAGCGCCCATCTTGCAACATCCTGATCCCTCTCGACCCTTTGTGGTAGAGACCAACGCCTCCAGTATGGCTCTCAGTGCCGTCTTGTCTCAGCAGTACGGACCTGATGCGCCACTCTTACCCTGCGCCTTCTATTTCCGCCAGCTCCTCCCAGCGGAGCGTAACTATACCGTGTGGGAGCGGGAACTACTGGCCATCAAGGTGGCGCCACCATCTTGAGGGGGCACGACACCCGGTGGAGGTGAGAACCGACCACCGGAACCTGGAGTACCTCCAGACCACCCGCAAGCTGAACCAAAGGCAGATCCGGTGGGCGTTGTTCTTTTCCCGGTTCCAGTTCCGGATCCGCTACATCCCTAGCTCCCAAAACCAGAAGGCGGATGCCCTGTCCCGGATAATGATAATGATAATTTATTATTTGTACCCCGCCCATCTGGCTGGGTTTCCCCAGCCACTCTGGGCGGCTTCCAACAAAGATGAAAGATACACTAAAATATCACGTATTAAAAACTTCCCTGAACAGGGCTGCCTTCAGATGTCTTCTGAATGTCAGGTAGATGTTTATCGCTTTGACATCTGATGGGAGGGCGTTCCACAGGGCGGGCGCCACTACCGAGAAGGCCCTCTGCCTGGTTCCCTGTAACTTGGCCTCTCGCAGTGAGGGAACCGCCAGAAGGCCCTCGGAGCTGGACCTCAGTGTCCGGGCAGAACGATGGGGGAGGAGACGCTCCTTCAGATATACTGGACCGAGGCCGTTTAGGGCTTTAAAGGTCAGCACCAACACTTTGAATTGTGCTCGGAAACGTACTGGGAGCCAATGTAGGTCTTTCAAGACCGGTGTTATATGGTCTCGGCGCCCGCTCTCAGTCACCAGTCTAGCTGCCGCATTCTGGATTAGTTGTAGTTTCCGGGTCACCTTCAAAGGTAGCCCCACGTAGAGCGCATTGCAGTAGTCCAAGCGGGAGATAACCAGAGCATGTACCACTGTGGCGAGACAGTCTGCTGGCAGATAGGGTCTCAGCCTACGTACCAGATGGAGCTGGTAAACAGCTGCCCTGGATACAGATTTGACCTGTGCATCCATGGACAGCTGTGAGTCCAAGAATCATGAGGATCCATGAAGCTCCATGCTTCGGAACCACGTTTTTGGGCCACGGTGTGGCCAGGCAGGCAAGATCTGAGTTTTCTGTGGTGTAGGCTGTGCCCCTGGCTATGATATGTGATTTGACAGTGAGTTTGGGTTGGCCCAATGCAAAAAGCGTGAGGATCCATGAAGATCCGTGCTTCAAAACCACATTTTTGGGCCACGGTATGGCCAGGAAGCCGTGGATCCGTGATTTTTGTGGTGCAGGCTGTGCCCCTGGACATGATGTGTAATTTGACGGTGAGTTTGGGCGGATCTAGTGCAAAAATCATGAGGATTCATGAGGATCCGTGTTTTTTAACCATGTTTTTGCGCCATTGCGGCACCACGAAACAGTGGATGCGTGATTTTTTTGTTTCTGCCTACAGACTAAGATGTGGTCTACAGTATCATGGTGTTTTTATTTTGTTTCAATATAAAAATCATATGAATTCATGAGGATCCCTGCCTCAGATCCATGTTTTTGTGGTGCTGCGGCGCGGCAAAGTGTTGGATCCACGTTTTTTATAGTCCATGAGGATCCGTGTAGATCCGCCTTTTACCCAGACCCGAGATAGGGATAAGGGTTAGGGACAGGGATTAGGGTTATTATTATTATTATTATTATTATTATTATTATTATTATTATTATTATGTTGGGGGCTGCCCAGAGTGGCTGGGAAGAAGTGTGGGATAAGTGCAAAAAACCAGGTTTTTATTAAATAATTATAATAATTTATTTATACACCACCCCTCTGGCTGGGTTTTATTTTTTTCATTTTTTCTGGGGGGCAAAGGCTTAAAACCCCCCACCATAACCCACCCCCCAAAAAACTGTTCCCTCCCCCCAATTTTCTCCCCCCCCCCTCCAGGCCTTCCCATCTTTAAACCTGAGCCTGCAGGACTCCTGGCTGCAATTCTCGGAAGCTTTCCCAAACCGCCCAGAGTTCTTGGGTAGGGATGGGAAGGCCTGGGGAAAACCAGGTTTTTCCCCTGATTTTTTTCTATAAAAAATGTGGGAGGGGAGGAGTGTGTGGAATATTCAAACTGTTTTTTTCCAATTTTCCCCAGGGAATAACAGGAAAAAACAAGTTTTCCCCAAGCCTTCCTTCTCTAATGTTAGGTGAATTCCTTTATTTTTAAATTTAATGTTATTGTTTCATCGTATCTCATCATTATTAGTGATTATTAGCATTTTTATAATTATCATTATTTGTATTATATTATTATATGATATATTATTGCTGTTATTTCTATCCCACCCATTTCATAAAGAAATAAAAAATGCTTCCTTCCTTCCTTCCTTCCAACTATGATGGCTTTGGGGCAACCCAGGCCAAATAATAAATTTGTTGTTGTTGTTGTTAAATTCGGGGACCAAAACATACATATTCCAAGGTGTTCCGGATCTGTATGATTTATATCCCACCCATTTCATAAAGAAATAAATCAAGGAAGAACTGTGATTATTTTCAGGTAATCCTCTCAGATGGGCAAATACAAACAATGAAATGATATTATTGCGGTTGATATTGTTGTTGTTACATTTTTATGTTTGTACTATTATTTATTTCCCCCACATTTCATAAAGAAATAAGAGTCACGGAAGGACTCGAATTAGGTCTGCATTTCTAAATTAACATTATTATTAATTAATATTAATATCAATTATTATTATTTGCTACTTAATATTACTTAATATTATTACTTGCTTTGATTAATTAAAATAAATTAATAGTCCACACTAATATCATCATATATTACTATTAACCAACATCATTATGGATTAAGATTAATTAATATTGTTTAGGAACAGTCCATATTTTAAAATAAATATTATTATTAATTTTTTAGGGGGTGAGAGATGTCACAAACACAAGATCGATATGAAGATTTGTGTATTGGCATAAATTTGCATATACGTTTCACATCTTTCTACATAGACAATGTAATTTCCATATATCTATACATATATAGTCTTTATTATGAATAATATATACAGGCATGTAAAAAAAGGGAGGTTCTCTGTGTCCAGGGGGAACCCCAATGGTCATCAAGTCCAACCCCGGGCAAGGCCACCTCAGTGCCAATCATTGCAATGGGTGGAGTCATCTGACTGTCTCCCGGCTTTCTCCTTTCCTTCGTCCCTCCCTCCATTTTTCCATTCTTCCCTGTTTCCTTCGTCCCGCCATCCCTTTGTCCTACCTACCTACCTACCTACCTACCTACCTTCCTACCTTCCTTCCTTTGTCCCTCCCTCCATTTTTCTGTTCTTCCTTCCCTGTTTCCTTCCTTCCTTCCTTCCTTTGTCCCTCCTTCCTTTTCTCTATCCTTCCTTCCTTTCCTCCCTCCCTCCCTCCCTCCCTCCCTCCTTCCCTCCCTCCCTCCTTCCTCCCTCCCTCCCTCCCTTTCTCTGTTCTTCCTTCCCCATTTCCTTCCTTCCTTCTTCCCTTACTCCCTTCCTCTTTTCTTCCTTACTTCTTTCCTTCATTCCTCCCTCCCTTTCTCTCTTCTTCCTTCCTTCTTTCTTTCCTTTGTTCCTTCGTCCTCCCTCCCTTTCTCTGTCCTTCCTTCTTGACCGCCTCCTGGCTTTCAGAGCCGGGGGGGGGGGGGGTTGGACTAGATAACCGCTGGGGTCCACAGACAAAGCCCTGGGCACCTCAGCGAGAACGGCCCCCTCGTCACATTTCCCTGAACATCCTCTCGGTGGGCCGCCGGTCCCGTCAATGGGCGCCCGGCTCCTCGCCCGCCTGCCTGGCTGCCGACTCCTCCGCCGCCCTCACCAGGGCTGTGTAGTTCCTCGTCACCTCCTCCACCTGGGCCAGCAGCATCCGCCGCCACGCCTCTTTGCCTGCCGCCCCCGCCACTGTCTCCGCCAACCGCACCAGCACCCGGAAGCTCATGGTGACAGCTGGCAGCAGCTGCGCCGGGCTCTTCTCAGTGCTCGCCACCTGCTGGCAGGCGGCCCTCAGCTCTCTGAAGGCCAGCGCCAGCTCCTGCCGCCCCTCATCTGGCGCCAGCACCCCGTTTCCCCCTGGCACTGCCGCCGCACACTGCTGCAGGGCGCTCAGCAGCCGCTCAGCGTCGAGCCTCACCGCCGAGAACCCACCAGGGAAGGCGTACTCCCGGCCGCGCAGCTCCTGGATGCGCTCAAGGCTTGACGCCACCTGCAAATGGATCTCCTGTGTCTGGGACACGGCGTCTGGGATTGGCAGCACTGAGTAGCACAGCTCGTCAGCCTCGTTGACTGCCCGCGCCGAGAAGCAGGAGGGAACCAAGCAGCAGCCTTCTCCACCCGGCGCCAGTTGCCGTGGGCACACTTCCTCCAGGAAACACGGCGTCAGGTGCTTATCCAGCGCCGGATTGCCCTCTTCTGGAATGGCCCCTTCCCCACCGGTGTGGCGCCATAGCTTCTCATAGCGGGCCACTGCCGCCACCACACACTCGGTGCCCAGACAGGAGGCGCTCTTTTCTGTGTCTCTCGGCTCCGGGCTACTCTGGACTTGCGCCACCCGCTGTGGGCAACTCTCCCTCCCTCGACAGTTGCACTGCAACACACTGGGTGCTGTCGGCACAGGGCCGGCACCCGCCGGGCAGACACAGCCCCCCGGCGCCGGACCCTTCAGGAGCTGCTCCAGAAACTCCAGCTCGAACTGCTTTACTTTGCGGAGCTGCACCCGGCGCTCGTCCGTCTCCTGTTTGAGCCGCGCCAGGAACGTCGCGGAGAAGAACTTATGGAAGCGGAACGCTGGCCGGGGTACCTGCGGGTGCGCCGGGACATCTGGGTCCTCTCCTTGCAGCGCCTCGAGTTCGAGATCAGGTGCTTCCCAGGGCGGGGGAACCATAGCATATCTCCGAATCCTCTCCGCCGGTGCCTGGCAGCTCTCTGTCTCCTTCTGGGGGTGCTCGGGTTTGGGGTTTGAGGGGCAAGCCTGGGCGCTGGGACTTGGTTCGGCCTCGGCGAACTGCACTGGCGAGGACCTCCCGGTCTTCGCTGGTGAAGTGGGCGCCTCACAGCCTCGCAAGCAGAAAGCTAGCTCCTTCTGGGCCAGGAAGCCGTCCCGGTTGACCCCCTGCGCCAGGAAGTAGGTGGTGTTCGGGGAAGCGTCGGCGTCACGGCTGCAGTCGGGGTCAAGGGTAGCCAGGACGATGAGATCTGGAGAAACCACACGGGGGGGGGAGCGTTAGGATGTTGAATAACAACGCTATCCCTAATCCCTGTCCCTAACTCCTATCGCTATCTCTAACCCTTATCCCTAACCCCAATAATAATAATAACGCTAATCCTAATTACTATCCCTATCTTGAACCCTTATCCCTAATCCCAATAATAATAATAATAACCCTATTCCTAATCTCTATCCCAGGGGGTGGGCTCGACGCCCTCTTTAATACCTGTCGCCGGTGCCAGCAGCCTGTTCTCCGCCTCCGCCAGGGCTTCTAGGGCCTGCAGGTTGGACACCAGCGCCTCGTCGAGATCCTGGGCTTGTTCCCGGACCGTCCGGGACCCTGGTGAGGCTGCCTGGACGAAGGTCACAGGGAGCTGGCGTCCACCGTCCTCACTTGGTGCCGCCCGCCGGCACCGGGCGTCGTCCTCGTCAGAGCTGTTGTCGCCGAAGCCAGGTGGCGGTGCCGCGATGGCTGGGGCAGCGCCGGGTTCATCCTTGTCGCTCTCGCTACCCGGCAGTGGCAGCACCGTCAGGTCCAGGCCAGCACAGCCGAGGCTCCGTCCAGGACCGTCCACTGAGCAGGTTCGGGTGCGCTGGGCACCGCAGTCCTCACCCTCGGCGCCCGGGAGTTTCAGCACAGGGTCCGATTTGGTCCTGGGCCGGGTTTCCTCATAGCCAAAGATACGGTTCTGGTTGAGGTCGGGGTGGTGGCGCCGCGGCAGTTCTGCCGGCGCAGCGGTGCGGTTGTTGCCAGCGCTACGGTTCCCAGCCTCCTTCTCTCTGCCTGGAAAAGGAGAGAGAGCAAGCGGAGGGTGAGTTTGGTTGACGGGGAAGGGGCTCTGGTGTTGTATAGTCCAACTCTCTTCACCCAGGATGGAAAGAAGCTGTCCTGGGGCTTGATTCGAACCCGGAATCTCCCGTTTGTCCACAGGGCATTCATATTTTCTGTTGTTGTTGTTATTGACATCTCCATTCTCAGCGGAGAAATGTAAAAGCATGATTGTTGTTGTTTTCTTGTTATTGCTGTTATTGTTGCTGTTATTTAGAGTGTTCCTATTTTCATAGGAGAAATGAAAGAGTAAAATTGTTGTTTTGTTGTTGTTATTACTTACGTCTCTATGCTCAGCGGAGAAATGTAAAAGCATTAATGTTGTTTTGTTGTTGTTATTTAGGATACACCTATTTTCATAGGAGAAATGTAAGGGTGTTATTGTTGTTGTTATTAAGGTTGTCCCTATTTTGTTGGAGAAATGTAAGAGCAAATATAACAACAACAACAACAACAATAGGGACCCAGGCTGGCTTCCCTCAATCCAGAATTTCACCCCCTCCAGAAAAATCCGGCATCTCGGCTGCTTGGAATTTCCCTTGCTTGGAAACATACCTGCCTTGGTCATGGGAGGCGGTGCGACCAGGAAAAGCGTCTTCCTGGAGTTGGCCAGTAGGTGGCAGTAGCCGGAAATGAGGCCAGCAAAATTGGTGGCTTCCGGCCACTCCATCAGAAGCACCAGTGGCTGGGGAGAGAAGTAGTATTGGAATCATAGAATCATAACATATTTATCATTATTATTAATGGAATAATAGGACCATACAATATTCTAGTTTATTACTATGTTATTATTCTCATCATAGTAAAACCCAAATACAGTGGTACCTCGGGTTACATACGCTTAAGGTTACATGTGCTTCAGGTTACAGACTCTGCGAACCCAGAAATAGTACCTCGGGTTAAGAACTTTGCTTCAGGATGGGAACAGAAATCGTGCTCTGGCGGCACGGTGGCTGCAGGAGGCCCCATTAGCTAAAGTGGTACTTCAGGTTAAGAACAGTTTCAGGTTAAGAACGGACCTCCAGAACGAATTAAGTACTTAACCCGAGGTACCACTGTATTATTTAAATGAAAAATCTGTTTTAAATGAAAAAAATCTGATCTAAATCATAAAAATCCGATTTAAATCAAAATCTGAATTAAATCGAAAGAATCCTATATAAATCGAAAGAATCAGAATTTTTAAAAAATGTGCTTTAAATAGAAAAAATCTGTTTAAATAAAAAAATCTGTGCATAAAAATGTGATTGAAATAGAAAAAATGTGATTGAAAATTTCAAAAATCTGATTATTATTATTATTTTTAGAAAAAGAAAATCCAAGTGACGGAATGGCCCCTAGATGGCCCTCCAGCCTGCTCACCTTGGCGTCCACAATGCGAATCTCCACCCTTGCTACGCCCAGGTTCTCCCGGAAGAGTTGGACTCTGCTGATCTGGCTGAATTCGCACAGGACGGTGGTCAAGTTGGTGTGGAGGTCAATGACGTGGCTCACGCCATGGCGGGGACCCACCAGAATGGTGGGCGCCGCGTCTTGGCCGTCCTACAAAAGTCAAAGTAGTCATACTTGAACCTGGAACCCAGAATACAAACCCAGAACCAGAACTGAACCAGGAACCAGAACCTGGAACCAGAATCCAAGCCCGGAACCCTAACCAAACTGAACTGGAAACCAGAACCGGAAACCGGAAACCAGAACCTAGAACCAGAATCCAGGAACGGGAACTGAAACCAGAATCTGAGCCTGGAACCCTAACCGAACCGAACTGGAAACCAGAACCAGGAACTGGAAACCAAAACTGGAAACTGGAACACAGAATACGAACCCAGAACCCAGAACTAGGAACCAGAAAACAGAACCTGGCACCAGAATCTGAGCCAGGAAACCGAAACCAAACCAGAACCCAGAACCCCTACCATCCCGACGGTCTGGAAGATGACGCCGGAGAAGGTGGGTAGCCGGTCGAGGAGGCGCAGGTACTGGAGCTTGGCCCGGGTGGGGGAGACCTGCGAGGAGAGAATCGGGGGACCCCTGGGGTCATCCAGCCTGACCCCGGGTTTGAGGCGGGGTTAGGGTCCCACCTTGGGGGTTAGGGTCCCACCTGGCTGCTGCGCCGCTGCTGTGCCTTCAGCTGATGCGAGAGCGACCGGTGCAGGAGCTTGTCCTTGGTTGCCGGCAACAGAGAGGGAGGCAAGAAGGGCTCCAGACCCCACTCCTTCCTGGGGAGAAAGAGGAAAGGCACGCACTCCAACTTCCTTCCTTCCTTCCTGCCTACCTTCCTTCCTCTGTTCTTCCTTCCTTGTTTCCTTCCTTCTTTCTTTCTTTCCTTCATTCCTCCCTCCCTTTCTCTATCCTCCCTCCCTCCCTTTCTCTGTCCTTCCTCCCTCCCTCCCTCCATCCCTTTCTTTGTTCTTTCTTTCTTGTTTCCCTCATTTCTTTCTCTATTCTTCCTTCAAATCCAGAGTTTGGATTTGATATCCTGTTTTATTACTACCGGAAGGAGTATCAAAGCGGCTAACATTCTCCTTTCCCTTCCTCCCCCACAACAAACACTCTGTGAGGTGAGTGGGGCTGAGAGACTTCAAAGAAGTGTGACTAGCCCAAGGTCACCCAGCAGCTGCATGTGGAGGAGCAGAGACGCGAACCCAGTTCACCAGATTACGAGACTACCGCTCTTAACCACTACAACCACACTGGCTCTCAAGGAAGGAAGGAAGGAAGGACAGAGAAAGGGAGAGAGGGAGGAAGAACAGAAGGGGGGAGGGAGGGAGGAAAGAAAGAAGGAATGACAGTTTGCTGTCCTGGGTGAGGGAACAGATTGGTCTGGATGACCCTCAGTGTTCCCCCTGGAACTCACTCACTCGACGTTTCTGAGTGCCACCTTGTGGCTGGGACGGGCAGCCGAGACAGTGATGTAGATGTGTAGAGCTGTCAGGACCAGAAGCGAATCCGGATCGGGGTGGGTGCCAAACCGCTCCCGGATGATGTCGTTGCGGCTCTGGAGGGGGAAGGAGAAACATCACCTAGAGCTGAGAGCAGGGGGCTGGGAAGCAGCGCCTAGTGGTTAGAGTGGGGGGGGCTGAGAACACTAGTGAGCTGGAAGCAGGGTCTAGTGCTTACCCACAGCAAAATAATAATAATAATAATAATAATAATAATAATAATAATAATAATAATAAATAATTAATTTATACCCCACACCTTGGAGGGGCAGTGAGGACCACTAGGCAGAGCAGCCAGGTAGAAAGAAGGAAGGATTGGGACCCTCTAACCACACATTCATACACACACTGCTGACCTGGATGTAGAGGTATTCGAAGGCAGCGGCGTCTTGCTGCAGCAGCTCAACGGGGTCTTTGGGATAGAAGCTGACCCGAAAAAGGCATCGCATGCCTTGGTAGTGGGTCCGTTGAACGACCTGGGCGGGGAGGAAGGAGAGCTCTGGCAAGCGGGGTGGGCTATATGACCCTGGGGTCACTTTCCCCATCCATCCTAGTAAAATTTAGGAGGGAGGAAAGAAGGGAGAGCGGGACAAAGGAAGGAAGGAAGAACAGAAGAAGGGAGGGAGGAAAGAGAAATGGAGAAAGGGACAAATGAAGGAAGGACAGAGAAAGGGAGAGCAGGACGAAGGAAGGAAGGACAGAGAAAGGGAGGGAGGAAAGAAGGAAGGAAGGAAGGAAGAAAGGAAGGAAAGAGAAAGGGAGAGAGGGACAAAGGAAGGAAAAAAAGGAAGGAAGGAAGGAAGGAAGGAAGGAAGGAAGGAAGGAAGGAAAGAGAAAGGAAGGGAAGAAAGAAGGAAAGAAGGAAGGAAGGAAGGAAAGGGAGAGCAGGACAAAGGAAGGAAGGAAGGAAAGAAAGAAAGAACGAAGGAAGGAAGTACAGAGAAAGGGAGAGAGGGACAAAGGAAGGAAGGAAGGAAAGAGAAAGGAAGGGAAGAAAGAAGGAAAGAAGGAAGGAAAGGGAGAGCGGGACAAAGGAAGGAAGGAAGGAAAGAAAGAATGAAGGAAGGAAGTACAGAGAAAGGGAGAACGGGACAAAGGAAGGAAGGAAGGAAGGAAGGAAGGAAGGAAGGAAGGAAGGAAGGAAGATAGGAAGGAAGGAAGGAAGGAAGGAAGGAAGGAAGGACAGAAAAAGGGAGGGAGGAGGGGATGAAGGGAGGAAGGACAGAGAAAGGGAGGGAGGAAAGAAGGAAGGGACAAAGGAAGGAAAAAAGGGAGAGAGGGACAAAGGAAGGAAAGACGGCAGTAATGAAGGAGGACAGAGGAAGGGAGGGAGCGATAAAGGAAAGAAGAAAGGAAGGAAAGAGAAAAGGAGGAAGGAAGGATAGAGAAAGGGAGGGAGGAAAGAAGGAAGAAAGGAAGGAAAGAAAAAGGGGGAGAGGGAGAAAGGAAGGATGGAAGGAAGGACAGAGAAAGGAAGGGAGCATAGGGAAATGCAGGGAGGATAGAAGGAAAAAAAGAAAGAAGAAAGGACAGAGAATGGGAGGGAGGAAAGAAGGAAGTGGGGAAGGAAGGAAGGAAGGAAGGAAGGAAGGAAGGAAGGAAGGAAGGAAGGAAGGAAGGAAGGAAGGAGAAAGGGAGGGAGAGAGAGAGACAAAGGTAGGAAGGAAGGAAAGAGAAAGAGAAAGGGAGGGAGGGATGAAGGAAAGAAGTAAGGAAGGAAACAAGGAAGGAAGAAGAGAGAATGAAAGGGATGGACGAAGGAAAGAAGGACAGAGAAAGGGAGTGAGGAAAGAAGGAAGGAGCAAAGAAAGGAAAGGAAGGAAGGATGGAAGGAAGGACAGAAAGGGATTGAGGAAGGAAGGAAGGAAGGAAGGAAGGAAGGAAGGAAGGAAGGAAGGAAGGAAGGAAGGAAGGAAGGAAGGAAGGAAAGAAAGAAGGAAAGGAAGTAAGGACAGAGAAAGGGTGGGAGGGAGGAAAGGAAGGTGCGAGGAAGGGAGAGAAGGAAGGACAGAGAAAGGGAGGGAGGGACAAAGGAAAGGAGGAAGGAAGAAAGGAAGGAAAGAATGACAGAGAAAGGGTGGGAGGAAAGAAGGAAGGTAGGAAGGAAGGACAGAGAAAGGGAGGGAGGATGGGAGGAAGGACAGAGAAAGGGAGGAAAGAAAGAAGGAAGGAACAAAGGAAGGAAAAAGAAAAAGGGAGAGAGAGACAAAGGAAGAAAGGACGGCAGGAAGTAAGGAAGGAAAGAAAAAGGACGAGAGGAACAAAGGAAGGAAGGAAGGATAGGAAGGGAAGGAAGAAGGAAGGAAGGATGGAAGGATAGAGAAAGGGAGGGAGGGAGGGAGGAAGGAAGGACAGAGAATGGCAGGGAGGAAAGAAAGAAGGAAAGAAAGAAAAATGGAGAGACGGAGGAAGGAAGGGAGGAAAGAAGGAAGGAGGGAGGGAAGGAAGGAAGGACTGAAAACGGGAGGGAAGGACGAAGGAAAGAAAGAAGGGAGGAAGGAAAGAAAGAAGGGAGGAAGGAAAGAAGAAAGGAAGCAAGCAAAGTAGGAAGGAAGGATGGAAGGAAGGAAGGAAGATAGGATAGAGAAAAGGAGGGAGGGCTGAAGGAAAGAGGGAAGGAAGGAAGCAAAGAAGGAAGCGAAGGAAGGAAGGAAAGAAGGAAGCAAAGAAGGAAGGAAGGAGTGAAGGAAGGACAGAGAAAGGGAGGACGGAAGGAAGGAACATCAGAGAAAGGGAGGGAGTGATGAAGGAAAGAAGGAAGGGAGGAATGAGGGAAGAAAGGATATAGAAAGGGAGGGAGGGACTTAGGAAAGAAGGTAGGAAGAGGAGAGAAAGAGGAAGGAAAGAAGGACGGAAGGAAGGAAGGAAGGAAGGAAGGAAGGAAGGAAGGAAGGAAGGACAGAGAAGGGAGTGAGGAAGGAAAGAAGGAAGGAATCGGAGGAAGGGAGGAAGGAAAGAAAGAAAGAGAAAGGGAGAGATGGACAAAGGAAGGAAGGAAGGAAGGAAGGAAGGAAGGAAGGAAGGAAGGAAGGAAGGACAGAGAATGGGAGGGAGGGAGGGAGGGAGGGAGGGAGGGAGGGAGGAAGGAAGGAAGGAAGGAAAGAAAGAAAGAAAAAGGGAGGGAGGGAGGGAGGGAGGGAGGGAGGGAGGGAGGGAGGGAAGGAAGGACAGAGAAAGGGAGGGACGACCGAAGGAAAAAGGGAAGGAAGGACAGAGAAAGGGAGAGAGCGAGGGAGCGAGAGAGGAAGGAAGGAAGGAAGGAAGGAAGGAAGGAAGGAAGGAAGGAAGGAAGGAAGGAAGGAAGGAAGGAAGGAAGGAAGGAAGGAAGGAAGGAAGGAAGGAAGGAGAATGGGAGAGTGGGAGAAACCAAGGAAGGAAGGAAGGACAGAGAAAGGGAGGGAGGAAAGACAGAAGGAGGGAAGGAAGCAAGTAAGGAAGGAGGGAGGGAAGGAAGGATAGAGAAAGGGAGGGAGGAAGGAAAGATGGAAAGATGGATGGAAGGAAGGAAGGAAGGAAGGAAGGAAGGAAGGAAGGAAGGAAGGAAGGAAGGAAGGAAGGAAGGAAGGAAGGAAGGAAGGAAAGAAAGAAAAAGGGAGAGTCTGTGATTAAGGTGAATGTGCTGCCAAAGATGCGACCAGAAGGAGGAGGAGTATCAGGAAGATTGGATTAAATTTAATGATCACTTAAATATGTTAAGTTAACTGAAAACAGCTTGCAGATACTTAATTGGTTTAGGATTTAGTGTTAAGTTAAGTGAATATGTTTAATTTCACAATGTGAAGATCTAAGGATGTTAATGCTTAAGTTAAATTATATAAGAACTGTGATTTGGAAAACCGTTAAAAGGACATGCAATGAAATTCAACCAAGGGGAAGCGAGGAAGTCACTTCACAATGTTAATAAGTGTAATTTTTAATAAGGCTATGATTTATGTTTGTTTGTTTGTCTTATGTGTCTGTTTGTTTATAATGTTGTGAAAACCAATAAAAAAATTGGGGAAAAAAAAGAAAAAGGGAGAGAGGGACAAAGGAAAGCAGGAGGGAAGGACAGAGAAAGGGAGGGAGGAAGGAAGAAAAGAAGGAAGGAAGGAGGGAAGGAATAAAGGACAGAGAAAGGGAGGGATGGAGGGAGGGAGGGAGGGGGGAAGGAAGGAGGGAAAGAAGGAAGGAAGGACAGAGGAAGGGAGGAAAGGAGGAAGGGAGGAGCAAAGGAAGGAAGGAAGGAAGGAAGGAAGGAAGGAAGGAAGGAAGGAAGGAAGGAAGGAAGGAAGGAAGGAAGGAAGGACAGAAGAAGGGAGGAATGGACGAAGTAAAGAAGGAAGGAAGGAAGGAAGCAAAGAAGGAAGGACAGGAAAAGGGAGGAAGGAAGGAGGGAGGGAGGGACAAAGGAAAGATGGAAAGAAGCAAGCAAGGAAGTACGGAAGTAAAGCAAGAAAGAAAAAGGGAGAGAGTGACAAAGGAAGGCAGGGGAACAAAGGAATGATAGGAGAAAGGGAGGGAGGGAGGGAGGGAGGGAGGGAGGGAGGGAGGGAGGGAGGGAGGGAGGGAGGAAAGAAGGAAGGAAGGAAGGAAGGAAGGAAGGAAGGAAGGAAGGAAGGAAGGAAGGAAGGAAGGAAGGACAGAGAAAGGAAGGAAGGAGAAAGGTAGAGAAGGACAAAGGAAAGATGGAAGGAAGGAAGGAAGGAAGGAAGGAAGGAAGGAAGGAAGGAAGGAAGGAAGGAAGGAAGGAAGGAAGGAAGGAAGGAAGGAAGGAAGGAAGGAAGGAAGGAAAGATGGAGAGACGAACAAAGGAAGGAAGGAAGGACAGAGAAAGGGAGGGAGGAAAGAAGGAAGAAAGGAAGCAGTGAGGCAGGGAAGAAAGGACAGAGGAAGGAAAGAAGGAAGGAAGGAGGGAAGGACAGAGAAAAAGAGGGACAGAGGTGTTGGGATACCATCTGAGCCCCCAAGCCGGCTGCCGGACGATCCATCGACCTCCCGTGGACGTGCAGTATCAGCAATTAGCGACACCAAGCCTCAGAAACAGATTGCCACATTCTTAGGCTGGTGCACACTCTGTCAGCAGAATTCACACAGCAAAAGTTGCACTCAGGAGGGTATCATTTAGAATGTTTATTCAGTGTTGGTCAGAAGAAAGAACAAACATGACTGCCTGCCAGCGTGTTCTGGCGCAGAGCAGAGAAAAAAACGAAAGCAATAGCAAACATAAACATCCTGAGAACAGGAAATACGCAGACTCTGTGACTCACAAGCCTGCTCTCTCTTAAGGTGGAACGGAAATATCCTAACAAGAGGGACGGAGGAAGAATGGAAAGAGGAAGGAAGGAAGAATGGAAAGAGGAAGGAAGGAAGGAAGGAAGGAAGGAAGGGAGGGAGGGAGGGAGGGAGGGAGGGAGGGCTGAGGAAGGGAGGAATGGACGAAGTAAAGAAGGACAGAAGGAAGGAAGTACAGAGAAAGGGAGGGAGGGATGAAGGAAGGGAGGAAGGAAGGAGGGAAGGAAGGAAGGACAGAGAAAGGAAGGGAGAAAAGGAGGGAGGGAGGGAGGGAGGGAGGAAGGGAGGAAGGAAGGACTGAAGTAAAGAAAGAATAAAAGGAGAGAGGGAGAAAGGAAGGAAGGAGGAAAGGACAAAGAAAGGGAAGGAAGTAAGGAGGAAGGAAGTACAGAGAAAGGGAGGGACAAAGGGAGGGAGGAAGGAAGGGGAGAAGGATAGAGAAAGGGAGGAAGGGAAAGAGGAAGGGAGGAAGCAAAGAAGGGAGGAAGGACAGAGAAAAAGAGGGAGGGATGAAGGAAGCATGGAAAGAAGGAAGGAAGCATGGAAAGAACGAAGGAAGGACAGAAATGGGAGGGAGAGCACTTCTGGCTGGTAGCCCGGTAATGGTAGACAGGAGTTCTTTTGGCTGAAAAAGCCCCAGCGCAGTGAAGCAAGGGGAGACCGCAAGAGCGATGCGGTGCCCCCCAAAAAACTCAGATCAAGTGTTCTGTGGACCTGGTGTTCCGGTGGGTGCCTTTTGCCGACTCCCCCACTCCCGGGTAAGCTCATAAAGAGCCCCGAGAGCAAGTGGGGTTGGAGACGCAGCACAGCGGAAATGACTCACTTTCTTCACAGTGCAAAGCTCCGAGTTTGGCGATTGTGAGTGGCCAATTCCTCCCAAAAAGAATAAAGAAAATTTGGAACTGTGAGTAAAAGTTTAAGCTTAAATCAGATTATTTTTGGGACCAGAAAGGTATTTTAAAACGGAGTTCGATCCCTTCTGCTGAATCAAAGGAGAGTCGGTTACTGTGGACCGAAGCACTAAGTGGGAAAAGACTGTTTGAAAGTTTTCAAGTAAATCCTAAAACCCTCCTTCTTCAGGGCAAAGGGGAGGAAAAAAAATTCTAACTTTAAGAACCCTGTGAGACTGTGTACTAAATCAAAGAGGCTCCATCATTCTGCAGAGGACCTCCTGGTAGGGGAAAGGCTAGACTCCATTGTGACATCACAATGGAAGAGGAAACAATCAACTTTCGTTTCAAGTGACTTTGACACACTGTATCCTGCCGCTGTTTGGACTTGCTTTTAAGTAGCAAAAAGTATCTGGTACCTCCAGAACTGCCTTTCAAACACCAAAAGGGATTGAGAATTATTTTTTTTTTACAGTCTGCCTTTCAGTAATAAGGATCTGGGAGGCTGCTGCCTACCTGAAACTGACTCCTGTGGGATTGTCTTGGGAAGCTGTTTTTCTCTTTCCCCCCCACCTATTGTGGGATTGACCTTGAAATTCCTGAGCAACTATGTGTGCTGATAAAACAGACAAGGGAGCAGTAAGAAGCTCTAGAAGTGCAGCTTCTGAGGACTCTGTAAGGCAACTGTTGTCTGAAATTTAAGATAATACAAATCGTAATACAGAGGAATAAAAAGTTTGAAGATTTAAGTGCGGAGTTGAAAGAGGTGAAGACTGAGGTTACAACTCATGAGACAAGGTTGACACAGCTTGAGACAGTTAGAGTCACTGATTTGGAAAGATTACAATATGAAAATTCAAATTTGATTGCATTTCTTCAGATGAAGGAACGGGAAACCCATCTAAGATTGAGAGGTGTCCCTCAACAAAAAGAAGATCAACTCAAGAAGATCAACTCAAAGAGTGGTTGACAGATCAATTTGTGGCGTGGTGGGACTTGAAAAAGGAAGAAGTTGGTTTGTGGATAGAAAAGGTCTATAGATTTGGCCCCCCAAAAGATTCAAAAATTACCTATGATTGTATAGTGGTCTTCAAGACCAAAGAACAGAGACACCATTTTGGGGCTGCATTACGAAAAAAGTTTGAAAATTCAGGACAAAGCCATCGTCCTCTTTAAAGATATCCCTAGACACTTCCTGAGCCTGAGATCTAATTTACACAGATTTGGCTACATTTTGAGGAGGAAAAAATATTTTCTTCAGGTGGGAATTCCCAGAGGGTCTCTCCTTCAAATATGGAGGAAGAAAGCAAAGAATTAGGATGGTTGGAGAGAAAGACAGATTTCTGCAAAAGTACTCGGTTGAACTTGGATTGGAAAGCCCACAGCTGCCAGGGGTGGGAGCGGTGACCCCCTAATTTATCATTATGGCTTTGAGAATTTATTCTTGGAATGTAAATTCAAGTCTCCTCAGAAAAGGAAGCAGGTTTACCATGTTTTGGCAAAGCAGAATTTGGATGTAATTTGTTTTCAGGAAACACATATTACAAGGCTACATAGAAAAATTTTATCCAATAAAAAACTTGGTCAAGAATTTATCTCATCAGACAAAGTGAAAAAAGAGGAGTGGTTTTCTATGTCAAAGAAAAATGGAATCCAAAATTGATTTTCAAGGACGAGGAGGGAAGATACATTGCAGTGGATATTACAGCACAAGGCGATAAATATTTGTTACTGGGAATCTATGCACCTAATGATGGCAAAGCAGAATTCTTTAAGAATTTGGAAACAAGTCTTTTGGAACATTTTGATTATAAATTAATTTTAATGGGAGATCTGAATGGAGTGGCATCCACTTTAATGGACAGAAATCAGATACAGAAAATACTGAATGCTGGCAGACTACCTAAGACTTTTTTTTTTAATAACTGATAAATTTGACATGTCGGATATATGGAGAGTTAGAAATCCAACTGAAAAAGCCTACACATTCTGGGACTTCCGGAGGCGGCGCGAAGGGTAATGGCTGCCCTTTCCTAACCGGGAAGGGAGCTCCGTCCGAGAACGGGTCGTCCGCTACGGCGAAGCGGAGACCCACACCGGAAAACTGCAGGCGGCAGAAGCCTGCAGCCTTGGGACCCGGCGGGCGCCAGAAGCTGCCCCCGAAACGTTGAAGGAACCCCGTAAGGGGCTCCGGATCGCGGAGGAGGCAGCGGCGCTGAGGGTCATTCCGCAATCGGCGGAGAGAAGCCGCGAAGCCATTGCCGTTGAACGCCGACCTTTCTTCCTGGATTTGGCTTTTAAAACACAGCAATCCGTGAGTAATAGAGACTTTTAATCAATTGGAGACCAATTTGAGACTAAAGTAATTGAATTTGGCTGAAAGCGGAGGACGAAAAAGAAAAAGGAAGTCCGTCTTCCGCCGCCATTGAACTTGAACGCAAAGAGCAGGAGGAGTGGAGGCTGTGAGTAAACTTTTTATTGATTGGATCTGAGCATTTACTGAGCTGTATTTAAAGACTGAAAAGGAGTTTAAGCATTGGATCTATGTGTTAGCATGGACTTTGAAATCTTTTTCTGCTGAAGTTACAATTTAAAGAAGGAAACCAGGGCTGGAACTGCCTGGCAACAGTAGCAATCAGTTTGCAGACCCAAGCATCTTGATACACAAACTGGGAAAATTTGAGAGGTTTGGACTTTGTTACTTTATAACATCAACTGAAGTACCAGTAAGCACTGTTTTGAGACATTGTGTTTTTATAATACCAACTCTGCTTAAAACTTAACATTGGAAGGTTTTTGGACTTTAATCTTTATTTTTGGGTAATCCTTCCTGAGAAGACATTTTAGGCTCCCCCTAGAGGTTTTTGGACTTAACGGCAGTGATATTGTTTTACTTTCTATTTCTTGGCCTGCCGGCTGAGTGTTGCACCTGGGCCGTCTTTTTCTCATGGGAACAACTCAGCTTGACCTTGACTATTAGATAAGTTTGGAATGAGTGGCGCAAAGAAAAAGGAGACTAAGGAAAAAGAACAAAGACCAAGAACGAGACAAACAACTTTAGCCTCAACTTTACAGCAACGTAGATCGTCTGTGCCTATCTTGCACTCTGAGGAAGAAGCTGCCTCCTTGCCACAGGCAGGGGGAGGAGAGACAGAGGAATTACAGTTGGAGGATATGGCTTCAGGATCAGCCTCTTCCATTCTAGAAAAAATCTATGAAAAATTGGAATCTTTGGACAAGAGAGTGGAATCTTTGGACAAAAAGGCTGATGAGCAAACTGCGAAAATAGATCAGAACACAGAATGTCTAAATAGAATAACTGGGCAAGTGGCACAGAACACTCAATCGATTGCAAAATTGGAGGAGGCTTCAGGGGAAAACAGAAAACTGGCTGAAGACACTAGCCAAAGACTTGGACAGTTGGAAAAGATCGGTATCTGAAGTAGAAGAAGATAAACTGGCTGAGTTCCTGACCAAAATATTTTCTGTGCAGTGGAAACTTGAGGAAAAAGACTTTAAAATTACATCAGCTTTTAGGCTGGGAAGATTGATAAGAAAAGACAAGCCCAGAGACTGCTTGATAACACTGAGATCAAAGGAGGAAAGGGACAAGATTTTGGGCCTACATTACAGAAATTCACTGGATATTCTGGGCAAAAGAATTGAAATTTACAAGGATATTCCTAGACAGCTTTTGGATTTGAGATCCGAATACTCGGAACTAGCAAAACTATTGAGGAGCAACTCAATCATCTTTAGGTGGGATTTCCCTCAAGGATTATCGTTTACTTTTAGAGGGAGGAAGATTAGAATTAGAACATTGGAAGACAGAGACAAATTTTTGAACCAGTACGGAGAAGACCTTCACAAAGGACTTGGATCATTGCCGGAGCCCGGAGCACCAAAGGAACTGGCACCCTTGGATGACAAAGTACCACCCCCTGAAAAATAACCAGATTTATACAGGATGTCTCTGCAACTTCTGAGTTGGAACATAAATGGCTGCAACATTCCCGAGAAAAGGAAGAAAATCTTTCACATATTAAAAAAGGAACAATTGGACATTATTTGCTTGCAAGAAACACATGTGACTAGGCTCCATAGAAAAGTTTTGGTAAATAAAAGACTCGGCCAGGAATTTATATCTTCAGACAGAGTAAAGAAGAGAAGGGTGGTGATATATGCAAAGGAGAGCCTTTCACCCAAATTATTATTTAAAGACGAACAAGGCAGAATTTGGGCAGTCGAAATACAGTATCAAGGAGAAAAAATTTTGTTATTAGGAATTTATGCACCAAATGAAGGGAAATCGGAATTTTATAAGAAGTTGCATGAGAGCATGCTGGAATATCTGGACTTTGACAACATCATCATGATGGGAGATATGAACGGGATTGTATCAACCAACATGGATAAGTCGCAAAGTCAAAAAGTTACCAAAGATGGCAGACTACCAAAGACCTTTTTTGAAATGACAGACAACATGGACTGGATTGACATTTGGAGAATGAGAAACCCCTTGGAAAAGGAAGGAACATTCTTCTCTGAAGCCCATCTGACTTGGACAAGAATCGACCAAATATGGATTACTAGATGTCTGGCACCTAAGGTCAGAAAAGTGGAAATCTGCCCAAAGACCTGCTCCGACCATAACGCTTTGAAAATGGATTTGATATTATTACCAACCGGCTCCTTTCGATGGAAGATGAATGACAATTTATTTAGAGATCAGGACATCATTAAAAAGGCCCAAAAAGTTTTGAAAGACTATTTTGAAATAAATTTGAATACAACGGTGGAAAAAAGAACAATTTGGGACGCAAGCAAAGCGGTGATGAGAGGGTTCTTAATACAACAGAATGCTATCAAGAAAAGGAAACAAAATGAAAAGAAAGATAAGATTTTGGAAAAAATAAAAGAATTAGAAAATAAGCTAAGAGGAAACCCGAAGTCGCAGCCGATTCTGAGAGAAATTAAACTCCATCAGGCACAATATTCTAAACTGATAAATCAGGAAATAGAATGGAAGATTAAGTCAATGAAACAAAAAACGTTTGAATCGGCAAATAAATGTGGGAAACTGCTGGCCTGGCAGTTGAAGAAGAGACAAAAGTTGAATACAGTTACAAATTTAGAAATTGAAGGAAGAAATATTCAGAACCCTGTGGAAATCAGAAAATCTTTTCAGAAATACTTCAAGAAACTATATACTCAAGGGCCGCAAAATGAGGTTGAGATTGAACAATTTTTGAAAAAAAAACAGTCTTAAAAAATTTACACAAGAAAATAGACTACTCCTGAACAGTCAAATAACACAACAAGAAATTGAACATGCCATTCAGAACATGAAGTTGGGCAAATCTCCAGGACCAGATGGTCTGACCTCCAAGTATTACAAGACAATGAGTGACTATTTGATTCAACCTTTGATGGAGGTCAGCAATGAAATTCTGGAGGGAAAGAAGGCGCCGGAATCGTGGAAGGAAGCTTTTATCACGTTGATACCAAAATCAGAAACTGAAAAGACACAACTGAAGAACTATCGCCCCATCTCCCTTTTAAATGTGGATTACAAAATATTTGCTGATGTTTTAGCAGGCAGACTTAAAAGAGTTCTGAATGAAGTAATTCATAAGGACCAGGCTGGCTTTCTCCCAGGTAGACAGATGTTTGAAAACACAAGGAACATTATTGACATTTTGGAACTTTTGCAAACAGATATAAACACTAAAGCAGTGCTGATATTTATAGACGCGGAGAAGGCCTTTGACAACATTTCTTGGAAATTTATGAAGGGAAATTTAAAAGAAATGGGAGCGGGGCGGGGTTTTGAAAATGGGATTGATGCAATATATTCAGAACAAAAAGCTAAATTGATAGTTAACAATGTGGTAACGGAAGAATTTAAAATTGAAAAAGGAACACGACAAGGCTGCCCGATTTCCCCTCTGTTATTTATCTCAGTTCTGGAGGTGCTCCTGAACTTGATTAGAGGTGACCGGCTGGTGCAGGGGATTCAGGTCGGAGCGAAACAATATAAACTTAAAGCTTTCGCAGATGACCTAGTTTTGACACTACAGGAGCCAGAATCTAGTACGAAAAGAGTACTACAATTGATACATGATTTTGGTCAGGTGGCAGGATTTAAGCTAAATAAACAAAAAACGAAGGTGTTAGGGAAAAATATGACAGACACAGAGTCAGAACGGTTTCAGAGAGAAACAGAATTATCATTGGTGAAAAGGGTAAAATACCTAGGGGTTAATATAACAGCCAAAAATCTGAGTCTATTTAAGGATAATTATGAAAAATGTTGGTCTGAAATTAAGAGAGACTTGGAAAGTTGGGCAAAACTGAAGCTTTCTTTGTTAGGCCGAATTGCTGCAATTAAGATGAATGTGCTGCCAAAGATGTTGTTCTTGTTTCAAACATTGCAAATTGTGGACAAAACAGAGTGTTTCCGGAAGTGGCAGAGAGATATTTCCAAATTTGTCTGGCAGGGCAAAAAGCCCAGAATCAAGTTTAAGATATTAACAGACGCAAAGGAAAGAGGGGGCTTTGCCCTGCCAGACTTAAGGTTGTATTATGAAGCCGCAGGTTTCTGCTGGCTAAAAGATTGGCTACTTCTTGAAGACACTGATGTGCTAGATTTGGAAGGTTATAACAATGCTTTTGGTTGGCATGCATATTTGTGGTATGACAAAGTTAAGATCAATAAGGCCTTTAAGAACCATATTGTCAGAAAAGCAGTGTTTAATGTCTGGACAAAATATAAAGACTTATTGGAAAATAAAACTCCAAGGTGGCTATCACCTTTGGAAGCTAAGGCCCGAAAAAGAACCAATATGGAAGCCTATTGGCCAAAATATTGGGAACTGTTAGAAAAAGACGGAGATAATTGGAAATTGCAGAGTATGGAGAAAATGAAGGATAAAGTGCGAGACTGGTTACACTACGCTCAGATTAAAGAAATTTTTAAAAGTGATAAAAAGCTAGGGTTCCAGGTGGAGAAATCGAAGTTGGAAACAGAATTGCTAGAACCTAAGACTAAGGTACTTTCAAGAATGTATAACTTGCTGTTGAAATGGAACACACAAGACGAAATGGTTAAGTCCGCTATGATAAAATGGGCACAGGATATTGGGCATAACATTATGTTTGAGGATTGGGAAAGGTTGTGGACCACTGGGTTGAACTTTACTGCATGTAATGCTTTGAAAGAAAATGTAATGAAAATGATATACAGATGGTACATGACCCCAGTTAAACTTGCCAAAATATACCATTCGTCAGATAACAAATGCTGGAAATGTAAAGAAAACGAAGGAACATTCTACCACCTCTGGTGGACTTGCCCTAAAGTGAAGGCCTTCTGGGAAATGATATATAATGAGTTGAAAAAGGTATTTAAGTATACCTTTACCAAGAAACCAGAGGCCTTCCTCCTGGGCATTGTCGACCAGAAGGTGTTAAAGAAAGATAGAACATTTTTCATGTATGCAACAACAGCAGCAAGGATCCTACTAGCTAAGACTTGGAAAACTCAAGATCTACCCACACTGGAAGAATGGCAGATGCAACTGATGGACTATATGCAACTGGCGGAGATGACTGGCAGAATCCGAGACCTGGGAGAAGAAAGGATTGAAGAAGATTGGAAGAAATTTAAGATTTATTTACAAAAATATTGTGACTTAATGGAATGTTAAGAAGGATGCTTGGTTATAAATAATTGGCCATCACTAAAATAGATCAGGATTTGATGATAAGAGAGATTAAGAGAAACAAATTTGCAGGAGAATTATTTTATTGTAATTAAATAAGCGGTTACAAAATTTGGAAATAAGATGATAATTTGCTTGACAAAAATTTATTAATGATGTAAATGGGAGCGGGAGGCGTGAGGAAGCTTAAGGATGATACGAAATTTTGTTAAAACAAAGCAACATTGTTTATTATTATTGTACTTTTTTTTCTAAAAACCCTAATAAATATTTATATAAAAAAAATATGAAAAAGCCTACACATTCTATTCAGATGCAAATTAATCATTTTTGAGAATCAATTATTTATGGATATCCAGAGACTTGGTTCCTAAAGTATCAAAAACAGAAATTTGTCCTAAAACCTGCTCAGACCACAACCCAGTTTTTATGGAAGTGAAAATGTTCTTACAGGGTTCCTTCAGATGGAGAATGAATGATGACTTGTTGAGGAGTGAACAAATTGTAAATAAAGCCCAAAAAGCCCTAAGGGATTATTTTGAAATTAATATGAACCAAGGAGTGGAAACAAGAGTTATTTGGGACGCCAGTAAAGCAGTAATGAGAGGATTCCTCATTCAACAAAATTCAATTAGGAGAAAGATACAGAATGAGAAAAAGGATAAAATTTTGGACCAACTAAAAGATAAAGTGAAGACCCTTAGAGGCAACCCAAAGAATTTGCAGACACAAAAGGAAATTAAAGCTTTACAAACTCAATATTCACAGATTATTAATCAGGAAATAGAATGGAAATTAAGGAGGATGAGACAAAGGAATTTTGAATCTGCAAATAAATGCGGGAAAATTTTAGCTTGGCAATTAAAAAAGAGACAAAAACAAAGTACGACCACAAATATTGTATCAGAAGGAAAGTCTTTTGAGAACCATGTGGACATAGGAAGATGTTTCCAGAATTATTATAAACAACTGTATAAAAAGGGTAAAGAAGACAAAGTTGACATTGAGCATTTTATTAGAATTAATGAAGAGAAAGGGAGGCAGGGACAAAGGGAGGAAGGAGAGAAGGACAGAGAAAGGGACGGAGGAAGGGAGGGAGGGAGGGAGGGCAGAGAAAGGGAGGGAGGGGCTAAGGAAGGAAGTAACAACAGAGAAAGGGAGGGAGGGATGAAGGAAGGACAGAGAAAAGGAGGGAGGGAGGGAGGAAGGATAGGGAAAGGGAGGGAGGAAAAAAGGAAACGAGGAAAGGAAGGACAGACAGGGAGGAAGAAAGGATGGATGTTAGGAAGGAAGGAAGGAATGAAGGAAAGAAAGAGAATGGGAGAGTGGGAGAAACGAAGGAAGAAGGAAGGAAAGGAGGGAGGAAGGGAGGAAGGAAAAAAGGATGGAATTAAAGAAAGAAAGAAAAAAGGAGAGAGGGGGAAAGGAAGGAAGGAGGGAAGGACAGGGAAAGGGAGGAAAGAAGGAAGGACGGAAGGAAGTACAGAGAAAGAGGGGGAGGGAGGGAGGGAGGGAGGGAGGGAGGGAGGGAGGGAGGAAGGAAGGAAGGAAGGAAGGAAGGAAGGAAGGAAGGAAGGAAGGAAGGAAGGAAGGAAGGAAAAAGGGAGAGAGGGACAAAGGACAGAGGAAGGGAGGGAAGGGGCGAAGTAAAGAAGAAAGGAAGCAAAGAAGGAAGGACGGAAGGACGGAAGGAAGGAACAGAACGAAAGGGAGGGAGGGATGATGGAAAGAAGGAAGGGAGGAATGAGGGAAGGAAGGACAGAGAAAGGGAGGAAAGAAGGAAGGCTGGAAGGACGGAAGGAAGGGGGAGAAAGTGAGAGAGGGACAAAGGAAAGACGGAAAGTAGGAAGCAAGGAAGGAAGGAAGGAAGGAAAGAGAAAGGGAGAGAGGGAGGAAGGGAGAAGGGAGGGAGGAAGGACGGGAATGAAGGAAGAAATGAAAGAAAGAAAAAGAGGGAAGATGGATAAAGGAAGGAAGGAAGCAAAGAAGGAAGGAAGGTATGAAAAAGGGAGAGAGGGACAACAAAAGGAAGGAAGGAAGCCCAGAGAAAGGGAGGGAGGAAAGAAGGAAAGAAACAAGGAAGGAAGTACAAAGAAAGGGAGCGAGGGATGAAGGAAAGAAGGAAGGAAGGACGGAAAAAGAAAGGGAGAGAGGGATAAAGGAAGGAAGGAAGGAAGGAAGGAAGGAAGGAAGGAAGGAAGGAAGGAAGGAAGGAAGGAGGAAGGGATGGAGGGATGAAAGAAGGAAGGAAGGGAGGAAGGAGGCAAGGAAGGACAGAGAAAGGGAGGCAGGGACAAAGGGAGGAAAAATGAAGGAAGCAGAGAAGGATAGAGATAGGGAGGAAGGGAAGGAGGAAACAAGGAAGGAAAGAAGGAAGGAAGCAAAGAAGGAAGGAAGCAAGGAAGGAAAGAAAAAGGAAGAGAGGAACAAAGGAAGGATGGAAGGACAGAGAAAGGGAGGGAGGGGCGAAAGAAGGAGGGAAGGAAGGAAGCAAAAAAGGAAGGATGGAAGGAAGGAAGGACAGAAGGAAGGAAGAACAGAGAAAGGGAGAGGGAGGAAGGAAAGAAAGGGAGGGAGGAAGGAAGGACAGAGAAAGGGAGGGAGAAAAGAAGGAAGGAAGAAAGAAAGGAAGGGAGGAAGGAAGGACAGAGAAAGGGGGCATGGAAAGTAGGACGGAAGTAAAGAAAGAAAGGAAAAGGGAGCGGGAGACAAATAAGGAAGGAGGGAAGGAAGGAAGGAATGAAGGAGGGAAGGAAGGAAGGACTAATAAAGGGAGGGTGGGAGGGAGGAAGGTGGGAAGGAAGGAAGGACACAGAAAATGATTGAGGAAGGCAGGAAGGAAAGGAGGGAGGGAGGGAGGGAGGGAAAGAAGGATAGAGAAAAAGAGTTAGGGAGGGAGGAAAGAAGCACGCAAGCACAGAAAAAGGAAAGGAAGGAAGGAAGGCAAGACAAAGAAAGGGAGGCAGGGACAAAGGGAGGAAGGAAGGAGAGATGGACAGAGAAATTGAGGGAGGAGAGAAGGGAAGAACGACGGAAGGAAGGAATGATGGAATAAAGAAATGACAGAGAAAGGCAGGGACGAAGGAAGGAAGGAAGGAAGGAAGGAAGGAAGGAAGGAAGGAAGGAAGGAAGGAAGGAAGGAAGGAAGGAAAGAAAGAAAGAAAGAAAGAAAGAAAGAAAGAAAGAGAAAGAAAGAAAGAGGGACAAAGGAAGGAAGGACAGGGAAATGGAGGGAGGGAGGGAGGGAGGGAGGGAGGGAGGGAGGAAGGGAGGAAGGAAGGAAGGAAGGAAGGAAGGAAGGAAGGAAGGAAGGAAGGAAGGAAGGAAGGAAGGAGAGAGAAAGGGAAGGAGGAATGAAGGAAAGTTAGAGAAAGGGAGCTAGGGAGGGAGGGAGGAAGGAAGGAAGGAAAGAGAAAGGGAGAGAGGGACAAAGGAAGGGAGGGAGGGAGGGAGGGCGGACAGAGAAAGGGAGGGAGGGACAAAGGAAGGAAGGAAGGAAGGAAGGAAGGACAGATAAAAGGAGAGAGGGACGAAGGAAAGAAGGAAGGAAGGACAGAGGAATGGAGAGGGGAAAGAAGGAAAGAAGGAAGAAAGGAAGGACAGGGAAAGGGAGGAGGGACGAAGGAAGGTTAGGAAAGGGAGGGAGGAGGAAAGATGGAAGGAAGGTAGGAGAAAGGGAGAGAGGGAGAAAGGGAAGATGGAAGGAAGGAAAGACAGAAGGAAGGAAGGAAGGAAGGAAGGAAGGACAAGGATAGGCAGTAGGGACGAAGGAAGGTTAGGGAAAGGGAGGGAGGGAGGGAGGAAAGAAGGAAGGAAAGAAGGAAGGAGAAAGGGAGAGACGGACAAAGGAAGGGAGGGAGGATAGAGAAAGGGTTTGAGGGACGAAGGAAAGAAGGAAGGAAGGATTGAAGGAAGGAAGGAAGGAAGGAAGGAAGGAAGGAAGGAAGGAAGGAAGGAAGGAGAAAGTGTGGACGGAAGGAAGGATGGAAGGGAGGAAGGAAGGACAGATAAAAGGAGAGAGGGACGAAGGAAGGAAGGACAGAGGAATGGAGGGGGGAAAGAAGGAAGGAAGTAGGGAAGGGCCAAGAAAGAGAGGGAGGAAAGAAGGAAGGAAGGAAGGACAGGGAAAGGGAGGAGGAATGAAGGAAGGTTAGGGAGAGGGAGGGAGGGAGGGAGGGAGGGAGGGAGGGAGGAAGGAAGAAAGGAAGGACAGGGAAAGGGAGGAGGAATGAAGGAAGGTTAGGGAAAGGGAGGGAGGGAGGGAGAGGGAGGGAGGGAGGGAGGGAGGGAGGAAGGAAGGAAGGAAGGAAGGAAGGAAGGAAGGAAGGAAGGAAGGAAGGAAGGACAAGGATAGGCAGGAGGGACGAAGGAAGGTTAGGGAAAGGGAGGGAGGCAGGGAGGAAAGAAGGAAGGAAAGAAGGAGAAAGGGAGAGACGGACAAAGAAAGGAAGGGAGGGAGGATAGAGAAAGTGATTGAGGGACGAATGAAAGAAGGAAGGAAGGATTGAAGGAAGGAAGGAATTAAGGAAGGAGAAAGGGAGGGAGGGAGGGAGGGAGGGAGGGAGGGAGGGAGGGAGGGAGGGAGGGAGGAAGGAAGGAAGGAAGGAAGGAAGGAAGGAAGGAAGGAAGGAAGGAAGGAAGGAAGGAAGGAAGGAAGGAAGGAGAATGTGAGGATGGAAGGAAGGACGGAAGGGAGGAAGGGCAGAGAAAGAGAGGGAGGGATGAAGGAAGGAAGGAATGGAGGGAGGGAGGAAGGGAAGGAAGGGAGGGAAGGAAGGAAGGAAGGAAGGAAGGAAGGAAGGAAGGAAGGAAGGAAGGAAGGAAGGAAGGAAGGAAGGAAGGAAGAAGGAAGGAAGAAAGAAAGAAAGAAAGAAAGAAAGAAAGAAAGAAAGAAAGAAAGAAAGAAAGAAAGAAAGAAAGAAAGAAAGAAAGAAAGAAAGAAAGAAAGAAAGGAGAGAGGGATAAAGGAAGGAGGAGGGAAGGAAGGAAAGAGTATGGGAGAGTGGTAGAAATGATGGAAGGAAGGAAGTATAGAGAAAGGGAGGGTAGGACAAGGGAGAGAAGGAAGGAAGGAAGGAAGGAAGGAAGGAAGGAAGGAAGGAAGGAAGGAAGGAAGGAAGGAAGGAAGGAAGGAAGGAAGGAAGGAAGGAGAAAGGAAAGAAGTAAAGAAGGAAGGAAGGAAGGAAGGAAGGAAGGAAGGAAGGAAGGAAGGAAGGAAGGAAGGAAGGAAGGAAGGAAGGAAGGAAGGAAGGACAGAAAAAGGGGCAAAGTAAAAAAGGAAGGAAGGAAGGAAGTAAAGAAGGAGGATGGAAGGAAGGGAGGACGGAAGGAAAGAAAGAAAAAAAGGAGAGAGGGACAAAGGAGGGAAGGGCAGAGAAAGGGAGGGAGGAAAGAAGGAAGGAAGGAAGGAAGGAAGGAAGGAAGGAAGGAAGGAAGGAAGGAAGGAAGGAAGGAAAGAGAAAAAGTGGGGAGGGAGGAACAAAAGAAGGAAGGAAGCAAAGAAAGAAAAAGGGAGAGAGGGATAAAGGAAGGAAGGAAGGAGGAAGGAAGGAAGGAAGGAAGGAAGGAAGGAAGGAAGGAAGGAGGGAGGGAAGGAGAAAGGGAGAGCGTGAGAAAGGGACGAAGGGACGAAGGAAGTACAAGGAAAGGAAGGAAGGACAGAAAGGGACCTCCGGGTTTGGCGCCATCGATAATGGCTGAATTCCTCTGACTAAGAGGAATTTGCTCCGTGAAAATCGGGTCTGGCCGCTACGGCGAAAGCGGAGACCCTTCAGAAATCACAGGCGGGTGAAGCCTGTGAACGCGGGATTCGGCGGGCACCCTCAGCGCCTCTTCTACTCGCGGGGAAACCCATTCGCGGGGCTCCCTAGCAAAGTGGGGTGAGCAGCGCGGTGCTGTGAATCGACTGCTCTTTCCACGGAGTGAAGCCGCATAGCCGTTGCCGGAGAGCGTTGACTTTTTCTTGTGAACAAATGGATTTAAAAAGATACTACCCGTGAGTAGAACAATTGGATTTTAAAGATACTATTTGAAAATAGAACAGATTGGAACTTTTAAAAGAAGAAGCTTTAATTCAGAATTGTAGCGGGGAGGCATAAACAGGAAGTCCGCCTTCTGCTTTTGTAGATAGAACAAAGCAAAGAGGCTGCAAGCTAGAGTCTTGGAGAGCCGACTTGAAAGGATTAAAATCTCAACTTCTAAAATAGAAAACTCCCCCCTGGAGCAGGAGAAGAGGGGGGAGAAGTTTTGGACTATTTATACCTGCGAGAGAGAGGGAAGGAAATTAAAACTCCACTGCTCAGAACCTGGGAACGGGCTGCAAATTAGACAATAAGGCTGCCGTGTTTGGAATGCGCTCTGACTGTAAGCTGTCAAAAGAGAGATACATTGTGTCTAACTGTTTCTAATTGCTCCCTCTGATTTTAAAGGGGGGGGGGAAGGTAACGGAAAATTGAAACTAAATTTCTTTTTTTTTTTGAGTTATGCTTTAAAAGGAGATACTTTGGATAAATACAAGTATAGACTGCAACTGTTTCCCCCTAGAGGCAGTTGTGGAAACTGTAATAAGAATTGGACCAGAGGAATTTTCCATTAGAAAGATAAAACTGCCTGACTGTGGGATTGAACTTGGACTTTTTGAGTGTTATGGCAAATGGGAAAGAAAAAGTAGATTTATCAACAACGAGATCTGGGAAGCCTTGGCAGCGAAGAGCATCAGCATCCAGTCCTTCTGCCTCATTTGCAGCTGTACCAACTCAACCTAAACAAAGAGGAATGTCATCAGAAGAGGCTTTAGCGACGGTGCTAGGTAAGATAAATGAATCTTTGGAAAAACTCAGTAAAAAAGTAGATGAGACAAATGTAAAAGTTGATGCATCAAATGCCAAGGTGGATGCTGCAAATGCCAAAATTGATATAAATACAGAAAGTATAAATAGTCTGGGACAAAAGGTGAATACTAACATAGAAGCAATACAGAAACTGATACAGGACTCTGCCTCGACTCGTCAAATTGCAGAGGAAGCTAAGGAAAGAGTGGATGCTGTGGAAGTTAAAGTAACACAACTGGAAACAAAGAGTCCCAGATATACAGAGAAAAGTTGAGGATAACAGGCTGATTCTTTCTATGACTGAGCTCAAGGAAAAGCAGACGAACTTGAGGATTAGAGCCGTACCCGAATTGGAGAAAGATAGTTTGATATAATTTCTTACGCAGGAATTCGCAGAGTTTTGGAAGTTGGATTTGGAACAAGAAGGAGTGAAAATCGTGAGTGCCTTTAGGCTCGGAAGAGGAGGGAAGAAGAATAGAGTAAGAGACTGTTTGATTACCCTTTGATCCAAAAAAGAGAGAGAAAATTTTGGGTTGGCACTTCCAGAAACCTTTGGGAATATTGCAGTCAAGAGTGGAAATATTTAAAGATATCCTGAAATATATTTTGGACCTTAGGTCCAACTTTGGAGATTTGGTTGCTCTGCTGAGAAAGAATAGAATCATCTTTAGGTGGGAATTTCCTCAAGGCCTATCCTTTAGCTTTAAAGGAAGGAAAATAAAAATAAGATCAGTTGAAGATAAAGACAAACTTTTGAGCACCTACGAGGAGGATCTACAGAAGGGACTTGGAAAAGAACCAGGAGCAATGGACAGAGGATCACCAGACAGAGAATTAAAGCAAAGAGCACTGGACAAAAGATCACCCATACTGGACTTAGCAAAGCTAAATTTTGGATTGGATTACCCAGCGAAAGGGATACCAGCACCACCGTCAGAGCAAGAACAAGCACTGGGCGCAGTTGGAGGAGACTTAAAGTAACTACATCATGGCACTGCAAATATTAAGCTGGAATGTTAATGGGATGAACTCCCCTGAGAAAAGACGAAGAGTCTTTCATGTATTAAAAAAGGAACAATTGGACTTGATTTGCTTACAAGAAACACATGTGATAAGGCTAGACAGGAAAATATTGGTAAATAAAAGATTGGGACAGGAATTTATTTCATCAGACAAAGTAAAAAAAAGGGGAGTAGTACTTTACGCAAAGGAGAGCCTATCACCGAAATTTCTTTTTAAAGATGATCAAGGAAGATTTGTGGCAATTGAAATCCAATCGCAAGGAGAGAAGTTTTTGATATTAGGTATCTACGCACCAAATGAGGGAAAATCGGAATTTTTTAAGAAGTTACCTGAGACTCTGATGGATTATATGGATTATAATATGATTTTGATGGGGGATATGAATGGAGTGGTGTCTACAAACATGCATAAAGCACAGAGACAGGTAGTTACTAAGGATGGTTGATTGCCAAAGACTTTTTTTGATATGACGGACAATATGGACTTAGTTGATATTTGGAGAATTAAAAACCCTTTAGGAAGAGAGGGGCTTCTTAATACAGAAAAATAGTCAAGTAAGAAAAGAAAAAGAGACAAAGAAGGAACAGATCCTAACACAGATTATGGAAAATGAAAGAAAGTTGACTATCAACCCCAATGAGGAGATCGCAAAACAGAATATAAAGATATTACAAGCTAAATTTTCTACAATAATTGACCAAGAGGTAGAATGGAAAATTAAAATGATGAATCAGAGAACGTTTGAGTCAGCAAATAAGATAGGAAAATACCTGGCGTGGCAAATAAGAGAAAGAAGAAAACAAAATACGATTAGTAGGATAAGGGAAGGAGAAAGGATTGTGGAAGAGCCAAAAGAGATAAGATATTTCAAAAATATTACAAGGATTTATATAAAAGAGGAAAGGAAACAAAGCAAGAAATAGACCACTTTTTGCAAATGCATCACCTAAAACGAATTTCAAAAGAAGAAAATGAGATATTAGACCAGACAATTACTCAAGAGGAGATAAAAAAGGCTATTAAAAGGATGAAAAGTGGGAAAGTCCCAGGGCCAGATGGCCTTTCGGCCAAATACTATAAAACACTAAGTAACCAAATATCCCCAGTGCTAGGAGAAGTGATGAATAATATATTAAAGGAAGGAAGGATCCCGAACACCTGGAAGGAAGCATATATTACCTTGATTCCTAAAAAAGATGCAGATACCCTGGAAGTGAAAAACTATAGGCCAATTTCATTATTAAATAATGATTATAAACTATTCACAGACATAATGGCAGAAAGACTAAAAAAGGTTTTGAACAACAAAATACATAAAGATCAAACGGGTTTCCTTCCAGGGAGGCAATTAAGGGAAAATGTAAGGAATCTGATAGATATTATTGAGTATTTGGATATGAGTATAGACAGACAAGCGGCCTTGGTATTTATAGACGCTGAAAAGGCGTTTGATAACATCTCATGGGAGTTCTTGAAGAAAAGTCTGGAAACGATGGGAATGGGAGAGAAATTTAGAAGAGGGATAGAAGCAATATATAAGGAACAGAAGGCAAAATTGGTAATAAACAACACCACAACAGAATATTTTGGTATATATAAAGGAACTAGACAGGGTTGCCCCCTGTCTCCTTTACTGTTTATAACGGTACTAGAAATACTGAATGAGAGACTGAGGGGGGCAACAGAAATAAAAGGAGTGCAGGTAGGAAAGAGGGAATATAAAATCAAGGCCTTTGCAGATGACATCGTACTAACTTTAGAAGACCCAAAAAAGAGTGTAAAAGAAGCTTTACTAAAGATTGACGAATTTGGAGCCGTGGCAGGACTTAAGATAAATAAAAACAAAAACAAAATGTTGGTTAAAAATTTAACAAAGGAAGAAATAATAGATTTAGAGAGAAGGACGGAAATTGCAGTAGCTAAGAAAGTGAAGTATCTTGGGATATGGGTCACAGCTAAGAACATAAATTTATATAAGGATAATTATGATGTCACCTGGAGGAGCATAAAGAAAGATATGGAATTTTGGGGGAGGATGAAACTCTCCTTTTTGGGGAGGATAGCTGTTGTCAAAATGAATATTCTGCCTGGAATGCTATTTCTATTCCAGACCATCCCCATACTTAAAGATCTAAAACAATGCAAAGAGTGGCAGAGAGTCTTGGCAAAGTATATCTGGCAGGGGAAAAGGCCACGGATAAAAATGAAAATTTTGATAGATAAAAAAGAAAGAGGGGGCTTTTCTCTCCCGGATCTAAGTCTATACTATGAAGCAGCCTGCATACTTTGGTTAAAAGATTGGATAAAACTGGAGAATAGAGATCTACTGGATTTAGAAGGCTTTAATAATTGGTATGGATGGCATTCGTACCTTTGGTATGGCAAAGTGAAGGTCCACAAGAGCTTTCTAAATCATATTTTTAGAGGACCTTTATACAAATCATGGGAAAGGAATAAAAATCTCCTTGAAAAAAAGACCCCATGGTGGATCTCACCAATTGAGGCTTTAACGGTGAAGAAAACAAACATGGAGGAAAAAAACGCCACCTATGAAGAAATGTTAAGAAAAACAGACCAAGGGCCAAGACTTAGACCTTATGAAGAGATAAAAAATCTATTCACTGGGTGGTTGCAATACCACCAGGTGAATGATTTGCTAAAAGAGGACAAGAAGAAGTTGGGTTTTGATGACAAAAAATCAAAATTCAATGTAGAAGTAATAGAAGGTAAAAACAAAACCCTATCTAGAATCTATGACATACTTTTAGAGTGGTATACAAAGGACGAGGAGGTGAAGGAGGCAATGATTAAATGGGCAATTGACTTTGGTTATAACATCGATTTTGAAAGGTGGCTGGAAGTGTGGAATTGTAACATAAAGTTTACAGCATGTATGTCTCTGAGAGAAAATGTTTGGAAGATGCTATATAGGTGGTACCACACCCCTGTGAAGTTGGCTAAAATGTATAGACTAAAAGATAAGAAATGCTGGAAATGTGGGGAGGTGGAGGGTGACCTATATCATCTATGGTGGACATGCAAAAAGGTGAAAGGCTTTTGGGAATCGGTTTACAATGAGCTTAAAAGAATATTTAAATACACCTTTCCCAAAAGACCCGAAGCCTTTTTGCTGGGAATGACGGGTAAAGATATTAAGAAAGAAGATAGAACGATATTCCTCTATGCCACCACAGCAGCGAGAATTTTATTGGCACAATATTGGAAAGTGGAAACTATCCCCAATATAAATGATTGGCAAATTAAAATGATAAAATATGCTGAGCTTGATAAATTAACAGGTAAATTAAGAGACCACGATGAACAGAAATCTCTGAAAAATTGGAGTAAATACTGGAACTATATTGGAATAAATGCTTAATGTGATTGGCGGGGTCAGAACAAATACTACCAGCGTGTGAATTTAGGTCTATAGATTAAAAATCAAATACGTAATGGAAGCAGATATTCGATACTTACCAAAAGGATGGAAGGAAGTCCAGGAGGTGGTTTTTGTGTGTGGGGGGGGGTTGTTTTTGTTTTATCTTTTACTGTTTTGCGAAATAGCCAGATTAATCTATCTTTGTATAGTTAGAGAGAGGAAAAAGTTGGCTTGTATATCTTGACTCTTTTTTTTTTGTTACAAATTTTTCTTTTGTATTTGGATGTATGTTGGTTACGTGCATAACCTTAATAAAAATGTATTTGGAAAAAAAAAAAAGGAAGAGAGGGAACCTTCTTCTCTGAGGCCAAAATGACATGGACAAGAATTGACCAAATTTGGGTAACTAGAGGGCTGGTTCCAAAGACTAGAAAGGTGGAAATATGCCCTAAAATGTGCTCTGACCATAATGCTGTAAAGATGGAATTGAAATTAACACCAACTGGTTCCTTCAGATGGAGGATGAATGACACACTGTTTAGGAACGAAGAAGTGACTAAGAAGGCCCAAAAAACTTTGAGAGACTACTTTGAGATAAATATAAATACCACTGTAGAGAAAAGAGTAATTTGGGACGCAAGCAAAGCGGTCATGAGAGGATTTTTGATACAACAGAGTGCGATCCAAAAGAGAGTCCAAAATGAGGAAAAAGATAAGATCTTGGAGAAAATAAAGGAAGGAGAGAAGAAACTGAGAGCGAAGCCAAAATCGCAGGAGATTCTGAAAGAGATAAAGTTATATCAAGTACAATATATGACAATGATAAATCAGGAAATAGAATGGAAAATTAAACAGATGAGACAAAAGACATTTGAATCGGCAAACAAATGTGGAAAACTACTGGCTTGGCAAATGAAAAAAAGACAGAAACTTAATACTATTACAAATTTGGAAGTAGAAGGGAAAAATATACAGAATCCAGTGGAGATTAGAAAGTGTTTCCAGAGGTATTTTAAACAACTATATACACAGGAAACTCAGAAACAAATGGATATAGACAGTTTTTTGAAAATAAATGGACTACAAAAAATCTCTCAAGAAAATAAGTTAATGCTGAATTACAAAATAACGGAGCAAGAGATAGAAGGGGCCATCCAGAATAGGCAATTGGGTAAATCCCCAGGACCGGACGGTCTGACTTCAAGATATTACAGAACTTTGAGAGAATGGATAATACAGCCTTTAAAGGAAGTGTGTAATGGAATATTGGAAGGGAAAAAGGCACCAGAGTCGTGGAAGGAAGCTTATATTACACTTATACCGAAAACAGAGTCTGAGAAGACACAGCTTAAGAATTACCGCCCCATATCTTTGCTTAATGTGGATTATAAAATTTTTGCAGACATTTTGGCTAAGAGATTAAAAAAGGTATTAGTAGAAGAAATTCATAAAGATCAAGCTGGCTTTCTCCCGGGTAGACACTTGTCTGACAACACGAGGAATATAATTAACATTTTAGAAAAATTACAAGTGAATATTAACACTAAAGCAGTTTTGATATTTGTGGAAGCGGAGAAAGCTTTTGATAATATTTCTTGGGGTTTTATGAAGAAAAACTTACAGGGGATGGGGGTTGGTCAAGGTTTTGAAAACGGTATAAGGGCAATCTATTCAGAACAAAAGGCTAAATTAATTGTGAATAATGTAGTGATGGAAGAATTTAAGATAGAGAAAGGAACACGACAAGGTTGCCCAATCTCTCCATTGCTTTTTATATCGGTCCTGGAGGTTCTTTTAAATATGATTAGAAGGGAACAAACAGTTAAAGGTATACAAGTTGGAGCTAAACAGTACAAACTAAAAGCATTTGCTGATGATTTGGTATTGACATTACAGGAGCCAGAATCTAGTACCAAAAGAGTACTGGAATTGATTCAAGAATTTGGAAAAGTAGCGGGATTCAAGTTGAATAAGATGAAAACCAAAGTCCTAGAGAAAAATTTAACAGTGATGGAGAGAGAAAGGTTCCAGAAGGAGACAGGGTTAACACTGGTTAAGAAAGTGAAATATTTAGGGGTTAACATGACTGCTAAAAATGTGAATCTGTTTAAGGATAACTATGAAAAATGTTGCATGGAAGTGAAAAAGGATTTAGAAATATGGTCAAACCTGAAGTTATCATTGCTAGGCCGAATTGCTGTGATAAAGATGAATGTATTGCCAAGGATGTTGTTTTTGTTTCAAACATTGCGAATATTAGATAAAATGGAGTGTTTCAAGAAGTGGCAGAGAGATGTTTCTAGATTTGTCTGGCAGGGCAAGAAATTTAAAGACTAGTTACAAAAGTATTGTAAGATCAATGAATGTTAGAATGATGTTGGAATGAATTTATGTGACTAGCAGAAATGTAACAAAGATTTAAGAAAAATAGACTGTTAATTGGTGAAAGGAAGGAAAGTAAACTTATATTAGTATTAAGAAAAATTCTCAGGACAAAAATTTGAAAAGATGGAAAGGATTTGCTGAAATGGATAATTGACTTAGAATACAAGAAAGGGAGGTGTGAGGAGGTCAGGGAAATAAGCTAATGAAAGGAAAGTAATGGGAAGATTTGTTGTATTGTTTCCTTTTCCTTTTTCTTTTTTCTTCTTCTTGATTCTTCTTTTTGCTTACTGATTTTTCTTTTTTTCTTTTGTATTTTATTTTTTCTTGTTTAAAAGGATGTTTTTTTATTTCTCTTTTTGTACTTCTAAAACTTTAATAAATGTCTTATAAAAAAAGGAAGGACAGAAAGAAAGAAAGAAAGAAAGAAAGAAAGAAAGAAAGAAAGAAAGAAAGAAAGAAAGAAAGAAAGAAAGAAAGAAAGAAAGAAAGACAGGGGAGATGGATAAAGGACAGAAGGAAGGAGGAAGGGAGGGAAGGAAGTACAGAGAAAGGGGTGGAGGGACGAAGGAAAGAAGGATGGAAGGAAATAAGAAAAGAAGGACAGAGACAGGGAGGAAGAAAGGAAGGAGAATGGGAGAGTGGGAGAAACGAAGGAAGGAAGGAAGGAAGTACAGAGAAAGGGAGGGAGGATTGAGGGAGAGAAGGAAGGAAGGAAGGAAGGAAGGAAGGAAGGAAGGAAGGAAGGAAGGAAGGAAGGAAGGAAGGAAGGAAGGAAAGGGAGAGAGGGACAAAGAAAGGAAGCAAGAAAGGGAACACGACAGGGTTGCCCTATCTCTCCATTGCTATTTATCTCGGTCCTGGAGGTGCTCTTGAATATGATTAGGAAGGACCAGTTGGTTAAAGGAATTCAGGTCGGAGCCAAACAATATAAACTTAAAGCTTTCGCAGACGACCTGGTTTTGACGTTGCAGGAGCCAGAATCTAGTACGAAAAGAGTTTTAGAACTGATTCAGGAATTTGGTCAGGTGGCAGGATTTAAATTAAATAAGCAAAAACTAAAGTATTGGAGAAAAATATGATCTTAACGGAAATAGAAAAGCTTCAGAAAGAGACAGATTTAAATGTGGTGAAGAAAGTGAAATACCTAGGGATAAATATGACAGCCAAAAACCTGAACTTATTTAAAGATAATTATGAAAAATGTTGGTCAGAGGTAAAAAAAAGATCTAGAAATTTGGTCAAATTTGAAGCTCTCCTTGTTGGGTCGAATTGCTGCTATAAAGATGAATGTATTGCCAAAAATGTTGTTTTTGTTTCAGACCTTGCAGATTGTGGACAGGATGGACTGTTTCAAGAGGTGGCAGAGAGATATTTCTAAATTTGTCTGGCAGGGCAAAAAGCCCAGAATATTGACTGATGCTAAAGAAAGAGGGGGGTTTGCCATGCCAGACATGAAGTTATATTATGAATCAGCAGCCTTTTGCTGGATGAAGGACTGGCTACTTCTTGAAAACACTGACATTCTGGATTTGGAAGGGTTCAACAATGCGTTTGGGTGGCATGCATATTTGTGGTATGACAAGGTTAGAGCTCATAAAGCATTTAAGAACCATATTGTCAGGAAAGCAGTTTTTAATGTCTGGACAAGGTACAAAGATTTATTAGAAAACAAGACCCCAAGGTGGTTGTCACCTATGGAAGCTAAGGCTCTGAAAAGACTCAATATGGAGGCCAAATGGTCGAAATATTGGGAGATAGTAGAACAAAATGGAGACACATGGAGATTGCAGAGTTTTGAGAAACTAAAAGATAAAGTGCGAGATTGGCTACACTATTACCAAATCAGAGAGGTCTTTAATATGGATAAAAAAATAGGTTTCCAGGTGGAAAAATCGAAATTAGAAACGGAATTGTTAGAACCTAAAACTAAGGTATTGTCAAGAATGTACAACTTGCTGTTAAAGTGGAATACTCAGGATGAAACGGGCAAATCAGCTATGATTAAGTGGGCACAAGACATTGGTTATAACATTATGTTTGCTGACTGGGAACGGTTATGGACCACTGGTATGAAATTCACGGCATGTAATGCTTTGAAAGAAAATATTATGAAAATGATTTATAGGTGGTACATGACACCAGTCAAGCTTGCAAAGATATATCATTTGCCTGACAATAAGTGTTGGAAATGTAAGGAAACTGAGGGAACATTCTTTCACCTCTGGTGGATGTGCCCAAAGGTTAAGGCTTTCTGGGAAATGATCTATAATGAACTGAAAAAGGTATTTAAGTATACCTTTCTTAAGAAACCAGAGGCCTTCCTCTTGGGCATTGTTGGCCAGAGGGTGTTAAAGAAGGATAGAACCTTTTTCATGTATGCAACAACAGCAGCAAGAATACTCATCGCAAAGTATTGGAAGACACAAGATTTGCCCACCTTGGAAGAATGGCAGATGCAACTGATAGACTATATGGAACTGGCAGAAATGACTGGCAGAATCCGAGACATGGGAGAAGAACAAACAGAAGAAGATTGGAAGAAATTTAAAGATTATCTGCAAAAACATTGTAAATTATTTGAATGTTAAAGTGATGCAGGATATAGAGATAGTGCGGCATTGGTGACAAAGTTGAAAGGAATCTGCAAAGATGTTTTATAAGTAACAAGTAAAGAAATACAGTAAAATTAATCAATGATGGGGGATTAGAAGATAAGTGGATAGCAGCGGTAATGGTTAATTTAAAAGAAATTAAGCAATATTAAAATCAGTCAAAATAGAGGAAGAATTTGCTGAAACTAAATTGGAAATTGGAATACAGAAAAGGGAGGTGTGAGGAAGTTGGGAAAGTAAGTTACATGAAATTAAGAGTTGAACTTATATATTTTTGTTTGATTTTTATGTTTTATATTGTTTATTGTTTGTTATTGTGTTGTCTTGTTTTGTTTGTTATGATAAAATTTGTTGAAACCTTAATAAAAAATTTTTTTTAAAAAAAGAAAGGAAGCAAGATTGGAAGGACAGGGAAAGGGAGGGAGGGAGGGAGGGAGGGAGGGAGGGAGGGAGGGAGGAAGGAAGGAAGGAAGGAAGGAAGGAAGGAAGGAAGGAAGGAAGGAAGTTAGAGAAAGGGAGCTAGGGAGGGAGGGAGGGAGGGAGGAAGGAAGGAAGGAGAAAGGAAGAGAGGGACAAAGGTAGGTAGGGAGGGAGGGAGGGAGGGAGGGAGGGAGGACAGAGAAAGGGAGGGAGGGAGGGAGGGAGGGAGGGAGGGAGGAAGGAAGGAAGGAAGGAAGGAAGGAAGGAAGGAAGGAAGGAAGGAGAAAGTGTGGACGGAAGGGAGGAAAGATAGATAAAAGGAGAGAGGGACGAAGGAAAGAAGGAAGGAAGGACAGAGGAATGGAGGGGGGAAAGAAGGAAAGAAGGAAGAAAGGAAGGACAGGGAAAGGGAGGAGGGACGAAGGAAGGTTAGGGAATGGGAGGGAGGGAGGAAAGATGGAAGGAAGGAAGGGAGGAGAAAGGGAGAGAGGGAGAAAGGGAAGATGGAAAGAAGGAAAGACAGAAGGAAAGACAGAAGGAAGGAAGGAAGGAAGGAAGGAAGGAAGGAAGGAAGGAAGGAAGGGAAGGAAGGAAGGAAGGAAGGAAGGAAGGAAGGAAGGAAGGAAGGAAGGAAGGAAGGAAGGAAGGAAGGAAGGAAGGAAGGAAGGAAAAGGAAAGGAAAGGAAGGAAGGAAGGAAGGAAGGAAGGAAGGAAGGAAGGAAGGAAGGAAGGAAGGAAGGAAGGAAGGAAGGAAGGACAAGGATAGGCAGTAGGGACGAAGGAAGGTTAGGGAAAGGGAGGGAGGGAGGGAGGGAGGGAGGGAGGGAGGGAGGGAGGGAGGGAGGAAGGAAGGAAGGAAGGAAGGAAGGAAGGAAGGAAGGAAGGAAGGAAGGAAGGAAGGAAGGGAAAGACGGACAAAGGAAGGAAGGGAGGATAGAGAAAGGGTTTGAGGGACGAAGGAAAGAAGGAAGCAAGGATTGAAGGAAGGAAGGAATTAAGGAAAGAGAAAGGGAGGGAGGGAGATTGGAAGGGAGGGAGGGAGGGAGGGAGGTGGGAAGGAAGGGAGGGAGGGAGTCAGAGCCAATTTGTATCTAAGTCTCCATGGCTGTAAGCAGTTCTTTTGTCTCCCATTCACAAAAACGTCTCTTGCAGAGCCAGTCCACAGAAATCAGAAGCTGACTTCCTGTTTGGCTTCTGTTTCACCAAATTAATTAATTTAAGCCCTTTTTTTTCTTTAGTAACTTTATTTGGCTTTTACCTCTAATTGGAAGACCTGCGGCTTCTGGTGGCGGAATGTGGCTTCAGCAATAAAGTGCACTGGAACCGTGAGCGGATTCAAGCCTCTTCCCTTTCCCCCACGCGTGAAGCAGCAAGCAGGGGGGTTTCGGTGGGCGAGTTTCTCCGCTTCTGATGGACCCCTGGGATCCCCACTCTTCCGTGGGGGGGGGGTTCAGGGGTGTACTGAGCCCTGGCGGTCACCCTCAAGCTCTATTTACCTTAAACCGTGCCGTCTCTTAAGCAGACGACACTGAGTTCATCGTCATTTCCTCCTCAGTGAACCGGAAGTGCCCTCCCAGATTTTAAATTGTATTATGAATCTGCCTGCTTGGTATGGGTCAGGGACTGGATGAGGTTGGACAAGCAAGAGGCATTAGAATTAGAAGGATATGACAATAGATTTGGCTGGCATGCATATTTATGGTGTGGGAAAGGAAAGGTTCGCAGACGTTTTTATAACCATATAATTAGGAAATCTCTAATGAGAGTATGGGAGAAATATAAAGACCTATTGGAACAAAAGACCCCTTGGTGGCTTTCACCACATGAAGCATTACTGCTCAAACTACTTGGAAAGAAAGGGAAATGGCTTACATATGTTGATGGAAAGAAGGAAGGAAAGAAGGAAGTAAGGACAGAGGAATGGAGGGAGGGAGGGAGGGAGGGAGGAAGGAAGGAAGAAAGAAAGAAAGAAAAGAAAGGGAGAGAGGGATAAAGGAAGGAGGAGGGAAGGAAGGAAAGAGGATGGGATAGTGGTAGAAACGATTGAAGGAAGGAAGTATAGAGAAAGGGAGGGAGGGACAAGGGAGAGAAGGAAGGAAATAAGAAAAGAAGGACAGAGACAGGGAGGAAGAAAGGAAGGAGAATGGGAGAGTGGGAGAAACGAAGGAAAGAAGGAAGTACAGAGAAAGGGAGGGAGGACTGAGGGAGAGAAGGAAGGAAGGAAGGAAGGAAGGAAGGAAGGAAGGAAGGAAGGAAGGAAGGAAGGAAGGAGAAAGGGAGGGAGGGACGAAGGAAAGAAGGCAGGAAGAAAAGAAGTAAGGAAGATTAGAAAAAGGGAGGTAGGGATGAAGGAATGAGGAATGGAAGGATAGAGAAAGGGAGGACGGAAGGAAGCAAGAAAGGAAGGACACAAGAAAGGATGGACGGAAGGAAGAAAGGACAGAGAAAGGGAGGGAGGAAAGAAGGAGGGAGGGAGGGAGGGAAGGAAGGAAGGAAGGACAGAGAAAGGGAGGGAGGGACGAAGGAAAGAATGAAGGAAGGACAGAGAAAGGGAGGAAGGAAGAAGTGATAGAGAAAAAAGGGAGGGAGGAATTAAGGATAGAGAAAGGGAGGGAGGAAAGCAGGAAAGAAAGAAGGAAGGAAGGAAGGAAGGAAGGAAGGAAGGAAGGAAGGAAGGAAGGAAGGAAGGAAGGAAGGAAGGAAGGAAGGAAGGACAGAGAAAGGGAGGAAGGACAGAGAAAGGCAAGGAGCAACACAGGAAGGAAGGAAGGACAGAGAAAGGGAGGAAGGACAAGAAAGGCAAGGAGCAACACAGGAAAGAAGGAAGGAAGGATGCAAAGAAGGAGGGATGGAAGGAGGGAAGGAAGAACAGAACGGGAGGGAGGGATGAAGGAAAGAAGAAAGGAAGGAAAGGAGGATAGAGAAAGGGAGGATGGAAGGAAGGACGAAAGTAAAGAAAGAAAGAAAAAAAGGGAGAAATGGATAAAGGAAGGAAGGACAGAAAAAGGCAGGGAGGGAGGGAGGGAGGGAGGGAGGGAGGGAGGGAGGGAGGGAGGGAGGGAGGGAGGGAGGGAGGAAGGAAGGAAGGAAGGAAGGAAGGAAGGAAGGAAGGAAGGAAGGAAGGAAGGAAGGAAGGAAGGACAGAGGAAGGGAGGGAGGGAGGAAGGAGGGAAGGACAGAGAAACGGAGGATGGAAGGAAGGAATGAAAGAAAAAGGGAGAGAAGGAGGAAGGAAGGAAGGAAGGAAGGAAGGAGGAAAGGGCCAAGAAAGGGAGGGAGGAAAGAAGGAAGGAAGGAAATAAAGGAAGGAAGGAAAGAGAAAGGGAGAGAGGGAGAAAGGGAGGAAGGAAGGACGGGATGGAAGGAAGGACAGAATGAAGGAAGAACAGAGAAAGGGAGGGGGTGAAGGAAAGGAGGGAGGGAGGGAGGTGGGAAGGGAGGGAAGATGGATGGATGGAAGGAAGGAAGGAAGGAAGGAAGGAAGGAAGGAAGGAAGGACAGAGAAAATGATGATTGAGGGAGGGAGGCAGGAAGGAAAGAAGGAAGGAAGGAGGGGGAGGGGAGGGAGGATAGAGAAAAAGAGGGAAGGAGGGAGGAGAGAAGCAAGCAAGCACAGAAAAAGGAAAGGAAGGAAGGAACGCAAGCCAAAGAAAGGAAGGCAGGGACAAAGGTGGGAGGGAGGGAAGGAAGTACAGAGAAAGGGAGGGAGGGACGAAGGAAAGAAAGAAGGAAGGAAGGAGTGAAGGAAGGACAGTGAAAGGGAGGGAGGGTCGAAGGGAAGAAGGATGGAAGGAAATAAGGAAGGAAGGACAGAGAAAGTTTAAGTTATTAACAGATGCAAAAGAAAGAGGGGGCTTCGCTCTGCCATTAGGAAGCATCACGCCTCTGTTGGTTAAAGGAGTGGATAAAATTAGAAAATGGAGAGTTGTTAGATTTGGAAGGTTTTGACAACAGATTCGGTTGGCATGCATATTTATGGTGTGAAAAGAAGAAAATACATAAAGGTTTTGAAAACCACATTTTCCATAGATCGCTTATAGAAATATGGGATAGGTATAAAAATCTATTAGAACCAAAACTTCCTCACTGGCTATCTCCATTAGAGGTGATGAGTGTCAAAAAGATCAATATGAGTGTCAAAAAGATCAATATGAGGGGGAGATGGATAACATATGGAGAGTTGATAATTAAAGAAGGAGGGAAATGGAAAATGAAACCGTATGAAGAGGTAAAAGAGTATGTATATGATTGGTTACATTATTATCAGATTAATGAAATGTTTAAAAAGGATTTTAAAGAGTGCGGTTATGTGGAAAAGGATTCAAAATTTCAAACAGAAATACTAAGTAACAATTATAAAATCTTATAAAAAATGTATAAAATGCTGCTGGAATGGTATACAAAATATGAAGAAGTTAAATCGGTGATGGCACATTGGGCCAGAGATTTTGGATATAATATACAATTTGATGATTGGACAAAACTATGGAATGAAAGATTAAGATTTATGGCATGTACTGTGTTAAAGGAAAATGTTATGAAAATGGTATATAGATGGTATATCACACCAGTAAAACTGGCAAAAATGTACAAAACATGTAATAAGTGTTGGAAGTGTAAAGAAAAAGAAGGGACATTTTATCATATGTGGTGGGAATGTAAAAAAGTGAAAGGCTTCTGGGAAATGATTTATAATGAATTGAAAAAGATGTTGAAATATACTTTTGTTAAGAAACCGGAGGCTTTTCTTCTAGGAATTGTAGGAAATGAAATATGTAAAAAAGACTGTAAACTTTTCCAATACACAGTAACAGCGGCGAGAATACTCCTGGCCCAAAAATGGAAACAGGAAGAATTACCGACGGTTGAAGAATGGAGATCGAAATTGATGGACTTTGCAGAACTGGATTCGATATTTGCGAGACCAGAAGTTCATCGAGGACTGGGGAAAATTTACAGATTATCTGAAAAGTATATGTGATGAACAGACAACGCTTGTAGGTTTTCAAGATGTTCTGTGAAAATATGAGGAATATTGTAAAAAAAGGAATAAGACTGGGGAGGATATATTCTAAAGGCAATATCAAAATTAGAAAATGTGTAAACAAATAAATAAAACGGAAGATTGGCAGAGAAACTGAGGGAAGTAAAAAAAAAAAGATTATGTGATAAATTCTGATAATGGTTGTATAAATTTGTATTTGAAAATGAATAAAAATATTATTAAAAAAAAGAAAGGGGGGAGGAAAGAAGAAAGGAAGGACAGAGGAAGCAAGCTAGGAAGGAAGGAAGGAAGGGAGGGAGGGAGGGAGGGAGGGAGGGAGGGAGGGAGGGAGGGAGGGAAAGGGAGAGAGGGAAGGACAAAGGAAGGAAGGAGGAAAGGACCGAGAAAGGGAGGGAGAAAAGATGGAAAGAAGGGAGCAAGGAAGGAAGGAAGGAAAGAGAAAGAGAAAGGGAGAGAGGGAGGAAGGGAAGAAGGAAGGGCAAGGGAAGGAAGGAAGGAAGGAAGGAAGGAAGGAAGGAAGGACAGAGAAAAAGAGGGAGGGAAGAAGGAAGGAGGGAGGGAGGAAGGACAGAGAAAGGGAGGGAGGGAGGGAGGGAGGGAGGATGGAAGGAAGGAGGGAGGAGGGAGGGAGGGAGAGAAGGAAGAACTGAGAAAAAAAGAGGGAGGGAAGGAAGGATAGAGAAAGGGAGGGAGGGAGGGAGGGAGGGAGGGAGGGAGGGAAGGAGGAAACAAGGTAGGAAAGAAGGAAGGAAGGAAGGAAGGAAGGAAGGAAGGAAGGAAGGAAGGAAGGAAGGAAGGCGGGCAAAAGGAAGAGAGGAACAAAGGAAGGAAAGAAGGAAGGAAGGACAGAGAAAGGGAGGGAGGAAAGAAGAAAAGAAGGAAGGAACAACGAACGAAGGAGGGAAGGAAGGAAGGACAGAGAAAAAGAGGGAGGGAGGGAAGAAGGAAGGAGGGAGGGAATGACAGAGAAAGGGAGGGAGAAAAGAAGGAAAGAAGGAAGGAAGTAGGGAAGGAAAGAAGGACAGAGAAAGGTAGGATGGAAGTAAAGAAAGAAAGAAAAAGAGAGATGATTTCCCTCTCTGAAAACTAGGTGCGCCCTATGGAGCGAAAAATACGGTAATAAAAAATTAGGTTTGGACTTCATCTCGTCAGACAAAGATAAAAGAAGAGTAGTTTTCTATATAAATCCTGCTCTAGAACCCAAATTGATTCAGACAGATGAAAAAGGAAGAGTCTTAATATTACAAATAAAAATTCAGGGAGAGTATGTGATACTGGTACATTTTATGCACCCAAAATAGAAACGGAATTACTTGAATTTGCAGATCAAAAGATGAGCTTAATGGGAGATTTAAATGGAGCCCCATCATTAGAAAAAAAAAGATCAGCTAGAAAAAAGAGACAAAAGAAGGTAAACTTCCAAAGACTTTTTTCAACATGGCTCAAAATTTAAACCTGATAGATATATGGAGAATAAGACATATCTTTGATAAAGAGTTCACTTATTATAGCCATGTTCATGACAGCAGTTCAAGAATAGACTCCTTGTGGATCTCCAAAGAATTGGAACCACGAGTCAAAAAATTTGAAATTAATCCCAGAACCTTTTCAGATCATAATTCCTTGATTATGGAACTACAAAAACAAAGCCAAATTTAATTCAGATGGAGGTTAAAGGAAGACTTACTAGATGATCAAAATTTTATGGAAAAAAACAAAAAAGGCCTTGACTGATTAGTTTGAAATAAACAGTCAAGGACAAACAAAATTACAGATGGTCTGGGATGCAAGCAAGGCAGTGATGAGAGGACACTTTATACAACAAAATTCATACAAAAGGAAATTGAAAGAGAAAAGGAAAAGGGAGATTTTAGAGGAAATTACATTGAAGGAGAAACAACTGTCAAGGAAAGCAAATAAGGAGGCAGTCAACTGGCAATTAAAACTTTACAAACTCAATATTCAATGATAGTTAAGGAGGAAATTAGTTGGAAAATAAAAATAATGAAACAAATATATTTTGAGCATGCAAACAAACCAGGAAAACTGCTAGCTTGGCAGTTAAAAAAAAGTGAACAAAGGAACTCCATAAATAAAATCAATTTAAATGGAAAGATCACAGATAAGATGAAGGAAATAAGAGTAGGATTTGTAAAATACTTTTCAGATTTGTATAGGAAAGGGAAGGAAAAAATGTTTAAGATAGAAGAGTACATCAGAAGTAGTAATTTACCACAAATAAAAGAAGAACAAATGAGGATTTTAAATACCCCAATAACAGGTAATAAAATGGTCAAAAAATGGCATGTCACCCGGTCCAGATGGATTTACAGCAAAATATTATAAAAAACTAAGTGAGCAATTAGTGAACCTATTGAAATATGTCATGAATGAGATATGGAATACAGGTGAAATTCCAGAAACATGGAAAGAGGCCTATATTACAGTAATCCCAAAACAAGACTCAGACTTCTTGCAAATTAAAAATTACAGGCCTATCTCTTTGCTAAACAATGATTATAAATTATTTGCAAACATATTAGCTAACAGATTGAAAAAAAATACTAAATGAGTATATACATCAAGATCAGGCAGGGTTTCTTCCGGGTAGACAAATGAAGGAGAATATAAGGAATATTTTGACTGTAATAGAATACCTGGAGGTTAAAAACGAAAAGAAAGCAGCAATGATGTTTATAGATGCTGAAAAAGCCTTTGACAACGTCTCTTGGAAATTCATGACAAAGTTACTTGAAGAAATAAAATTTGGTCCCAAATTTTTAAAAGGAATATTAGCGATTTATTCAGAACAAAAAGCAAAACTAATTATAAACCAGGTGATAACGGACGAAGGTAAGATACAAAAAGGAACTAGGCAAGGGTGTCCATTATCACCATTGCTGTTCATCCTGGTACTGGAAGTACTTGCCAGAAATATAAGAGCAGACAAAGAGGTGTAAAAACTGGGGAAAGTGAGTTTAATTTAAAGCATATGCAGATGATTTAGTGATAACAGTGGAAGAACCTAAAACTTCACTCCCTAAAGTAATAGAAAAGATCCAGAAATTTGGGGAAGTGGCAGTATTTAAATTAAATAGGAATAAAATAAAATTTATTAGTTAAAATTTGAAGCAAGAGGAAAAAATGGAGTTAGAACAAAATATTGAGATTGAAGTTCACAAAAAGGTTAAGTATTTAGGGATATGGTTAACATCAAGAAATATAAATCTATTTAAAAACAATTATGAAAAAACTTGGCTTGAGGTAAAAAGAAACCTAGAAATATGGAGCAGAATGAACCTTTCATTGTTAGGCAAAATTGCAGCAATTAAGATGAATGTGCTGCCAAAAAAGCTATTTCTTTTTCAATCAATACCAGTCATCCTGAAAGATGAATGTTTCAAAAAATGGCAGACAAAAATTTCAAAATTTATCAGCGGCGGGGGGGTGGGGGTGGGGGCGTAAAAGGCCAAGGATAAAACACAAAATACTTACAGATGTAAAAGACAGAGGCGGGTTTGCCCTCCCAGATTTTATTTATTTTTTAATTAATTTTTTTATTAGGAATTACAACATAACATTTTATCAATAAAACATATCATCCTCATTTCCCCCCTTCCCTTTCCCCCCTCCCCCTCCCCAAAATATAACCCCACCCCCAGACTTCCCTCAGCTCCTCTCTCTGGTTTTTTCCCTACTTATAATTTCTCTGCATGTTATAAAATTGTAAAAATCCTTAACCTATATGTCTATGTGTTCTTACTAATAAATTTATGAATGTTTATTCAAAACCTGCCAAGGAGTCCAGTTCATTTTGTTGTTTCTTTAAGTACTTTGTAAAAGGTTCCCATTCTTCTTTAAAGTCACAGTTGTCCTTATCATGTAGTTTATATGTCAATTTCACCAATTCCGCACATTCCATCAGTTTCTCTTGCCATAGTTCTTAGATACTCTTAAATTTCCTTGGCAGGTCTTTCCCTAAAATCCCTAACAAAAATGCTTCAGGTTTTTAAACAAATGTTAAGTGGAACATTTTCTTCAGCTCATTGTATATCAAATCCCAAAATTTTCTAATCTTACTGCAATCCCACCACATATGATAAAAAGTCCCTTCTTTTTTCTTACATTTCCAACATGTTTGACCCGGTTTTATACATTCTTCCTATCTGTTATATACCATCTGTACATCATTTTCATATAATTCTCTTTCAGCAGAGAGCAATCTGTAAATTTTAAAGCAGTTTTCCACAGTTTTCCCCAGTCCTCAAAGATTATATTATGGCCTATGTCCTGTGCCCATTTAATCCTTACTGATTTCACCTCTTTATCTTTTGTTTCCCATTCTAACAGAATACTATATGCACCTTTCAGCAGCTTCACTTTCCCTTCTACGACTTCCTTTTGGAATCTAGATGTTGTATAGCTAAATCCTTTCTTATTGTCTTCTTTGTATATTTCATGTAGTTGCCAATAATGTAACCAACTCTGAAAATGGTCTTTTATTTCCCCATAGTCTCTTAGTTTCCATTTTCCTTCTTAATCTTTTAACAGATCAGCATCCATAAGCCACTTTCCTTTCTTTCTGAGTGGTTTGAGCAGTAAAGCTTCATGTGGTGAAAGCCACCAAGGTGTCTTTGATTCTAACAGATCTTTATATCTCTCCCATACTCTCATTATTGATTTCCTAATTATGTGATTGTAAAAACTTTTATGTACCTTCCCTTTCCCATACCATAAGTATGCGTGCCAGCCAAACCTATTACCATGCCCTTCCAGTTCTAATGCTTCTTGCTTTTCCAGGTTTATCCAGTCCCTAATCCAAACCAGGCATGCAGCTTCATAGTATAATTTAAGATCTGGGAGGGCAAAACCGCCTCTATCTTTTATGTCTGTAAGTATCTTATATTTTATCCTTGGCCTTTTGCCCGCGCAGATAAACTTAGATTTTTTTTCCCCGCCATTTTTTAAAACATTCGTCTTTCACAATTATTGGGACTGATTGAAAGAGGAATAGCATTTTTGGCAGCACATTCATTTTGGTCGCTGCTATTTTCCCTAACAGTTAGAGATTCATTCTGCTCCATATTTCTAAATTTCTTTTTACCTCAAGCCAAGTTTTTTCATAATTATCTTTGTACAAATTTATGTTTCTTGATGTTAGCCATATTCCTAAATACTTAACCTTTTTATGGACTTCTATCTCAATGGTTTGCTCCAATTCCTTTTTCTTTCCCTCCTTCAAATTTTTAAGTAGTAATTTTGTTTTATTCCTATTTTTAAAAATCCTGCCACTTCCCCAAAATTCTGAATCTTATCTATAACTTTGGGGAGTGAGGTTTTTGGGTCTTCCACAGTTATCACTAAATCAGCAGCATATGCTTTTAATTTAAATTCGCTTTTCCCAGTTTTTACACCTGTAATTTTTTATCTGCTCTAATATTTCTGGCAAGTACTTCCAGTACCAGGATGAACAACAATGGTGATAATGGACACCCTTGTCTGGTTCCTTTTTGTATCTTACATTCATCCGTTATCACCTGATTTATAATTAATTTGGCTTTTTGCTCTGAATAAATTGCTGATATTCCTTTTAAAAATCTAAGGCCGCATTTAATTTCTTCAAGTAGCTTTGTCATGAATTTCCAAGAAACATTGTCAAATGCTTTTTCAGCATCTATAAACATCATTGCTGCTTACTTTTTGTTTTTGACCTCCAGGTATTCTATTATATTTAAGATGTACCTTATATTCTCTTTCATTTGTTTACCTGTCTGATCTTGATGTATATACTCATTTAATCCCCCCCCCCATCTATTAGCTAATAAGTTTGCAAACAATTTGTAATCATTGTTTAACAAAGAAACAGGCCTATAGTTTTTAATTTGCAGCAAGTCTGCATCTTGTTTTGGGATTACTGTAATATAGGCCTCTTTCCATGTTTCGGGAATCTCGCCTGCAATCAGTATCTCATTCATGACATCTTTCAAGGGGTTCACTAGTTGTTCACTTAATTTTTTGTAATATTTTGCCCTAAGTCCATCTGGGCCTGGTGACTTGCCATTTTTGACCCTTTTATTGCCTCTAGCAATTCTTGCACGGTTATTTGAGTGTTTAGGATCTTCATTTGTTCTTCTTTTATATGTGGCATATTACTACTTCTAATGTACTCCTCAATCTTATTTTTTTTTTCCCCTTCCCTTGCCTATACAAATCTGAAAAATATTTTACAAATCCTACTCTAATTTCTTTCAATTTATCTGTGATCTTCCCATTTAGATTGGTTTTATTTATGGAGTTCCTCTGTTCATTTTTCTTTAACTGCCAAGCTAGCAATTTTCCCGGTTTATTTGCATGCTCAAAATATTTTTGTTTCACTCTTTTTATTTTCCAACTAAGTTGCTCATTAATTATCATTGAGTACTGAGTTTGTAAAGTTTTATTTATTTATTTATTTATAAATATTTATTAAAGTTTTTAGAAAAAGAATACAATAGCAATAAACATTATTACTTTGTTTTAACAAAATTTCATGATATCCTTGAACTTCCTCACATCTCCCGCTCCCATTTACATCTTTAATAAATTTTTGTCAAGCAGATTATCATCTTATTTCCAAATCTATAACCACTTGCTAAAATACCATAAAATAATTCCCCTACTAATTGTTTCTCTTAATCTCTCTTGTCATCAATTCTTAATCTATTTTAATGATGGCCAATTATTTATAACCAAGCATCCTTCTTAACATTCCACTAAGTCACAATATTTCTGCAGGTAAGTCTTGAATTTCTTCCAATCTTCTTCAATCCTCTCTTCTCCCAGGTCTCGGATTCTGCCAGTCATCTCCGCCAGTTGCATATAGTCCATCAGTTGCATCTGCCATTCTTCCAGTGTGGGTAGATCTTGAATTTTCCAGTTCTTAGCGAGTAGTATCCTTGCTGCTGTTGTTGCGTACATGAAAAATGTTCTATCTTTCTTTAACACCTTCTGGTCGACTATGCCCAGAAGGAAGGCCTCTGGTTTCTTGGTAAAGGTATATTTAAACACCTTTTTCAACTCATTATATATCATTTCCCAGAAGGCCTTCACTTTAGGGCAAGTCCACCAGAGGTGGAAAAATGTTCCTTCATTTTCTTTACATTTCCAACATTTATTATCAGACGAATGGTATATTTTGGCAAGTTTAACTGGGGTCATGTACCATCTGTATATCATTTTCATTACATTTTCTTTCAGAGCATTACATGCAGTGAAATTCAACCCAGTGGTCCACAACCTTTCCCAGTCCTCAAACATAATGTTATACCCAATGTCCTGTGCCCATTTTATCATAGCCGACTTAACCATTTCGTCTTGCGTATTCCATTTCAGCAGCAAATTATACATTCTTGAAAGTACCTTAGTCTTAGGTTCTAACAGTTCTGTTTCCAACTTCGATTTCTCCACCTGGAATCCTAGCTTTTTGTCACTTTTAAAGATTTCCTTAATCTGAGCGTAATGTAACCAGTCTCGCACTTTATCCTTCATTTTCTCCATACTCTGCAATTTCCAATTATCCCCATCTTTTTCTAACAGTTCCCAATATTTTGGCCAATAGGCTTCCATATTGGGTCTTTTCCAAGCCTTAGCTTCCAAGGGTGAGAGCCACCTTGGAGTTTTATTTTCCAATAAGTCTTTGTATTTTGTCCAGACATTAAACACTGCTTTTCTGACAATATGGCCTTGTTTATCTTAGCTTTGTCATACCACAAATATGCGTGCCAACCAAAAGCATTGTTATAACCTTCCAAATCTAACACGTCAGTGTCTTCGAGAAGTAGCCAATCTTTTAGCCAACAGAAAGCTGCGGCTTCATAGTACAGCCTTAAGTCTGGCAGGGCAAAGCCCCCTCTTTCCTTTGCATCTGTTAATATCTTAAACTTGATTCGGGGCTTTTTGCCCTGCCAGACAAATTTGGAAATATCTCTCTGCCACTTCCGAAAACACTCCGTTTTGTCCACAATTTGCAATGTTTGAAACAAGAACAACATCTTTGGCAGCACATTCATCTTAATGGCAGCAATTCGGCCTAACAAAGAAAGCTTCAATTTTGCCCAACTTTCCAAGTCTCTCTTAATTTCAGACCAACATTTTTCATAATTATCCTTAAATAGACTCAGATTCTTGGCTGTTATATTAACCCCTAGGTATTTTACCTTTTTCACCAATGATAATTCTGTTTCTCTCTGAAACCGTTCTGACTCTGTATCTGTCATATTTTTCCCTAACACCTTCGTTTTTTGTTTATTTAGCTTAAATCCTGCGACCTGTCCAAAGTCATGTATCAGTTGTAATACTCTTTTCGTACTAGATTCTGGCTCCTGCAATGTCAAAACTAGGTAATCTGCAAAAGCTTTAAGTTTATATTGTTTCGCTCCGACCTCAATCCCCTGCACCAGCCGGTCACCTCTAATCAAGTTCAGGAGCACCTCCAGGACTGAAATAAATAACAGAGGGGAAATCGGGCAGCCTTGTCGTGTTCCTTTTTCAATTTTAAATTCTTCCGTTACCACATTGTTAACTATCAATTTGGCTTTTTGTTCTGAATATATTGCGTCAATCCCATTTTGAAAACCCCGCCCCGCTCCCATTTCTTTTAAATTTCCCTTCATAAATTTCCAAGAGATGTTGTCAAAGGCCTTCTCTGCGTCTATGAAGATCAAAACTGCTTTAGTGTTTATATTTGTTTGCAAAAGTTCCAAAATGTCAATAATGTTCCTTGTGTTTGCAAACATGTGTCTTCCTGGGAGAAAGCCAGCCTGATCCTTGTGAATTACTTCATTCAAAGCTCTTTTAAGTCTGCTTGCTAAAACATCAGCAAATATTTTGTAATCCACATTTAAAAGGGAGATGGGGCGATAGTTCTTCAGTTGTGTCTTTTCAGTTTCTGATTTTGGTATCAACGTGATAAAAGCTTCCTTCCACGATTCCGGCGCCTTCTTTCCCTCCAAAATTTCATTGCTGACCTCCATCAAAGGTTGAATCAAATAGTCACTCATTGTCTTGTAATACTTGGAGGTCAGACCATCTGGTCCTGGAGATTTGCCCAGCTTCATGTTCTGAATGGCATGTTCAATTTCTTGTCGTGTTATTTGACTATTCAGGAGTAGTCTATTTTCTTGTGTAAATTTTTTAAGACTATGTTTTTTCAAAAATTGTTCAATCTCAACTTCATTTTGTGGCCCTTGAGTATATAGTTTCTTGAAATATTTCTGGAAGGATTTTCTAATTTCCACAGGGTTCTGAATATTTCTTCCTTCAATTTCTAGATTTGTTACTATGTTCAACTTTTGTCTCTTCTTCAACTGCCAAGCCAGCAGTTTCCCACATTTATTTGCCGATTCAAATGTTTTTTGTTTCATTAACTTAATCTTCCATTCTATTTCCTGATTTATCAATTTAGAATATTGTGCCTGGTGAAGTTTAATTTCTCTCAAAATCGGCTGCGACTTCGGATTTACTCTTAACTTCCTTTCTAGTTCTTTTATTTTTTCCAGAATCTTGTCTTTCTTTTCATTTTGTTTCCTTTTCTTAATAGCATTCTGTTGTATTAAGAACCCTCTCATCACAGCTTTACTTGCGTCCCAAATTGTTCTTTTTTCCACCGTTGTATTCAGATTTATCTCAAAATAGTCTTTCAATACTTTTTGGGCCTTTTTAATATTCTCCTGATCTCTGAATAAGTTGTCATTCATCTTCCATCGAAAGGAGCCGGTTGGTAACAATGTCAAGTCCATTTTCAAAGCGTTATGGTCGGAGCAGGTCTTTGGGCAGATTTCCACTTTTCTAACCTTAGGTGCCAGACCTCTAGTGATCCATATTTGGTCGATTCTTGTCCAAGTCAGATGAGCTTCAGAGAAGAATGTTCCTTCTTTTCACAGGGGGTTTCTCATTCTCCAAATGTCAATCCAGTCCATATTGTCTGTCATTTCAAAAAAGGTCTTTGGTAGTCTGCCATCTTTGGTAACCTTTTGACCTTGCGACTTATCCATGTTAGTTGATACAATCCCATTCATATCTCCCATCATGATGATGTTATCAAAGTCCAGATACTCCAGCATGCTCTCGTGCAACTTCTTATAAAATTCCGATTTCCCTTCATTTGGTGCATAAATTCCTAATAACATAATTTTTTCTCCTTGATATTGTATTTCAACTGCCAAAATTCTGCCATGTTCATCTTTGAATAATAATTTAGGTGAAAGGCTCTCCTTTGCATATATCACCACCCCTCTCTTCTTTACTCTGTCTGAAGATATAAATTCCTGGCCGAGTCTTTTATTTACCAAAACTTTTCTATGGAGCCTAGTCACGTGTGTTTCTTGCAAGCAAATAATGTCCAATTGTTCCTTTTTTAATATATGAAAGATTTTCTTCCTTTTCTCGGGAATGTTGCAGCCATTTATATTCCAGCTCAGAAGTTGGAGAGACATCCTGTAGAAATCTGGTTATTTTTCGGGGGGTGGTACTTTATCCTCCGAGGGTGCCGGTTCCCTTGGTGCTCCAGGCTCCGGCAATGATCCAAGTCCTTTATGAAGGTCTTCTCCGTACTGGTTCAAAAATTTGTCTCTATCTTCCAATATTCTGATTTTGATCTTCCTCCCTCTAAAAGTAAACGATAATCCTTGAGGAAATTCCCACCTAAAGATGATTGAGTTGCTCCTCAATAGTTTTGCTAGTTCCAAATATTCTGATCTCAAATCCAGAAGCTGTCTAGGGATATCCTTATAAAATTCGATTCTTTTGTCCAGAATGTCCAGTGGGTTTTTGTAGTGTAGGCCCAAGATTCTATCCCTTTCCTCCCTTGATCTCACTGTAATCAGGCAATCTCTGGGCTTGTCTTTTCTTGTCAATCTTCCCAGCCTGAAGGCTGATGTAATTTTGGAATCTTTTTCTTCAAGTTTCCACTGCACGGAAAATATTTTAGTCAGGAACTCAGCCAGTTTATCTTCTTCTACCTCAGGTACGGATCTTATCCTTAAATTGTTCTCCCTATTTTTCAGTTCAATCATCGAAAGATAGGTCTGGTGTTCACCTACTTGTTTGTTGAGTGGTCTTACCTCTTTTTCTAACTGTCCAAGTCTTTGGCTAGTATCTTCAACCAATTTCCTGTTTTCCCCTGAAGCCTCCTCCAGTTTTGCAATCGATTGAGTGTTCTGTGCCACTTGCCCAGTTATTCTATTTAGACATTCTGTGTTCTGGTCTATTTTCGCAGTTTGCTCATCAGCCTTTTTGTCCAAAGATTCCACTCTCTTGTCCAAAGATTCCAATTTTTCATAGATTTTTTCTAAAATAGAAGAAGCTGATCCTGAGGCCATGTCCTCCAGTTGTAAATCCTCTGTCTCTCCGCCCCCTGCCTGTGGCAAGGAGGCAGCTTCTTCCTCAGAGTGCGAAAGGGGCACAGACGATCTACGTTGCTGTAGAGTTGAGGCTAGAGTTGTTTGTCTCGTTCTTGGTCTTTGTTCTTTTTCCTTGGTCTCTTTTTTCTTTGCGCCACTCATTCCAAACTTATCTAATAGTCAAGGTCAAGCTGAGTTGTTCCCATGAGAAATAGACGGCCCAGGTGCAGCACTTCGCCAGCAGGCCGAGAAATAGAAAGTAAAACAATATCCCTGTTGTTAAGTCCAAAAACCTCTAGGGGGAGCCTAAAATGTCTTTCAGGAAGGATTACCACAAAAATAAAAGTTAAAGTCCCAAAAACCTTCAAATGTTAAATCTTTGGCAGAGTTGGTGTTATAAAAACACAATGTCTCAAAACAGTGCTTACTGGTACTTCAGTTGATGTTATAAAGTAACCAAGTCCAAACCTCTCAAATTTTCCCAGTTTATGTATCAAAATGCTTGGGTCTGCAAGCTGATTGCTACTGTTGCCAGGCAGTTCCAGCCCTGGTTTCCTTCTTTAAATTGTAACTTCAGCAGAAGAAAATTTCAAAGTCCATGCTAACACATAAATCCAATGCTTAAACTCCTTTTCTGTCTTTAAGTACAGTTCAGTAGATGCTCAGATCCAAACAGTAAAAAAGTTACTTACAGCCTCCACTCCTCCAGCTCTTTGCGTTCAAGTTCAATGGCAGCGGAAGACGGACTTCCTTTTTCTTTTCGTCCTCCGCTTTCCGCCAAATTCAGTTTCTTTGGTCTCAAATTGGTCTCCAATTGATTAAAAGTCTCTGTTACTCACGGGTTGTTATGTTTTAGATGCCAAATCCAGGAAGAAAGGTCGGCGCTCACCGGCAACGGCTTCGCGGCTGAGTTTGTAAAGTTTTAATTGCCTGTTTGTAAAGTTTTAATTGCCTGTTTTACTGCCTCTTTAATTGTTTTATTTGACAGCTGTTTCTCCTTTTCTGTGATTTCCGCTAGGATTTCCTTTTTCTTTTTCTCTCTCAACTTCCTTTTATATGAATTTTGTTGTATGTAATGAGTCCTCTCATTACTGCCTTACTTGGGTCCCAGACTGTCTGTAATTTTGTCTCACCTTCACTGTTTATTTCAAAATAATCAGTCACGGCCTTTCTTGCTTTTTCCATAAATTTTTGATCCTCAAGTAAATCATCATTTAACCTCCATCTAATGGAAATTTGGCTTTCTTTTTGTACTTCCATAATCAAGGAATTATGATCTGAAAAAGTTCTGGGATTGATTTCTATTTTTTTGACTCTTGTCTCCAATTTCTTAGAGATCCATAGGGAATCTATTCTCGAGCTGCTGTCATGTACATGGCTGTAGTGAACTCTTTATCAAGCATGTGTTTGCTTCTCCATATATCTATCAAATTTAAGTTTTGAGCCATATCAAAAAAAGTCTTTGGTAATTTACCTTCCTTTGTTTCTTTTTTCCTGGCTGATTTGTCTTTATCTAAAGATGGAACTCCATTTAAGTCTCCCAGTAAGATCATCTTTTGAACTGCAAATTCAAGTAGTTCTGTTTCTAACTTTTTGAGAATATTGCTTTTTTGTCATTGGGTGTATAAATGCCAACCAGTATAACTTTCTCCCCCTGAATTTTAACTTGTATTATTAAGATTCTACCTTTTTCATCTTTCTGAATCAGTTTGGGTTCAAGTTCAGGATTAATGTAAAAAACTACTCCTCTCTTTTTTGTTTTATCTGATGAGATGAAGTCCAAACCTAATTTTCGATTAATTAGGACTCTTTTATGTTTTTTGCAATATGTGTTTCTTGGAGACAAATTATATCTAATTTCTGCTTTGCTATTAAATGCTGAATCTGATGGCGTTTGGTTTTACAATTTAAACCGTTAACATTCCAACTCAGTATTTTAAGATTGGCCATTGTCAGAGTCAGTTACAATATCTGTTTTTTGGATATTGCCCCTTCCGGTGATAGCTGCTCCAAAGCAGCTCTTTGTTCAGCTACTGGGTCCCCCGGTCTTGTTTGGAATCTGAGTCTCTCTTGTATTCTTCAAAGAACTCTCTTGCTTGAAATTCCGATGTTAGCCTGTATCTCTTTTTCATAAATGTGAAAGATATGTCTTCTGGGAATTCCCATTTGTATCTGATGTCAACTCTCCTAAGTGCTGTTGTTAAAAACCTATATCTGGTCCTTCTAAGCCTCAATTTTAATGGAATTTCCTGAAAAAATATCCACTTTCTGTTCGGCAACCATGAGATTGTCCTCAAAGCTCTTTTGAAGGATTCCATCCTTCATTTTTTTTGACACTAATGTTAATAAAACATCTCCTGGCTGCCTTCGCTCTCTTGTCCTAATTCTGAAACAGCTCTCTGAAAGACCATCCAGCCAATCCCTCCTTTCTCCCATCCACTCCAAAATTGTCTGTGTGACATATGTTTCCAAGTTTGTCTCTGTATCAGATTCTGGGAAACCCCTTAATCTTAATGTTCTGTCTCTTTCTTTTAGCTGCAAAAGAAGAATCTGATCCTCCAATTCATTCTGCTTCCCTTGAACCCCTTCCAAAGTCCCCCTCATCCCTTTTTGTTCCTCTCTCAATTCTCCTATCTCCTCTTTGGTCTTTTCCAATTTATCTACTTTGGTTACCAACCTTGTCACCCAGTATCCCAAATTATTCTTTCAAAACTCTATTGGAGTTTTCAATATCTCTATGGACTGTTAGTTTCTGTTTTGCCACTGTGCAGCTGCTTAGAGTCACAAGGCTCTGTTTACATTCCAGAGACAGTCCAGGCTGTTGGAAGTCTCACGGGAGACGGGAGATGGGATGTGACGTTAGTGGTTTCCTGTTCCTTTGTTGTTCAGTTGCTCCCTGCTTCCACAGAGAGAGGATGTATATTTCTTTGCTGTCTGCGTAGTAAGAAATAAAGCATAGTGATGTAGCCACAAATCTCATCACTTCCCTGTGCTGGAAACTCTGCTGAACGGGAATGTTCCTGAGGCCTCATCAAAGGCTCAGCTCGTTAATTATATCGCCGGAGGCGATTCTGAAGGACTCGGCCGGAGGAAAATGAGCTTTATCAGCTTGGCCGAGCCGAGATCCCGACATGGACTTGTTCAATCAACGTTTGATTAGATTTTTGCATGTCACTATGGACCTGTTGTGTAAAATTTTGCATCGATTGAACCATTTCTTTCCTGAATTCCAAAAGTTGCTGTGCAAGCAAGTCTGTCTGTTCTCTCCCCCCCCCCCCAAATCAGGCATTTCTTCTTGAGCACTTGCCCGTCTAGTTGCAGCTGCAGCTGCGGCCTTTCTAGTTCCTGCTCCTTCCTTCCCCGCCATCTCTATATCAGTTGGTTCCCAGTATTATTTAAGCTACTCAAGGTCACTCCTGCCAGTTCCAACTCTGTAACCGTGAGATTGTTTCCCCCCTTTCAGCCTTGTTTTCCAGTTTCTCTTTCCCCTTTGTCTACCTTCTCCCTCCACACAGCAGCAAATATTACAGTCATACAATATCACAAAAAAAGAGCAAAGAGGAGGAAGAGCATCCATTAAAATTGAAAACTTAAAAAATACAGTTATAAGGGAGAAACAAAATAAAAATAAAAATTGAAAGGTCCAATAAAGAGAGATCAACACAGTACTATTCCAGTTTTATGTCTTTAAAGGCAAAGTTGCACTTGATTTGTACTTATCTGCTTGTCTTGTCCCAAACAGTGGTGATTTGCAATAGTTCCAGGAATTGTATCTCCACTTTAATCTTTACTGTAATCCCATGGCAAATTGGTTTGATGTTTAAATCACAAATATGCTGGAGTTCCAGTTGGCATGTCTTTCTTGGCAGGTGCTTATAAGGGTGCGATGAGGTTACTTTGAGAGCTAATCCAGGCTCTTTCCCACTTCCTGAGGTATCCCCTCAATAGTGCCAAGAGTTCCCTGCTAGCTCCCCCTTGTACCTCCAAACCCCCAAATTTGGAGTTTTTCCTTTCCCTTTTTTTCTTCTGCACCAATTTCCAAAAGACTGTTCAAATTCCTCCATCTATCATCTTCTTTTAATCCCAAAGGACAGCTTGATACAATGGTTTTTAACTTGTATACAAAAGAAGGGAACAGTTCCCAAAGTCAGAGCCAATTTGTATCTAAGTCTCCATGGCTGTAAGCAGTTCTTTGTCTCCCATTCACAAAACGTCTCTTGCAGAGCCAGTCCACAGAAATCAGAAGCTGACTTCCTGTTTGGCTTCTGTTTCACCAAATTAATTAATTTAAGCCCAGTTTTTTTCTTTAGTAACTTTATTTGGCTTTTACCTCTAATTGGAAGACCTGCGGCTTCTGGTGGCGGAATGTGGCTTCAGCAATAAAGTGCACTGGAACCGTGAGCGGATTCAAGCCTCTTCCCTTTCCCCCACGCGTGAAGCAGCAAGCAGGGGGGTTTCGGTGGGCGAGTTTCTCCGCTTCTGATGGACCCCTGGGATCCCCACTCTTCCGTGGGGGGGGGGGTTCAGGGGTGTACTGAGCCCTGGCGGTCACCCTCAAGCTCTATTTACCTTAAACCGTGCCGTCTCTTAAGCAGACGACACTGAGTTCATCGTCATTTCCTCCTCAGTGAACCGGAAGTGCCCTCCCAGATTTTAAATTGTATTATGAATCTGCCTGCTTGGTATGGGTCAGGGACTGGATGAGGTTGGACAAGCAAGAGGCATTAGAATTAGAAGGATATGACAATAGATTTGGCTGGCATGCATATTTATGGTGTGGGAAAGGAAAGGTTCGCAGACGTTTTTATAACCATATAATTAGGAAATCTCTAATGAGAGTATGGGAGAAATATAAAGACCTATTGGAACAAAAGACCCCTTGGTGGCTTTCACCACATGAAGCATTACTGCTCAAACTACTTGGAAAGAAAGGGAAATGGCTTACATATGTTGATTTATTAAAGGACCATGAAGGAAAATGGAAAATAAGAGACTATGACGAGATTAAAGATACTTTCAGAGTTGGTTGCATTATCAACAATTATACGAAGCATATAAGGAAGATAGCCTTAAGCATATAAGGAAGGATTCAGTTACATAAGATCTAGGTTTCAAATAGAAGTGATCGAAGGGAAAGTGAAACTATTGAAGGCCACATACAGCTTACTGCTAAAATGGGAGACAAAAGATGAAGAGGTGAAATCAGTCATGATCAAATGGGCACAAGATGTAGGTCACAACATTATGATGGAAGATTGGGAAACACTATGGAAAATTGATCTAAAATTTACAGATTGTTCTTTGTTGAAAGAGAATTATATGAAGATGATGTATAGATGGTATATGACACCAGTGCAGTTAGGGAAAATGTAGAAAACTAGTTCAAATATATGTTGGAAGTGTAAAGAAAAAGAGGGGACATTTTACTGTATGTGGTGGGATTGTAATGAAATTAATTTTTTTGGGGAAATGATATACAATGAATTGAAGAAAATGTTTCATCTAATATTTGTTTAAAAACCTGAAGCATTTCTGTTAGGGATTGTAGGAAAAGACCTGCCAAAGAAGCTGAAAAATATTTTTATGTATGCAACAACGGCAGCGACAGTCTTAATAGCACAGGGATGCAAGAATGAAGAAATCCCGACCAAAGAACTGTAGCAAGAGAAACTGATGGACTATGCAGAATTGGCAAAATTGACATATAAACTACGGGACAAGGATAACTGTGACTTTAAAGATGAATGGGAACCTTTCACAAAGTACTTAAAGATGCAACAAAGCGAATTGGACTCCTTGGCAGGTTTTGAATAAACACTCACAATTTTTTATTGATAATAACCAGTTAGACAAATCAAGGATTTATACAAATTTGTGACATGCAGAGAATAACATCTATAGAGAAACCAGAGATTGGAACTGAGGGAAGTCAAGGGGTGGGGAGGGTGGATTGTTTTATGGGAGGGAGGGGGGAAATGGGGGGAAAGTTAAGGGTGATATGTTTTAAGAGAACATGTTTTGTTCAAATTCCTAATAAAAGAACTTTTAAAAAAAAGATACTTACAGATACAAAAGAAAGAGGCGGTTTTGCCCTCCCAGACCTCAAATTATGCTATGAGGCTCCATGTCTGGTATGGATCAGGGACTGGATAAAGCTGGAAAAGCAAGAAGCATTCGATCTGGAAGGACATGACAACAGATTTGGATGGCATGCATATTTATGGTATTGGAAAAGGAAAGTACATGAAGGTTTTTATAACCATATACTTAGGAAATCATTAAAGAGAGTTTGGGAGAGATATAAAGATTTATTAGAACAGATGACCCCTTGGTGGCTTTCACCACATGAAGCTTTATTGCTCAAGCCACTTGGTAAAAAAGGAAAGTGGCTTATGTGTGCTGACTTATTAAAGGATCAAGAAGGAAAATGGAAATTAAAAGATTATTAGGGAATAAAAGACCATTTTCAGAGCTGGTTACATTATCGGCAACTCCATGAGATATACAAAGAAGACAATAAGAAAGGATTTACCGTATTTTTTGCTCTATAAGACTCACTTTTCCCTCCTAAAAAGTAAGGGGACATGTGTGTGCGTCTTATGGAGCGAATGCAGGCTGTGCAGCTATCCCAGAAGCCAGAACAGCAAGAGGGATTGCTGCTTTCACTGCACAGCGATCCCTGTTGTTGTTCTGGCTTCTGAGATTCAGAATATTTTTTTCTTGTTTTCCTCCTCCAAAAACTAGGTGCGTCTTATGGTCTGGTAATTATACAACCTCTAGATTTCAAAAGAAAGTTGTAGAAGGGAAAGTGAAGCTGCTGAAGGGTGCATATAGTATTCTGCTAGAATGGGAAACAAAAGACGAGGTGAAATCAGTCATGATTAAATGGGCACAAGATATAGGTCATAACATACTTGTCAGGGTACTGCCATGGGAACAGGGTAGGGAAGCAGAGGGGCTGTTGGGTTACAGGGGACCTTCGAGAATCTTGTGAAGCATTTCCTCTTCCTGTGGTGAGGAAAGCCACACCTCCAGTGGGGAAGAGGGGAAAGGACCAGAGGATGCTGCTGGGAGCCTCAGCACCGTTCTTGGCCAAGCCGGCCAGGAGGAAAGCACGCCCCTTCCATCGCTCACCCTGCTCAAAGGTGTAAAAGGCAAAGAAGGAAGGAAAAGGCTGAGGATGACGAAACTCTTATGTTGGGGGACGTCCCGGAAACAACCACTCCCAGATTCTGCTTGTGATTGAGGAAGCATTAACTTGTGGCTCTGCACTGTAAATAGTTTTGCACCAAAATAAAACCTGTAAAAGACAGGTCGGAGTCCTGACTGGTTACTCACGAGCAACCACCATTGCCATCTGACAGCAATTCGGGAGTCGTTGTAGTTGCTCACATTCAGAGCAGAGAGAGACACGATGAGCCACCCCAAAAAGGGAGCTGCAGGCGGAGGCGCTGGGGAAGATGAGGCGCAGAACGTAACAGCCCTGGTACAGAGGAACGTGGAGCTGGAGGCGTGCATTGCCAAGCTCGCAGCGAGGCTTGAGGAGCGCAGAGTGCAGGACCAGCAGGTCAGAACCACTCCAATTGGGAGAAAAGTGCCATCGCTGGTGAGCAAGTTTGGAGGGAACTGTGAGGAGAACATGAGCTTACAGGGTTAAACAGCTCAGAGTGTGCGTCCTGCCTACTGTGGGGCGGAGAGACTCTGCGTCACTTCCGAGAGTCTCAGTCCTTTGTTCTGTTCTAGTTTCGCTTTTGTCCAGGACAGACACGTTTGTACGATGTTCCGTGATTGTGGATAGTTTCTGCTGTAAATAAACTGCTTTTAGTTTTAGTAACTCTGCGTGAGAGCCTGATTTATGCACATCAACGCACAGAAGACAGAAGGCTTAATTTCTGACCGCTGCTAGACTCTGCTTTTGCTCAGAGCTTTGGAATGCTTTTGGAATGCCTTTGGAAGGCCGGCTGCAGCAGAAGCGCGCTGGACTTTATCTCTCTGAGCAATAAATCTTCTCAGAGGAACCCCCAGGAATACCTGGCATTTAAGACTGAGATTAAATACGCCCTGGACTTGCAAAAAAGGGAACTTGAAAGTGATGAAGAGAGGGTGGCATTTGTGGTTGGACATTTGGGAATGGGTGAGGCCCCTGATAGCAGCGGGGAATGATGCCCTTCAGGACTTAGCAAAGTTTTATCAGGCGATGGACGCAATGTTTACCAGCAAAATTCAGGGGTATGTCACTCAGCAGGAACTAGTGACACTTAAGCAAGGGTCCCTGACTGTCCGCAGCTATTGGTCAGGCTTCGCAATGCTGGTGCACAAGTTGGGCTGGGATTTTTCGTCCGAACTCATGCAAGAGAGAAAGGGAGGGATGAAGGAAAGAAGGAAGGAAAGAAAGAAAGAAGGAAGGAAGCAAAGAAGGAAGGAAGGAAGGAGAAAGTGAGAGAGGGACAAAGGAAAGATGGAACGAAGGAAAGAAGGAAGGAAGCAAGGAAGGAAGGAACAGAGGGATGAAGGAAAAAAGGAATGAAGGAAAGAAAGAGAAAGGGAGAGAGGGACAAAGGAAGGAAGGAAGAAGGAAGGAAGGAGAAAGGGAAGGTGGGACGAAGGATGGTAGGAAGAACAGAGAAAGGAAGGGAGGGAGGGAGGGAGGGAGGGAGGGAAGGAAGGACTGAGCGAGGAAGGAAGGGACAGGACAGAGAAAGGGAGGATGAAAGAAGGAAGGAAGGAAGGAAGGAAGGAAGGAAGGAAGGAAGGAAGGAAGGAAGGAAGGAAGGAAGGAAGGAAGGAAGGAAGGAAGGGGGATAGAGGGACAAAGGAAGGAATGAATGAAGGACAGAGAAAGGGAGGGAGGAAAGACAGAAAGAAGGAAGGAAGGACAGAGAAAGGGAGGGAGGGAAGGAGGGAGGGAAGAAGGACAGAGAAAGGGAGGGAGGGACGAAGGAAAGAAAGAGAGAGGGAGAGAGGGAGAGAGGGAGGAAGGAAGGAAGGAAGGAAGGAAGGAAGGAAGGAAGGAAGGAAGGAAGGAGGGGTGGGATGAAGGAATGTAGGAAGGACAGAGAAAGGGAGGGAGGAAAGAAGGAAAGAAGGAAAGAAGGAAGGAAGGAAGGAAGGAAGGAAGGAAGGAAGGAAGGAAGGAGAAAGGGAGGGTGGGACGAAGGAACATAGGAAGGAAAGAAGGAAGGAAGGAGGGAGGGAGGAAGGAAGGAAGGAGAAAGGGAGGGTGGGACGAAGAAACATAGGAAGGAAAGAAGGAAGGAAGGAGGGAGGGAGGAAAGGAAGGACTGAGAAAGGGCGGAAGGGAGGGACGAAGGAAGGAAGGAAGGAAGGAAGGAAGGAAGGAAGGAAGGGAGGACAGAATGAAGGAATGATGGAAGGAAGGAACGACGGAAGAAAGGAATGACGGACGGAAGGAACGAAAGAGAAAGGGAGGGAGGAAAGAAGGAAGGAAGGAAGGAAGGAAGGAAGGAAGGAAGGAAGGAAGGAAAGACGAAAGAAAGAAAGAAAGAAAGAAAGAAAGAAAGAAAGAAAGAAAGAAAGAAAGAAAGAGAAAGAGGGACAAAGGAAGGAAGGAAGGTAGGAAGGAGAAAGGGAGGGTGGGAAGAAGGAAGGAAGGAAGGATGGAAGGAATAAAGGGTAGAGGAAGGGGGAGGAAAGAAGGAAAGAAGCAAGCAAGGAAGAGAGAAAGGAGGGAGGGAGGGAGGGAGGGAGGGAGGATTACAAAAATTTTGCTACTGTATTGGCCAATAGGCAGAAGAAGGTCTTGTCAGAATATATTCATAAGGAGGGAGGGACGGAGGGAGGGAGGGATGAAGGCAGAGAAGACAGAGAAAGGAGGGAGGGAGGGAGGATTACAAAAATTTTACTAATATATTGGCCAATAGGCAGAAGAAGGTCATGTCAGAATATATTCATAAGGACCAGGCAGGTTTTCTGCATGGAAGACATATGAAAGATAATATTAGGAATATAGTAGATGTTTTGGAAAAGTTGGAAGCAAGAAAAAATTGTAAAGCAATGTTAATGTTTATTGATGCGGAGAATGCCTTTGACAATGTATCTTGGAGTTTCATGACACAAAATTTAGAAAGTATTGGGGTTGGTCAGGAGTTTTTAAATGGTATAAATGAACAAAAAGCTAAAATTACAGTAAATAACGTGGTATCCTTTGCTGATGACTTGGTGTTGACACTTCAAGATCCAGACTCCAGTGCAGTAAAAGTACTGGAGATGATACAGGAATTCGGATAGGTAGCAGGATTTACCGTATTTTTTGCTCTATAAGACTCACTATTTCCCTCCTAAAAAGTAAGGGGAAATGTGTGTGCGTCTTATGGAGCGAAGGCAGGCTGCGCAGCTATCCCAGAAGCCAGAACAGCAGTGATCCCTCTTGCTGTTCTGGCTTCTGAGATTCAGAATATTTTTTTTTTCTTGTTTTCCTCCTCCAAAAAGCAGGTGCGTCTTGTGGTCTGGTGCGTCTTATAGAGTGAAAAATAAGTTAAATAAGAGCAAAAACAAAGTATTAGAGAAAAATCTGGACAATGAGGAAAGGAAATTATTACAAGAAAAGACGGGCCTAGTCTTCGTGAAGAAAGTTAAATATCTGGGGGTTAATTTGTTGGTGAACAATTTGAATTTATATAAAGATAATTATGAGAAATTATGGAATGAAATTAAGAGAGATCTGGAGATTTGGTTGAATTTAAAACTGTCATTAATGGGCTGGATTTCAGTGGTCAAAGATGTTGTTTTTGTTTCAAGCCCTCCCAATTACTGATAATGAGAAATGTTTTAAAGAATGGCAGAAAGCTCTGGCAGGGGGGGAAACCCAGAGTTAAATACAAATTATTAATGGATTCAAAAGAAAGAGGGGGATTCTCCCTGCCAGATGTGAAGATTTATTTTGAAGCTGCCGCTCTTTGCTGGGTCAAGGAATGGATACAACTAGATGATGCGGATGTTTTAGACTTGGAGGGATTTGACAATGTGTTTGGATGGCATGACTATTTAAGGTATGACAAGGTAAAGGCCCATAATGTTTTTAAAAAGCATGTAATTAGAAAATCTTTATATAACGTTTGGATAAAATGCAAAGATCTCTTAGAAAGGAAAACACCCAGATGGCTTTTGCCAATGGAGGCAAAGGCCCAGAAAAAGTTAAATATGGAAACCAAGTGGTTGAGATATTCTGATCTGTTATTGGAAGATAAAGAAGGATATAAATTAAAACCATTTGATCAAATCAAAGATAAAATAAATTGGTTACATTACCACCAGATCAATGAATTTTATAAATTAGATAAGAAATTTATAAATTAGATAAGAATTTTATAAATTAGATAAGAAAAATGGTTTTGCTTTGGAAAAATCTAAGTTGGAAACGGAGTTGTTGGATTCTAAAATTTGTCTAAAATGTATAATTTACTGTTAGAATGGCATACAAAGGATGAACAAGTTAAATCTGTGATGATAGATTGGGCAAGAGACGTGGGACACAACATAATGTTTGAAGACTGGGAAAGCCTGTGGAAGAAAGCGGTCAAGTTCACTGCATGTATGGTGTGAAAGGAAAATATTGTGAAAATGATGTATAGGTGGTTCTTAATTCCTGTAAAATTAGCAAAGATATATCATAATAGTGATAATTTATGCTGGAAATGTAAAGAAAAAGAGGGTTCCTTTTATCATATGTGGTGGACCTGCCCCAAGGTGAAAGACTTCTGGGAGAAGTTTTATAATTAATTAAAAAAAATGTTGAAATATGCATTTACTAAGAAACCAGAGGCCTTTCTTCTTGGCCAGAGGCCTCTTCTTCTTGGTCTGGAATTGCCCAATAAAGATGTTAGATTGTTTTTGTATGCCACAACTGCAGCTAGAATTTTGTTAGCTAAGAATTGGAAAACACAAGAAGTCCCAACAGTGGAGGAATGACAGATGAAGATGATGGACTTTTCGGAGCTGGCTGACCTGACTGGAAGAATGCGTGATCAGAAGGAGGAGGAGTACCAGGAGGAATGGATAAAATTTAAATAATATTTAGTTAAATATGCTAAGATAACTTAATTGGAAAAACTTGCAAATACCAGATAGGCTTAGGATTTAAATATGTGAAGTTAGAGAATAATATGTTTAAAGTTAAAATGAAAAGAAAGAAAGATGTTAAGTAAGTAAGTTATTTTTTATGAGAAATTTGGTTCTGGAAAACTGTTACAATGATATACACTGAAACTCAGCCAGGGGGATGCGAGGAAGTCACTTAAGAATGTTACTAAGATTGGCGTAAGTACAGCTATGATTTATGTTTGTTTGTTTAAAAAATTTGGAAAATCAATAAAAAAAATGGGGGGGGGAAGAGAAAGGGAGGGACGAAGGAAAGAAGGAAGGAAGCAAAGAAGGAAGGAAGGGAGGAACGAAGGAAAAAAGGAAGGAAGGAAAGAAAGAAAGAAAAAAAGAAAGATAGCGAAAAGGAGAGAAGGCAAAGGAAGGAAGGAAGGAAAGAAAGAAATAGAAAGGGAGAGAGGGACAAAGGGAGGGAGGGAGGGAGGAAGGAAGGAAGGACAGAGGGAGGGGGAAAGAAGGAATGAAGGGAAGGAAGGAAGGAAGGAAGGAAGGAAGGAAGGAAGGAAGGAAGATAGGAGGGAGGGAGGAAAGGAAGGACTGAGAAAAGGAGGGAGGCAGGGACAAAGGAAGGAAGGACAGAAGGACATTGAAAGGGAGGACAGAATGAAGCAACAAAGGAAGGAAGGAACAACGGAAAGAAGGAACGATGGAAGAAAGGGAGGGAGGAAAGAAGGAAGGAAGGAAAGACAGAAAGAAAAAGAAAGGGAAAGAGAAACAAAGGGAGGGAGGGAGGGAGGGAGGGAGGAAAGAAGGAAGGAAGGAAGGGAGGGAGGGAGGAAAGAAGGAAAGAAGGAAGGAAGGAAGGAAGGAAGGAAGGGAGGAAAGAAGGAAAGAAAGAAGGAAGGAAGGAAGGAAGGAAGGAAGGAAGGAAGGAAGGAAGGAAGGAAGGAAGGAAGGAAGGAAGGAAGGAGAAAGGGAGGGTGGGACGAAGGAAGGTAGGAAGGAGGGAGGGAGGCAAGGAAGGACTGAGGAAGGGAGGAAGGGAGGGACAAAGGAAGGAAGGAAGGAAAGAGAAAGGGTGGGAGGCACAAATGAAGGAAGGACGGAATGAAGGCTGGAAGGACCGATGGGGATGGAAGGAACGACGGAAAGAAGGAAGGAAGGAGGGAGGGAGGGACTTCCGGCGAACCGTAGCCATAGGAAAGGAGCGCGAGGCTGCCCTCTGGGGGGGGGGTCTCGAACAACAAGGGGGTCTAGAGGTGTCATGAAGGCTCCGTGGACCTCGAAACCCCAAGAGGATTATCTCGGGGGACAGGTACCCGGCGGTGCTGCCGGTGCTCCCCTGTTTTTCGGACATTTTAAACCGAGTTTGAGAACAGGATTGGAGCTGCAGCACGAAAGGGAAGCAACAGACCCCGTGTTGTGAAGCCTCAGGCTCCGAGTGAAAGCGGCAAGCCTCCAACAACAATTAAGAAGCTAGGTCATAACTAAAACAACAACAGAATGAAATTAAGTTAAGGAAACCAGCGGAACAAAAGATATTATGATGTGAAAGAAGAAGGAATTCGCTTCAGCGGTAAGAGTAAACGGTGTGTAACAGAAGACTGGGAGAGGAGAGGGAGTAAGACTGTAACTGCCGAGTGGGCGTTGCGGAGAGACCTCAGATACAAAGTGTAAAAATCTGAGGCAATGGACTGATTGAAAACAGCTGAATATTTGAAAAGCGGATAGAAACATTTCTGCTCTGTCCTGGTCGGAGCGCGCTATGCCAGCGACCAAAAGGGACTGTAATTTCCACCCAGTTTAGGATAAATAAGTGAGACTTTGTTCCGAGTTATTGTACTTTGTATATATCTCTCCCGCCTAACGTGTTCAAGCTGAGACTGTTTCTCTTTATTATTTGGGGCGCTTGACTGACTGAAAGCTGAATTTGTTATTGAGAGGAGCGGATACGACGAGAGGTCTGGGAGGAGAACGTGAATCGTAAGAGAGCTTTGGAAAACAGCGGAACCTCTCGCCGCCATTACGTGCTCCATTTCCGTTCTTCTTTTAAAGCGGTACACAGCTGTAATCATCTAGGAGAAGATAACCATGGCTCCTTAAACGTTCAATCTATCGCTCCAGCAAACGGGGGGTAAACGGTTAAGTTGAAAAGAAAAGAAAAGAAGATTTAAACACAGTACCTTGGCAAGACCCTATGTTCTCTCTAGATTCTGCTGCCTTCCCGTGGTGATCTCCTGGCTTAATTTTGACCTCCCCATCTTCTCTGCTCCGGCTTCGAAACTCACCTCGTACCCCATCCCTACTTCCTGGAAAGTGTTGAGTTGGATGTTCCCCACCTCCTTTCCTTTTCCCTCTGTCTTGGTGTTTCCTATTTTATTTATTCTCTAGGACTCTAACCTTGAGATCCCTCTTCTCCCTTCATTTGCTTTCTGTGATTGTAAGCGATCTATCTAACTGGTCCCCTAGCTGCACGTGGAGAGAGACTTCTTACTGAAGAGCATCAGGGAACAACAAAGAGCTAAGAGTGTGAATGCAAATAAGGTGCCACCGTGTGGGGCCAGAAAGGAACTACATTGGAAAAACAAAGAAATTTACTAAATTACAGTTGAGCGCCCCTAGGGGTGGGAAAACTCTTTTTAGTTAATTAAGACAAATAGAAATACAAAATGAAAAAGGGGGCGGGAACGCCTGCAGAAAGGAGACCATCTAGACAAGAAAATGGGAAAGATGGGAAGGAAATTAAGGACTATGATAATTTGATGGCTGAAATAAGTAAAGAATTTAAACACAATGAACAGTATATTGAGAAAAAATTACTGGAAGTACAAGATTCATTGAATAAGAGATTAGAGGGGGTGGTGGGAGAACTAACAAGAAAAGTAAAAGATTTATCTCTAAGATCCAAAGTACTTGAAGACTCAATGAAAAGGGTTCAAAAAGATATTAAAGAAAATAGGAAAGATACGGATAGGATTAAGACAGAGGTGAAGGAGATAAATAAAATACAGGAAGAGATACTGGATAGTGTGGCGATGACTCAAATGAGACAGAAACAATCAAACCTGAAATTTAGGGGGATCCCTGAGGAACCAAACGAAAATATAAGATCTAAATTGGTTAGAGAATTGGCAGCTTGGCTAGATATGAAGGAAGAAGACATAGGATATTCAGTAGCAAATATTTTTCGGATAAAAGCAAAATCAGCCAAATCCAGAGGGAAGAAACTGCCAGGAGATGTCCTGGTCATGTTTAACTCTCTGGATATGAGAAATGAAGTACTAAAGTTAAACTACAACCAAAAACTATGTATTGAGGGAAAGCCAATTGTTATATTTAAAGAGATTCCTTCGAGATTTCTTTGTAAGAGAGATGTTTATAAAAAACTAACTAACCAGTTGAAGAAAAACGGGATCCAATATAGATGGAATTCCCGGAAGGGAATTGGAAAAATTTGCAAGAAGATATGAGAAGGAACTGGGAAGGTTGGGAGGGTGGGAGCCAGAAGGGGAGCAGACGGGGAAAGGGAGGGGTGGAGGTGAAGGAAGTGGAGAGGGAGAAGGGGAGGCAAACCTAGGAGAAGAAAAAGAAGAGGAAGAGACAGATAACAAGGAACAGTAGATTTAACTTAGATTCGACCACTTACTGATTGTATACTAAAAATGACTTTAAAAATAATCTTGTGGAATGTGAATGGGCTCAACAATAAAAATAAAAGGAACCAAATTGCTCATGTATTGCTTAAAAAGAACCTTGACATAATCTGTCTACAAGAAACTCACGTAACAAGAAAACATAAAAGAATCTTAAGTAATAAGAGATTAGGGTTGGACTTTGTAGCATCGGACAATGTCAAGAAAGGAGGAGTGGTATTATATATAAAAGAAAAAATTGATCCAAAATTAATATATAAAGACGAAGAGGGGAGAATGATAGTGGTACAGATCACCCATCAAGGAGAAAAGATAACTGTGGTTGGGATATATGCACCCAATGACAAAAAGTCAGCATTTTATTCTGAATTAGGTAACAAATTGTTAGACTGGATGGACCAACAATTGATATTGATGGGGGACTTTAATGGAGTGGTTTTCCCAAACTTGGATAGATCAACAAGAAAACAGGAAGTGAAGGAGGGAAAACTACCGAAAGCCTTCTTCAAATTAGTGGAGAATATGGGACTAATTGATGCTTGGAGATTTAAAAACCCTACTATAAAACAGTTTACCTTCTTTTCAAATCCAAATCAAAGCTGGGGGAGAATAGACCAAATCTGGATTTCGAAGGAACTGACGCAAAGAGTACTTAAGTTTGAAATTCTCCCGCAAACCTTATCTGATCATAATCCAGTATATATGGAGGTAAAAGGAAAAGATTCTAGAACATTTAGATGGAAAATGAATGAAAATCTGTTCAATGATCAAAAGATAATAAATAAAGCAAAAGAGACAATTGAGGAATATTTCAAGTGGAATTTGAATAAAGAAACATCTCTAGAAATGGTGTGGGACGCAGGGAAAGCCGTTATGAGAGGCTTCCTAATTCAGAAAAATAGCATCTTAAAAAAGAAAAAAGAGAAAAGGAAAGAAGAAATTTTAATACATCTCATGGAGAATGAAAGACAATTAACCATTAAACCAGGAGCTGAAATAATAAAACAAAATATAAAGATGCTACAGCTACAAGCTCAATTTTCCATGATAGTGAACCAGGAGATTGAATGGAGGATCAAAATGATGAAACAAAAGAACTTTGAATCTGCAAATAAGATAGGGAAATATCTGGCGTGGCAATTAAGAGAGAGGAAAAAACAAAACACGATATGTAAGATAAGGGATGGAGAGAGGATAGTGGAGGATCCAAAAGAGATAAAGAAGATATTTCAGAAATACTATAAGGAACTATACAAAAGAGAAAAAGAGATAGATAACGAGATAGAAGATTATTTAAAAAAATATCAACTGCAACAGATCACGACTGAAGAAAGAGAATATTTAAATCAGACAATTACAGAGGAAGAAATTAGGAAAGCAATAAAGAAAATGAAAATAGGAAAAGCGCCAGGGACAGATGGTATCTCGGCCAAATACTATAAAATATTAAGTGATCAACTTTCCCCAGTGCTATGTGAAGTCATGAACAATGTACTAAAAGAAGGGAGAATTCCAAATACCTGGAAAGAAGCGTATATTACCTTAATCCCTAAAAAAGATACAGATGGCTTAGAGGTGAAAAACTATAGACCGATCTCATTATTAAATAACGACTATAAACTATTCACAGATGTGTTGGCGGAAAGATTAAAAAAAGTGCTAAATAAAAGAATTCATAAAAACCAAATGGGTTTCCTCCCGGGGAGACAACTGAAAGATAATGTAAGAAACGTGATAGACATTATTGAATACCTGGACTGTTGAAGCAGGCAGCGCTGATTTTTATTAATGCCGAGAAGGCATTTGACAATGTCTACTGGCGTTTCATGAAAGAAAATTTTAAAACAATGGGAATTGGTGAAGGATTTAGAAAAGTTATTGAGGCTATTTACCAAGAGCAAAAAGCCAAACTTATAATAAATAATAATATATCGGAAGCCTTCGATATTGCTAAAGGGACCAGGCAAGGCTGTCCCTTATCCCCTTTGTTATTTATAACAGTGTTGGAAGTGTTTAATAAAAGGTTAAGGGAAACACCGGAGGTCAAAGGAATTAAGGTAGGAAGTAAGGAATTCAAAATAAAAGCATTTGCGGATGACCTGATATTAACATTGGAAGATCCAAAGAACAGTTTACAAGAAGCCCTACAGAAATTAGAAGAATTTGGAAAAGTGGCAGGTCTTAAGCTTAACAGGAATAAGACTAAAATGATAACAAAAAATATAACTAAGGAAGATATAGTAGAGCTAGAACAAAAGACGGGAATTATGGTTGCTAAGAAGGTGAAATATTTAGGAGTGTGGATCACACCAAAAAAATATAAATTTATATAAAGATAATTATGAGGCTACGTGGAAGGGTATCAAGAAAGACTTAGAAATCTGGGAGAGACTGAAACTTTCCTTCTTAGGGAGGATATCGGTTATCAAAATGAACGTTCTGCCCAGAATGTTATTTCTGTTCCAAACTATCCCAGTAATGAAAGGATTAAAACAGTGTAAAGATTGGCAAAGGATCTTGGCGAGATTTATTTGGCAGGGAAAAAGATCACGGATAAAAATGAAAATACTGGTAGATAAAAAAGAAAGAGGGTTTTTTTCTTTACCAGACCTGAGTCTATATTACGAAGCGGCTTGTTTAACGTGGGTGAAAGACTGGATAAAGCTAGAGAATACTGATATCTTGGATTTAGAGGGCTTCGATAACAAGTACGGGTGGCACTCGTACCTGTGGTACGAAAAGGTGAAAGTTCATAGAGGCTTTCTAAATCACATAATTAGAGGATCATTATTTAAAGTATGGGAAAGAAATAAGGATCTGCTGGAAAAGAAAACCCCATGGTGGATCTCACCAATAGATGTCCTAACTGTAAAAAAAATCAACATGGAGGGGGGAAAAGCCACCTACGAAGAACTTATCAATAAAACTGATCAGGGTATAAAACATAAGCCTTATGAGGAGGTAAAGAACGTACTCACGGGGTGGTTGCAATATCACCAAGTGAATGATTTGTTAAAAGATGATAAAAAGAAACTGGGATTTGAAGATAAAAAATCTAAATTTAATGTGGAAGTCATAGAAGGTAAAAATAAAACACTATCTAGGATGTATGACCTCTTACTGGATTGGTATACTAAAGACGAAGAGGTGAAGGAGGCCATGACAAAATGGGCTATAGATATCGGTCACAATATTGACTTTGTAAAGTGGCAAGAGTTGTGGAACGTAAATATGAAATTCACTGCGTGTACGGCACTAAGGGAAAACCTTTGGGAAATGATTTATAGGTGGTACCTCACGCCAGTGAAATTGGCTAAGATTTATAAACTGAAGACTAAGAAATGCTGGAAATGTGGAGAGGGGGATGGTGAGTTCTACCACATGTGGTGGACATGCAGTAAAGTAAAAGGCTTTGGGGAACTGATTTACAACGAACTTAATTTTTTAAAAAAATATACTTTCCCCAAAAAAGCCTGAAGTTTTCCTGCTAGGAATAGTCGGCAAGGAAATCAAAAAAGAGGACAAAAAATCTGTTTCTATATGCCACAACGGCCGCTAGAACTATGCTAGCTCAAAGTTGGAAAATGGAGTTAACACCTACTATAAATGACTGGCAGATCAAGATGATAAATTATGGTGATCTAGCTAGAATAACAGGAAGATTAAGAGACCAGGATGACCAGAAGTTTCATGAAAATTGGAACAAATATCTGACGTATATAAGAGACAAGTGTAGAACTTTGATGACTCTGGCAGGGTTAGAATAACTCTAACAGTGTTTGGCAAATATGTAAAGGAGATAAAACATGTGACTTTAGAAACTATCTGATACTTACCAACGAAGTGAAGGGAAGTCCGAGGCTCGGCAGAGCCCAAAATAATTGTGTAATATATATATGACTCTTGTAACGGCTATGTTATATGCAACTTATGTAATCTAGATTGTATATATGTATAATCAATGAAAAACCAATAAAAATTTATCTGGAAAAAAAAGGAAGGAGGGAGGGAGGGAGGGAGGAAAGGAAGGACTGAGAAAAGGAGGAAGGCAGGGATGAAGGAAGGCAGGATAGAGAAAGGGTGGGAGGGATAAAGGAAGGAAGGAAGGAGGAAATGAAGGACTGAGAAAGGGAGGAAGGGAGGGACGATGGAAGGAAGGAAATAGAAAGGGTGGGAGGGACAAAGGAAGGAAGGACAGAGAAAGGGAGGGAGGAAAGAAGGAACGAAGGAAGGAAGGAGGGAGGGAGGAAAGGAAGGACTGAGAAAAGGAGGAAGGCAGGGATGAAGGAAGGAAGGACGGACAAAGGAAGGAAGGAAGGTAGGAAGGAAGTAAAGAGAAAGGGAGAGAGGGTCTGGCAGGGCAAGAAGCCTCGAATAAAATTTAAGATATTAACTGATGCTAAAGAAGTAGGTGGATTTGCCCTGCCAGACCTCAAACTTTATTATGAATCAGCCGCTTTTTGCTGGCTGAGAGAATGGCTGCTTCTTGAAAATACTGATGTGTTGGACTTAGAAGGTTTCAACAATGTATTTGGTTGGCATGCATATCTGTGGTGCGATAAGGTCAAAGCACATAAAGCGTTTAAAAACCATATTATCAGAAAAGCACTGTTTAATGTTTGGATAAGATATAAGGACTTGTTAGAAAATAAAACCCCAAGATGGTTGTCACCAATGGCTCAGAAAAAGCTCAATATGGAGGCCAAATGGCCGAAATATTGGGAAATTCTGGAACAAGAGGGAGACAGATTAAAACTGCAGAGTTTTGAAAAATTAAAAAATAGAGTGCGAGACTGGCTCCATTACTACCAAATAATGGAGGCATATAATTTGGACAAAAAACTTGGCTTCCAGGTGGAAAAATCAAAATTGGAAACAGAATTGTTAGATCCCAAAGTAAAGAATTTGTCAAGAATGTATAACTTGCTGTTGAAATGCAACACTCAGGATGAAACGGTGAAATCTGCTATGATTAAATGGGCACAAGATGTTGGACACAACATTATGATGGCTGACTGGGAACAGTTATGGACCACAGGTATGAAGTTTACGGCATGTAATGCCTTAAGAGAGAATATAATGAAAATGATCTACAGGTGGTACATGACACCAGTCAAGCTTGCAAAAATTTACCATTTGCCTGATAATAAATGTTGGAAATGTAATGAGACTGAAGGTACATTCTTTCACCTTTGGTGGACATGCCCAAGGATTAAGACTTTCTGGGAGATGATTTATAATGAAATGAAAAAGGTATTTAAATATACCTTCCTGAAGAAACCAGAGGCCTTTCTCCTGGGCATGGTCGGCCAATTGGTGCCAAAGAAGGATAGAACTTTCTTTATGTATGCTACAACAGCAGCAAGAATACTTATCACAAAGCACTGGAAGACACAAGATTTACCCACCCGGGAAGAATGGCAGATGAAGTTGATGGACTACATGGAACTGGCGGAAATGACTGGCAGAATCCGAGACCAGGGAGAAGAGTCGGTGGAAGAAGATTGGAAAAAATTTAAAGACTATTTACAGAAACATTGTAAAATTAATCAATGTTAGAAGGATGCTGGAATGAAGTTATATGGCTTTAGCAGAAATGTTATAAAGAATTAAGTAAAAATAGATTGTTAATGGGCCAAAGGGGGGAAAGTAAGGTTAGATTGTGTTAAGATAAATTGTAGGACAAAAACCGAGAAAGATGGAAAGGATTTGCTGAAATAGCTAACTGAACTAGAATACAAAAAAGGGAGGTGTGAGGAGGTTAATGAAACAAGTAAATAAAAGATAAGATATGGAAATATTGGATGTGTTTTTAATTGTTTCTGTTTTTGTTTTGTTAAGATAAGTAGTGTTTTTTGTTTTCTTTTTTATGTATTGTAATGTATTGTTTTGTTTTGTTTAACTTTGTTTTTTTCTTCTTTCTGTAATCCTTAAACTCTTAATAAATATTACTTTAAAAAAAAGAGAAAGGGAGAGAGGAGCAAAGGAAAGAAGGAAAGAAGGTAGGAAGGAAGAAAGGAAGGAAGGACAGAGAAAGGGTGGGAGGGACAAAGGAAGAAACGACGGAAGGAAAGAAGGACAGAGAAAGGGAGGGAGGGAGGGAGGAAGGGAGGGAGGGAGGAAGGAAGGAAGGAAGGAAGGAAGGAAGGAAGGAAGGAAGGAAGGAAGGAAGGAAGGAAGGAAGGAAGGAAGGAAGGAAAGAAAGAAAGAAAGAAAGAAAGAAAGAGAGAGAGAGAGAGAAAGGGAGAGAAGGACAAAGGAAGGAAGGAAGGAAGGAAGGAAGGAAGGAAGGAAGGAAGGAAGGAAGGAAGGAAGGAAGGAAGGAAGGAAGGAAGGAAGGTGGAAGGAAGGAAGGAAGGAAGGAGAAAGGGTGTGTGGGGCGAAGGAAGATAGGAAGGACAGAGAAAGGGAGAAAAGAAAGAAGGAAGGAAGGAGGGAGGGAGGAAAGGAAGGACTTAGAAAAGGAGGAAGGAAGGAAGGAAGGAAGGAAGGAAGGAAGGAAGGAAGGAAGGAAGGAAGGAAGGAAGGATAGAGAAAGGGAGAGAGGGGCAAAGGAAAGAAGGAAGGAAGGAAGGATTTCAGAGCTCTGGCAGTGGGGTTTGACTAGATGACCTCTGCTCCCTCCTGACTCACGTGGGTCAAAGGCTGCTTCTCCTGGAGGAGGAGAAACTGGTTGCTCCGCTGGGGGCTGCGGTATTCCAAGACGAGGGAAAAATGCTCAATCAGCCTGAGGGAAAGGCGATCCTGGAGGGTCGTTATCACTTCCTGGTAATGGGGAGAGAATAGCATTTTTGAAAAGAAAAGGGGGGGAGACAAATCCCTTATTTACAGAAGGTTTCAGCCTTGCTGGCATCACCTTGATTCTGACAAGCAGAGGAAGGTTTTCTTTTTGGAATAGTCAATTTTTACAGTTTTATAAAAAATGACTGATTTGGTTCTACTATTAGAAATACATAGACTGATAATTATGAAATTATGGTGAGGTTTAATAAGTTAACTGTTTGTATTTGGACAACTGTTTTGCTCTACTTTATTGGCAGGAGAAAAAGTATCATTTCCTTAATAACAACTTAATTAACTCAAACAATAACATGATAGCATATGTATCTATTTTTGTTAACTGATTTGGTTAAACAATAAAAAAAAGACTGTGTCTTAGCACACATGAAAAACTTAAAACAAATCCTTCTTTCCTGATGTATTAAGAATTACGATGTATCAAGAATTAAGAATGTAACTTCAATAGAATTAAATAAATAAATAAATAAATAAATAAATTAGAATGTAAATTAAATACATTCCGTTGGACTAGAATGTAACTTAAATAGAAAATCTTTTTTCCTCCAAAAGCATTTTACAAGTCATTAACCACTAGGCACTGCTTCCCAGCCCCTCACTCTAAGCACTAGGCGCTGCTTCCCTTTCTACCTTGACAGTGGTGCGGCTGTCAAAGGTGAAGGACTTGACCTGCCCGTTTTCGAGGAAAACCTTCAGGACGTTGGGGATGAGGAGGAGGGCTTCCTTCTTCAGCATCTCCTGCGAGTGGAAAAGCAGAGGCTGGCAGACAACTACTACTACTACTACTACTACTACTACTAATAATAATAATAATCAACTACCAGACTTTTAGAAGACATCTGAAGGTAGCCCTGTTTAGGCAAGTTTTTAGGTTTGATGTTTTATTCTGTTTTTAATCACCCAGCTGGATGGGCCGAGTATAAATAAATTGTTGCTGTTGTTGTTGTTGTTGTTGTTGTTGTTGTTAATTACTTACACCTTGCCCACCAGGCTGGGCCTACCCAGCCACTCTGTGCAGCACATTAGCTATCTTGAACAAGCCTGAAGAGGCGACAGAGACATGAATAAAGGAGACAACCACATCCCCTCCATTACAGAACTTTCCAGAACTCACCGGCTCTGGCTCTGAGAAGCGCACCTTGGCAGGGTTGGACCTCAGCTTGGCCTTCTTTGCAGCGCTGATGAAGGCAGACTTGGGCGACTGGAAGGGGAGAAGGAAAAGACGGGCCTTGTGGGAGATGTTGGCCGCCTTCCAAGATCTCAGCCGAAAAAGCAGATTCCCGACTCGCCGGGGGGTGGGGGTTGAGATGGATGACCCCCGGGGTTCTCACCTGATGGGTTTTCAGCACGGTGAAGATGGTGGACTCCCTGGCACTTCTGCAGTGGAAAAGGAACAAAGGAGACATTTAGGGTTTCCTCAAGATTCCTGCCTCTCCGGGGGTTTGGACTGGACGACCCTCGGGGGTTCCAGCTCCCCAGGGTTAAAATTCCTCCAGAAAGAATCCATGGATTTGTAGAGGAGGCAGGGACCACCGCCCTTAAATTTCAGAAGGGTCACCCAGTCCGACCAGCGTATCTCAAACCCGCTTCCTCCTTCCTCACCTCACAATTTTGATGAATCTCTCACGGGCGATATCACTCACATCTTTGTCACCGATGGCCCAGATCTGGTCCCCAGGAAAGAGTTTGTCCTCCGAGGGTCCACCTGCCAAAGGAAGGGGCAGCTGGTGTCTGTCGGGGGGAGAGAGACCCTCAGTGTCTTCTAGTCCAACCCACTTCCGACTTGATGACTTGACGCTGAGATTCATCCCCAGAATCCTCACCTGCCACCACAGTATGCACTACCACAGGCCTCTCACCACCGGCCACAAACCCGAACCCTCCGTCCGGTTGGCGCTGGATCGTCACCTGTTGAAAGGCCTCGGAAGGCAGCGGTCCGTATTCCATAGCACCCCAGCTTTCCTCTGGCATCACATCTCCAGCGGCAGGAGAAGACAGGATTCCAGGATGCAGGGAGGGAAGAATCCTTTCCTCAGTCTCTAGCCTAATGCACAGAGTCTGGGATGCCAGCAAGGTTGAACCTTTCTGTACAAAAGGGATTTTTATGATTCCAAAAAGGGAAATCTAACCCCTATCCCCTATCCATAACCCCTATCTCTAACCCCTAACCCCCAACCTCATCCCTAACCCCCAACCCCTATTCCTATCCTTAACCCCTATCACTATCCCTATCCTCAGCCCCTAACCCTTTCTCTTCCCTGCTTTTGGCCTTCCTGGCCTGCAAAGTTGGCATCAATTTGCACATTGCATTTTCGCCAATCGTTCGCCAGGCCTGGCATTTTGCTTCCTTTGCCATTTTGTAATCAACTGCAATTCCATAATTGATTTCATTTTTATTTATATTTTAAACCAGAACCATTTTTTTAATTTGTCAGGACACAGCTTTTTCACAAAAGGCCCGCCAAATAATGCAAACGTAAATGTCCAGTTAAGGCACCACCTCTTTTAACATTCAAAATAGAGCTCAAAATAGAGCTTTTAAAATTATAATTCATCGTATTTTAGCCAACGATTGCAGCTTGTCTTTGGATCCAGGAAAATCTGGCAGCAGGGCCCTGATCCTGTCTCAGAGGAGGAGACCCCTACTCACTGTGGGTGGGATAGATGCCCTCCAGCCATGCCTCCTCCTTTTCTCCTGCCAGAAAGAGAGGGAGGGAGGGAGGGAAGAATTCCGCAGCTGCTGTGATTGGAATATGAAAGGAATTGGCTGCTGCCCTGTTCCTATAGGAAAGGATGAGAAGAGAGAGAAGAGAGGGATAAAGGAAGGGAGATTTGAGAAGAGAGAGGGGGGAGAGAGAGAGAGAGGAGTCCAGGGAGGAAGAGGGAGGGAAAGAGAGAAGAGAGGGACAGAGGAAGGGAGATGAAAGAGAGAGAGTGTCCAGGGAGGGAGAGGGAGGGAAAGAGAGAAGAGGAAGGGAGATTTGAGAGAGGACTGGAGAGCCAGAGAAAGAGAGGAGAGAGGTGGGGAAGGAGAGAAAGAGAGGGGGGGGGAGATGTGACCCCGGAGGGAGAGGAGAAAGAGAGAGAGAGGAGAAGGGAGGGGGGAGAGAGAGATGGGGGAAAGAGATAGAAGAAGGGAGATTTGAGAGAGGAATGGAGAGAGAAAGAGAGAGAGAGAAAGAAAGGAGAGATGGGGAAGGTGAGAAAGAGAGGGAGGCCTGAGATTCATCCTGCATCGGCATGACCTGTTTTTGACATCGACATCATCATCAACATCATCATCATCATGGCGTTCCTTTGGCCCACCAAGCTTGTAACTCCATCCAAAGTAGCATCAGCGGTCCCTTCCCGCCCTATTATTATTCTCCCCTTCTCTCCTCCCCCCATTTCATCCTTCTTCGATACCTTCCTCTCCTTCCTCGGATGTCGGGTGGTCGGTTGGAGATTCCTGGACCATTCACGGCGGCAGGGATCTCAAGAGAGAAGCCTGGAATCCAGTGAGGTGACACTAGTGGTTCCCCTAAACCCCGAGGTCCTTTTCACACGTGCTACGAGCAGCGGGTCAGACTGGATGATCCTCGGGTCCCTTCCCAGCCGACTGTTCCATTCTCCCCGCAATCGCTGGTGCAGGGGAAAGGGTCGAAATGGACTTACCCGATTGGTAGGGGGGGTCGTTTTAAGGAGATCTTCGGGGGCTATCCTGTCCCCCAACTGCCCCAATGGGGGTCCCCTGCGCCCCACAACCGTCGCCATCCGTGGCCCCCAAAAAGCACGAGGCGAGATGGAGCGCCGGGGCCGTTGCATCCCCCTTCGGGAAGACTGGGGGGGACCAGAGGGATTTGCCCGCTTGGGGGGGGACACCTGCCCCCCAAACTGCCCCCTTCGTAGCCCCCCAAGCGCATGCTTTGGGCTACGTGACCGCGCATCCTTCGGAAAACGGGGGGCAGGAAGAGGCAGGGAGCCGTTTTGGGGAGCATTAGGAGAACTTGGGGATCCCTCGACCTGCTCCATCGGGAACCCCAAAACCAGAAGGGGAGGGCGCACCCCTGGGGCGAAAGCAGCCCCCTCCCCAGTTTTTTTAGAGGGGTCGCGAGCCTTACCGGGACTCTCTGCGGCCCCCCGAAACCGGGGCGGGAAGACGAGGGGGGTGGACAGCTCCGGCCGCGCCGGCGCACTCGCGGAGCTCGTCGTCACTGCAGCAGACGGGAAGGGAGGGGGGAAGCGAAGAGGGAAGGGGCGCCCTAAAAGTCATCCAGACTGACCCCCCTGCGAGGCGGGAAACGGAGCGCAGGATCCTTGAATGGGGGAGCTAAAAGGGAGCCCGAAATGACATCCAGGCAGACCCCCCTGCAATGCAGGGATCTAGAATGGGGGAGCCAGAAGGGAGCCCCTACAATGCAGAAGAGAGCCCTCTTCCTTCCTTCTTCTTCGGGTACAGGGTGGTTCATCATTATCATTATCATTATCATTATCATTTATATATCACCCTATACCAGGAATATAATCGTAGAATGGCAGGCGGAAGCGGGTCAGAATAGATTACCCCAGGGACCCTTTATCCTCTCTCTCTTTTCCCCCATCCCTCTCTTCTCTCTCTCTTCTTTTTCTGCTCGCTTCTTTCTTTCTTTCTTTCTCTTTCTTTCTTTCTTTCTTTCTTTCTTTCTTTCTTTCTTTCTTTCTTTCTTTCTTTCTTTCTTTCTTCTCTCTCTTTCTCTCTTTCTCTCTTTCTCTCTTTCTCTCTTTCTCTCTTTCTTTCTTTTCCCCTCCTTCTTTCTCCTTCCCTCTTTCCCCCATCCCTCTCTTCTCTCTCTTCCCCTCTTTTCTTTCCCCTCTTCTCCTTTCTCCTTCTCTCCCTCTTTTTCTCTCTCTTCTCCCTCATCTCCCCCTCTCTTTCTCCTCTCTAGCTCTCTCTCCCCCCCTTCTCTTTGTGTCTCCCCGCCCCCCATTGTTATTCTTTCTGCGCTTTAGGGACGATTTCCCTTTATTTTGGAGGGGGGAAATTACATTTTTTCTTCCGGATTATCATTTCCTTTATTTTTGGGGTTCTCCCTCCCCCCCCAAACCGCTCTTCCTATCACGTGATTCCTTCTCCCTCCCTCCCTCTTCTCGGAAAGGCGGAGCGCGGAGCATCCTCTGCAGCGGCCGCCGGGCCAAACAGAGGCGAGGGCCTCCCTGCGCCCCCCCCCTTCCAGGAGCGAATCCCACCCCCTCCCCGGCGCCCCCCGAGCGCGGATTTCGAGGCCGGTGCGTCCTCCCCCCCCCCGAAAACGCGCTTTTTTACTCATCCAGACGGATCCGGCTGCGACCCCCGCCCTACGCCACCCTCCGGGAACGCATCGTCCACCTGCGCCCCCCAAGTGCGGGTATCTGCGCCCCCCCAAGGCGTCGGGAGGAACCCCCTGAGAATTCGGCCCGAGTGAGGATTTCGCGGCCTGGCTGCGCCCCCCCAAGAGCGCATCTCGCGGCCGGAGGTATCCAAGGATCCGGCCTCGTCCTCCTCCTCCACCCCCCGCCCAAACCGGATTCCACCTTTTTCCGGGGGTGGGCGCATTTCCCGCGCAGCCCCCTTCGGGAGCGCAACTTTCACCTTGTCGGATTCGTCCCTGGTCCCGCCAATTTCGCCTGCCCCCCCCCCCACCCCCAGCGCATTTTCCCACGCTGTGCGCAGACTCTCTTCCTGCAAAGGCGCATCTCCTCTCCAAAAACGGCATCCTCTCCTTGGCGCATTTCCACGTCGGCGCGCAGCTTCTTCTCCTCGGATCCGGCCCCGGTCCCGCCATCCTCGCCTGCGCCCCCCGAAGGCGCATTTCCCACGTTGCGCGCAGATTCCATTGGCGGCCTGTCCTCCTTCAAAAGCAGGATCCTCGGGCGGCTTTTCCTGGGCACATTTCCACGTTGGTGCGCAGCTTCTCCTCCTCGGATCCGTCCGTGGTCCCGCCATCCTCGCCTGCGCAGTTCGCACCTTTGGGCGCAGTCTCTCCCCCAGCGCATCCTTCCCGTGGGCCGGAGCGTCTCCATTCGCGGACTGCGCCCCCGACAGCGCATTTCCTGCTTTTGGGCGCGCAGCCTTTCCTCGCATCCCTCCTTCCCGTTGGTCTGCGCGCCCGCCCATCCTCGCCTGCGCGCCGGACGGCGCATTTTCCTCCTGACCGTCTCCAAAAAGCGCGTTTTCTGCATTTGGGCGCAGCCTTTCCTCATCTCCCAAAAGTGCATCTCCTTCGTTGACGCGCAGCCTTTCCCTGTCTCCGCAAGCAAGAGCGCATCATTCCTGTTGGCCAGAGACTCTCCGTCGGCGGCCGATCCTCCCTTGCGCCCCCAAAAGCTCATTCCCCACATTGGGGTGCAGCGTCTCCGATTGCGGCTTCCGGACCGCAACTTCCGCGTCCCGCCATCGTCTCCCAAAGCGCCTTTTCCACACGTGCGCCCGCTCGCCGGAGACTCCGTTGGCTCCTCTCCTCCGCCACCCTGCGCCCAACCGGAGCGCTTTTCTTCTCCCGTCCGTTTTGCGCCATGGCGAGGCTGCCGGGAGGAGCCTGCGCCGGCTCCTGCTGAGCGCCGCTCTTCGATTCGGATTTCCATTCGCTTCAGGTGAACAGGCCGGCCCCACCTCTGCCCCCATTTTGGGGGTGCTGCCCCCCTCACCCCGACCTCCCACCTCTCGGAAATGCGGAGACTGCACCGCGGCGCATGGGCGGCGCTGTGTCTCCTCCTCCGCTGCTGCTGCTGCTGGGCGCACAGGTAGGTTTGGGGGGCTCACCTGGGGTTTTTTGGGGGGCGGAAATGTCGCAAGGGGCTCCCCTGGGGGGGTTGGGGGCGGACACAGAGCGGGGGGGGGCTCACCTGGGGTTTTGTTTAGGGGTGCACAGGTAGTTTAATCTGAGAGGGGGACTCCCCTGGGGGTTTGGGGGGATGGACAGGTAGCAGGGGTTACCTTAGGGGTTTGGGGGGCAGAGAGGTAGTGGGGGCTCACCTGTGGGGGGTTTAGGGGTGCACAGGTAGGCGAACCTGAGAGGGGGACGAAAAAGGTAGCAGGGCTACTTGTGGGGTTTTTAGGAGGCACACAGGTAGGTTAACCTGTAGGGGGCTCCCCTGTTGGGGGTTTTTGGGGTCCCCTAGCTCCCCCCCACAGAATAGGGGAGAGACCCCTTCCAATTGCCATGAAAAGCATGATGCCCCCATATTTCAACCACCCCAAATTTATATGAAATTTATATAATATATTATATTATATTGGGGTGCCCAGCTGGAATTCAGGGGGGCAAGTTTAAAGGAGGCCATGAGAAGCATGATGCCCCCAATATCTCAAATGCCCCAAATCTATATGAACCCCACAATATTTTATTCCGGCTGGACACCCCAATAGAATATATGAAGGGGCCCCCAAGTTTATTGGGACTCCCAATATCTTCTCCCAGCTGGGACCCCCAATTTCTTATCAGCTGGGCGCCCCAATATAATAGATTCGGTGGCAGGTTTAAATGATGCCATGTGGGGCCCCCATGTTTTAATCCAGCTGGGCACCCCAATATACGAAGGACCCCCAAATGTATAGGGTGCCATGTGGGGTGGGGCTCAATGGGGACCCCCCAATATTTTATCTCAGCCGCTTGGAGGACAAACCATGGTCTTCTCCTGTTTTGCAGCCCCTCCACTGGCAACATCTCGGTGGTCAAGGACATTGTGGACAAGCTCCTCAAAGGCTACGATGTCCGCCTGCGGCCCGATTTTGGAGGTAAGGCAGCGCGGTCTAAAGGTTAGAGCATGAATCCAATTGATAATAAATCAGGTAATCAATAATAAGCCAGCTCATAAATTAATAAATGATGATCTATTACCAACTTTTAATATTTTCTTATTAATCTACGGTTCATTTTTATTTCGGAGGTAAGGTAGAGGTGCCTAAAGGTTAGAGCATAAATCCGATCGATAATAAATTAGATAATTAATCATAAATAAGAAGTTAGGTCATAAATAAATAAGTAAATGATTATTTATTATCCCCTTTTATTATTGCTTTTATTATTTTCTTATAATCTATTGTTCAATTTGCTGTTATTCCTTATTGACTTTTAGCCTTTCCTCATGTTCTAAAGTTATGATTTATTTTTTAAAAAATTTTATGGCATTATTATTTATGACTTTATTTTATTATTTCCTTATTGTTTATTATCTCATCTTCCCATTGAGGGTTTGATTTTATGGTTTCATTATGTGATCGTTTCATCACCAGTCAAAAAATTAACCAATTATGAGTTTCATTAGCAATTAATAATTTTATTACTTTCTTTTAATATAATAATAATCTATTATTAATATAATATAATATAATATAATATAATATAATATAATATAATATAAATCTGTTGTTTTGTCTTTTGTTGTTGTTGTTGTTACTATTTCAGGGAACCCTGTGGTGGTGGGGATGAGCATCCACATCTCGAGCATCGACCAGATTTCCGAAGTCAACATGGTAAGTTGGACGAACTCCCGTTGGGTCCGGATTCGAATCCTGAGGGAAAAGATGGCTTTCCTTCTATCCTTTCATGCTATCCTATCCTCCTTTATTCTTTCGCTCCTATCCTTCTCTCCTTCCATCTTTCAATTTCCCCATCCCTCCCTCCCTCTCTCTCTCTCTCTCTCTCTCTCTCTCTCTCTCTCTCTCTCTCTCTCCCCTCCGCCAGGACTATACCATCCCCATGTACTTCCAGCAGAGCTGGCGGGACAAGCGGCTCGCCTAGGGCGACCTGCCTCTCCACCTTCTCTCCTCCTATCCTCTCATCCTTCTATCCTTCAATTTCCCCCATCTCTCTCTTTCTTTTCTCCTCCTCCAGGACTATACCATCACCATGTACTTCCAGCAGAGCTGGCGGGACAAGCGACTCGCCTATGGCCATCTGCCGTTCAACCTGACACTCGACAACCGAGTCGCTGACCAGCTCTGGCTCCCAGACACCTACTTCCTGAACGACAAAAAGTCCTTCCTGCATGGCGTCACCGTCAAGAACCGTATGATCCGCTTGCACCCAGACGGCACTGTCCTCTACGGCCTGAGGTGGGTGGATATTAACAATATTAATCACCAATAATCAAGAACCAATTCGCTCCGGCTAGTTCGTTATTGCAAATATGGTCAATTAATGGGTGGTTTTGTTCTCGCTAGTGATCACCGCGAAGTGGGTGATAATCAGTTTTTATTGGGTGTATTGATCAATATGGGCGATTATTAATGGACGAATCATTATTAATGGACAGATCATGATTAATGATTATTAATGGATGGATCATTATTAATGAGTGGATCATGTTTAATGATTATTAATGGACGGATCATGATTATTGGATGGATCATGATTAATGACGGCTTTCGTCCTTGCATAGTGATCACGGTTAAATATCAATTTTGAGACATATTGATAGTCCATAAAAATTAGCAATCTGATAAATACATATTCATTTATACTTAGCAATTAATAGTCCATAAAATTAACCGTCCAATTAATACTTATCAATAGGCAAATTTAGAGAAATATTTGCTGGTTCAGACATAGGACCAGGAATATCATCCAAATAGGGGTCGAACCCCCCCCCCAATCAATATATAGCATTCCCCGCGTCCGTCAATCAGTGATCCCCATAATGGATCCCTGGAATCCACTCACGCTCTCTCTCCGCAGGATCACGACAACCGCTGCCTGCATGATGGATCTCCGGAGATACCCCCTGGATCAGCAGAATTGCACACTGGAAATTGAGAGCTGTGCGTATCATTCAATGAAATTAAATTATTGCTTGTTAATTGAGGAATAATTAAAAGTATTATCCAGGAATAACTTTAAGGCAGGGTTAATTTTAAACCAGGGTTAATTTTAAACCAGGGTTAATTTTAAACCAGGAGGATTTTAATTGGGGAATAATGTTAATCCGGGAATAATGTTAAAACAGGATTAATTTTCAACCAGGATTAATTTTCAACCAGGATTAATTTTAAGACTGGAATAATTTTCAACCAGGAATCATTCTCATTATTTCTTATTTTCTTTCCTCCCAGACGGCTACACTGTTGATGACATTGTCTTCTTCTGGCAAGGAAACTCTTCGGCCGTGACAGGGATGGAGGTATTGGAGTTGCCCCAGTTCACCATCATTGAGCAGAAACTGGTCACCCGTGAGGTGGTCTTCACCACAGGTGGGTTCCCCCTGTGGGGCCATCTAGTCTAACCCCCTGGCCGAAATCCCAGGGTTGTTGGGCACACCATGATCCTCCAATCCACCCTTCACTGAAGATACCAGAGATGTCCCCACCAATTCACCTGGATCCTGGATTCCTGTCCAGTTTGACCATCTCCTCTTTCTCCAACAGGGTCCTACCTCCGCCTGTCGCTCAGCTTCCGCATCAAGAGGAACATCGGCTACTTCATCCTGCAGACCTACATGCCCTCCATCCTCATCACCATCCTCTCCTGGGTCTCCTTTTGGATCAACTACGATGCTTCGGCCGCCCGGGTGGCCCTAGGTGAGGAGATCCTGAGATCTTGCTCTGCGGTCCTGCTACCAAGGGTCCAAGTGATCCTCCCTAAATGCAGGACCCTCTTGACATTCATTGGGTTGAATTCAGGTGAAGTTGGAGAACCACCAAGCCCCTGAGAACCTTCTCCCATATCCTGGTGGCAAGCTGGTGGTCCACCAAGACCCTAAAGGTCCACCATCCTTCTATCGGTCCATCTGATTTTCCTTAAAGGCAGGACCTGACCTTGATCCCATTTGGTGAAGTGGTGCCCAGTTCTCCGACCCGTTAAGGTCATATGGAATCCAGATTCAATATGAAATTGTTGGATTTCCATGGATGTTTTTATATATCCGTCTTCAGTCATGACATTGATTGATTTCAGAGTATTGGTCCCATCCTTGGATATTACAAAAATATTTTGATCGTTATCGTGACGGAGGTTTGAATTATGGTGCCTTCCCCGTGCTGTAATTCCCAGCCACCCAACTAACCCTGTTTCTTCTCCCACCCCCACCCGCTGCGGCACCCAGGGGTGACGACCGTTCTGACCATGACGACCATCAACACCCACCTCCGGGAGACGCTGCCCAAGATCCCGTACGTCAAGGCGATTGACGTCTACCTGATGGGCTGCTTTGTCTTCGTCTTCCTGGCACTGCTGGAATATGCCCTGGTGAACTACATTTTCTTTGGGCGAGGGCCCCGCCAGCAGAAAAGACGTGCCCGGCACCTGGAGCCCCGGACTCAGGTGCGAGATTCCTGCCTAAAAACCGAATGGGGATGGGTGATCCTCAGGGGCCGAATTTGAGGCCGAGATCCCTGTGGATAGGGATGGGTAAACCTCAGGGTCCTGGATTTGAGGCCGAGATCCCCGCGGGTCAGGATGGGTGACCCTCAGGGGCCCGAATTCGAGGTCGAGATCCCCGCGGGTTGGGATAGATGACCCTGATCTCCCTTCTCTCCTTTCAGCCCGACCCATACGGCAACCTCCTTCTGGCTGGCGTCTCCGACAGCAACTGCCCGCTCTTCTCCACGTCACCCTCGCCGGACCTGCGCCCCTGCGGCCTGCGTGGGTTCGAATCTTCAGGCACTGCCCTACACTCCCGGAAGGCACCTGCCTGCCGCGCCGCCCGGGCCAACTGCCGCCTGCGCCGAAGGTCCTCCAAGCTGAAGCTGAAGATCCCTGACCTGGCCGACGTCAGCACCATCGACAAGTGGTCCCGGGTTCTATTCCCCATCACCTTCGGCTTCTTCAACCTCCTCTACTGGTTGTACTACGTCAACTGACATCCAAGAGGGAGAGCGCTGGGTGCTGGATTCGGGTCCTGCCCCCACCCCAGCCTTTCCTCCTCTCTGCTTCCCATTCGTCCTGTCCCCTCACAGTACCTTCCTCTTCCCTTAAGAGTCACTTCCTGTACGCTCTCAGGAACTTCCTGTTCCCTTACGGGCCCTTCCTGTTCTCTCACAGCCCCTTCTTGTTCTTGAACAGCCCCTACCTGTTCCCTCACAGTCCCTTCCGGTTTTACCCCTTCCTGTTCCCTTCAATTCACTTCCTCTTTGCTCTCAGGCACTTCCTGTTCCCCCACAGTCCCTTTCTTCTCCCTCACAGTCCCTTCCTGTTCTCTCCCAGTCCCTTTCTGTTCACTTAAAAGTTCCTTCCTGTCCCCTCACAGCGCCTTTCTGTCCCTTCCCTGCCCCTTCCCTCCCCACTTCCTGGCCCCTTGCAGCCACTTCCTGTCCCAAATCAGCCATGGAGAACCCACTGTTTCAAGTAACGGAAAACGAGGAACAAGCCACGCCTCCTAACGTCCAGTACTTTCTCTTCTTCCTCCTCCTTGGACCAGCCGGGCTTCCTTCCCACCGGCCACTTCCCTTCCGTTGCTTCTGCCATTACAGGTTCCGGCGGACGGACTTTTCCGGAGCTGACTTGAACCGAGTTTACAGTTTTCTACCTACCTAGCAACCGACCGACCAATGGGATCTCTCCGTTCTCACGTTTTGGGTTTTTTCCCCTTGTTGTTCTGGGAGGGATTTGGGGAAAGTGCTCCTGAGCGTGTGCAGAGTTCCTTTTTTTCTAAGCAATGTACATGAACCTTAAAAAAACACATTTTGAAAACTGTTCGATATCCATCGGTTGGGAATCTTTCTCATCTCTTCCCCGTCCCCCCTTATGAAATCAGAGAATTTCACTTTAAATATACGGCCTTAGAAGAAAAACAGCAACCGGTGTCCGTTTCTTTTTTTTCAAAAATGGGGCTGAGGGGATATGTTTTATGACAATAAAACATCATATATCATATCATATAGATATTAATTAGATCTAATTTACATTTATATGATATACACACAGACATTTCATTATTGATATATTTTTATATTATTGATATATATTTATATTCAATATATTATTAGATATATATAAATACCATAATACCATAATGACGTGTTGCATAATACATCACATATTTATCTTTTTATGGTTTTATATATATATATATAATCGGCAAAAAAAATGCAACCACTATGCTGTGAAATATAGTTGTATATATCATTAATTAATATTTCTATATATATTATTTTTACATACCATTTATATTTATAATTATTTTCCATGAACCGCCCTGAGATCTCCAGGTATATAACGCACACACACACACACTATTATATCATATGTATCATATATCATAATGTATTTCTCAATTAGCTATATAATTTCTATTGATTTGCATCTTTCTAACTAACTACCCATATTTACAATCAACTCCAAGCGACAATTTTTTTTACTTTTAAAATAAAAAAAAGAAACAGGAGGGGAAGTGTGTGGCTTTTCTCGGGGGGGGGGGAGAGAAAATTGTGATTTGTGTGAGAAATTTAAAATAAGCATCTATCATTAAAATTACAAATAAATTAATAAATTTCCCATCAAAGAGCAGAGAAACGAAGAAGCTGCAGACAGGATTCGAACACAGAGCTGTGGACAGGAAATGGCTGCAAGACATCTAAATAGGCGACTCTTAACAGCATTTCATGGTAGGATTTCATTCCCCCAAGTCGTTTCAAAAGCAAAATCATTTCGAATCGGAAACTGAAATTAAGGCATTTAATTGGAGACTGTCAATCTCCAAAATCATCATTTCAAACATAAAAAGGACATTTTATAGAAATCATCAAAATCATTTTAAAACCGAAAGGAAAGGAATACATTTTATTTGGGGCTTTCCATCACCTTTTCCGTAACGTTTAAAGTAACGTTTTCCATTACTTTAAAACCCATGTGTCAGAGCCACCCGTTGGTCCCAGCTCACAAGAGACCCAAGTCCAATCCAGTTTATTTACAAAAGTCTTTATTGAAGATCATTGCTCCTTTTACATTCCATCTCCGTGGCTCCACGTCTGTAACATTAGATCGCCGAAGTCCCCTCTGAATCCGTACCGCCCCTACACCAGTTTAAGAGGCTTGTGCTGGACCACCTCTTCCTCTCCTTCCTTTTCCGCAGGGTCTTTCTGCCCCCCTGGGTTCCCCCCCGCCGGGACTCGCCCGAGGCTGAATCCTCTGACGCCTCTGCCCCCCTCCTTCGCGCTTTGGGGCCGGGCTCCTCCCCAGGGCTCTCCTCACTTCCGCGCGCCTCCACATTTGAACTTGGCGCGCGTACGTTGCTTCTGACCTTTCTCTCGACCGCTACACTGCTCCCGGTGCTACTCTCCGCCCCTTCTGGCAGAGCGTCCTGCTCCGATCTCCTCCCCCTGTCTCCTTCTTGCTCTGCTCCCTCTGACACACTGGTAACTCCACCCCCTTCACTCCGTTCCGGCTGAGAAGCCGGCTCCGGTGTCCAACTCCCACTGGGGGTTCTCCCTTCGCTCCCCTGCTCCTGACTGCTTCCCCCTTGGCCTCCCCTTGGTCTGACCAGGGGGGCCCCCTTTTGGGAGTCCTCTGACTCACTGGACAGACTCATGGACGACCTTTGGTCATCGTCATCCTCCTCCTCATCTCTCTGGGATTCTTCCCCCTCGCTCTCTGTCTCCTCCCCCATCTGCTCTTCTCTCCCTGAAACCCTGACATCCATCCCCCCCTCGAAGCCCCCCCTTCCCCCCTCCCGCTCGTCGGGTGCAGGTTGTGGAAGCTGCGGCTCTTCGGGGGTAGATTCGGGATACAGGTCGTCTACTTCCATGTTCTCTGCTGGCAGTTCTGTGTATGTGTGTTCGAACTCGGGTTCTTCACCCAACGCGGTCTCAGTCTCTTCTTCCATTGCTACTTCGTCTGGTGCTGCCTTCCAAGGCCACTTCACCCACCTCTTACGCCAGTCCTCCTCTGGTTGCTCCTCCCACCAATCCGAAGGTAGTGTGTCCACTCCCGAACACGATCCCCTGGGCGGGCTCGATTCGGGCGTTCCCTCCTCGGCGGAAGAAAAGCCCCTGAACGTGGTATCTGACAATGTGGGCGTGAAAAGCCAGTCATCAAAGTACTCAGCTGGCATGGGTCTATGTGGGAAAAGTGCATGGAACTCATCTTTCAAAAGGGGTTCGTCTAACGCGTAGCCCGGCACCCAACTATTGGCACTGGCTGGGGTCCCCTCTCTGGCGAGAAAGTATTCAACTCCCTCTGCCCCCCATCTCGAGTCCAGTATCTCTGTGACCTCGTTGAGCGGTTCGGCCCTAGGCGACCCCCCCCCTCTTGGGTGACTCTTTGCGTGGGTCTGGTACTGTTTCTGACTCCTGAAACCTGTGTGGGGCCTTGTAGGGAGTGAGCACCGACCTATGAAAGACCGGGTGCACTCTGGAGCCTTCTGGGAGGGCCAGGCGAAATGCTACAGGATTGATCCTAGCCTCAACTTGGTATGGCCCTAGCTGCCTGTGTCCTAGCTTCTTCTTGGCTAACGATTTGGCTGGCATCGCTTGGGCCGCTAACCATACCCAGTCCCCCACCTGGATGTCTTCTCCCGCCCTTCTGTGTTTGTCCGCCTGCACCTTATAGGCTTGTTTGGCTAGCTCCAAATGTCTCCGCAGCTCCTCGTGCACCTCTTGCAACTCTGCTGCGAACTGATCGGCCTCTTGTGGCACCCCCTCTCCTGGTGCTATAAGCCTCGGAAAGGTTCTGGGATGACGGCCATTGTTCGCGAAGAACGGCGTCACCCCGGTCGATGCGTGCTTTGTGTTGTTGTAGGCAAACTCAGCCATCGGCAGGTAGTCCACCCACGCTGCGGGTCGCTGATTGGCGTAACATCTCAGGTACTGCTGCATGATCGCGTTGACCCTCTCTGCTTGGCCGTTGGTCTGTGGATGTCTCGCCGACGCTAGGTCGATCTTGACGTGCAAGATACCTAGAAGCTTCTGCCAGAAGTTGGAAACAAATTGGCGCCCCCTGTCGGACAGGACGGACTGCGGTAGCCCATGCACTCTGAACACGTGGTCGATGAAGAGTTTGGCGGTCTGTTCTGCCGTCGCCACCTTGGCACAAGGAATGAAGTGCGCCATCTTGGTGAACAAGTCCACAACCACCAGTACCGCCGTCTTGCCCCTGGAGCTGGGCAGATCAGTAACAAAATCCAGGGCTACCCTCTCCCACGGCTGCTGCGGCGTCTCCAGCGGTTCCAGCAATCCCGCTGGCTTCTGGTGTACTGGTTTGGACCTCTGACAGGTGTCACACCTGGCGACGTAATCCGCCACCTCACCCCGCATCTGGGGCCACCAAAAGTCCCTGGCCACTAATTCTATTGTCGTCTCCTTGCCGAAGTGGCCCGCACTGGGGGCGTCGTGCAACTGCTGCAGAACCTTTGCGCGAAGCTGGTCGCTTGGCACGTAGAGGGCACCCTTGCGAGTCAAGAGCCCGTCTCGCAACTGGAACTCATCGTCTCTCTGCGACCCCCTGCGCAGCTCCTCCATCTTGGATTGTGCAAATTGATCCACTTGCAACGCGCGTCGCACCGCGTCCAGGTCGACTGCGATGGCAGCGCACGCCCACGCCTGCGGTGCGAAAATGTGCTTCGCTGCTACTGGTGCCGTCTCCTCAAGATATTGTGGTTTCCTGGAGAGCGCATCGGCTATAACATTGGAATCCCCCGGGATGTATTCTATTCTGAAGTCGAAATCCGCGAAGAATTCTGCCCAGCGCATGTGTCTTTGGCTCTGCAGCTTCGCTGTTCGCCAATACTCTAAGTTCTTGTGATCCGTGCGCACCTGCACTGTGTGCTTGGCTCCTATGAGGAAGTGTCGCCACGCTTCGAAAGCTGCGTGAATGGCCAACAGCTCCCTGTCCCATATGGTGTAGTTCTGCTCCGTCTTGCTGAGCTTCCGGGAGTAGAAGGCGCCAGGCCTCCAATTCCCTTGCGGATCCTCCTGTAGAAGGACGGCTCCAACCGCTCTGTCTGACGCGTCGGTTTCTACCCGCATGGGCCTGCCGGGATTCACGTGCAGTAGCTGCTCCTCGGAGGCGAAGAGGCTTTTAAGCTTCCGAAAAGAGCGCTCTGCCTGTTCCGTCCAAGCGAACTTCTTCTTCTTGGAACTGAGGGTGTCCGTGATTGCTGCCGTCTCCTTTGCAAAACCTCTGATGAATTTGCGATAAAAATTGGCAAATCCGATGAATCTCTGGACTTCCTTCCGATTGCGTGGGCTCTTCCAGTCCAACACCGCTCGGACCTTGACGCTGTCCATGGCCAGCCCCTCGTCGGACAGCTTGTAGCCGAGGAAATCCACCTCCGTTACATCAAACTGGCACTTCTCCAACTTGGCGTAAAGCCTGTGCTCCCGCAACCTCTGCAGGACCTCCTTTACGTCCTTCTCGTGAGCTTCCGGCGATTCCGAGAAGATCAGGATGTCGTCGAGAAAGCACACACACTTCTTGTAGAGGAGTCCCGCCAGCACGTGATGCATAAAGGCTTGGAAAACGTGGCTGCCATTTTGGAGACCAAACGGCATAACTCTGTATTCATACGTGCCCAGAGGCGTGAACATGGCAGTCTTCACTCATCGCCCTTCCGGATGCGGATGAGGTTGTACGCTCCACGCAAATCCAACTTGGTGAAGATCTTACCCTTCCTAACGGTCGCTAGGAGGTCGTCAATCTTGGGCATGGGAAGGCCTTGGCTTAGTCAGTCTGTTTATGAATCTATAGTCCACAATGAGTCTTTTTTGGGGCGTGTCTTTCTTCTTCACAAAGAAAACAGGACTGCGTCCCACTGCTTTGGATTCCCGGATGAAACCGCGCTTCAGATTATGCTCTATGAACTCTCTGAGCTCTCGCATCTCGTCCTCAGACATGGAATACAGCTTTGCAGTTGGCAGTTGCGCCCCCGGCACCAGGTCGATCGCACAGTCGTAAGGCCTGTGAGGCGGCAACTTGTCAGCTTCTTTCTCGCAGAAAACCTCCAAGAATCCTTCGTACTTGCGAGGCACTGCCTGCACCATGCCAAGTTGCAGCTGCTGCTCAGCCCCCTCCTCCTGATTGGTCTGGATGCAATGCTGAGCACAATACGATGAGCAGAAGTGATTTGCCGCTGGTACCACGCTACAGCGGGACTATGCCTCTCCAGCCAACTCATGCCCAATACAATGGGCGTGTCTGACAGGTGGGTGACATTGAAGCTAATTACTTCTCGATGATTTCCAATCTGCATCACCATGGGAGGCGTCTGCTGCACAACTTGCCCTCCCAGCAATTTCCTGCCGTCCACCGTGACTACGTTCAGAGGCGTCGTTGCAGGCAGGAGCGCTATGCGATGCTGCTTGACAAATTGCATTCCCACAAAATCCGCATTGCTCCCTGAATCAATCGTGATGGGAACTTCCAGGGAGTGTCATTCGGCAGCTGAAGGGTTGCAGTGAGTTGCACTGCTGGCTTGGGTGGTAAAGGGTCTGTGCGTTGCAAGGGTGCTGGGGACTGCTCTACAGATTCGCCTGGCTGAGCCCCAGTAGCTCCGCTTCCAGCCAGGCATTGTCGTTTCCCTGAGGTTGCTCTCTTTGCACCACTTCCGCTGCCACTGTTGCTAGAGCTGCAGTGTGTTTTTGGAGCCTCTGGGGGCACTCTTTCGCCATATGCTGTGCACTGTCACAGATGTAACATTTCCTGGTCCCTCTAGGAGGCTTCGCCTTCACTGCACCGGAAACAGGGGCTGTGGATGGTGTCTGAGCCCTAGCACCACCAATTTCCATCGGCTCTTCTCCCTGCCTCCCCAAGGGCGAGGGGTGCGTCTGGCTGAAGTCCTGGGGACAAAAGGGGGTGTTCTCGCTGGTGCACGCGCCTGGGGTCCCTCCCCCTCGTGCCAAGGGCGTCCCTCGTGTCGTATTCCGATCGCAAGAGCCCTCTGCACCACGTCTTCTAGGGTCTGGGGTCTATCTCCTCTGGCAATCTCATCCTTGATGGGAGGCTAAGCCCTTCCCAGAACAGATCTCTTACTGGTTTACTGTGTTTCTCCCAGCCCAACGCAGATTAATAATGCGAAGAATCTGGAATGATATTGACGTACAGTGGCTTTGCCTTGCCGCAGTCCGTGCATCTGTCTACGAGCAATATCCACATCCACAGATGACTGGAAACAAGCATCCATCGCTTTAATAAATTCATCAGAATTGCGGCGGGCAGGGCCATCTTCGCGCCACAAATTGCGCAACCAAGCTCTAGCCTCTCCATGCAAATGCGAAATTATAAACCCCACTCTCTCCTCCTCATCTTTAAAATCATTGCGAAGCAAATGCAGTGCATACACGACGTCTGCCCTGAAGTTAGGGTAGTTTTGCAGGTTGCCATCGAAGTGGGTAACTAGGGTGCCCCCCCGCCGTCCAAGTCCAACTCCCTCCGATCTGGATCCCGGGACCCCTGCCCCGCTTGCATGCTCCCACCTTGTTCGCAGGTCCTGGCAAGCCTTCTCCAGTTCGTCATTCTTCTTCTGAGATGCAATGACTGCAGCTGTGAGTTCGGTAACCTGATTCCTCAGCGTTAGCAGCTGTTCCTCCGTACTCATGGCTGCTACCGTTGGTGAGCTTTGCAAAAAAAAATTTTGCGTTCTGGGGAGGGGACTTACTGTCTGAGCCACCCGTTGGTCCCAGCTCACAAGAGACCCAAGTCCAATCCAGTTTATTTACAAAAGTCTTTATTGAAGATCATTGCTCCTTTTACATTCCATCTCCGTGGCTCCACGTCTGTAACATTAGATCGCCGAAGTCCCCTCTGAATCCGTACCGCCCCTACACCAGTTTAAGAGGCTTGTGCTGGACCACCTCTTCCTCTCCTTCCTTTTCCGCAGGGTCTTTCTGCCCCCCTGGGTTCCCCCCCGCCGGGACTCGCCCGAGGCTGAATCCTCTGACGCCTCTGCCCCCCTCCTTCGCGCTTTGGGGCCGGGCTCCTCCCCAGGGCTCTCCTCACTTCCGCGCGCCTCCACATTTGAACTTGGCACGCGTACGTTGCTTCTGACCTTTCTCTCGACCGCTACACTGCTCCCGGTGCTACTCTCCGCCCCTTCTGGCAGAGCGTCCTGCTCCGATCTCCTCCCCCTGTCTCCTTCTTGCTCTGCTCCCTCTGACACACTGGTAACTCCACCCCCTTCACTCCGTTCCGGCTGAGAAGCCGGCTCCGGTGTCCAACTCCCACTGGGGGTTCTCCCTTCGCTCCCCTGCTCCTGACTGCTTCCCCCTTGGCCTCCCCTTGGTCTGACCAGGGGGGCCCCCTTTTGGGAGTCCTCTGACTCACTGGACAGACTCATGGACGACCTTTGGTCATCGTCATCCTCCTCCTCATCTCTCTGGGATTCTTCCCCCTCGCTCTCTGTCTCCTCCCCCATCTGCTCTTCTCTCCCTGAAACCCTGACACCATGCATTTATTGAAATTATTAATTAATCTTTAAATTTAAAAATTATAGAAATGATTACATAATTTTTAAATTTAACAATCAAAATGATTAAATTATTTTTACGTTTATCATTGAAATGATTAAATGATTTGTAAATTCAACAATTAAAACCATACTTTTCATAATTTCTAGCCTTCCAACACCACACAGCCTTGAAAAATCTTCCCTCCCAGAAGAAAAATCTCCCTTCAATTGTATTGGGAAACCTAATTTGCATATAATTTGCATAATTTGCAAGGCAAAGGTAGGATAGAAAGACTATTGAGAGATTCCTTCATTCTTGGCTACTGCATGCTTCAGCCGGCTTCAGGGAGGAACTCCTGCAGGTAGGTGAAGGCTGCTTTGGACAGGTAAGTCATGGTGCTGAAGTGCCCGCTGGGGGTGCTGTCGTAGAACAACATGCACATGCCCGTGGTGGGGTCCCCTCCAGCATGGCATCATCCGCACCCAGGACTTTCTGCATTTGGGGTGGAAAAGGAAAGAGGAGACGAGTCAAGACCAGAGAGCAGAAATCGGTGCCGTGATCCCACTGCTAACACCAATGTCAGCAGCATAGCTGCTCCGTTTTTCCGGGAACTGTGCTGTGGGGCTGGGTGATCAATCAATAAATCACCCCAAACATGTGCAGAAAATCAATAAAGTTAATTGGCCAAAAATACGGGTGAGATGTCAGCATTCAGCGCCGTGATCCCACTTCTAAAACCAATTTCATAAGCAACGCTGCTCCGTTTCCCTGAGGACAGTGCTGCAGGGCTTGGGCGATTGATCGACTGCCCCACCCAAGGATGTCCACCCTCACCTGCTCCTGGCAGAATGCTTCATCCGCCATCTTGATGATGTTGTTGATGCCGACGAGCCTCCCAGTGCCAGCAAAGTTGACCTCAGTCAACAGGGTCAACACCCAGACGGTTTCCACAAAGAGCTGCTGGTATTATGGCTGCGGGATCGTGTTCAGCGCTTACTCAACGCCATCGACAAGCTTGATCTCACCTGGCGTCATCTGCCGATAACAGGCATCAGGATTTGAACCCGGGTCCAGTGGGAAACGGTAAAGAAACCAGGGGAGGCTCTCCTCTCTCTCATTCTTGCTCTTTTCATCTCTCTGTTTTGATCCCACTTTTTAATCTCTTTTAATCCCTCTATCTCTCCATGTCTCCTTTCTCTTTTTCTCTCTTTCAATCTCTCTCTCTCTCTCTCTACATCAATATCTGTCTCCCTCTCTCTTTTTCTCCCTCTTTCTCTCCCTCTTTCAATCTCTCCCTCTTTCTGTCCCTCTTTCAATCTCTCCCTCTTTCTCTCCCTCGTTCAATCTCTCCCTCTTTCAATCTCTCACTCCTTCCTATCTCACTCCTTCCTATCTCCCTCCTTCCTATCTCTCCCTCCTTCCTATCTCTCCTTCCTATCTCTCCTTCCTTCCTTCCTTCCTTCCTTCCTTCCTTCCTTCCTTCCTTCCTTCCTTCCTTCCTTCCTTCCTTCCTTCCTATCTCTCCTTCCTTCCTTCCTTCCTATCTCTCCTTCCTTCCTTCCTTCCTATCTCTCCTTCCTTCCTTCCTATCTCTCCTTCCTATCTCTCCTTCCTATCTCTCCTACCTATCTCTCCTTCCTTCCTTCCTATCTCTCCTTCCTATCTCTCCTTCCTTCCTTCTTTCCTTCCTTCCTTCCTTCCTTCCTTCCTTCCTTCCTTCCTTCCAACCTTCCAACCAACCTTCCTTCCAACCAACCTTCCTTCCTTCCTTCCAACCTTCCTTCCTTCCTTCCTTCCTTCCTTCCTTCCTTCCTTCCTTCCTTCCTTCCTTCCTTCCTTCCTTCCTTCCTATCTCCTTCCTTCCTTCCTTCCTTCCTTCCTTCCTTCCTTCCTTCCTTCCTTCCTTCCTTCCTTCCTTCCTTCCTTCCTATCTCTCCTTCCTTCCTATCTCTCCTTCCTTCCTTCCTTCCTTCCTTCCTTCCTTCCTTCCTTCCTTCCTTCCTTCCTTCCTATCTCTCCTTCCTTCCTTCCTTCCTTCCTTCCTTCCTTCCTTCCTTCCTTCCTTCCTTCCTTCCTTCCTTCCTATCTCTCCTTCCTTCCTATCTCTCCTTCCTTCCTTCATTCCTTCCTATCTCTCCTTCCTTCCTTCCTTCCTTCCTTCCTTCCTTCCTTCCTTCCTTCCTTCCTTCCTTCCTTCCTTCCTTCCTATCTCTCCTTCCTTCCTTCCTTCCTTCCTTCCTTCCTTCCTTCCTTCCTTCCTTCCTTCCTATCTCCTTCCTTCCTTCCTTCCTTCCTTCCTTCCTTCCTTCCTTCCTTCCTTCCTTCCTATCTCTCCTTCCTTCCTTCCTTCCTTCCTTCCTTCCTTCCTTCCTTCCTTCCTTCCTTCCTTCCTATCTCTCCTTCCTTCCTTCCTATCTCTCCTTCCTATCTCTCCTTCCTATCTCTCCTTCCTATCTCTCCTTCCTTCCTTCCTTCCTTCCTTCCTTCCTTCCTTCCTTCCTTCCTTCCTTCCTTCCTATCTCTCCTTCCTTCCTTCCTTCCTTCCTTCCTTCCTTCCTTCCTTCCTTCCTTCCTTCCTTCCTTCCTTCCTTCCTATCTCTCCTTCCTATCTCTCCTTCCTTCCTTCCTTCCTTCCTTCCTTCCTTCCTTCCTTCCTTCCTTCCTTCCTTCCTTCCTATCTCTCCTTCCTATCTCTCCTTCCTTCCTTCCTTCCTTCCTTCCTTCCTTCCTTCCTTCCTTCCTTCCTTCCTTCCTATCTCTCCTTCCTTCCTTCCTTCCTTCCTTCCTTCCTATCTCTCCTTCCTATCTCTCCTTCCTTCCTTCCTTCCTTCCTTCCTTCCTTCCTTCCTTCCTTCCTTCCTTCTTATCTCTCCTTCCTTCCTTCCTTCCTTCCTTCCTTCCTTCCTTCCTTCCTTCCTTCCTTCCTTCCTATCTCTCCTTCCTTCCTTCCTTCCTTCCTTCCTTCCTTCCTTCCTTCATTCCTTCCTATCTCTCCTTCCTTCCTTCCTTCCTTCCTTCCTTCCTTCCTTCCTTCCTTCCTTCCTATCTCTCCTTCCTTCCTTCCTTCCTTCCTTCCTTCCTTCCTTCCTTCCTTCCTTCCTTCCTTCCTTCCTTCCTTCCTATCTCTCCTTCTTTCCTTCCTTCCTTCCTTCCTTCCTTCCTTCCTTCCTTCCTTCCTTCCTTCCATCTCTCCTTCCTTCCTTCCTTCCTTCCTTCCTTCCTTCCTTCCTTCCTTCCTTCCTTCCTTCCTTCCTTCCTTCCTTCCTTCCTATCTCTCCTTCCTTCCTTCCTATCTCTCCTTCCTATCTCTCCTTCCTATCTCTCCTTCCTATCTCTCCTTCCTTCCTTCCTTCCTTCCTTCCTTCCTTCCTTCCTTCCTATCTCTCCTTCCTTCCTTCCTTCCTTCCTTCCTTCCTTCCTTCCTTCCTTCCTTCCTTCCTTCCTTCCTTCCTTCCTATCTCTCCTTCCTATCTCTCCTTCCTTCCTTCCTTCCTTCCTTCCTTCCTTCCTTCCTTCCTTCCTTCCTTCCTTCCTTCCTTCCTATCTCTCCTTCCTTCCTTCCTTCCTTCCTATCTCTCCTTCCTTCCTTCCTTCCTTCCTATCTCTCCTTCCTTCCTATCTCTCCTTCCTTCCTTCCAACCTTCCAACCAACCTTCCTTCCAACCAACCTTCCTTCCTTCCTTCCTTCCTTCCAACCTTCCTTCCTTCCTTCCTTCCTTCCTTCCTTCCTTCCTTCCTTCCTTCCTTCCTTCCTTCCTTCCTATCTCTCCTTCCTTCCTTCCTTCCTTCCTTCCTTCCTATCTCTCCTTCCTTCCTTCCTTCCTTCCTTCCTTCCTTCCTTCCTTCCTTCCTTCCTTCCTTCCTTCCTTCCTTCCTATCTCTCCTTCCTTCCTATCTCTCCTTCCTTCCTTCCTTCCTTCCTTCCTTCCTTCCTTCCTTCCTTCCTTCCTTCCTTCCTTCCTTCCTTCCTATCTCTCCTTCCTTCCTATCTCTCCTTCCTTCCTTCATTCCTTCCTATCTCTCCTTCCTTCCTTCCTTCCTTCCTTCCTATCTCTCCTTCCTTCCTTCCTTCCTTCCTTCCTTCCTTCCTTCCTTCCTTCCTTCCTTCCTATCTCTCCTTCCTTCCTTCCTTCCTTCCTTCCTTCCTTCCTTCCTTCCTTCCTTCCTTCCTATCTCTCCTTCCTTCCTTCCTTCCTTCCTTCCTTCCTTCCTTCCTTCCTTCCTTCCTTCCTTCCTTCCTTCCTTCCTATCTCTCCTTCCTTCCTTCCTTCCTTCCTTCCTTCCTTCCTTCCTTCCTTCCTTCCTATCTCTCCTTCCTTCCTTCCTTCCTTCCTTCCTTCCTTCCTTCCTTCCTTCCTTCCTTCCTTCCTTCCTTCCTTCCTTCCTTCCTTCCTATCTCTCCTTCTTTCCTTCCTTCCTTCCTTCCTTCCTTCCTTCCTTCCTTCCTTCCTTCCTTCCTTCCTTCCATCTCTCCTTCCTTCCTTCCTTCCTTCCTTCCTTCCTTCCTTCCTTCCTTCCTTCCTTCCTTCCTTCCTATCTCTCCTTCCTTCCTTCCTATCTCTCCTTCCTATCTCTCCTTCCTATCTCTCCTTCCTATCTCTCCTTCCTTCCTTCCTTCCTTCCTTCCTTCCTTCCTTCCTTCCTATCTCTCCTTCCTTCCTTCCTTCCTTCCTTCCTTCCTTCCTTCCTTCCTTCCTTCCTTCCTTCCTTCCTTCCTATCTCTCCTTCCTATCTCTCCTTCCTTCCTTCCTTCCTTCCTTCCTTCCTTCCTTCCTTCCTTCCTTCCTTCCTATCTCTCCTTCCTTCCTTCCTTCCTTCCTATCTCTCCTTCCTTCCTTCCTTCCTTCCTATCTCTCCTTCCTTCCTATCTCTCCTTCCTTCCTTCCAACCTTCCAACCAACCTTCCTTCCAACCAACCTTCCTTCCTTCCTTCCTTCCTATCTCTCCTTCCTTCCTTCCTTCCTTCCTATCTCTCCTTCCTTCCTTCCTTCCTTCCTATCTCTCCTTCCTTCCTATCTCTCCTTCCTTCCTTCCAACCTTCCAACCAACCTT